>NC_040076.1:55600930-56225930 GCF_003369695.1 Bos indicus x Bos taurus | reverse complement strand
AGCAAAATATCTGTTAAAAAAAACCAAAACACCCTTAGAATCCTTGGGAAAAATCTCATTGTCCCTTGCCTGTCCACTTTAATTACTTGTATGTGATTCAGGTCACAATCTTTTGTCTGTGAGCTCACGTGACTTAACCATGAAAATTTAACTGCTCTTTGCCCTGTGCTGCTTGGAACACTGGTGGTAATTATCTCCATGTCTGTCACTGACAGCTGACTGTGAGATTTTGAGGATGGGGATCATATCTAATTCATGCCTATATCTCCATACTCAGTAAGTTTCTGGCATATAGTAGGTATTAAATACATGTACTGCAGATGGTGACTGCAGTCATGAAATTAAAAGACGCTTACTCCTTGGAAGGAAAGTTATGACCAACCTAGATAGCATATTCAAAAGCAGAGACATTACTTTGCCAACAAAGGTTCGTCTAGTCAAGGCTATGGTTTTTCCTGTGGTCATGTATGGATGTGAGAGTTGGACTGTGAAGAAGGCTGAGTGCCGAAGAATTGATGCTTTTGAACTGTGGTGTTGGAGAAGACTCTTGAGAGTCCCTTGGACTTCAAGGAGATCCAACCAGTCCATTCTGAAGGAGATCAGCCCTGGGATTTCTTTGGAAGGAATGATGCTAAAGCTGAAACTCCAGTACTTTGGCCACCTCATGCGAAGAGTTGACTCATTGGAAAAGACCCTGATGCTGGGAGGGATTGGGGGCAGGAGGAGAAGGGGACGACAGAGGATGAGATGGCTGGATGGCATCACTGATTCGATAGACATGAGTCTGAGTGAACTCTGGGAGTTGGTGATGGACAGGGAGGCCTGGCATGCTGCGATTCATGGGGTCGCAAAGAGTCGGACACGACTGAGCGACTGATCTGATCTGACACAGACAAAGTGCAAGCATGCCTGTTTGAGTGAACAGCTCTTTAAAGGATTGCTGAAGGCAGATGAGCCTAGATCTCCTCATCCTTTCCCAAACTTCTCTTTGGTCCATCCATCTTCTTTAAACAGGTAGAGTTCACTCTCTGCACCTTCCCTCCCCTAGCACCTGAATGTCCCCAGCTCCATTTATCTCTATGTGTCCTTCTAGCTTGAGTTATCTGGGTCAATGAAGAGGAATGTGTTAGAAAACACAGAGGACAGAAATAAACCAGAACGGATGATGAAAGGAACAGCTAGAATAAAATATGGTATTGCACAATTTAAAAGAAAAAGTCCCAGAGAGTAGATTTCCTGCAACTTAAGCTCATGTAAATTATCTTTTAATAACATCTCCTTGGGGCTTCCTATCTTATGTACCTAAATTAGGTCCTTGGCGGAGGGGTGGGGGGGGGGGCAATCCACATTTATAGAGAACTTGATTCCATTCTGATAAGGGTGGAAAGGCTGAGGCATCTTTAGGATATACAAAATAGAGCCAACACAGATCCGAGGTTCATGATCAGGGGACTGCTTAGCAGTTTCCCAAACCAATGAATAATATCTTTAAAGCTTGCCAACCCAATGGGATAAACTTGATCCATCATACTTGATCATCTTCCATGGGGCATGTGGGAGAGTATTAAAAATAGCCATTATACTTTCAGCAAAACTTGAGAGGGCCATGTAGCCAATTTAATTTTTAATCAGTTGCCTATTTAATTCATATTTATTTACCATGCAAAAAAGCAACTGTGTTTTGACGCAAGGCAGAACATTTGGAAGCAGAGGACGTAGATCAACATATTTTTCATGTTCTGAGAAGGCAAAGGGCATGCCATCATCTAAGAACAGACCTCAGTCTGGGAATCCAGAGAGCTGCTCCTGGTCTAGCCCAAGTGGCTTGATAAGCTAGAGAAAACTGAAATAAATCAGGGGTTCTCATGGTGCTTTCAGACCTGGAATGTTGTCAAGTGAAATATTTATATATAACAACAAATGCAAGTAAAGCTTCTCTGGTTCAAAGGCCTGTCCAGACAGTCCCACTTCTGGCCTGGAGATGTCCTTGTGGGGCTCAAGGGGGAGCCAAGCCTCCTAAGAACTCTGCAGGGGATCAAGGGAATTCATTGCCTGAGACAGTCTCCAAATATCCTATGATTTATGCAAGTCAAAGTGTTTTTCAATTCCATGTATGGGAGGCATTTTATATAGATGGGTATCTATCTTTCTTTGAAAGACTTTCTCTTCCTTAAATGTCCATTAGACACTAATATCCAAATAAGATATTGTAGAGATAATTCATTAATAAGAAATTCTTCCTCTATCTTGCTAATTACAACGCTGCTCTGTCTCTGAACAGATGGCATAATTTTTGGTGAAATAACACCTCACAAGGGGCACTTGGTCATGCTCTGATGACGCTTCTCAGTTCTGGGATAATCATACTTTAACAACTTTTCCTTTCAACACAAAAGAAAGAACAATATGAAGGTTTAGGGAGAACAGGAAAATGTTCAGAGTAGGAGAAAAATTAGATTAAATACTCAACTGCAAAATTCTCCCGGTTTACTAAGCCTCCTGGTGTAACCCTAGATGTCAATGTGTAAAATAAATGGTATTTGATAATGTGGTAATGTAACTATTAATAAAAAGTTTCCATTTCACAGTTGGTTTGTGGTGCAGTACACAAAGCTAACTTTCCCTCTCCCACTGCAAGCTGCCAACATGGTAGGGGAAAGAAGGAAACCAGAAATGACAGAATTCTTACAGAATAAGCAGAACAGTAAACAAGTTTGGGAGGGTTGCGAGGGTCACTTATGTATGACTAGAAGTTCAGGATAGCTTTCTTGAAAGCAAAATTTTAGTTGAAATCTAAATATGTATACACACACACACACATATATATAAATATAATGGTTCAATCCTTGGGTTGGAAAGATCCCCTAGAGAAGGGAATGGCTACCCACTCCAGTATTCTTGTTTGGACAATTCCATGGACAGAGGAGGCTGGCGGGCTACAGTCCATAGAATTCCACGGTCAGAGGAGCCTGGTGGGCTACAGTTCTTGGGGTTGAAAAGCTGGACATGACTGAGTGACTATACAGTCAAATCACCTTAACATGGCTTCCAAGACCTCTCGGTATCTGTCACTTTCCTCCTGGCCCCCTCCTCTTTGCCTACAGTAAACTAGAGTGAACTATCTGGGTTTGTTAAATGGGCCATTTTCTTTCTTCAAGGTCTTCACCCATATTGTTTCATCTCCTAGGATACTCTAGCCTTATTCCTCTTATCCTGGGGGCTTATTCTGATGTGTTCTTCAGGTTACAGTGTATTCATCACTTTCTTCTGGGGGTGTCCCTGTCTCCCTGTTAAGATATCCCTGCTGTATCAACAGCAATCTTTACCTCCCTCATCATCTTACATAGAGTATTGTATTATAACTGTTTGATTAAATGCCCATTTCTCCAGCTATATTGTAAGTTCTCTGAAGGCAGGAGCCATGTCTGTATTGATCATCACTGAATCACCAGTGCCCAGGAGAGGACCTGGCATATGGAAAATAATCAACACATATGTATTAAGTAGATTGAAAGAGATAATGAATTTCTCATATTACCCCTCAGCAGCCCTAATAATGAATGGGTCATTTTGTTTCTCTTCATCCTATGCAGTTATCTTAGGGTTTCTAATCCATTCCTGATCAAGTCTTTAACTAGCTGCTTTTTTGCCTTTGGGATAACGTTTAATGTTTCATCTTGGCATGACACATAAGGCTCATTAGCCTACTTTCCAGGCCTTATCTCCATTACTTTGTTTAAATGAAATCGATGCTTGGGTTTCCTCAAGGAAACTTTATCTCCCAGTTCTTGGTACCCCTGCACTGCATCATTCTTCTCTCTACCTGTAACAACTGGATACACACTCATTGCTCTTTATACTCTTTGTATCAACCCAAGGGTGATCTCCTCTTGGAAGTCCAATCTACCAAGCTTTCCTCCTCCTACCAATAACGTGTTGGTTTTCTGAGTGTTTTTGTGCCCTGTGTATTTTTATCCCTAATGTTTGAACTTTGGCTTTCTACTTTTATGATCAGAACTTCATTAAGAGCAGAGAGAATAATCTTATTTATCTATCACCTAATTTAACACAGTACCTGACACAAAAGGGCCACTTTATAAATATCCTTTGAATACTTTCCTTCTAAATAAATAACTTTTAAAAAATACAGGTAATGAGAAGCAAAATGAGCAAATAAGCACCAGTAATATTTTTTAGCTAAACTGACACGATGTGCTCATATTATTCCTATGAGGGTCTATGCAGATACCTCCTGCCACGGCAATCTCTTAAACTCAAACCAGGGAGGAAGGAGAGAGGAAGGGAGGGGAGAAGGGAGAGAGAGAATAGGGAGGGAGGAATGGACGGATGGATGCTGCCTTCACCTTTATCTGTTCAGCATGTGTTTTTGCCTGGCTTCAATACTTTAGCATATTGCTTTCAGTATATAAGCCTTCAGTCTGCCAGAGTCTAGGATGTCCCATTCTCACCATCACTGCAGACACCTCCAAGCTCCAAGACATTTGCATTATAAGGTACAACTGCTTCCTATTTTTTTTTTTTTTTTCTTTACTTAGATTTTGTTAGGTCTGTACAGAGGAAAAGAAAGTACTGATAGAATATTCTCTGAGAAGACATAATGCCCTCCAGGCAATAGTTCTAGAATAATTGGAAATTATTTTTCAAAACCCTGTTATTCTCTTAGAAAATGTCAACTGCTTAGTAGCCAAGGAATCCAAAAAAGACTGTTGATGTCTCATAGATAACACGAGCTAGACATCCCCTGAGAGTGGTATAGGGCTCTGTGGCCAACCCACGTGACCTGGGAGCTGCCCAGAGATCTACTAATGCCATCCTCCCAGGGACTGTTTGAGCCTCACTGGCATTCAGCAACCTAACTCCCACATTTCTATAGATGTGAGAAGGTGGAAGAACTCCTACTCACCATGTGTGTGTAAATACTCAGACAGATTTAGTCACAGGTCTCCTACACCTAAATTTGGTTCTTGACGTGTGTTCAAATTCTTTTCACACACACAAATACACCCACCTATTACAATTTCTATAAATAATCCCTCCTCTGCAGGCCGGGTATGAAACTCTAATTAGGGTTAGTCAGCATTTACAAAGTGGTCTGTGCTTTTCTGAAGGCAAAGTTACAGGAGCTAAAGCACTTCACGACCATTCCCTCTAGTGTGCATGTACCTAAAAGCTCTTAGAGGTCAGGGACAGTTGTGGAGCCAGCCTGTCACATGGAGCAGAAATCAGGAAAGAGCCCGTGTCAGAAACCAAATCCCCAGCCTCAGAAGCTTGTCTGAAACAGTAGCATGCAGGTGACAGCAGCAGGCTCACAGGATCTGAAATGTCAGTGGGCATGTCTTGCAGGATTTTTAGAAAGGGGAAGCAATAGCAGGCACTAGAACTGGGGCTCCTGAGGGTGAGGCTCAGGGCATGGCTCAGTGTGTGTGCACTGTGTGTGGGTGTGGTGATGGGTGGTATGTGTGCATTTGCATGTGGATGATGCATATGTTTGGAGGGATCAGGAAGCCTTCCACTGCCGGGGAAGGTGTTATAAAATACGTAAAAAGATTTGTTTAAAGGAAAACATTTTGCAATATTCCTACTCTTCATCTGGTGATAAAATGACTGGGTTAGGACTGTAAGTTCTGGGGCCAAGAGGAAAGCAGAAGCACATTTAGCAACATGGTCAAAATTTCCCAAAGGCTTTGGATGGCTGGAGACGACAAAGTTTGGGATAGGGGGATAAAGTAGCTGAAGAGGATTTCTGGCTCTCTTGATCTGTTCCCCACAGACTGCATTTAAGTCTCCTTTGATACTCACAATCTGGGCTACCCACCAGGTAGCCTTCCCTTAACTCCAAGTCCCCTTGAAGGGATGACCATTCAAGTTACCCTGATCTGGTCAGAGAACATGGAGCCACATGGCTTAATTGGAAGGTCAACCCCTTAACAAGACTGCAAATTACCTGAAGGAACAGACTGCATTTTACAACTCTTTTTTGCTGTCCATTCCTGACACAGGCTTTCAATAAATGACTACCGTGACTAATTTTTTTAAAAATATGCATTATTTTGTGACAGATGTTGTTCTTAGCATGCTCTATGAATTTATTTAAATTCTCAAGTTAACCAAATGAAGTAGTGCCACTATTATCTCTGTTTTGAAGAGATACTAGTGAGCATTGAGACACAGGTTAAGTAACTTGCTCAAGGTCACAGTCATGAGGGGCAGAGCTGGGATTCAAACCCAGACAGTGTGGCTTTAGCATTCATACTCCAAACCAACCCGTGGTTCTACTTCTTACAGATATGTGTGATTCCTGAATTTCTTGTGGCTTTCGTGTGACTGGGGCAGGGAAAGGATCTCAGGAAGTGATGAACCTTCTTAGAAGAGAAACCTACTAATACAAACACTAAATCACAGCCTCTTTTTATTCCTCACCATGACCACCTGGAAGAAAAAAAGGAAACACGATGGCAACAAAAACGTGTTCCCACTTAAGATACGATTTTGGCTGTGTGTGATTTTTTTTTTTTTCCTTGATTGGGTCAGCCCTGGTAGATTCGCCTTAGTCCTTGGTTTTCCACAGCCTCCGATTCCACAGCCTCTGTAGGCAGATGAGTCTCTTCTAGGGCCAGCTCATGGTTTGTGATATCCCCAGAGTGGCACCAACATATCCTTCTGGTTCCACAGTGGATCTTGCGCCATTTTGGGTCCCCATCCTGGTGAGATGCACCAGACCTGATCCAACTTCCAGATGCAGGACTGGAGTAATGATTCCCTCTGTTCTGCTCTCATAGGGATTCCGTCTCCCTGCACACATGTGGGAAGTGAGTGTGGGGCCACAGGAGAAGAGCTACAGAAACTGCCAAGTAGTCAAAGGCAGGACTGCATAGGAAAAGGACAGGATTCCAGAAGGATGAAAGAGGAGAGGAGGGCATATCATCCGCCAGGTGAGAGCAGAGAACGCTCTGGGAATTGAGGGCAGTGAGGTCTGCACGAGGGCTGGTGCTGGAAAGGGAGAGGCTGGGACACAGGCCAGGTCAGTGGAAGGAAGGGGAAGAGTGAACAAGAAAAGAGAGCAGGCTGAGGCTGCAGCCACACTGGAAACATGAGATGCTCACGTCTGACCAGGGCAGAGGGAAGACAGGAAGGATTCGGGGTGAAAGAAC
Source organism: Bos indicus x Bos taurus (assembly GCF_003369695.1). Lineage (NCBI taxonomy): Eukaryota > Metazoa > Chordata > Mammalia > Artiodactyla > Bovidae > Bos > Bos indicus x Bos taurus. The sequence continues at coordinate 56,218,758 of NC_040076.1, read as the reverse complement.
TGTTTCTGGGGCAGAGTGACACCAGAGACCTGCTTCTGATCCTGCAGACCATCTGACTCTGACTCAGAATTTCCATGGCCAATGCGGCTCAGTGATGAGCCTTATCTCGAGCTACAGTAATATTGTGCAAAGATAACAAGAAACCGATTGGAAAATATTCAGAGTGTTGCATACGGCATTCACAGAAGGTGAACCTAACCTATCCGTTCAGCTTAGCTCTGATCACAGGTGAACATGATGGGGGCTGCAAGCCACTTCTCCAGAATTCTTACTGTCCTGTTCCATGCACTAAACGACTGACTCAATGGTTATCAGTGATGGAGCTGCTATCCTGTGCTAGGACTTAGGATTGTAAAGAAATAAGCCATATTCTCTGTACACAAGTTGTACCCAGATGATGCGGAAGAAGATGGATGGAGAAGTACAATGATAAAGATGTTAACAAAGCCTTCCTGAGGGGCAGCAAAGGCAGTCCTCTAGCCATTTCCCTAATATACCTCCATTCCTAAGCTTAACTGCTTTATTTCAAATGGAAAGCTCTCTTCCCTACCCTGACCCCCCCAGGCCATATTTCTTGAAATTCTGACTATTCTTCAAATTCCAGGTCAAATGTCATTTTTTTCAAGAAAGTAGTTTCTATTCTTAAAAGCTGAAATTAATCTCTTCATTCTATGTGCTCAGTCATGTCCAACTCTTTGCGACTCTATGGATTATAGCCCACCAGTCTCCTCTGTCCATGGGATTCTCCAGGCAAGAACATTGGAATGGGCTGCCATTCCCTTCTCCAGGATATCTTTCTGACCCAGGGATTGAACCCCGGTCTCCCACACTGCAGGCAGACTCTTCATCGTCTGAGCCACCAGGGAAGACCTAGTTGCTACTCTTAAAAGCTGAAATTAATCCTTCCATTCTATGTGCATCTGTAACACTATTTACATCTCTGCTTTAATATTTAACCCAATTAGTTTTTTAAAATTGTGTATGGTGGATACACGTGTGTGTTTGTGTGTGTGTGTGTATGTGTAAAATCTCTAAGTTGTAAGCTTGTTTGACAGTAGGATTGATGCCTGATTCTCCCACAGGCCTGAGCATGAGATTTCTTTAAATGTACTCAGAGTATGTACAATTTGAACTACTCTACAGTCTGTTTTATGATGCTAAAGTGAGAAGACTTTGCTTCATTCTAGCAATTGTGAGTCCTTGTCTGCACATGCCAAAAAGCATTTCTTGTTCTGAAAAGGCATAAAAAATAAACTTCACAAAAATGACCTAGTCATTTTTCTATGTTTGTAAGTGAACAGGCAAAAAAAGAAACAAAAAACTTTCAAACTAATCAAAGAATTTTTAATTTGGAAAGGACTCTACCCTGGTGGCTCAGAAGATATAGAACCTGCCTGCAAGGCAGGGGACTCAGGTTCGACCCATGGGTCAGGAAGATCCCCAGGAGAAGGGAGTGGCTACCCATTCCAGTATTCTTACCTGGAGAATTCCATGGACAAAGGACCTGGCAGGCTACAGTCCATGGGATTGCAAAGAGTTGGACATGACTGAAGGGTTTTCGCTTTCAATTTCTAAATTTCATTTAATCCAGCATCTTAATTACAAATGAGGAAACTAAGACCTAAGAAATTCAGATACTTCTACAGTATCAAACAGCCAGAATCAACAATATCAAATTTCCAGACCCTTATAGTCAACGTTCTTTCCAATAGACCAAATATATTATTTTTTAAAAGAGAGAAAACATGGTTTCTTAAAAAAGAAATAACACTGAAATACATAGAGAGGAATTCATTGGAAACCACAGACATTATAGAGAAAAATTTTCCTATCAGTCTATTGTCCATAGAAAAAAATCATGCTTTCACTAACATGAACAAAATTGTTTGTAGAGTTTAAAGCTTTAATTAAAAAATCTGACTTTTCCAGACTTTTCACCCTTAAGGTCTCAAATTATTCTATGCAGTTGGCAGGGAGAACTGTTTTGAGGTTCTCCAAGATAGGTCAATACGTCTGGGTGAAACTGGTCATTAACAGGTGTTCTTAACAGTTTTGGGCACAAAATAACACATCGAGGCTTTGCTGAGAGATGCATGTTCACGCTTGTTCTCTCCCATCGCAATTTAGGCAAATGCAATAGATGCACTCAAATCTGACATAGTGAACTCCATCCCAGTTCTTCTATTAAGGTCAGAACCCCCGCCTTTTCCCTGCCCTTTCCCATGTCACTGCTGCCCCACTGCCACCCTGACAGAGCTGACCCATAGTACAGACACCCTGAGTTGGCACACACAAGCACATGTGCACATACAGAATAGGTCTAAGCACTACATTTGAATTTAAAGCTTGCTGGATTCCAGTTCCAAATGGGGATATCTTACTGGCTTCTGTTTCTGGACAGGGATATATATGGGGCTTCCCAGGTGGCTCTGCGGAATCTGCCTGCTAACGCAGGAGACACGGATTCGATTCCTGGGTTGGGAAGATCCCCTGGAGAAGGAAATGGCAACCCACTCCAGAATTCCTGCTTGGAAAATCCCATGGATGGAGGAGCCTGGCAGGCTATAGTCCATGGGGTTGCAAAGAGTCAGACATGACTTAGTGACTAAACAACAACACACACATACATTAGTGTGTAACCTAGACAGCATATTAAAAAGCAGAGACATCACTTTACTAAAAAAATCTGTCTAGTCAAAGCTATGGTTTTTCCAGTAGTCATGTATGGTTGTGAGCTGGACTATAAAGAAAGCTGAACACCGAAGAACTGATGCTTTTGAACTGTGGTGTTGGAGAAGACTCCTGAGAGTCGCTTGGACTGTGAGGAGATCCAATCTGTCAATCCTAAAGGAAATCAGTCCTGAATATTCATTGGAAAGACAGATGTTGAAGCTGAAACTCCAGTATTTTGGCCACCTGATGTGAAGAACTGACTCATTGGAAAAGACCCTGATGCTGGGAAAGACTGAAGGTAGGAGGAGAAGGGGACGACAGAGGATGAGATGGTTGGATGGTATCATCAACTCGATGGACGTGAGTTTGACTAAATTCTGGGAGTTGGTGATGGACAGGGAGACCTCGCATGCTGACGTTTATGGGGTTGCAAAGAGTCGGACACGACTGAGCGACTGAATTGATATATATATATATAATAGATATATAATATGTACACATATCTATGTATATATCTAGCTAGACAGTGATATATAATTGGTCAGATAAAAAAATCAGCCAGTTTTAAAAATTCTTTCATTTGTTGCAGAGGACAGTCTGAAAACTAGTTTTCAGTTACAGAACTCTCCCCCTTCCCTCCCTCTAGTTGCTCTGAACTTCCCAGGGCCTCCTTAGGGGCACAGGGAGAGTGCATGGGTTTTGGAGCCAGCTACATAGGAGCTTAAATATTACTTCTACTGTTTGTTACTTGTGTGATCTTGAAAAAAATTACTTAATCTCTCTGGACAATAATTTTCTTATTTCTAAAATGAGGTTACTACCCATCTTGGAGGTGTAAGGGTTTGAGGTAATATATGCCAGAGAGTGCTGTGTGCGTGTGCTCAGTGAATAATAACTATTATGATGAAGGTGACGATGAGGGAAAAGGAAAAGAGGAACAGGGAGGAAGATGGTGGCCTCCACTTCCCGAATGGCTGTCTATATTCCAGAATCTCTCAACAAGTCCTGGCAGAACTCAACTGCTAGTCCTTAGCTGGGGAATATGAAGCTCAAGGTAGACAAAGGAGAACCAGCATCGAGGCAGGGGTGCAGGGGCCGGGGGAGGAGGGGGAAAAGGTTCACAAATGGCTAGCATTTAATATGTGATTTTCGTCTTCTGAGCTTTATATTTTTGCATACACTCATGTCCCATCCGCTGCTGGGAAAAGGACATTCACAGCAATGAGTTCAGTATCTTTTGAGCAGTCAAGGACACTTTTTTTTTTTTTTTTTTTGCTTAGAAGGACAGGACTTCACAAAGCAGTGGCTGAACAAATTTCTGTGCCCCCTCGATGGATAACCATAGAATTTCCAGTTACAGCAGAAGGCCCCACTATTTGCTAACTCTGGCAATTCTAGTAACTGGGGAAACCCTACAGATTAAGAACAAATGCCCAGCTCCTTTCTGGAGTCATAGGGTCAGAGTACCCAGCCACATCATGGGCAGAGTTGCTGCTGTGGTCTGAACCGTCAAAAGTACAGCAGGAAGTACAGCCTACCCGGACATGCCCCAAACGACAGAGTCATTTTGTGCCTGCCTAAGATGCCATTCTGTTTGCAAACACATTCTATTTGCCGTACCACCTGACAAAACATTCCATCAAAAAGCCTAAAGACAAATGACTCATGTTGAAAGAGGCCTGTGCATCATTTCAGCAATGACTCCACAGGAGTCAATTAAACAAGGAAAAGACCTGTTCTGAAGCACCACCGTCTGATATTTCCCAGAGAGCCATAGTCAATGGCTGATAAAACACAAGTGATCATAACCATAAAGAGATTTAGCAACCCTCTCCTTGCTCAAAAGCACCAAGAGCCTATGAGGACGATGAACCTGGAAGACCTCCAAAAGAAGAGGCGACTCAGGGAAGGGCTGCACCTGAAGCCGGCACAACTCTTCCTCATGCATAGAAAGCAAAGGCCTGGGGTTGCATGAGGTCATCCTGTCTGCCACCAAAAGGCAGACTGCTCCCAGGGATGTTTGGGAGTTTGCCTGGTAGTCTAGGGATGAAGGCAATTGTTATGTCTCCAGGTGAGAGAAAGGATTGGCAGTGGTCCACTCCCCTGCTCCTAGCAGTGCTTTCCAAGTATCAGAATCTAGACCTTGCCCAGCACACAATACCAGGATTACTGTAGTCAACCTCCTTCCCTGGAAACCCAGCTTCAATCAGCTTTTGGATGGAAGGAAAAGGACAAATCTAATGAGAGTGTTGTCACAGTACAAACCCCTCAGGAGGGAGAGCGGCTGGTGCAGAAGTGGGTTCCAAGCCTTCAGTTCTAGATCAGCCAGGCAGACACCTGTGTATATATAGACAAAGCTTCAAACACCACTTCTTCATCACACCTAATGACTGGCTGTGACAAACACCTGTGTTCTCTATTTCTGGCTTTTCCAACAACAATAATATGTGTTTGGATACTCAGTCCTAGTTCTGAATCTCTTCTTAAATGCTAATCTGTTTCTTGTTTCTCCACTATGCAAGGTCAGATAAATGAGAAAGAAAACACTTTACAGTGTTAATTTTGATCCAGATCTAAAATTGTTCATGACTTTTTATTCATTACCTTGATCTCTCCTTTTTATTTTGAGTGATTCAAGGAAACACATCTCTCACATACCCTGGCCCCAACACTAAGAAGGTAATGTTCTTAGAATTAGTCTATTCAAGAACAAAACAAAAAGACCCAAACAAACAAACCAAAAATGGGGCTTCCATTCTCAAGTCCCTTTTTGCCAATGATGCAGTGTACTTAAATCTCTTTACAGGAGCTGCTTCAATGTTAAGCTTTTAGTTGGAAATAAAAAGAGGTTTAGTTAAGGTCAGTGACAATTATTTTCTCAGCACAATAGAAAGGCAGCCCAACCCATTAACCACACTAAAATGGCAGAAACAAACAGTGGGTACAAGTAGGAATAGAAGAATACCTGGAATTGCCAGATTGGAAAGGGGGACGTTGTGGAGGTGAGAAGGGAGTGAGGCCATCCAGTCGGCATTGCAGACCTCCAATGTCTTTGTCCCGCTGGGGTTGGGGGAGCAGATGGTCCCCATTCTGAGTTTCCTTCTTACCTTCCTAAATGCTAGCATCCCTTTCTGTCAGTCAGCTGTTCAAGCTCAGCCCAGTGCCACTCATTCAGCGATCATCATCGCCTAGGTTCTCCAGTATCTCCAGCCACCTTTGTCACGCCAGTCTTGCCCGAAGGCCTTCGTGCCCCAGAAAGACGCGGGGCAAGGACGAGATTCCTTAGCCCCCAGCACCCGCAGTCCCCACGCTCACCGACCCAGCCGCTGTTCCCTTAATCTGATCAGACCCAGCTTCCTTAAACTTCTTACGCTCCCCCTCTGGACCGGGGGAACGTTAGGCCCCTCGAAATAAATCTGACAGAAACTGAACGTCCTACGAGCAGCCACTCCTGGAGCCACTCACACGACAGGTGCCCACACGACACATAGACACGCCGGTGTGTCTATACACTCGTGAGCGCCCGGACGCACCATCCTCAGCTTGATTTACGCTTTTATGAGTGCCACTGGGTTGGCAAATAAGCTGGACCTGCCTGATCTCCCTCCTCCGGCTCCTCCGCACTGCTCCCCCTGCCCTGTGGCTTCCAGAAGGCGCTCAGAAGTGTAACCGGCGGCACCCGGACTCCCGGCGGCCCCGCCCGGCAGTGCCGGGCAGATTTGCCGGGCAAGGCGGCTTGTGATTGGCCGCTGGCAGAGGGCGCTCCGATTGGCCCGCGCCCTCACGGGCTGCCCCTCTGAACGGCGCCCACCCCTCCGCTGCCCGCCCCGACCCCCACATTCTGTTACTCCCGCCTTCCTTCGCTTATAGCAGCCGCAGAGACTGCGGGCAGGGCAACATGCACGCTTGGACGAGTCAGAGCTTGGATCGGACAGGTCTTTCCGCTGGCCTTTTACACTGTCAGCACAGAGGTTAAACGCAACCACACGTTGCCCTCCTTCTTTCCCTTACACACACACACACACACACACACACATACACACACGCACAATGACAATTACCCAGGGAGTATATAACATTTCCAATAAACCATACAGGCAGCAGAAATATGAGAGATAAACAGGCTGAGAAAAGAGCACTATATCATATCTGAATGACAGTATCAAGGATGGTTTGTATTTCAACCATTACCTAATTAAGATTCAGGTACACACTGCTACTGCTAAGTCACTTCAGTCGTGTCCGACTCTGTGCGACCCCGCCCCTAGGATTCTCCAGGCAAGAACACTGGAGTGGGTTGCCATTTCCTTCTCCAATGCGTGAAAGTGAAAAGTGAAAGTGAAGTCGCTCAGTCGTGTCCGACTCCCAGCGACCCCATGCACCACAAGCCCACAAGGCTCCTCCATCCATGGGATTTTCCAGGCGAGAGTACTGGAGTGGGGTGCCATTGCCTTCTCCCAGGTACACACTACGTATTCCCATTTTGCAGAAATGGCAATAATGATACTTTACATTTGTATTGCCTGTTGTTTGGAACCTTCTTCCAAATTCTTTGTCCCATTTGCTCTTCACAGTATCCCTAAAAGTCAGGCAGGGTTGGTGGTAGGTTGGTGGTACGACCCCCTTTTCATATTCGAAATGAAAATCCGGGAGCCTTCTGGGAACAGTTCATGTGGCGGCCCTATTTGGAAATCCCATTTTGGAATAAGATCCTTGAGCCCAGAGGCTTGTGGGCACAGAAACCCATTTTTGTGCTTTCTTCAATATTCCCTACACTCTCAGATGGTCCTTTTCCACGGTGTAAACTATAGGGCCTCTGTAATGATGAGAACTTTATACATAGATAACCACAGGAACACCCTTGGCAAATAGGCAAATGGAGAAAAACAACCAGACCTTGATGGTGGGACCCTGGAGGGTGTCAGGCCAGGCAGCTCCCCAGTGACTCCGGAGGGCTTCCGGGAAAAGGAAACAGCAACTTCTGCCAAAAGCAGACAGAAGGCTCCTGTACAAACAGACCTACAGGTCAGCTGACACTTAATCACTGAATGGCCGCACCTCCTCATCTCCAAGGTAACTACACAGCAGCAAAGCAACTTTCTGTACACTTAACTCTTGCTATATAGTGCCCCCTTTTGACATTTTATTAAATTTCCTCTTCTAGCCTATTACTAACATTCGTTTAAACCTGCTTTTCAGCCTTTTGAGCTGTGTAATAATACCAAAAGTTTTGTTTGTTTCCTGAAGGAGTGAGTGAAAAGTGAAAGTGAAAGTCGGTCAGACGTGTCTGACTCTTTGCAACCCCATGGATTACACAGTCCAGGGAATTCTCCAGGCCTGAATACTGGAGTGTGTAGCTTTTCCCTTCTCCAGGGGATCTTCCCAACCCAGGGGTCAAACCCAGGTCTCCTGCATTGCAGGCGGATTCTTTACCAGCTGAACCACAAGGAAGACTTGGTAATGAAAAGAAAGTCTACACTATTTATCATGCAGCTTCTGATTTTTAGAGAGCACTTCAGTGTAAGTGCTGTACATGTTGGGAATGACTGTCACCTAGCAGTTTTAGTCAATGAAATGCCCCCTCACCCCCACCCCATATTCTTGAAGGAGTATCCCAAGATTTACTTTTGAAATGTCATCTTTTCTGGGCTTCCTTAAATGTACAATTAAAAAAAAAACTCAAACAAAAGCTGCCTAAAGAAAACAAAAAGTGTTCTTTCAGCTTTACCTGGAATGTTAATTTCAATGACTTTTCCCCCTTATTTTTGAGCTCTTAGTGGAAAGAAGGAGCAGAATAAGAACACATTAAACCTTAAACTGAGAGATATCACTGAGAGAGAACAAGAGAAGAGGAACCACTTCAGAATGAGATGTTTTGCACCTCTGGCAGTTTTCAGTCAAAACTACTTAGATTGTGTAAGAAAACATTCAAAAGAAGATAGCGTGCTCTCCATATATTCTTGAGTCAGTCCTGGAAGACATTTTGCAGGTGAAGACACAGCCTCTAGTACAGTACTTGGCATGTAGCATGTGTTCTATAAACATTTGTTAGAAGGAAGGAGATGCTCAGTAAACATGCCCTGCTGGGTTCCAGGTAGTACCTTAGAGCAGTGCTTTTCAACCTTTAATGTGCAAATCAGCCATATTCTGATTGAGTTGGTCTGAGACAGGCCTGAGAGTCTTCATTTCTAACCAGATTCAAGCTGCTTCTGCTGCTCCTGGTTCAGACCACGCTTTGAGTAACAGGGCGTTAGGAAATAAACTCATTTGCTAGGTGGGAATATGCACTGCATTTTCACTCTCTTTTCTGAGGTTTTATAACATTGTAATATCACTTTTATAATGAAAAAATAAACTTGCATTAAAAATCCCAGCTAAGAATTTCTAAGTATTAGAGAATAATTTTTCTGTCATACTGTCTTGGAGACCAAATTACAAGTGGGATTGTTATACTATGCCACATTAGCTTCGGAAAAACCAATTTTAAAATATAGATTAATACCTAGAATATGAATAGTTAATATTTTGTTACATACTATATTATGAAAAAAATTAAGCAGCTGCTTCTGTTGCTGCTGCTGCTGCTAAGTTGCTTCAGTCGTGTCTGACTCTGTGCGACCCCACAGACGGCAGCCCACCAGGCTCCTCCGTCAATGGGATTTTCCAGGCAAGAACACTGGAGTGGGTTGCCATTTCCTTCTCCAGTGCATGAAAGTGAAAAGTGAAAGTGAAGTCGCTCAGTCATGTCCCACTCCTAGCGACCCCATGGACTGCAGCCCACCAGGCTCCTCCATCCATGGGATTTTCCAGGCAAGAGTACTGGGGTAGGGTGCCATTGCCTTCTCTGAAATTAAGCAGAGAGGAGACTAAATTAATAGGAGGATTGAATTTTAAAGCAAGTCCATTTTAATTGACAGTTACAACCAAGGGAGTGTTGATCCTGTGCAAATCATTTTGATAAGTGCTAGGAATGGAGGAAAAGTTAAAAGCTGGCATATGATGAACGTCAGATAATATATAATCCAGAAGAAAAGAGAATCAAATATGTGAATGTCAAAATGTAATGTGAGGCTGAATGAGGGGTAATAATAATAGAGGTGCATGTGGAGGACAACTACATTTTGATGGGGGAAGGGCCAAGATTTGCATTAAAGAGAAGGTGGCATTTCAAGCCAGGTCTGGAATTCTGAGAAGAGTTTCTACAAGTGGAAAATGGGTGGAGGGCTTTGGTGCATGAAACAGATTGTATAGCTGGGAAAACATAAGCAAAGCTATGACAATGAATGTGAGATATGAGAAACAGATAACACTCGAGGGATACATGGAAAATAGAACTCATTTACTCTCGTTGGACCATCACAAGAGCTCAATGAGTTAAATACTCTTCCTAGCCCCATTTGACAAAGGACACTGACGCTTAGAGGCTACATAGCTCTGCCCTAGAGCTCATAGCTAGTGGCAGAACTGTGACCCCAGTCTCCTGATCATTGTGCCAATGGCTTCTCATCATATGTTACCTATTATTATTGCAAACCTGGTAAAGGATGTTTAAGACCACAGTATGTTAAAGAGTTCGGACTTCCTTTTTTACAGATAAAAGGGGCCATTGCAAGTTTTTGAGGAGAGAAAAATGATCCATACTGTATATAGAAGATAAGGCCAGCATAATGAAGAATTGTTAGAGAAATACAGTCATTTGGGTAAGTTATTGAAATCAGTTATTTAAGCAGGAAAAAAGTGAAAAAGCATGCAGAAACTCTGGTGCACAGAGCACCTTTGAAACTTTGGTGCTTGTTTCTTGGTTCTCACTTCTTATCTCCAAGGACCTATAACTCAAGGGCCACAGTAGACAGCCTGACTTCCTCTGGGATTATTTTCATCACTTGAAATTCTCATCAAAATGTTCATCAATTAATCAAACCTGTTTCTCCGAATACATCTTTAACTTTTATTTTCTTTTCTGGAATTGTTTTTCTCCATTACTTGATTAAGGACCCTACTGAATTCCTGAAGAGGTGACTGCAGGCTTTGTCCTGTCTTGGAGGCTACATTATTTTGGAAATGTTAAAGACGGTTCATTTTCTTTGGAATCATTTCAAAAGTGAACACTGATGGTCCCAGAGCAAACGGCTTGTCCTTTGGATATGTCTGGTTGGCAGGGCAAGATGGCCTGGGTCTTGCTTGACTGAAGGCACCCTAAGAGCTTCAGAGGAAACATGTCAACTTAATGATGCTGAGGCTGAGGCTGGCTCCGGCCCCCACTTCCAAGACCCTGTGTTACCTTCTCTCTCAGGCTGTGTGCTTAATGGGAAAGGAACGGCCCAAAGAGCATTACAACCAGGCATGTGTTTGTTCCAGGGACATGGTCTGGAGGTGGGAGTTTGTACGATGCTTTGAGTTCCACAGTGATGCCTCATTCATGACTTTTTTTCCTGGCTGGAGGATGTGGTGAGGGTGAGGAATTGAAATGATGAGCCAGATAAATGAAAGAGGAAATGGAGTGTAAGCCTGCTTTGCTTTGCGCCTTATACCAGCAGTTTATCTCTAGTCATTCTCAGCCCCATTTCCCCAATACAGTCTCCCAAAACAATGTGATAAGGATCAGAATAGAGTGAAGAAATGTCCCCAATATGGGCAGTGCTGGGGACATGATGACAACAGCAACAATTACCTTCAGGAAGAGTGACATCATTGTAGCAGCTCGGGACATTCAGGAGCCTCTGTGGAGAGTCGTCACGAAGCACACTGCCTTGTGGACGTGTATGATACACCTCAGACATTCCTGACATGAGGAATGAGTTAGGACCTGGGGGTCAGTCATTTTGTTGATTTGGGCTAGAGCCAGAGACCTCGTGGTTGTGACCCAGACCCAGGTGAGTGTCTTTAAGAACTTGAGTAAGGAGCGGCAGCAGCTTAAACAGGAATTGTCCATATGTGGCTCCACCTTGTGCCTACCTGGTATTTGTGGTCAACAACCAGGATTCTGTAACAAGACAAGAGTGAGTGTATGTAGCAGTACCAGCCCTGAGATTTTTCCTCCAGATGTGAAAGCTTGGTGATCAGGAAGAGCCTCTGAGCCTCTCTGTCTTTTTTTTTTTTTTAAGATAATTTTACTTATTTATTTATTTAGGCTGTGCTGAGTCTTTCCTGCTGTGTGAGCTCTTTCTAGTTCTCTGGCTGTGAGGAGTGAGGGTTATTCTCTAGTGCAGTGCATGGGCTTCTCATTGCCATGGCTTGTCTCGTTGCGGAGCGCAGGCTCTATGATGTGTGGGCTCCACGGCTGTGGCACACAACACGGGTTTAGTTGCTTCGTGACATGTGGGATCTTCCAGGATCAGGGTTTGAACCTGTGTCTCCTGCGTTGGCTGGCAGATTCTTTGCCACTATGCCACCAGGGAAGTCTGCATCTCTGCGTTTTTTTATTTACTAGACATCAAGTGTTTCTGATATATTTAAATATTTCCTTTAACAACACATGTTTGCTATAATACTTTTGAGAGAAGCTAAATAACAAATGATGATTGCAAAATTAGTTCAATGTCCATTTATTCCTTCTAGCACACCATATTCCTGCAGCCTCTTCCATTCTCCCTTCCCACCCACCCCTTTCACTAAAAAAAAATGTAATTGAGGGAAGCTCCACATCTTTATCTTTCCAGTTAGCTTGTTTTTGCTTAGCCAAGTCAATGCTTTTTGTTAGCTAGTTAGCTATAAAGTGCCTGATTTAATATGTTATGGAGCCACCTTCTGGTAGTAAAGGCACACTTCATGCGTATAGTAAGTTCCCTTTCAGTTACCCTAAAAAAAAAATGTCTCCACATCACCAGCACCAATAGAACAGCTGGGAACTTACTAAATACAGACTCCTGGTTCACACTCCAACCCTACTGAATCAGATCCCCTGGGGGTGGCATCTTTTTTTCTGTCTTTAAAAAAAGCTCCCCAGGGGATTTTTATGTCTCACATGCTTTAGATCAACACTTTGGCATATCAATCAATTTCTTAAAAAAAAAAAAGTTAGGATAGGTAGAATGGCAGTTCTTACCCACGTTGTGTATAAGTTTAAGTGATTAGTGAAAAATATTTCGGTTTAACTGGCAGGAAAACCATCCGCTATCTCTACTTACCCCACCCCAAGGTTCTTGGAATTATCCAAGTGGCATCAGTTGTTAGCATGTGTGTGCACGCTGGTAGGCATCTTCATCATCACTTGACCTTCCATCACAATTAGTATGACCTCTGTACATTTGTTATTCATTTGGCAAATAATGACCTGATTCCACATTTTGATTTGCTGACATCATTTGGAAATACCATGTTGCCACATCACCTGAATGGTAAACAACATGTTAATTGACAGCAGATATTATCATTCCCTCCCAATCTTATTATTAAAATTATAAGTTTACAAAAACAACTTCAACCAACACAAATAAACCTTTTTTAAAAACAAAGTAAATAAAATAACCAATCGTTAGTATTTTCCCCTTATCCACTCTCTCAATATTAGGTTGTAGTCAAAACTCTTAGTATGTTTCTTGGCTTTTTGAAGATTTGGTTTCAGAGAATTCTGATCTGCAGAAATCTCTGCAGCTAACCTTCCACCTCAACTACGTCTTGATGCACCCTTCCTAAACTGTGCCCACAGCTGCTGCTTCCTTTTAGTAGCAAAAATAGAGAAAGTAAAATTTACCTCGCACGTTTTTCTGTTTCATGTGTGCATGCTAAGTCACTTCAGTCGTGTCCGACTGACCCTTGGATTGTAGCCCACCAGGCTCCTCTGTCCATGGGATTTTCCAGGCAAGACTACTGGAGTGGGTTGCCGTGTGCCCTCCTCCAGGGGATCTTCCCGACCCAGGGATTGAATCCAAGGTTCTCATGTCTCCTGCATTGGCAGGGGGATTATTTAGCACTAGCACCACCTGGAAAATCCCTTTCTGTTTCAGCCAAGTCAGAGTTCTCGAAGTCAGAGTTTGGCATAATAATGAAGTAGGGAGGAAATGAGTCCCTAAGACTGGAAGCATCCAAGCCAAGTTAACAATAAGACAGGGAGGTGGTGAAAACTTCGATGGAAGATTGAACTACGTGAGCTTTATGCTCCTTCCAATCATATTCTGCTTTTCCCCTTCTCTGAATATAAAGCTGTATCTTTACACACTGAAGCCATTCATCCCTCCCCTCTTTATTACACTGTTTTACTCAAATCTTTTACTTCTTTTGCTGGACTTGAGACTACTGGAATATCTTTTCTAGAAATATGAAACCAAAGTTCTAAAATCATGCTGCTACCAGCATAAACTTGAGTTGTGATTTGGGGAGTGGTTTTATAATAAAGTCTTTATATTAGTTATACACTCTAGCCTCTGCTCAAGGCCAAAACTCAAAATTTTCTCTACTCCTTCCCCATATTCAACACCTAGGATGAAATGCTCTGATCTCAGGAAGCCAGTCCTAGAAAATACTTAGTGAAGTTCTCAGCATGGGGAGTATGAATGGCCAGGATGGGAGTCATCTCTGGTGTTTCCAGCGCCTCAGTCCTGGTGGGACTGGTGTGTGTGTGTGGTCCGAGGGCAGAACTCCTCAACTCTTCCACCTGAGGTGCCCTGACCCTAGAGAAGGGTATGTTCATACTGCCAGAGCCCCTGTGGTAATCATTCATCCTGGCATTTCTTTCAACTTGAATGTTTTTTTTTCTTACAAATTCATTCAAATTTTGCATATATGAACAGCTAAAACAGCTCAATAACAACAACAACAAAAGCCCAAAACTCAATGAACAAAGAAGGGCAGAAGACTTAGGTAGATCTTTGTCCAAGGAAGACACAGATGGCCAATAAACACATGAAAAGATGCTCAACATTGCTAATTACTAGGGAAATGCAAAATAAAACCACAATAAGGAACCACCATACACTGCTCAGATTGGCCATCATTAAAAAATCTACAAATAACAAATGCTAGAGAGGATGTGGAGGAAAGGGAGCCCTCCTATACTGTCAGTGGGAGTGTAAATTTGTGTAGCCACTATGGAAAACAGCATGGAGATGTCTCAAAAAACTGAAAATGGAGCTGCCATATGATCCAGCAATCCCACTCCTGGGCATATATTCAAAGAAAACCATAATTTGAAAATACACATGCTTCCTGGTGTTCACTGCTGAACAATTTTCAATAACCAAGACATGAAGCAACCTAAATGTCACTAACAGATGAACAGATAAATAAGATATGGTGTGTGTGTGTGTGTATATATATATATACACAATAGAATATTACTCAGCATCACTGACTCGATGGACATGAGTCTGAGTGAACTCCGGGAATTGGTGATGGACAGGGAGGCCTGGCGTGCTGTGATTCATGGGGTCGCAAAGAGTCAGACACGACTGAGCAACTGATCTGATCTGATCTGATCTGATATAAAGGAATGAAATAATGCCATTTTCAGCAGCATGAATGGACCCAGAGATGATCATACTAAGTCAGAAAGACAAATACCACATGATATCACTTATATGTGGAATCTAAAATATGAAACAGATGAATTTATTTATAAGACAGAAACAGACTCACAGACATAAAGAACAGACTTGCAGTTGCCAAGGGGAATGGGGGTGGTGGAGGGATGGATTGGGAGTTTAGGATTAGTGGATGTAAACTATTACAGATAGAAGGGATAAACAACAAGGTCCCATTGTATAGCACAGGGAAATATATTCAAATTCTGTAATAAACCATAATGGAAAAGAATATGAAAAAGACTATATATATGTATATAACTGAATAACTTTGTTATATACCCAAAACTAAGACAATATTGTGAATCAACTATATTTGAATAAAAAACTGATTTTGTTGTACATCTATTCAGATCAGATCAGTCGCTCAGTCATGTCTGACTCTTTGCGACCCCATGAATCGCAGCACGCCAGGCCTCCCTGTCCATCACCAACTCCCGGAGTTCACCCAGACTCACGTCCATCGAGTCAGTGATGCCATCCAGCCATCTCATCCTCTGTCGTCCCCTTCTCCTCCTGCCCCCAATCCCTCCCAGCATCACAGTCTTTTCCAACGAGTCAACTTTTCACATGAGGTGGCCAAAGTACTGGAGTTTCAGCTTTAGCATCATTCCTTCCAAAGAAATCCCAGGGCTGATCTCCTTCAGAATGGACTGGTTGGCTCTCCTTGCAGTCCAAGGGACTCTCAAGAGTCTTCTCCAACACCACAGTTCAAAAGCATCAATTCTTCAGCGCTCAGCCTTCTTCACAGTCCAACTCTCACATCTATACATGACCACTGGAAAAACCATAGCCTTGACTAGACATCTATCACACTTGAATAAAACTGATGATCTAGTTTTCTCTGGTGACTTTGAATCCCTCTGGCACACATCCGTATCAATGGGCATTCATGACCCCTAACATGAGAGTCTCAGGTCTGAGGGAAAGGCATGAAGAGTCTTATTAGACATAGCAAAGCTCTTGGTTCCCTCATG
The DNA here is from genome assembly GCF_003369695.1 of Bos indicus x Bos taurus. Classification (NCBI taxonomy): domain Eukaryota; kingdom Metazoa; phylum Chordata; class Mammalia; order Artiodactyla; family Bovidae; genus Bos; species Bos indicus x Bos taurus. The sequence continues at coordinate 56,202,590 of NC_040076.1, read as the reverse complement.
CTCTGATCCAGTTCAGCAAGGTGGAAGACTGTTGCGTGGATTTCAGACAAAACTGGAATTAGTATCCATCCGCCCAAACTGTGGGCAACATGGAGCAACAGCAGTTGGAGAATCAATGACATAGGCCGAATTTCTCTGGCCATTAGAAACAGGACTATCTCCTTAAAGTAAGAGAGGACCAAAAATTCCTACCTAAGACTTAACTCTTTGCTCTTGATCAGGAAAAATCTTCACTTGCAGAATTCCCAAGACTATTCTTTGATCTCTGTTCGTTTCCAAGGCAAACCATTCAATATCACAGTAATCCATATGCCCCAACCATTAACGCTGAAGAAGTTGAAGTTGAACGGTTCTATGAAGACCTACAAGACCTTTTAGAACTAATACCCAAAAAAGATATCCTTTTCATTATAGGGGACTGGAATGCAAAAGTAGGAAGTCAAGAAACACCTGGAGTAACAGGCAAATTTGGCCTTGGAATATGGAATGAAGCAGGGCAAAGACTAATAGAGTTTTGCCAAGAAAATGCACTGGTCATAACAAACACCCTCTTCCAACAACACAAGAGAAGACTCTATACATGGACATCACCAGATGGTCAACACGGAAATCAGATTGATTATATTCTTTGCAGCCAAAGATGGAGAAGCTCTATACAGTCAGCAAAAACAATACCAGGAGCTGACTGTGGCTCAGACCATGAACTCCTTATTGCCAAATTCAGACTTAAATTGAAGACAGTAGGGAAAACCACTAGACCATTCAGGTATGACCTAAATCAAATCCCTTATGATTATACAGTGGAAATGAGAAATAGATTTAAGGGACTAGATCTGATAGATAGAGTGCCTGATGAACTATGGAATGAGGTTCGTAACATTGTACAGGAGACAGGGATCAAGACCATTTCCATAGAAAAGAAATGCAAAAAAGCAAAATGGCTGTCTGGGGAGGCCTTACAAATAGCTGTGAAAAGAAGAGAAGCGAAAAGCAAAGGAGAAAAGGAAAGATATAAACATCTGAATGCAGAGTTCCAAAGAATAGCAAGAAGAGATAAGAAAGCCTTCTTCAGCAATCAGTGCAAAGAAATAGAGGAAAACAACAGAATGGGAAAGACTAGGGATCTCTTCAAGAAAATCAGAGATACCAAAGGAACATTTCATGCAAAGATGAGCTTGATAAAGGACAGAAATGGTATGGACCTAACAGAAGCAGAAGATATTAAGAAGAGATGACAAGAATACACAGAAGAACTGTACAAAAAAGATCTTCATGACCCAGATAATCACGATGGTGTGATCACTGACCTAGAGCCAGACATCCTGGAATGTGAAGTCAAGTGGGCCTTAGAAAGCATCACTACGAACAAAGCTAGTGGAGGTGATGGAATTCCAGTTGAGCTATTTCAAATCCTGAAAGATGATGCTGTGAAAGTGCTGCACTCAATATGCCAGCATATTTGGAAAACTCAGCAGTGGCCACAGGACTGGAAAAGGTCAGTTTTCATTCCAATCCCAAAGAAAGGCAATGCCAAAGAATGCTCAAACTACCGCACAATTGCACTCATCTCACACGCTAGCAAAGTAATGCTCAAAATTCTCCAAGCCAGGCTTCAGCAATACATGAACCGTGAACTTCCTGATGTTCAAGCTGGTTTTAGAAAAGGCAGAGGAACCAGAGGTCAAATTGCCAACATCCGCTGGATCATAGAAAAAGCAAGAGAGTTCCAGAAAAACATCTATTTCTGCTTTATTGACTATGCCAAAGCCTTTGACTGTGTGGATCACAATAAACTGTGGAAAATTCTGAAAGAGATGGGAATACCAGACCACCTGATCTGCCTCTTGAGAAATCTGTATGCAGGTCAGGAAGCAACAGTTAGAACTGGACATGGAACAACAGACTGGTTCCAAACAGGAAAAGGAGTACTTCAAGGCTGTATATTGTCACCCTGTTTATTTAACTTATATGCAGAGTACATCATGAGAAATGCTGGACTGGAATTCTGGACTGAAATGCTGGACTGATTCCACACAAGCTGGAATCAAGATTGCCAGGAGAAATATCAATAACCTCAGATATGCAGATGACACCACCCTTGTGGCAGAAAGTGAAGAGGAACTCAAAAGCCTCTTGATGAAAGTGAAAGTGGAGAGTGAAAAAGTTGGCTTAAAGCTCACCATTCAGAAAACGAAGATCATGGCATATGGTCCCATCACCTCATGGGAAATAGATGGGGAAACAGTGGAAACAGTGTCAGACTTTATTTTTCTGGGCTCCAAAATCACTACAGATGGTGACTGCGGCCATGAAATTAAAAGACGCTTACTCCTTGGAAGGAAAGTTATGACCAACCTAGATAGCAAATTCAAAAGCGGAGACATTACTTTGCCAACAAAGGTCCGTCTAGTCAAGGCTATGGTTTTTTCTGTGGTCATGTATGGATGTGAGATTTGGACTGTGAAGAAGGCTGAGCACCGAAGAATTGAGGCTTTTGAACTGTAGTGTTGAAGAAGACTCTTGAGAGTCCCTTGGACTGCAAGGAGATCCAACCAGTCCATTCTGAAGGAGATCAGCCCTGGGATTTCTTTGGAAGGAATGATGCTAAAGCTGAAACTCCAGTACTTTGGCCACCTCATGCGAAGAGTTGACACATTGGAAAAGACTGTGATGCTGGGAGGGATTGGGGGCAGGAGGAGAAGGGGACGACAGAGGATGAGATGGCTGGATGGCATCACTGACTCGATGGACGTGAGTCTGGGTGAACTCCGGGAGTTGGTGATGGACAGGGAGGCCTGGCGTGCTGCAATTCATGGGGTCGCAAAGAGTCAGACACGACTGAGCGACTGATCTGATCTGATTCTTTGATCTGCTGAGATCTGTTCAGACCATGGATCCTCACCTGGGTAATTGGTGTTTTTTTTTTTTTTTTCTTCTTCTTCCAGTTTTACTGAGATAATTGACATATAATATTGTGTAAGTTTAAGATGTACAGACTTGATACATATATATGCTGGAAAATGTTCACTACAATAAGGTTAGTTTATACGTCCCTTGCCTCACATAATTACATTTTGTTGTTGTTGTTTTGGTGACAAAATTTAACATCAGTTTCTTTTAGCAAGTTTCAAACATGTAATTGCTATACGGTACTACATAAACTGGACTTCCCAAGTAGCGCTAGTGATAAAGAATCCCCCTGCCAATGCAGGAGATGTAAGACATGAGGCTTCGATCTTTGGGTTGGGAAGATCCCCTGGAGGAGGGCATGGCAACCCTCTCCAGTATCCTTGCCTGGAGAATTCCATGGACAGAGGAGCCTGGTGGGCTACTGTCCATGGGATTGCAGAGTCGGACATGACTGAAATGACTTAGCACGCACTGCATAGTCACTCTGCTGTTCTTTGGATTCTCTAGAACTTACACCTCTTGTAACTGGAAGTTTGTGCCCTTTGACAAATGTCTCCTCATCCACGCCCCTCCCCTCCCCTGTATACTTATTTTGGTGTCTGTATACTTATTTTAGTTTTCACTGGTTCCCTGGATCTGGCTTTTTCTCTGTACCTGTGGATAATCTGACTGATTACACCAAAGAGAAACTTTAAAACTGACCCAGAAACCTATTCAATCTAAAGCATCAGTCAAACTACCCAGATTGAAGCTCTGGTCTCCTCTAATCTGACAATAAGAACGTTTTGAAGAATGTATTTTTCAAGTGGATGGTGTGAGACATGGAGTAAAAAAATCCCATAAATCTCAGCCCACCAGATTGAGTGAGAGACTGTCACTTGTTTTAGCTTAGTTCTCTGTTCGGCTGACATTTTTCTTTCTCCTCTTCGCTCATTTGCCACCTCCTGTCACTTACTCATACCATATGTAATTGAGCACTAACTTATCCCAGACATTGCCCTCGCTCTGGGGTTGCTGAGCTGTGTAAAGTAACCTCACACTCCTGAGGACATTCCAGTCTAACAGAGGAGATCATGGCCTGCATTTCCTTGACTGCGAGTTTCGATTTGAACATGCCACCAAAGCAGCACAACAGACTAGAAAGTTTGGTCTTGGTGAGATAGAGTATCTTTACGTATTTATTGACTAAACATACAATGGTCCAGCTGTTTACTAAAAATTTGAGACATGGATAAAGTTCTGTAGTAGGAGGGGAAGTGGCTGCTGGGTCTTCTGCTTGGGGAGCCTCCAGTAGGAAGGCTGAACGGGAGCTGCATCATCCCTCACTGCCTTGTGTGCGGCATCTTGCACAGGGACTGCTTTGACTTTGAACTGTTCCCACGATTTCTGCTGAGGTGTCAACAGAAAACACTGCTTAAGGGTTTAGTAGGAACCAAAGTTTCTCTCTTCAGTTGAATTCTTCAAGGTGAATTTGGGAAAGACAGCTTAGTCTCTTTTGATATAAAGTGGTTTAATGGTGAGAGGAAAAGTTTACCCTGGAGTTCTAGGGAAATAAAAGAATTCTATTCATTTCCTTAAGAAAGAAAAATTGATTGAAGTTTTGGGGGCTCCCAGCCAGTACCTAAGGCAGAGTAAGCAAGCCCAGAAATGCAACAAAAACACTGAATTTGCAGGATGAATCCTCATTGATATTTGCCTGAACTTTGAGATTAAGCAACATTTAGGAATAGAGAAAGAAAACTCCCTCGAATAAACAGATCTTTGCATCTTGTCATATTGTCTAAGGGTTGCCATGTTTGAAAAAATAGGCTGGTTTTGAGTCAAATCAAGCATTATTTATGTGTGCTAAGTCACTTCAGTCGTGTCTGATCATTTTTTAGGGTCTTACTTAAGCACTTTTTTCTTAAAACTTTATATTTGGAAATATATTCAAACTTCAAAAATGTTTGCAAAAATAAAAAGAGTAAAAAAAAAAAAAAAACCCACATATCCCCTTTACCTCGATTCATCTATTGTTAACATTTTTATCATCTGCTTTTCTCTCTCTCTGCATGTATATGTACATATGCATGCATGTATCTATGGATATATGCATACATATGCACGTACCCACTTGGGAGTAAGTTATATATACTTTATGGCAGTTTACTCTAAATACTTCAGTGTGTATTTCCTGAGAATAGGAATATTCTCTTACATAACCAGAGTAGAGTTATTGATACTTTTATCTAGTCTTCTGCCCATATTCCAATTTTGTCAGCTGATCTGGCAAATGTCAGCTCTGATTTTCCAGATTTCCTTTGTAGTTTTAACCCCTCCAGAAAAGGATCCAGGCTAAAGTTGTGTGTGCATGCTCAGTCGCTAGTCGTGTCCAACTCTTTGCGACCCTATGGACTATATAGCCCACCAGGCTCCTCTGTCCATGGGATTCTCCAGGCAAGAATACTGGAGTGGGTTTCCATTCCCTTCTCCACGGGATCTTTATCCTCGGTCTCATGTTCCTGCATTGGCAGGCGGGTTCTTTACCACTAGCGCCACCTGGTGGCAATGAATTGCCATGTCTTTTAACATTTGTTCTGGGATATTTTTAAAGCCCCTTTTTTGGCCTTTAGACATTTCTCATTTTGTGTCTATCTGATGTTGCTTTGTGACTGGATTCAGCTTATTCATTCTCTGCCTTAATGCTGCAAATGGAATAGTGTGTCCCCCCAAGGGTATAAAATCTGAAGGAGCAGATGTTCATCTGTCCCTCACTGAAGTTAATTTTGATCACGGGTCAAATTGTTTAATTTCTCCACTACATAATTGCTGTTTCTTTTCCCTCTCTTGTAACTAATAAGCATACTTCAGGGAGACCATTTTGAGGCCATGCAAATACCTTGATTATCACGAAAATATCCTCCTTATTTAGTATTTGTCAATGAATCTAGCCTGATTTGATCTTTACTATAATGATTACAAAATAATGACTTTCCAACTCCAGCACTCTATATTTACGAAACAGTTCTCAGCATTCTACTGTAGGCAAAAGCTCTCTCTTTCCCCTTCCTTCCTCCCTCCCTCCCTTCCTCCTGTCTCTCTAGATCTCTCTCTTCCTATGTATCTGCTATAAGGATTTATGAATTCTTACTTTTTTCAGTGGCTTCTAATTCATTAGTATACGTAATTATATTGGCATTCAAATTGTCCTATGTCTGTAGGAGTAGGAGACTTCAAGGTGACTCCTGCATCCTTCTAACATACCCTCCAACATTTTTTTGGAATGTGTTATTTTCTGATGTAAGACATACCAGTCATACATTACATCTATTTTGCCCTTAAGCAAACATTTCTCTGAAAGTTCTGATTCCTTTCAGCATGAAATTATAGTGAACAAGATCTGAGTGTCAAATGTGCTACTAGAATACCTTTGCTTCTTGGTTCATTCAGAAGACAAATGTGGGAAAGACAGGCATGCATAACTACTTACAACACATGCACAATCAAAATTACCACCACCAATAGGGCCAGGTGGATATCATAATATTAATCTACAAATTGTATACATAAATAGTTATACAGACACATTCCCCCCTTATTTTTCCTTCTTTCTTACACAAAGGTAGCATATTATATACTCTTTGCTTTCTTCCCTTAATGATGTCTCCTGGAAATCACTTCGTATTAGTCAACAGACATTTTCTTTCTTGATTTTACAGCTGTACAGTTTCTATTTTTAAAAAAATTTACTATCGTTTATCCTTTCAATCTACTGTTTGGACATTCAGATAGTTTTTTAGTACTTGGCAATGACAAATAATGCTGTCAAGAATTATCTTGTGTATATATAGTTTGATATTGTTGGAAGTTGAGCTTCAGGATAAATTCTTAAAGAGAAACTGCCAAGTCTAAGATAAATTAATATGTAGTTTGGTTTGATACTGTCAGTTCCTGTCCACAGTGGTTGTTCCATTTTGCATTCCCTTCAGCAACACAGGAGAGTGCCTGTTTCCCCACCGCCTTGACAATAGAGCATGTTGTCAAACTTCTCAAATTCTTGACAAGTGAATGGGAAGGAATAACGTCTCAATGAAGTTTTAATTTGCATTTCTTTTAATATGAATGAATTTGAAATTTTTTTCAAGTGTTCAAGTGTTATTTACATATCTTTTTTTGTGAAATCATTGGTGTCATATGTTTGACCCATTTTTTCCCCACAGAATTTTTCGGCTTTATTATCCTCACTATTTGTAAGTTCTTTATCATTTTGCAAATTATTTATCATTCTTTATTTGTGATTTATGTTGTGGATATTTTCACCCAGTTTATCATTTGCCTTTTCACTCCTCTTTATTATCTGCAAATTGTTTTTCTTTAAGTAGTCAAATTTATCGATTTTCTTCTCTTTGCATCTGGAAATATATATATATATTCATACACAGACATAGTTACAGTAGTATGTATACAACAGTGATATAGGACATGTGTGTATATATATATACACTATAGTATATGGATATATATGTTTAACTATATAGTACTTTATACTATAACTATATATATTAGTATATATACAAGTATATATACTATAGTATATGTGTGTATATGTTTAACTATATAATAATATATACTATTACTGTATTATTACGATATTTAACTATATAGTAACATTATATAATACATTATACATTATATACATTGTAATAATAGTCTATATATGTATTATACAAATATAGATACCAGATCAGATCAGATTAGATCAGTTGCTCAGTCGTGTCCAACTCTTTGCGACCCCATGAATGGCAGCACGCCAGGCCTCCCTGTCCATCACCAACTCCCGGAGTTCACTCAGACTCACGGCCATCGAGTCAGTGATGCCATCCAGCCATCTCATCCTCTGTCGTCCCCTTCTCCTCCTGCCCCCAATCCCTCCCAGCATCACAGTCTTTTCCAATGAGTCAACTCTTCGCATGAGGTGGCCAAAGTACTGGAGTTTCAGCTTTAGCATCATTCCTTCCAAAGAAATCCCAGGGCTGATCTCCTTCAGAATGGACTGGTTGGCTCTCCTTGCAGTCCAAGGGACTCTCAAGAGTCTTCTCCAACACCACGGTTCAAAAGCATCAATTCTTCGGTGCTCAGCCTTCTTCACAGTCCAACTCTCACATCCATACATGACCACAGGAAAAACCATAGCCTTGACTAGACGAACCTTTGTTGGCAAAGTAATGTCTCTGCTTTTGAATATGCAATGAACCTATACAGACATATAATTATAACCCTAAGTCCAAACTTTAAGTTTCACTCTTGATGTACCTTCCATGGGTTTTGACTGATGTATTATAACAGGAATCCACCGGTTTCATATAGTTTCACATGCTTAAGAGATGTTAACTCTTTACACAGTTGACAGGTCCATTATCAAATTTCCTTTCACAACTCATATGACTGTTGTTTCGTCCACTTCACTCTGCCTTCCCAGTGCCTCTGAGTATTTTCTGGTGATAGGTGAATGGCTTTAACGCTATGATCAGTTTCGTTTGGTGGTATGACTTTTTTGGACAGTAAATGGGAGTTGTCTAACAGAACTCTGGGCAGACAGATTCTGGGTATTTATCAAGGGTAGCTAGATGAGGCCGGACCTGTGTTCTCTTTTTATGTCGTCACCTTGGGTTTGTTACTCTTCTTTATTTCCCTCAGTGTTGCTCCTTATGATCACAATCCCACAGAGACTTTGAGCTAATATGAGGGATCTGAGTGAGCAAACCAACAAAGAATGTAACCGAGGTTGTTGTTGTTGTTCAATCGCTCAGTTGTGTCTGACTCTTTGCAACCCCCATGGACTGCAGCATGCCAGGCTTCCATGGGGTCACAAGGAGTCAGACATGACTGAGCAACTGAACGACAACAACTTTGGTTACGTTCTTTGTTAGTTTGCGAATTCAGGTTCAGTTCAGTCGCTCAGTAGTGTCTGACTCTTTGCGACCCCATGAATCGCAGCACGCCAGGCCTCCCTGTCCATCACCAACTCCCGGAGTTCACCCAGACTCACATCCATTGAGTCAGTGATGCCATCCAGCCATCTCATCCTCTGTCGTCCCCTTCTCCTCCTGCCCCCAATCCCTCCCAGCATCACAGTCTTTTCCAATGAGTCAACTCTTCGCATGAGGTGGCCAAAGTCCTGGAATTTCAGCTTTAGCATCAGTCCTTCCAAAGAAATCCCAGGGCTGATCTCCTTCAGAATGGACTGGTTGGATCTCAGGAGAGTATAAAGATGCTGGTTGGGGAGAAAAATTTAGATTCTATTGTTCTCATTCCTTTGTTAATTTGCACCCAGCCAATGCCTAGAGCCATTAGAGAAGCACTAGACAGGGGTTAAGAGTAATTTCAAAAGTGTTCCCTGGTCCTGACCTAAAGTCATGTTCTTTTGCTGTCTAGTTGCATCTTCCTGGCTGTAGCATTTAGCCTTGTTAGCAATCAGAGAATCCAGGGGAAAAAAAGTTGAGAAATAAAGAGTTCTGTTCCCATCATATTACTGTGTGGTTTTGGCTGGAACCTCAGCTCATTTCTGCAAGTTAATGTCTTTTTCTCCCATAGTGGTAACTTCTACTCACCATTTCCGATGTCTCTGCTGGACATTCAAGCTTCATCTGGTGGGCACAGCCATGGTTGCTGTCTTCAAAAACTCAGGCTATGTCTACAAACTCTCAAAAAACAAAGTTTCTGTGTTTCTGCTGATTCAACCTTCAAGTTCAAGCCCAAATCATTCTCTGAAATCAGAGTCCCGAGAGGGCTGCCTTCAAGAACCTCTCCCCCTGCTCAGAGCCTCTGAAACAAGGTCCTTTCCTTGATCTCCAGCCTTAGTTACTTTAAACTTCTTTCCAGCTTCTGATCTTGATTATTTCTTTTCTCTTTTCATTTCCTAGTCATTTCTTTTTCTTTCTTTTTTTTTTTTTTTGCACACTTTCCTGGCCATCTTACCCCAGGGCCCAATTATTTCTACTTTCTTTTTTTTCTATCAACAATTTTCAGAATATACTACCTTGACATTAGAAAAAAATCAATATTTACTTAAGTGCACAGAAAATAGCTCTTGTCTATAGTAAAAGGAGATACCAAAGAAATTAAATATCATGATATAATGGAGACTGATCACATTCTGGACTGGAATTCAGAGAGCTGGCTCATCATTTTGGCTCTATCACTTTTAATTATGTGACCTTGGGAAGTCGATTTCACATACTCTGTAACTCTTTATTTATAGTATGACCTCTAATGCCCAACATGATCATATATTTTATGATTTTAAAGATCTACACTGCAAAGTTAACTTGGTCAAGCCAACCATATGTTCATTAGCTAAAAAAAAACTTATGCTGAATCAAGGAAAATGATTATTTTGTTTGAATTAAGTTTGACTTTATCTCTTACTCTAGTACCTGAGAAAGACCTAAAATATGTCTACTTCTGGACTTATGTGTATAGATTAACTTTTGCTATAATAATGATAAGTAACAATCAGACTCTTTAATAATGCACATTTGAGTTAGGTTGGAGATTGGTTTGTCTCAACTGGGCCTGGTTTGAGTGTTTCTTCTTGGAGCTAACAGCCTATCCTGAAAATGTTCTTTTTATGATTATGGCAGAGAACAAGAGAGTGAGTCCAACCACACAAGCAACTTTCAAGTCTTGGGTAAGTCAGGTCCATGATATTCCATTGTCCAAAGCAAGTCATATGGCCAAGCCCAAGGTCAAGATGTGCTCATGATGCAGGTGAGTAAAGAAATGAATATTTCTGAACAACAATGTTATCTAACACACCATCCTTTGGGAATGAGTGATTAAAAGGCTTATGTATGGCTTCTTCTTAGTGAAAATTAAGTCAATAATGAAGGCATTCAGAAATCTTAGGGATTACGGTGCAAAGTTGCTACTTCTCCAGTGAGACAGAACTAAATCCACTTGTAGAGAGAGGAGCTGCTGGTTTGAGACAGGCTCTCTGAACTTAAAATTTTTAAGGTGCAGGTGAAAGTGTCACTTTAGTCAAATGAGGGAGGTCAAGATCATAACACTGCCTGAACAGCGTCTAGAGTCCTGTTTTGCAGAAAATTCCTCTAAATCACAGAATGAGTATCCCTCCATGAATAAGCAACTGTTCACTCTATTCAAGTTGGAGATGAATTTACAAATGTTGACCAGAACTTATTTATAATAAAACCAGAATAGAATATTTCAAAGAGATGGCTAAGACAAAAGCAGCATAAGACACTTGTTATATGATAGACTGAAAATTACATGACTTATTGTACTGTACAATTGTCTATCCCTTTACCAAAATGATCTAAACATCCTCCAACTCTGCCAATTTTTACCCCAATACTTCTACTACTTGTATTCATGTCTCCTAATTGAATAGTAAAAATAAAACCATAATGACTTTTATACAAATCAATGGTGATTAAGTTGTATTAAAAATAACTACTCATGAAGCAATAGTCATATATGTATATATGAAGTTAGTCTTTCTTGAGAACTAATGAGAAATTGAGGGTAATTAAGGCAGGCAAACATTAGTTTATTTTTCCATTTATTGGACTGTATTAGTTATCTATTATTCTGTAATACATTATGTTGTAGTTTAGTTGATAAGTTGTATCTGACTCTTTTGCAACCCTATAGACTGTAGCCCACTAGGCTACTCTGTCCATGGGATTTCCCAGGCAAGAATACTGGAGTGAGTTGCCATTTCCTCCTGCAGGGGATCTTCCCAACCTAAGGATTGAACCTGGGTCTCCTGCTTGGCAGGCAGATTCTTTACTATTGAGCTACCTGGGAACCCAAACTTATTAAACAGTAAGTATTTATTATCTTACAGTGTCTGCAGGTCAGAAATTCAGATGGGGTTTAATTGGGTAGCTCTGACTCTCATGAAGTCCCCGCCAAAACATCAAGTGAGGTTGCAGTTACCTAAAGACTTGAGTGGGGGCTGGAGGATGGGCTTAACGACCTCACTCAATCAAGTCTGGCTGCCTGCTACTTGCCGCAGGAGGTCTACGTTCCTTGACAGGTGGACCTCTTGGTAGGGCTGCTTGAGTGTCCTCAGAGCATGGCAACTGGCTTCTTCCAGAGCAAGTGATCAAGGAGAGATCAAGGCAGAAGCTACGAAGTATTTTATGACCTAACCTTAGAAGGCATATTCTAGTCATTTCTGCAGTTATCTTCTTGGTTATACAAGGCCTGCGACTGGTACTCACTCACAAGATAGTGCAAGTCTATGACTGAGTGTGAATCGCTCCTTAAATTTTATACCCTGACTGTCTTAGCTACCAGATATCTGGTTGTTGGCTTGTTATCCTTATGCTCTTTCCTCTTCCTATAGGCAGGAGCCTGGGCTGAGCATGATGGGAGGAAGAGTGAAGGAAGATTGGAACTGGGGTGCTTATGCAAGGTATTCTGTTTTCCTCCAGTGAAAATAAACAACTGGATTTCCATACAAAGACTAATTATATTTTCCCATTATATGGAACTCTCATTGAAACTTTCACATTTTCATCGTATAATTTTCCTGGGGAATGCAATACACCCCAGGTGCTGAGTTGCTCAGTCATGTCTGACTCTTTGTGATCCCATGTGACCTGCCAGGCTCCTCTGTGTATTATCTGGATTTTCCAGGCAGAATCCTGGAGTCAGTTACCATTCTCTTCTCCAGGGTACTTTCTGACCCAAGGACTGAACCCATATCTCCTGTGTCTCCTGCATTGGCAGGTGGATTCTTTATCTCTGAGTTACCTGGGAAGCCCTCCCTCAGAGATGAACATAATTTTGGCTAATAGTTTAGAATGTTGGCAGATGCCCCAAAGAGCAGATCTGGTATGGACGTAAGTTTAAAACCCTTGTCATCACCTCAGGGAATTAAAAGTGAAAAATAAAACACTGCAAGCATTTTTTTTTCTTTTTCTTTTTTTTTTTTTTTAATGCGGCAGCCTAATTTACACTTCTTACATAAGCAAGAAAATCCTTGTAGACTGCACTGGTGGAATGCTTCACATCGCCTCTCAGTCTTGTTTAAATTTCTGGCATATGCAGATTAAAGAGGATCAGCTTTTGGGAAAACAGGTCATACACTTCTGATATCCATTTCAGCTGCAGAAGAGGCTTGGCTAGAGGGCGATTATATTGATAAAGCACGACATCTACTTTTTCGACAGGATTCTAGCAGAATTTTGTTGTGTGTCAAAGCCTCAGAGGACTAGAGTGTCTCCAGCTCATGACAAGGCAGATCACTTCCAATGGACTCCTGAATGCAGGTGTACTTGATGGGAGGTGGAGGTGGCTTGAAAGGTGGAGGTCTTTGCATGCTAGGAACAAAACATTGCTCATTCAAGGCTAAGAAGGTTAGGGGTGATGTATGTATGCATAATATATTTTAGAAGGGAAAAGAGAAAGTGAAAGAGGCATGCTTCCCTGGCTCTCTGTTTTTTTCCCCTGGCATAACCTGCTTGCTAGTCCTGTTAGTATCATTAATTAATATTTTTGTGATATTTTATAATTTGTAAACCATTTTTTATCATAGAGTTATATAATTTGCATTTAGGAATTGGGTATTATTGCCACCATTCCACAGATAAAACTGAGGCTCAGAGGTTTTAAGCAACTTGCTTAAGAGGAGCAGACCAGCAAGTCAAGCCTTTTAAACAGAGCTTACACTCTCCATGGCAACTGCCTCCTAATAGAGGAAGTGTTTCTCTTATGTAGGTTAAAGCATTCCTCCAGAGAAAAAATTTTCAGATTCTGGAACCAAAGATGGCAGTTTTTCTGAGTCCCTTTGCTAACCTTACCCCCAGCCCTCACCACACACTCATTGTGTGTGAACCAGGGGGAAGGTTGGGGGTGGGAAATGAACTTGCCTGAGTCCCTGAGTTGATGGATGGCACCCGCATCCTTTCTGTTTGTATCAGGGAACACTCTTAGAGTCATCTCTGTATAAAGAAAGTACTGGTCTATGTTTGCACAATTCATCTCTTTGTCTAAAGTACATAAGCATAAGGTGAGTGTGGGATTTAGCTGTACAAATGCTCCAGCTCTCTTGCTATCAGGAAATAGAGGCATATTTGTGGGCAGACTCAAAAACCTCTACCCCTTATCTATCAATCCACAGTACCTTAATTTTTCCTTAGCGGGAGAGAGAAGGAGAGAGACTGAGAAAAACAGAGGGGGGTTGTTTTTCATCTCTATATAACACAGACATTTGAATATAGAACAACAACAAAAAAATCAATTCAGATTTTCAGATTCCCGTTTTCTTATTTTAATATAAAAATCCCCAACACCTATTACCTGGTTTTCTGGTGCGTTAGTGGTGACAATATATATTAAAAAGTGGATAGCATTCTAAGAAATTTGCAATTCTGTTTTTTTCTGGGGAATTAGGAATTTCTTAAGGTCACATGGTGGCCAAAGTGTAGTACCTGGACAAAAGTCCAGAATTTCTGATTCGTGGTTTGGTGTTTTATTCACCACGAAACATCCCCTGCACGTGGCTAGAGTCTTCAAGGATACACTAAGTAGAAGGCAGGCCACACAGTCAATATTATCTGAGACAGCAGTACTAAGATATGTGGAGGATCAACTTTGTGTATTCTGAAGATCTCCTCTAAGCATGGCCTGAACCAGACCGATCCAAAACAGCCAAGTCAGAAAAGTGAGCCTTAACCTTCCACGCCATTTCAGACTTCTCAGTGGAGGGAGGAGAGTTCTGGAAACCATTTCAATAAAACAAAAAGACTGCTTTCTTTTCCCCATGGGGAGAAAGGATAAGGGCAGTAAAAGCCCATTTTGCTGAAAAGCAGCTGGAAATTTCTTAAAATTACCTTTCTTACTCAATTTCACACTTCAGTATCTAGGCTCACCTGGGCCCGGGCACTTCAGAGATGCATGAAAATGAAAAGAATAATGAAGATTAAAAAGAAAAATCAGTTTCAGTTTTGAGGTGATGGGAGCCTCCATTCTCATTTCGTGCCCACTGATGTTCCATCCAGTGAGTGCTTCAGCCTGAACAGGTAGAGGTGCACCAAGTCTGAAGTGCATCTCATTCCAACTGTGTGGTACTGCGGAAGCTGGGCAGCCTCTCTGAGCTTCTCTAAGCCTTATTTCCTCAGTTACATAGGAGAGAAACACTACTATCTAGGAATGATATTTAAAGTGTTGAGTGAATATTTTCTGCTGAAAAAAGTAACTGCTCCTGCATGTCTCCATACTATACTCACATTTCTTTTTGGTACTGACACCATTTTCTCACTCCAAGACCAAACAATACGAAACAGGAGAGGAGCAAAGCTGCCACAATCACCGGCCAGGACATTCCATCTTTGGGCTTACTGATCACAGTACCTGAAAAGGGCATAAAGAGAGATGAACTTTAATGCCAAAGTTTGGCAACTGGGAAGCAGGATGAATTGAATTAGTTTGCTTACCTGCAACATGCATTTCCAAGGGCCATGGGGTGTTCATTGATCACAATCGTGCTCTGGGATCATTTTTATGACTTGTTCTCATATCGTTTTTGCACTTATACACTTGCATTTCTTTTCTTTTTTTTTACATGAATGCCTTTCTTGTTAGAATGTTCCAGACCTAATCTTTTCTTTTCTTTCACTTTCTCAAGGCCCTGGACAATTCCTGGCACAGGGTGGCCAATGAAATGTGATTTATAAGAGGAAAGGAGTTTGGGGGAGAGTGGACACCTGTGTGGTATGGCTGAATGTATGGCTGAATCCCTTTTCAGTCCACCTGAAACTATCACATTGTTAATTGGCTATACTCTGATATAAAATAAAAAATTTAAAAAAGAATGAACACATAAAACTGCTAATCTGTAAATTTGTTTTCCAAATTCACTCCAGTAAAGTAAAAGTTTTATGTGTGAAATACTGGTCTATCTTTAAATTCTTTTTCTTTAAGGAGTCATTAAAATGCTTTACGAAATATTAATGTGTTAGGAGGAGGAATAAAAAGTAAAAGGCATTATAACACTCTAAAGGTCTGAAAGTACGAAGCTGAGAAGGCCAGAGGCAATATAAATACAATATTCTGGACTGTCTTACTTTTTCTGTAACATGAAGGAAAAATTAAGTAAATAAACTCTCTTAGGAAATAAGATTGTCTGGTTCTGCCTGGCAGAAAATGAAAGGGAATGTTTATAATTGTATAGTTACTTAATTTTTTCCTTTTAAAAAGTGTTTTATGCTCATGTTAAAAATTCAAACAGTACAGAAATATAAACTACAGTGAAAAGGAAGTATCCTTAATTCTTCAAATGCCAGCTACCCACACTAGAGGTTATAACTTTTAATAGTCAATTATGTGAACTATTTAATAGTTAATTCCTATCAGAAATTTTTAATGCAAATATAAGCAAATATAGGTACCGTGAATATATATCCTTTCATATTACAAATGGGGGCATACTGTACATACTGCTCTGTTCTTGGTTTCTTTCTCAAACAAAAATCTTGGAATGTTTTTCACAGAAGTGCATAGAAGTTTACCTCATTTGATTAAATGACTGGATGGTTCCCCAGTGTGTGGATCTACTGTAGGTTATTTAATTGGCCTTAATGTTGGATGGTTAAATTGTTTCCAGGCTTTTCTTATTTCTAATAACACTACAGTGAAATTCCTTATACATTATAGATAGATCTTTAGCTCTTCAGATTACAGAAATCATTTGGGCAAAAGCACATTTTTGCTTTTTTTAATTATTAATAAAAGAATATTTTCATTATTTTAAATAGATTATAAACCACGTGTAGACTTTTTAAATTCATTTGATTGCTTCAGATTTATTACACTGCTTTTCATTAAGTGAAGTCTCAAAAAAATAAAACACACACAAGCCAAAAAATCTGGATTTAAAATATTTGTTACCACATCTTTTTTATATTTTACATAGTTTGGGCGGCAGCCATACGATTCTGTCATAACACTGATCACCAGCGCTGAAGATTTTTCCTCTTACAACACATATCCAGGGATTGGAGGTCTTCCTGGTGCTCGTGTTACTTTAGTTTTGTCAGGCAGATGCTGACGGTACCCTGGAAGCTCACACAGTCCTATACTAAGTAACCCTGTGGCTCGCTGATGCACAGAGGCTAGAGTTCACAGTAGTTCAAAGTACTAGAATATCACGATCACAAAAGAAACAATTACACAGGAAATCAATTTAGGACTACACACAATTCTGTTTCAGTGAAATCAAGACTTACTTATTCTACACTGGCAATATGGTAGACTATAACATTTTACCTCCAAAGTTTCTGAGAAATGAAAGAACAACAGGTTTTAGATAGATCTTCTATCAATGCTTACTAATTTTCTCCCAGCCAAATATAGAAAATGAGGCCATTGCCTTCAGCAATGTCCTGGTGGAAAAGCAGAGCTCCAATTTGCCCCAATTCTTCAAGTATGTAGTTCTTTTCCTTTTTAAATAATTTTATTTATTTATTTTGGCTGCGCTGGGTCTTGGTTGCTGCACAGGCTTTTTTCTCTAGTTGCAAAGAGCGTGGGCTCCTCTTCGTTGCGGTGTGCAGGCTTCTCACTGTAGTGGCTCCTCTTGCTGCAGAGCACAGACTCTAGGGCTTGCAGGCTGCAGTACTTGCAGCACGTGGGTGATTCCACTATGGGGAATCAGTAGTTGTGACTCCCCAGCTCTAGAGCACAGGCTCAGCTAATTGTGGTTCACAGGCTGTGTTGCTCTGTGGCGTGTGGGATATTGACTAGGAATGGAACCTGTGTCTCCTGCATTGTCAGGTGGATTCTTCCACTGAGCCACCAGGGAAGTCGTAGGTAGTTCTTTAGGGCACCAATAGTTAAAGATGTTGGTAGGATGTCAGTTTGTAGCTCCACTGCCATGCTGTGTGCAGGATGGATGATGCACCAGTGACTGAGGGCTATATGAACTTCAATATGAAATAAACTGAATCCCCAGGTAGAGTTCACCAGTTAAGTGAATATAAAGAGTTGATTATGCCTTGAATTTACAATCAAGATCTGCATTGGGAGGGTCATAACTTTATTGCAAACCTTGACCTCTTATGATAAAAAACAAGGATTATATTTAGCATTGACAAACTTTTATTCGTTGAATTATAGGAATACTCTTTGTTCCAACCATCTGACTATACTTTCATAAAGCTGAAATATCTTTCAATACTTTTCACCTGGCTAATTCCTACTCATTCCAGATTTTATTTTAAATATATCCCCAGAGAATCCTTTCTAGTTCCCCAATTACAATCAGATCTTTCTGTTAGACTCTGACAACATCTTGCACTATATCATAGGATTTGTCACAAATAAATTTAATTGCATGATTATTTATTTACTGTGTATCCTCTATAATAGATTATACTCTTCAGGAAGCCAGTGTTTTTAATATTCAACAGCTGTCACAGTGCCTGACAAATGATAGGCATGCAATAAATATTTGTAGAGCAAATAAAACATAAAATTTTTAAAAATGGCAAATGACTCACCAGTGATGTGATTATTTTTAGTAGATACATTGGCAGTTGTGGGAACTTCTGAAGATGCTCTGGTTGTGCTAGTGAAGATGTCACCTAGGGATACAGAGGGAATATCTGAAGTAATCCTAAGGACCATTTCCATCTGGTCAAAAGTTGTAAAATGATGATTGGACTTCACTTGCTATTAGAAAGAGCTCATCTGAATGGCTCAAATGCTCCTAAAATACTAATATTATATGTAAAGTTTATTAAGGGCCAATTTATGCAAGGTTAGTATCCTAGGATCTAATAGTTACCAAAGGAGTGAAGCTTCCTATGGATTTAAAGGAAAAAGAGAGAAACAATACAGCACATACAGTAAAATAATATCTGCTAAAGAATCTCCAGGAGAAAATGATTATGGGATAAGGTCTGAAGCTGGGGTCATGGAGAGAAGAGGTTTATCTCTAGTGCCCCAGGTTATTAGAGGTCTCCCCATTCTAATGTGTTTGATAAGGTTATTAAAAATTCCTGTGCAACATTTGGGTAGACAAATCCGTGTCAACAAATCATTCCATTTTACAATGGAAAATTAAAGCTTAAAATGCATTTTAATGGATTTATTTGGTCCCAAAATGCATCTTGAAATAAAATAGAGGCAAATCTATGACTTTATCTCTGACTAACTTTTCTGAGTGACTGAGAAGAATTTTGCCTTCATTCACTGTCATTTTCATCTTCACTGTCATTTCCATCAAGACGCACTTTTAAATACCTGAGATTGGCTTTGTATCAGTTCTTTTCCAACTCTTCCCAAATAAAGCCGACTAATACCTTCCCTGACCCTCAAGACCCTCCTCTAAGTGCTCACCAGGAAGTGTTGAACCTGCACCCGAGGAGGGCGAACTGTTTGTTTCACTGGGCATCCATGGAGCTGCTAAAGGAAGAAGATATTAGAAAATTTATTGTCTCTTCTTGACCTTCAATTGAGTCTAATTATTATGAAAAAGGGATATTAATGAACATTTCAAGTAATATCATCAAAGTACTCTGCAGCACACCTCAGAATGTCCCAAAATAAAGTGAGAGCTGAAGATGTGTCTAATAAGGAAGGTTTTGTTTTTTGTTTTAAAATTGTAATATAGTTGCTCTACAGTGTTGTATTATTTTCTGCTGTACAACGAAGTGAATCAGCTATATGTGAATCAGCTATATAGTGAATCAGCTATATATTTCCTCCCTCTTTGATCTCCCTCCCACTCCATTCCTCATCCCAACTATCCAGGTCACCACAGAGCACCAAGCTGAGCTCTCTGCTCTGCATAGCAGGTTCCCCAAGGTTAGGCTGATTTTGTATGTAGCTATCTGAATTACACATGGCAGTGAACATACACTAATCTCAATATCCCAGTTCACCCCACCCCCCATCCCCATGTCCACACATCCATTCCCTATGTCTGGTATCTATCCCTGACTTGCAAATAGGTTCATCTGAACCACAGGGAAGTTTTATGATTATAGCCATTTAAAGCAGGAAAAAGAAAGGGAGGGAAAACACTAGGAGCAGTTTCTCCAGCCACAGAAAGTGTGCTATGTCTGTCCCATAGATAAACTAAAAGAATGAGAGAGAAGGAAAGCCTACGTGTGTTATGGCAGCCTCAGTCAAGAGAAGATGCCAACAGGACTTTGAAGACCTTGGTGAAACTTGCAAGAGTGAACAAAATAATTTGTACTTGTGGGTAAGATGACATTCTTGTTTGAGTATGAAAACTGAACCATATCTATAGTGAATTATGAGACCCCTGGGTTACAGCAGAGAAGGCAATGGCACCCCACTCCGGTACTCTTGCCTGGAAAATCCCATGGACGGAGGAGCCTGGAAGGCCGCAGTCCATGGGGTCGCTGAGGGTCGGACATGACTGAGCAACTTCACTTTCACTTTTCACTTTCCTGCATTGGAGAAGGAAATGGCAACCCACTCCAGTGTTCTTGCCTGGAGAATCCCAGGGATGGGGAGCCTGGTGGGCTGCCATCTATGGGGTTGCACAGAGTCAGACATGATTGAAGTGACTTAGCAGCAGCAGTGGGTTACAGGCCTTGCTGGCTGCTGGGTGAATCCTTTTGATCCATTCAGAGGCAAACCTTCCCCTTTAAATGGATGGTAGCAATTCCAGAAGCACATATGGCTTCTGAAATAGACCTATCAATTCATTTTATTTAGTTCTCCATCTTTGGCAGAAGAGTTCCACTTCTTGGCAGTCTCTACATGTCTGTATTTGATAACATGCCTATAATGTAATGTAAAGTAAAATAGCTACAGTAGTATATGGTTATAATCGGTAAAAAGATATTATACTCACTTATTTAAAACATTGGCATATGTGATTTTCTCAGTTGAATGCTTTCTTACATATCAAGACCAAAACAAGTAGACAAAGCCAAAACAAAATAAAACAAACATTAAAACCCCCGTTGGCCTGACCCTTTCTTGATTTCTCACTAGTTGCCAATGGCAGTTGCTGGTGCAGACAAAGGCATGTTACCAGGCCTTTCAGTAGAGCTGTAAGTCAGTGCTTTCTGGGGACTGCTCCCAGGACAGTCTGTCATAGCTACTCCACTTGGGATTTTCCCCAAGGTTAGGCTGATTTTGTATATAGCTATTTTGAATTTGTTGAGGTCAGGGAGAGGTTCTTGTCTTCAATATAGTTCTATGACCCTGTGCATGTGATCTTGATTACTTTTTGTTCTAGACAAAATGCTAAGATCTATAGATGACAACAGACTGGGTACTTTTTAACACTGAGTTTTAATGTTTAAGCCATTAAGCTAGGAGTTTATTGACAATGAGCAAAAATCAACTAAAAAGAAACGGGAACCAAGCCTGGGTTTAGGTAAAATTATGAAGAAGGCAGTTTGTTCTGAATAACCTTAGCATTTTTTGTTGTTGTTGTTGTTTAATATGGAATCTCCTTTACTTCCTACTTTTAGGGCTTGATGCCTCTATTTCTTCCTTTCTTTAACTTTTTAATGCACGGTATGTGGGCTCTTAGTTCCCTGATAAGGAAATGAACCCACACCCCTGCATTGGAAGTGCAGAGTCTTAACCACTGGACCACCAAGGAAGTCCCAATGCCTCTACTTCTTTTCTCTTCAAAATCTGCTATCAAGAAAGGATATGATAAATTCAATTATGCTAAGATACAAATGGTTTAACAAGTTCTATCACTTTGAGAGAAATGGGTATTTAAAAAAAGATTTTCTATTTTATGTTTATTATCAGTAAGTCAATACAGAACACTTGTAATGATCAGTGACATGTGGACAACAATAGTTTTTTTCATCAAATAGAGTGCCAGTCCTTTCTGTAAAATCAATATTGATTTTCTCCAAACAAAAGAACCAAGCATAATACAATTTCAGGAGATGTTAGTATCATTAGCATGATACATCCAACTTGCAAAAATGGCAATATTTAAAATGATGTAAATTATTTGACCATTTTATAAAACTTCCTTTTGGCCTTCTGAAAACTTTGCAAGTATAAAAAGATCTCAAAAAATGTGCAATAAAATTGAACTACAGGATGTTTAAGTGGGAAGGGGCATGGGTAAACCTCTGGCTGATTCATGTTGACATTTGGTAGAAACGAATGTAACACTGCAAAGAAATTATCTTTCAATTAAAAATAATAAATAAAAAATTGAGCTATAAAAAATACACTTTGGAAACCTAGGGAGTTATTTTTCTGATTTTGTCTGAGATTTTTCAAAATCTGTTAAAAAAAAGTGGAAACTTTTTTTAATTTATTTTTTTATTTTTAAACTTTACAATATTGTATTAGTTTTGCCAAATATCGAAATGAATCCACCACAGGTATACCTGTGTTCCCCATCCTGAACCCTCCTCCCTCCTCCCTCCCCATACCATCCCTCTGGGTCGTCCCAGTGCACCAGCCCGAAGCATCCAGTATCGTGCATCAAACCTGGACTGGCGACTCGTTTCATACATGATATTATACATGTTTCAATGCCATTCTCCCAAATCTCCCCACCCTCTCCCTCTCCCACAGAGTCCATAAGATTGATCTATACATCAGTGTCTCTTTTGCTGTCTCGTACACAGGGTTATTGTTACCATCTTTCTAAATTCCATATATATGCGTTAGTATACTGTATTGGTGTTTTTCTTTCTGGCTTACTTCACTCTGTATAATAGGTTCCAGTTTCATCCATCTCATTAGAACTGATTCAAATGTATTCTTTTCAATGGCTGAGTAATACTCCATTGTGTATGAAAACTGTTGAAAGAGGTGAAAAAGAGGAGTTTCCAGTTGATAGATTTAACATGTCTGACAATATATAAGTAATGTAAAGGAAAAACTTCAGGAACAAGAATATATCATAGTTGAGTCTTTGAGCAAGATGAAGAGATAGCAGATCTTGTATCAGCTGCTTCCACAGGAGAGAGGTCTTCCTGCAGAATGCCTGTTTACAGAATCCTCAGTAAGACAGAGCTGGCCATTTCCAGTGATTTATCTTTCACTAAAGAATACTTTTTCCAAAAGCTCAACTAATGTATATTTAGATATCCATTTTTAGGATGTGTTAAACACTGGCTACACTCCATCTGCCGTCCTTAAGTCTCCTTGGGTATCTCTCAGCAGAGTTAAATTACTGTTGTTTTCTAACTGATTGAAATATTCTGTGTTCTCGAGGTATCATCTCATTTGCTAAATATATAAGTTAATTCTCCTTTAAGTCCTTTGGGAACATTTTCACCTACATCTAAGAATGAACGCTACTTTGACATTTGGATGATAAACATGAGCTCGATGGATAATGTCCTCTCGTACATCACCATTATCAACCAAAAATATGAACATAGGGATACTGTGTTGTTCAGATCAGATCAGTTGCTCAGTTGTGTCCGACTCTTTGCGACCCCATGAATCACAGCACGCCAGGCCTCCCTGTCCATCACCAACTCCTGGAGTTCACCCAGACTCATGGCCATCGAGTCAGTGATGCCATCCAGCCATCTCATCCTCTGTCGTCCCCTTCTCCTCCTGCCCCCAATCCCTCCCAGCAGCAGAGTCTTTTCCAATGAGTCAACTCTTCTCATGAGGTGGCCAAAGTACTGGAGTTTCAGCTTTAGCATCATTCCTTCCAAAGAGATCCCAGGGCTGATCTCCTTCAGAATGGACTGGTTGGATCTCCTTGCAGTCCAAGGGACTCTCAAGAGTCTTCTCCAACACCACAGTTCAAAGGCATCAATTCTTCGGCGCTCAGCCTTCTTCATAGTCCAACTCTCACATCCATACATGACCACAGGAAAAACCATAGCCTTGACTAGACGAACCTTTGTTGGCAAAGTAATGTCTCTGCTTTTGAATATGCTATCTAGGTTGGTCATAACTTTCCTTCCAAGGAGTAAGCGTCTTTTAATTTCATGGCTGCAGTCACCATCTGTAGTGATTTTGGAGCCCAGAAAAATAAAGTCTGACACTGTTTCTACTGTTTCCCCATCTATTTCCCATGAAGTGGTGAGACCAGATGCCATGATCTTCGTTTTCTGAATGTTGAGCTTTAAGCCAACTTTTTCACTCTCCACTTTCACTTTCATCAAGAGGCTTTTGAGGTCCTCTTCACTTTCTGCCATAAAGGTGGTGTCATCTGCATATCTGAGGTTATTGATATTTCTCCCAGCAATCTGAGTTTCTCAAATAAATTTTTATATCCTTCCTTCAGCATAGCATCAATTTCTTCCACAGTTCTTTTAAATTTAGCTTTTGATAAAATAAACATTATTTGACAAGGAGACTACGTTACTTAGCATACCATTCTACCATAAAAGGGTACTTCTCTTCTATAGTAAAAACAAGATCAACTTTGATAGTATTGTCTTTTTCCTGAGTTGCAATAACATTTTTTGACATTCATCTGTAACCAGCTTACAGTTCTCAATAATATTATGACATGTTAGGCATCTTTCCTTTTGCAGGAAGATCTATTTTGTGTCATATTAAAGCCCAAGATTATCTGGTTTGGCAGACCCTCTTCTGACAACATCACAGATAATTTCTGTTACTCTTTTGGGGTTCTTGAGGCAACGTGAACGTCTCTAAAACTCTGGCATAATTTTTATATGTACAGACTTTCTACTGGGTAACCAACCTTCCTTAAGACATTCTGACTTCTGCCCTTACTTTTGTCCTTAGAGCAAAGGCATAGGGTGGCAAGCAATAGCCACAGAATCAAGGCTATGACATAGAGACCTCACTGATCTTGGTCTTCTGCCCTATCTTTTTCTTCAGGGTACTGGGTCAGCATCACCCCTTCCATCAGATGCAGTGGGCACCAGCTACTTACTGTCCACTCTTGCCATGATCACTTAATCTATAAATGGGACCCTTATGCTCTTCCTGACCACAAAACAAACATGATACTCACAAGCTTTGGAAGTGTGGGGCTTGTGTACTAACAGTGTAGAAATCCATGGAATCCCCATGGTATTTTAACGAAGGAGAGAATTTTAAATCAGAGGAATAAATCTATAATTTGAGGCTGACTTAATGAGGAATTAGGTGACAGAACGGGAGCAGAACAGTGTTTTAGAGAAGAGAAAATGGAAAGAGTTGTGACCTGAGGCATGTAAGATTTTTAGAATTTGAGGGTAAGAATGGTGAGTTTATTACTCAAAGAGTCAGCATCCTGACCAACAGGGAACAGAGGGGCTGAAGAGATCCTGGTGCAGCCTGCGATAGGACCCAGCATTGTTGTAGGTCCTGGCTTTGCTGGGTCCCTCCCATTGATCCTCAGCTCCTTAGTTCCAGCTTTTATATCACACTCTGCCTATAAAAAGTAGAGGGGTTCTCATGAAATTATTACCAGGAGTCTGAGGAGAAATAGCCAGGACCGGGGGCAGGATAAGCAGTACAATTGTAAGAGTTAAGAAGAGCTATGGCTAATTCATGTTGATGTTTGGCAGAACTAACACAATTCTGTAAAACAATTATATTTCTATTTACAAATAAATTTAAAATAAAAAGAGTTAAGAAGAGTATGTAAAATTTGAAGAATAAGGGATGCCAGGTTCAAAGAACAGAATGAAGACCTCATGTGAGAGCAATAAGAGGTATCCCGAGGCTTGTGTGTGTGTGTGCGCATGCATAAATAAACTTGATGATTTGATGATGGGTAAATTGGAGTGTTTAAGGACCCATGGAGACTCATATCATTTTTCTGCTTGTCTGAGACAGACTGATTTCAGAGTGGCTTCAGGCTCCACTGGGACAGATGGATGACTGAAAAACCCAGGGGGAAAAAAAAAGTAAGCTTCAATTTTCTGCTCCATGGCCTGATCACCTGAGTGTCAGGATGAAAATATGTCCCAGGACATTATTAAGGTCATACACTTCGGGTATTTAGAAGGTCAGTTTTGGTATCCCCATTTCATAGATGTTTACACTAAAACATGCATTCCTCTTCTAGACTGCAGGAACTGGGATAAAGATTCTAACATTCTTGATTTCCAGTTTAGACCTCTTCAAGTTAATAAATAACAAAATAACAACAAAAGAATATATTAAAACAAGTATGAGATTAGTGTAAATGCAATGTGCTCAGAATCCTCTAGTGGCATTTAATATATATGAACTAAACAAAGTGTATGTATAAGCAAATATCTCATAGAATGTGTTCACAAAGAGCAAGGGCCCTAGAAACACTGCTAGTGGGTTTATTTCACTAGAAATCGATCCATTATCATTCTTTTTCTGCCTCTGAGCATTTCATAAATCAATTGAAATAAACATATTGAAAGAAAAAATTCCCATTACCAATGCCTGCCACGAATCTTGCCAAATGCATCATCTAATATTAGATGTCATATTACAGTCCAATCCAAGGAGTAAAAACATGTTTCAAAAACAGTTTGGGAGTGAGCAATCAATATTAACTTGTTGGACCCTAATGTGTTTTTGTGAATGATTATAAATAGAGTAACTCACTGCAGGGAATTGTTTCTCTAAGCTTATAGATGAAAAATGGCAACCAGTTAACAAGATCTTCTTGCATAAGTAAGAAGGGAGTTTTCCCTGCCAGGAAAAAATTGTTTGCTGGGTTTTAGAGTCCCTTCCTAGATTTCACAATTTCTAAGGCTATTTTTATGATAAGAATGATAAAGAGATGTCTAAGGAAAAATGAAGTTTTCAAGTGGGGAAGGAGAGAAACTGTGAAGGATTACAATAGTTTATTTCATTATGAACTCTATTAAAAAGAATAAAAATATTCCTGTGTAAATTAGGAAGCACTTTCAAATAAGACCCTTTCAATTTTCTAGTTTCTAGGGCAAAAAGTACCTTGGGTGGTCTCTGTACTGTATACTGTTGTGATGCACTGGATGAAGAGGATTTTAGTATGGGCACAGATGCTAATGTAATAATTTAAATAAAGCAATAAGTGAAAAATTCAAAACCTCCAATTAAGCAGATCATTTCTTCTCACTGTAGTACATACTGGCTATTGTTTTGTTTGGCTTCATAATATTCATTGAGTTGTTATCTCATCCTATTCCACATTCTCTTATTATTGAACATATTTTTCCTTAATAATTCTCCAACTCATACACAGATTTTGGAATTATATAAATAACATTATAAATGTTTACTTCCTCTCCTATCTTTTGTATGTCCATTCAAAAGCAAACATTGTCTGAATATTGTCTACATATTTTAAATTTTTATCAAATATTAAATCTAAGCCATATAGTATTTGGTTATATTAATACTTATTTTAAACCTAAATAGTATCACACTAAGCGAAGTAAGCTAGGCAGAGAAAGACAAACATCATATTATATTACTTTTATGTGGAATTAAAAGAATGATACAAATGAACTTATTTACAAAACAGAAATAGACTCACAGACATAGAAACTTATGGTTACCAAAGGGGAGGACAGGGAAGGGGTAAATTAGATTGGGGTTAAAATACACATTACTATATATAAAATATATAATCAACAAAGGACCTACTGTATAGCAGAGGAAACTATACTCAATATTTTGTAATAACCTACAGTGAGAGAGAATGTAAAAAAAGAACATATATTTATGTATATGTATAAGTGAATCACTTTGCTGTACACTTGAAGCTAACACAACATTGTGAATCAACTATATTTCAAAACAAATGGAAAAAAAACTTTTTAAATTTAAAAAATAAATTTTACTTGAATTTATCATTCCATATATTGTCACTTGGCATTTACTTTTTTGATTCAACATAGTGCTAATAGAATTCATTCACGCTGCCATATGTGACTGACATTCACTCATTTTTCATTGTTGCATAGTATTTTATGATTATATTACAACTTACTTATCTACACTCCTAACTATAGATTATTTACAGTTTTATTTTTTGTTGTTATTATAAGCAGTGTTCCCCTCACCAACATTTGTATACAAATCTCCTGGACACATGTAATAGTTTATTTTTGGGGGAGGGTATTTATATAGGAGTGGGCTTCCCTGGTTAAGAATCTGCCTGCAGTGCAGCAGACATGGGTTCGATCCCTAGGTCAGGAAGATTCCCTGGAGAAGGGAATGGCTACCCACTCTAGGATTCCTGCCTGGAGAATCCCATGGACACAGGAGCCTGGTGGGCTATGGTACATGGGGCTGAAACATGACTGAGTGACTAATACTTGAAGTAGAAGTGTTGGATTGTCTGGTATAAAACTCTTTAGCTATAAAAAATAATGCCTAAGTAGTCGAAAGAGATGGTAATAATTAATACTCTCACCAGCAACATATAACAAATTTCATTGATCTGCATCCTATACAACTC
Source organism: Bos indicus x Bos taurus (assembly GCF_003369695.1). Classification (NCBI taxonomy): domain Eukaryota; kingdom Metazoa; phylum Chordata; class Mammalia; order Artiodactyla; family Bovidae; genus Bos; species Bos indicus x Bos taurus. The sequence continues at coordinate 56,174,350 of NC_040076.1, read as the reverse complement.
TCGGCAATTTCAGACTTGTTCATTTTTGCAAATTGGTTATGTATAAAATAACTTTCTGACTTTAGTCTTCACTGGCATGTCCTGATTGTTAGAGAGGCTTAGAATCTCTAAATGTTTTCTGGCTACTTAGATGTTGCCTTCTGTGATGTACCTATTTGCTCATTTCCTACTGCTTTTTGTCTTTTAAAAAACTGCTTTGTAGACGTTCTTTATATATTCTTGATTTAAAGTTTTGATCCTTTGTCAACTATATATTCTTGATCCTTTTTCAAACATGTGGCAAATATCTTCTCCCAGATTATAGCTTGCCTTTTTAAAAACTTTCTTGAAGGAGTCGTAAGGAAAAGAATTTTCTTAATTTAATTTTTCAGTCATTTTTATGTCTAGTGTCTCTTCTTTCCTCTGCCCTTCCCTAGCCCGAAACTGGGAAGGAAATCACCCTGATTTTATTACATGTTTTAATATTTGGCTTTTTGACATAAATATTTTAAACTATATGGAGTTTATTTTTGTGTAATGTACATGGTGGGGGTACATTTTAATGTATTTGTCTTATTAAAAAAATCAGCATTCCTGGGTCCACTTGCTGAATGGTGTCTGCACAGTACTCTGGACACCACCTTTGACATACATCACGGTCATGCTGCCTGTGATCTTTTGTGTGCTTTTTCTCCTCTCCTGTGTGGTCTCTCTCTTCCTTTTCATTCTTGTATTTGGGTACTATGTTCACAGGTGTCTGTTATATTATCAACATATTTGTTGAGAGATATATATTACATTCAATTACAGAGGGTCATGCCTAGACTAATGATGAAAGTATCATGAACTGAAGATTATGATTAACCTAAATTTGTGAACCTGAGCTCCATCGAGCTCAAGCTCAGTCACTCAGTCGTGTCCGATGCATTGTGATCCCATGGACTATAGCATGCCAGGCTCCTGTCCATTGACTTTTCCAGGCAAGAAGACTGGAGTGGGTTGCCATTTCCTACTCCAGGGGATCTTCCCAACACAGGGGTCAAACTTGTGTCTCTTTCATCTCCTGTATCAGCAGGCAGATTCTTTGCCACTGAGCCACCTGGGAAGCCTGAAGTCCATAAAAAAGATAAATAATGCTCAAAGATAAATATTATATAGGTTCCTTTTTCCTCTTTGATTTATTTCCTAAGGACAAGTTCCCATCAGTGAGATGACTGAGTCAGTGGGTATAAAAGATGTTTGGAGGTTTTCAATGTATAATTTAAATGCTTTTTAAAAGGCACACGCACATTTACTCTGTGGCAAAGCGCCCAGGAATTAAATTCGGAGTCCTGAACCTGTGGTACCCAGGGGCTTCACTTCTCTTTGCTTCAGCCACATCCTTTGCCACTTAAGACCACACTCATCTTCGTCTTGACCACTAACAGGCAGTGTATTTCCTTTTTAGACCCTGTCAATACCTGCTAAGGCAGCATCAACAGACCCCGCTACTACTTGGTCACATGGCAAGTAACAAACTATTTTTGTGCTTCACACTGAGCTTCTTTTTTTTCCTTTTTCTAGTGATATGCACATTCTAGAGAGTTCTCTTTTCCCCCAGATCTACTCATAGTTTGCTTTTTCATCTCCACTTTATTCAGATGTCACTTTGCTCAGGAGGGCCTTCCAAGACCACCTTAACTAGAAGGGCACTGCCCCCTCGCTCTTGGTTCTCGCTGTCTCTCTTCTCTGCTTCGTTTTCTCCATATCAGTTTTCATTATTTGTCTGTCTCTCATCCACCTGATTGTGGAACTTAGACCTGTTTTGCTTACAGATATCCCCAGCATCCACAACAATGCTTTAAACATGGTCGATGCCTTGTAAACATTTGTTAATGCGATCATAAACAAAGCACACAGTAGTTGTTCAGTATATGTATTGGATAAATGAGTGAGGCCCGGAGGACTCCAGGGACTCACATTTCACTCACAGTGTTTGGCGTCTTTCCCACTGGAAGTCCAGGAGTAGTTGAAGCCTCGGGTAGGCACATCGGAATTACTGGCTGAAAGACAAAAATTTCACAATTCTATTTTCTAATAAAGTTGTAATTTAATTTTACTTTGATGTGCTGAATTTTTAGTCTGTATGACTTCTGGGAAATCTGAAATTGAAAATAATGCTTCCTGACACAGAGAACGCTAGCTGGCTTGTGTTAAGCTAAAGTCTGTAGTTTATGTTTAATGCCCAAAGAAAGCAGAGATTTTCTTTTTTTTTTCTCTTCTTGTCACCAACTCAGATCACTGGGAGTACTCTCAAAATTACTTTAATATTACTCTTAAAATCCCATGACAAATGACAGGTACAATGGAATAACAAATCACCAATCCATATTTTTAAGATTATAGTAATTGTCACATCAATATATAGTCACTGGATTACAATTTCCCACAGAGTAACTCAAAAGCAAAATATCAACATAAAATGAAAAATGCAGTTTTCCCCCAAACCTCAATATTATAGCTGCAATAAAATCTGTGGTTGTATTGTCTCTTTGGAGTCACATGAGGAGTCTTGCTACTCACTTTGAACACTTGGAGGGATGACGTTTGAAGTTGATGTGCTCACATCTACATGGGCTGTTGATGATGGAGTTCGATAACCTATTTTGAAAACAAAATTTCCAAACTGTCATAGGAATTTACTTTCATATGTTTAAATGTGCCACTATACTTAAAAAAGGTGACATGTAGAACATGGAGTATTGGATTTAGAAAGAATCTTGCTGCTGCTGCTGGTGCTAAGTTGCTTCAGTTGTGTCCGACTCTGTGCGACCCCATAGACAGAAGCCCACCAGGCTCCCCCGTCCCTGGGATTCTCCAGGCAAGAACACTGGAGTGGGTTGCCATTTCCTTCTCCAATGTATGAAAGTGAAAAGTGAAAGGGAAGTCGCTCAGTTGTGTTCAACTCTAGCGACCCCATGGACTGCAGCCCACCAGGCTCCTCCGTCCGTGGGATTTTCGAGGCAAGAATACTGGAGTGGGGTTCCATTGCCTTCTCCAATGTATGAAAGTGAAAAGTGAAAGGGAAGTCGCTCAGTTGTGTCTGACTCTAGTGACCCCATGGACTGCAGCCCACCAGGCTCCTCCGTCCATGGGATTTTCCAGGCAAGAGTACTGGAGTGGGGTGCCACTAAATCTTAGTGCACACATAGTCTGATGGCTTCATTTTATAAGTTATAGAGTCCAAAAGTTCTATGCTTGTGGTTGCACACCCAATGCTCAATATTATTTATTTTATATTAACCCAGTTCTCCTTAGTACAAGTGTATTACATTCATACTTTCAAAATATTTTATTTTAGTGTCTACTATGTGCAAGATGATTCACATGCAGTTTGAACAATGAAGACAAGATCTTCACCCTTATGGAACTTATCTTGTAGTGAATTTTCACAATTATATATAATTTTTTCACATATGAAATATGGTTTCACATTTACTTCAATTCTTAGCTTTCTAAATCATCTTAATCTTCATAAGCCATAATTTCCCATTTTTCCTCCTTCTTCCCTTCCCCCCAAAATGAAAGACTAATTCATTTTCATTTGAAAATACCTCTAGAGATAAAGCAAGGTAGATTGAAATACAAAAATACTCAACTATAGCCACTGAAACATGTTATGTCTCTTGGGAAGACAAATGTTTAATAGATTTTATTTCTATGTATTTCTCCTTTGCTCCAAAACATATTCATGGAGGCTTACATAAATATGCAAATACAAGAAGATAAAAGAAGTGGATAGAAAGGGAAAATAAGGGTAGGAAAAATAAAGTTAGATAAAGAATGTTGAGTGTTGTTAAAACCTAGCTGGGGATATTACATAATGTATTTCTTGATGTAATATTCTCTTAGATATGGACTGCACATTTGGTCAGAATGTTCTAGTAACAATGTTAAGAAATAAAGAGCATTTGTTATACCACTGATGAACATTATAAGATAAAAAACAATCAATTTTAAAGAAAATAACTGCTATTCTTTTTATTATGATTAGAAAGAATTTTCTCCCCAGTTTCTATAAAAAGGGTACTGTAAAATGTGTACAATATTCTCAATATCTTTACAGTATGGCAGCCAATATATTCTTTCACCCTCAAGCTTTAATTAGTAGTGAATAGCCTGGCAACTTCCCAGATATCTCAGTTCCTGGAAAGGGCATGCCTTAAATAGAAAACAAGGGTAATTGAATCTCTGAAAGAAGTATATATAAGATAAATAAATAAATTGGCATCGTGGCTCGTGTGTGTGTGTGTGTGTGTGTGTGTGTGTGTGTGAAGTCACTTCAGTCGTGTCCAACTCTATGCAACTTATGGACTGTAGCCTGCCAGGCTCCTCGGTCTATGGGATTCTCCAAGTAAGAATACTGGAGTGGGTTGCCATATCCTTCTCCAGGGAATCTTCCTGACCCAGGAATTGAACCCGCTTCTCCTATGTCTCCTACATTGGCAGGTGATTTCTTTACCATTAGCACCAGTTGTAGGTCACATAAGAGATGATCAACAAGCATCATTTTGCAACACAGCCTACCAATGAACACCAAAGACATACTACACCCCAGCTCCATGAATCAGTCAGACATGTTAGATGCTGTTTCAGATGATGCTATTTGAGGAAAAAAATGTGCAGCCAGCATCAGGATGGGCAGAAAAAAAGTCTTTTAAAGACAGGATACACACAGTTTCATTTATTCAACAAATACTTAGCGAGTTCCCACTGTGTACTAGCATTGAGGATAAAGTGCAGAAAAAGAATTTTTGCCCCTGCCCTCACGGAACATATAATTTAGTGAGAAAAAAGGTCATTGTGGCAGATTACTGGTTGATCACCAGACCCAGTTCTCTTCTTTCAGGCACAGAGAAACTACACTTCCCAGCCTCCTGTGCAGTTCGATGTGGTGGCCATGTATCAAGTCCCAGGCAATAGACTGTGAGTAAGAGTGATGGCTGTTGCTTCAAGGCTTGTCATATAAAAACATCCCACACACGATCCTACATGATCTTTCTTCATGAGTTATCCAGATATTATGATGCAGAGTGATTTGGAAGTCAGCATCACATGTAACAAAGCTGGAAGCCTGGGGTGTCAAGTAACTGTGGAGCAGAGCACTCAGCTACTAGCTTGGCCTTATATTGACTCTGTTAGGATAAATAAATTTATATCAAGTATAAATGAAGAAATGCAATTTTGGAATTTGTTGTTATTGCAGGTTGTTTCCTTTCCCTCATAAAGAGTGAAAAAGAACTGCAGTATAAGATGGGAAGTACTCTGGTGGAAAAAATACACAGTGCTGTGAGATTCCAGAGGAGGAACGCATAACCAAGGCATGGAACTCAGGGAAGGTTTTCTGGAAGAAGTGACTTAACAACTAGGCTTGAAGACTGACAAGAATTAGCAAGACACAGAGAAAGAGAGCAATCAAGGAGCAGAATGCTCCAAGCAGTGTGGACAGAAAATGGAGGAGACAACTGAAGTCTGGTGAGAATATTGAAGGCACTCTGTGAGCAGTAAAGAGATGAGGATGAAGTAAGAAGTTACATCCTTAAAATTCCACAGAGGAATACTGTCCAGCTGGTCCTTACAAGATGCCATGCCCCAGGGTAAGTGGAAGGTGGCCTGGACTCTAGGGTGAAGGCTATAGGGAAGAAAAGAAGTGGGAAAGTTTCAAGTGTGGGCCCGACAGGGTTGGTACATAGCTGAATGTAGGAAATAAATAAAAGAGAGAAGTCAGAATAACTCCCAGTTTTCCAGCTTGGGCAGGTGTTTGGATCAAGGTGTCGTTATCTGAGCAAATAAACAGGAAAAATAACCTTGGAAGGCCCGGAGGTACAAAAATGAAATAAAATTTGGACAGATTGATTTTGACTGCATATGAGATATCATCTTCCAGCAGAGGGCTGGTCATGTGAGTCTGAATCTTAGGAGTGAAATTAGGTTGCAAATGAATATTTGTGAGACATCAGTGTGTAGACAGTAATTGGAGTAACTGAGAGCTCCAAGGAGGATGGGTCCTGGGAGAAGACAGAGCCTAGGATGGGATGATGGGGAAAACTTTCATGTAACATACTGGCAGGAGAAAGGGAGATTGAGAAGGAGGAGCCAGGGAGGCTGCAAGAAAGTCAGGGGCTACGTTATTAGAGAAGCCAAGGTGACGGAGGATTTCCAAAAGCAGGGCCAGTCAGCCCAACTCAGCAAATATTTGTGAGGGAAGACTATGTGCCAGATGTTGGGTCAATGCAGTCAAATGCTGCCAAGAAAACAGATTTCCATCTGGCTCCTAACTGCTAGGAAGCCATTGCATTAGACACATGATACTGCATCCAGAGTCTACGAGACAGTTTTGCAAATCATTTGGAGATTTGTAGCTTAGCTATTAAAAGCATCAATTCCAGAACCAGATAACACGAACTGAAGCCTGCCTTAGTTCGAAGTTAGATGTGTGATCTTGGTAGAATCTACTGACCTTTCTCTCTTTCTCAAATTCCTCACATGTAAAATAACAGTACTTTTCTATAGGGTGAGTGTATAAAGTACTTAGAAGAATGCCTGGCATGAGGTAAGGGCTAAAAAGTAATCTTAGAAGCTATACAACAGCTCATCTGCAGTTTAGCTCAGGTGTTGAAAACACAAGCATATTGTAACAATAGATGACTTGAATCTCCTGATGAGTTCTACCATTGCTCCCATTTCCCCAGTCCTTCTAGAAGGGGGCTGATGTGAGGTAACCAATCCTTCCTTCCCTAGGCTGGCCCAAGTCAAGAACTACATTCCAAAAGGCTGTACCAGAAAACGGCTACCTGTCCGGGGAGAAGAGAACGGCAGCCTACTGGGCACTAGTTCTATGATGGAGCAGTCATTTCTCCTGGCAGAGTCACCTGCAACTCTCCTCTTTCACCTCACTGAGCCCCTAGTGGTTTCACATACCTGTGAAGTCATTGTAACGTCTACCTCATTGCCTTCCACCACTCATCAAGTGATAGGAAAAAAACACACCAAAAGACTGCTTACAGGATACATGAAGTATTTGCAGAGTAAGCTCAGATTGTCTCAAACTGAGTATTGGGATCACATTTCTGGACACATAGGGAATTGAGCACTGGCATTCACCCACTGGCCAATCCTGACAAGGTTGCTGGGGAGGTCAGTCACTTCACTCCCCATGAGCTTTCTGCTGACTGTGCTCCACCGCGCCCTCTAGTGGACTTATCAGGAAGTCTCTGCATGAAGAGCAGCTGTGCGTCTCCTCCACAACTTGTTCAGTCACCTGAGTTGTGTGCGAATCTGTAACCTCACGGATGGCAGCACGTCAGGCTTTCCTGTCCATCACCAACTTCCAGGGCTTACTCAAAGTCATGTCCATCGACTCGGTGATTCCATCCAACCATCTCATCCTCTGTCGTCCCCTTCTCCTCCCGCCTTCGATTATTTCCAGCATCAGGGTCTTTTCAAATGAGTCAGCTCTTCGCATCAGGTGGCCAAAATATTAGAGTTTCAGCTTCAGCATCAGTCCTTCCAATGAATAGTCAGGGTTCATTTCCTTTAGGACTGACTGGTTTGAACTCCTTGCAGTCCATGGGACTCTCAAGAGTCTTCTCCAACACCACAGTTCAAAACCATCAATTTTTCAGCACTCAGCTTTCTTTATGGTCCAACTCTCATATCCATACACGACTACTGTAAAACCATAGCTGTGACTATGCAGAACTTTGTAGGCAAAGTGATGTCTCCACTTTTTAATATGCTGTCTAGGTTTGTCACAGCTTTTCTTCCAAGGAGCGTCTTTTAATTTCATGGCTCCACAACTGGTTCATCATGATTTTATGAACCTATGGATCAAAGAGTGAATTTGAATTTCTCTCTCATCAAGATGGCTTTATCTTTGTCCTCTTTGCAGTAATTTCTTCAGTTATCTATTTTTAAAATTTTGCGTGATTATGTGTTTTCATTGGTGGCTCAGTGATAAAGAATCTGCCTGCCAATGCAGGAGACCCAGGTTTAGGGAAGAGCCACTAGAGAAGGAAATGACAACCCACTTCAGTATTCTTGCCTGGGAAATCCCATGGGCAGAGGAGCCTGGTGTGCTACAGTCCATAGGGTCACAAAAAGTCAGATGCAACTTAGCAACAGACTTTTTTTTTTTTCATAACCATACAAAACAAGGTAAAAAATAGAGAGAAGTAAATAACTAGCTATAAGTAATCATTGGCTACTGTGGGATACTGAAAGATATGATGTGCTTCTGCTCCTCCTAATTACTATAGGAAGAAAAGGTAAAAGAGGAAATGGGGAGGGGAAAGGAAAAACAAGAAAGATATCCATGTTTTAGACAATTCTCAGAAGGATGAGAAAAGAGTGATCCCTTTACTCTGGGACTCTGTTCCTTGCATAGGAAAACACATGGCTTTCATTGTCAGTCAGCAGTCTCTTATCTCCCCTCCCATGGACCAGCATCTTTTATTCATTCATTTATCCACTCTTCCTCCCTCCCTCTTTCTCTCCCTCTCATTCTGAGAGCTGACCTTCACAGTATTCACCAAGTGACTTAGTAAGTGAAGGCAGAAAGAAATGGCTTAAACATTGGTGATACGATCATAACAATGGTAATGACAATGAAGAAAAAGAATGAGTAAGCAATAATCGGAGAACTTTGTATTTTTTTGTGAGAACTTCCCTTGTGGCTTAGCTGGTAAAGAATCCACCTGCAATGTGGGAGACCTGGATTTGATCCCCGGATTGGGAAGATCCCCTGGAGAAAGGAAAGGCTACCCACTCCAGTGTTCTGGCCTGGAGAATTCCATGGACTGCATAGTCCATGGGGTCGCAAAGAGTCCGACACGGCTGAGCGACTTTCACTTCTTTTTCACCACCATCACCTAGAAATCTCAGGCTAATAAGCAACTGCCAGCCATCTCTGAAAATACTTCTTACTTAGAATGAACAGATATTTTCTGATTGCCCACACTGGGTGCTGGCACTGATTGGTAACATATGATTTAATTCTGGCAGGAGTCACTGGGTATGATAACTGGAAATTTCATTTGTATTAAAATGACTGATTAAATGTTCTTTTCTGGAGGTCAAAAAATAATGTGACATAAATCCTTGCTTACTGCAGATTTACTGCAGGGGAAGAATTCATTCAACTCCATCTAACAAGTGTTGTTCGTGGACCACTGAAAAGAGGAACACTGCCAAGGCATGCATGCTGCCTTGATCCTCGCTTCACTGTGTCTCTTGCTTGGTTTAGAGAACAGCTCTATGCATCCTGTCATGAGCAGGCCTGTGGAGTTTGTTGAGGGCTGAATACATGTCGATAAGCTTCTGGGAACAAAAAGATCAATGGCACCTATCACTTTCTTAAAGGGGCCCAAGATCATTTCAGTCTTACTCATCTCCAGCTGAATTTTGTTCTGATCTTGGCCTAAGGGTCTGTATCAAATTGCATGGGTTATGGAAAGAGTGACCCCTTTACTCTAGGAAGTCAGACTCATGCAGAAGTCAGAGCTGAAGCCATCCAGAGATGGCTTTACACAACAGTTCAAGATTAAGGCCCCTTGGCATTACATGACCCAACTTCAACAATCTCAGCATTGGTATCTCTTTCCATTTCCTGTCCATGTTCTTTCATTTATTCACCCAGAATTTGGGAGCCTCTGTCTTCCAGGCATTTCGCTCAGCACTGGGGACACAGTTATCAGTTTCTCTGGAGTTTAGGTTCACAGAGGATATGGCTATTAACCAGAGACACACAGAAATCGATCCAAATATGAAAACACTGAAGGAGGGAAGGCCTAGTCAGCGTCTCAGGAAGGCTGCCCTAGGGATGTAGAGGGAGAATGGATACAGGGGAAGGGCTGTGGGAGCTTTCAGGCCAAGGACACAGCGAGTGCAGAGACCCTGCAATAGCCTCATGTACAGTGGTTTAGTAACAGCAATGGGTGGTACCCGTCTGTTCCAGGGCTGGGCCTTTGCAAGCCCTCAGTGTTTGTTCTGTGTGTCGAACTGAACTGAGTGTCATCACCATGCACACTCGTGGCCTCAGCATCAGTAGGACAGTGATCAAACTGTGGCACATTGGTGGTGGCCAGCAATGCTTGTCTCTCACTGGCTTTATTTTAACTCTGTTTCTGAAAGCAATCGCTTCTTAGACCCTGACCTGGAGATTCTGTAACTTTAAGGGGACATGTGTATCTGACAATCTCTTGACATCAAGTACAGCGTTTTAAAAGACTTGTCTTCATACTCCGTTCAGTCAAGTCTTTATAAAAGATTCGTATTATATAGTCTGGCATGTAAATAAGTCATACTTGCTTTTTGTCTTTTCTGTTTCAAGGTTATGTTTGCATTCACAACATGGCAAATCCTCTTCAGCATTCAATAGTTGGCCTTATGACATACTTTGTAGGCAAGTAATACAGCAAGTATTACCCCATGATAGACAGTTATTTGCTTTGTTTAGATAGCTAGATATTGTTTGCTGGTTGTTTATTTCTTCTTCAGTTTGAATATTTACTGTTATTTAGCCTTGTACATGTCCAGAGATACATAACCATGAGCCTTGGTTTCTAGGAAAGAAGAAGGGGTTTAGAAGAAAACATCGCTTTATAGAAAATGTCTTGCTATATTAATTCATGAACTGCCATGAGGTTAGATGAGATTTGAAACTTTTTGAAGCCCATTTCTATTAAAACTTAAAATGTTTTTTCACTGAGGTTAAAAATTACCCTTTATGTTATCACTAGAAATTCAATTAAGTCAGAAGTCAACTCTAGTCAGTTCTGAGTTGAATGTAGGAGACAGAACATGTTCTGTAAGAGCCCATTTGGCTGGCTGTTTGTGACATTAGAAAGCAAAACCCAGCCTCTTAAACTGGACTCTAGCCATCTTCCCAGTGACTGTCCCTCTCACTGCCAGAGAGGGAAGGGCAGGGAAATGCTAGAGGCCTTACGGTGATTAATTTGGGAAAAGTCTGAAATATTTTCCAAACAATTTAAATTAATTATTTAACATAGATGACTGTGTGCCATATAAAAGACAGGTGAGCAGTTGTGATGTGAGGTAAGTGGAGGATAAAGGATACAATGGCAATGATCACAACAAAAGGAATTGATTTGATCATTGCTTTCTTCTTCCAGGAATTAAAAAATACAAGGTCCTGATTTATTTTAAGATTAATTTTGCTTATTGGACTCTTCCTATCGTCACAGCATCCTTCTTGGCCTGGAATGTGTAAAGCCTTAGCTTTAGACTTGCTCTTTATGCATTTTCACATTTCATACTCTTAATAACTATGTGATAATATGACTTTGTTTTTTAATATAAGGAAACAGTATTAGAGAAGCGAAATAACTTTCCCTGGGTTACAGAGCTAGTAGGTGGCAGAGATAAGAATTGAATCCAAGCCTGTCTGACACCAAAGATCACATTCCTTCCTTTCTGGTGGCTTTATAGTGCAGAGATCCTTGTTGCAGCTCACGTTACCAGAACCAGGGCTTAGTCATGGACGTGTTTGGTCATGGTCCCTAACACACAACCACCCAGAACGGAAACCTTTATAGCCTCGGCTTCTCTCCTCTCTCCCATCATCACTTCTTAGTTTCCTGTCATGAGACTACTCAGTGTTCAGGTCCTGACCAGGTCCTTTTTCCTTTAGAGAGCCTTCTTCTTCCCTTTCTAAAACCCTTCCTTTGTTAATCACTTTCTCCTTCACGCTTTAGAAAACACCCTTAACTCCTTCTCCCCCAAGGTTTTATTGAGTTACCGATACTTACTGATGACCATGTATTATTGTTCTAGGTGATGGAGATTTATCAGAGACAAATCAGACCCCAAAATCCAGTCCTCATGGGATTTACTTTCTTGTGGGGAAAAGTCAGACAAGTAAATTATACAAGATGTGAAAAGACAGTCAGGAGAAAAATAAAACAGGGAAAGAGGACAGGAAGTGAGAGAGAGGGTACTGCAGTTTGAAATGAGTTGGTCGTGGAAAGCCACATCGAGAAGGTGACATTTGAACAAAGATTGGGAGAAGATGGTGTGTAAGCCATGCAGATTTTCAGGGGAAGAATTTCTAGGCAGAGGAAACAGGTGAGAAGACCTTATGTGGGAGTGACTAGGGCATGTCGGAGGGACAGCAAGGGGGCCGAACTTGGTGAAGTACAGTGAGTGAGGGGGAAAGCAGAGAAGTGAGAATATAATAAACATGTGACCTTTCAGGCCAACTTTACAGATATCTGCCTTTTCTCACGCCCACTTCCCTCCTTCACTCGTGAGAACATGATCTTGGTGATCTTCACTGACATCCAAATCTATCTCACACACAATTCTAGATTTTTTTTTTTTAATTAAAACATAATCACACACTTTAGACAAAAACAGACTGGTTAATTAATCAACCACTCTATTTCCTACCCTGGGTTCCTATCATGTTCCCAAAGGGATTTACCATTGTTGTTGTTTAGTTGTTAAGTTGTGTCTGAATTTTTTGCGACTCCATGGACTGTAGCCCGCCAGGCTACACTGTCCATGGGATTTCCCAGGCAAGAAGACTGGAGTTGGTTGCCATTTCCTTCTCCAGGTGATCTTCCAGACCCAGGGATCTAAACCTCATCTCCTGCTTTGCAGGTCGATTCTTTATCACTGAGCCACCTGGCAAGCCCTCAAAGAGATTTAAGGGAACTAATAATAAAATGTAACATTTTGATGCTATGAACCAGGTACTTTAATTGTTTTCCATGCCAAGTTTCCTCTGTTGCTTTTGGTAACCCACTGAGAAAGGCACTACCCATGCTAACACTCTTCCTTTTCTTCTTTGTCTCTCTTTCCCCATTTCCTTCAAGCATCCTCACCATGGCCATGCTTTTCAGAATTCTGTTTATTACTTGTCAATCCATCACACTGTGGCCAAGAACTACAGCTTTCTGTGGACCATCTCAGTAGTAAATCATAACCTCATCATGCTTGCTTCATTTTCACTGAATTTATTGTACTTACTCATTCTTTAATTTTTAAATAAAATTATATATACTTAATGTGTACACTCTGTGTATAAGTTAAATAAGCAGGGTGACAATATACAGCCTTGATGTATTCCTTTTCCTATTTGGAACCAGTCTGTTGTTCCATGTCCAGTTCTAACTGTTGCTTCCTGACCTACATATAGGTTTCTCAAGAGGCAGGTCAGGTGGTCTTGTATTCCCATCTCTTTCAGAATTTTCCACAGTTTATTGTGATCCACACAGTCAAAGGCTTTGGCATAGTCAATAAAGCAGAAATAGATGTTTTTCTGGAACTCTCTTGCTTTTTCCAAGATCCAGCGGATGTTGGCAATTTGACCTCTGGTTCCTCTGCCTTTTCTAAAACCAGCTTGAACATCAGGAAGTTCACGGTTCACGTATTGCTGAAGCCTGGCTTGGAGAATTTTGAGCATTGCTTTACTAGCGTGTGAGATGAGTGCATTTGTGCAGTAGTTTGAGCATTCCTTGGCATTGCCTTTCTTTGGGATTGGAATGAAAACTGTCCTTTTCCAGTCCTGTGGCCACTGCCGAGTTTTCCATATTTGCTGGCATATTGAGTGCAGCACTTTCACAGCATCATCTTTCAGGATTTGAAATAGCTCAACTGGAATTCCATCACCTCCACTAGCTTTGTTTGTAGTGATGCTTTCTAAGGCCCACTTGACTTCACATTCCAGGATGTCTGGCTCTAGGTGAGTGATCATACCATTATGATTATCTTGGTCGTGAAGATCTTTTTTGTAAAGTTCTTCTGTGTATTCTTGCCATCTCTTCTTAATATCTTCTGCTTCTGTTAGGTCCATACCATTTCTGTTCTTTATCGAGCCCATCTTTGCATGAAATGTTCCCTTGGTGTTTCTAATTTTCTTGAAGAGATCCCTAGTCTTTCCCATTCTGTTTTTTTCCTCTATTTCTTTGCACTGATCGCTGAGGAAGGCTTTCTTGTCTCTTCTTGCTATTCTTTGGAATTCTGCATTCAGATGCTTATATCTTCCCTTTTCTCCTTTGCTTTTCACTTCTCTTCTTTTCACAGCTGTTTGTAAGGTCTCCCCAGATAGCCATTTTGTTTTTTTGCATTTCTTTTCCATGGGGATGGTCTTGATCCCTGTCTCCTGTATGCAGAGTACATCATGAGAAATGCTGGGCTGGAAGAAGAACAAGCTGGAATCAAGATTGCTGGGAGAAATACCAATCACCTCAGATATGCAGATGATACCACCCTTATAGCAGAAAGTGAAGAGGAACTAAAAAGCCTCTTGATGAAAGTGAAAGAGGAGAGTGAAAAAGTAGGCTTAAAGCTCAACATTCAGAAAACGAAGATCATGGCATCTGGTCCCATCACTTCTTGGGAAATAGATGGGGAAACAGTGGAAACAGTGTCAGACTTTATTTTTTTGGGCTCCAAAATCACTGCAGATGGTGACTGCAGCCATGAAATTAAAAGACGCTTACTTCTTGGAAGGAAAGTTATGACCAACCTAGATAGCATATTCAAAAGCAGAGACATTACTTTGCCAACAAAGGTCCATCTAGTCAAGGCTATGGTTTTTCCAGTGGTCATGTATGGATGTGAGAGTTGGACTGTGAAGAAGGCTGAGTGACGAAGAATTGATGCTTTTGAGCTGTGGTGTTGGAGAAGACTCCTGAGAGTCCCTTGGACTGCAAGGAGATCCAACCAGTCCATTCTGAAGGAGGTTAGCCCTGGGATTTCTTTGGAAGGAATGATGCTAAAGCTGAAACTCCAATACTCCTGAGAGTCCCTTGGACTGCAAGGAGATCCAACCAGTCCATTCTGAAGGAGATCAGCCCTGGGATTTCTTTGGAAGGAATGATGCTAGAGCTGAAACTCCAGTACTTTGGCCACCTCATGTGAAGAGTTGACTCATTGGAAAAGACTCTGATGCTGGGAGGGATTGGGGGCAGGGGGATCAGGGGATGACAGAGGATGAGATGGCTGGATGGCATCACCGACTCGATGGACGTGAGTTTGAGTGAACTCTGGGAGATGGTGATGGACAGGGAGGCCTGGCGTGCTGCGATTCATGGGGTTGCAAAGAGTCAGACACGACTGAGCGACTGATCTGAACTGAACTGAATGTGTACACAGGATGATTTGATATACATATACATAGTAACATGACTTCTACACTCAGCCCATTAATATGTCATCTCTTTACACAGTTAATTTTGTGTATACGTGATGAGAATGCGTGAAATCTATTCTCAGTAAATTTCCAACATTCATTACAGTATAATTAGCTATTCATCATGCTATACATTAGATCTCTAGACTTATTAAACCTTCTTAACTCCAACTTTGTACATTTTGACCAACAGTGCCCCATTTTCCTATCTCCTCACCCCTGGTAACTACCATTATACTCTGCTTCCAGAGTAGACTCTTTTTAGATTTCACATGTGAGTGAGATCCTGTAGTCCTTTTGCTTTCTGTGTCTGGTTTATTTCACTTAGCATAATGTACACCATGCTCACCCATGTTGCACATCAGGACCTCCTTTTTTAAGGTCAAATTATATATATATATACACACACACATATATATTTTTTAGTCAATGGGAACTTAGACTGTTTTCATGTCTTGGCTATCGTGAATAATGCAGTGAATATGGAGGCACAAATATCTCTTAAACTTGGCTTATTTCATTTCCTCTCTGTATATAGTAAAAAGAGAGATTCCTGCATCAAATAGTAGTTCTACTTTTAAATTTCTGCGGAACTTCAGAAACCATTTTCCATGTTTTTTATACTATTTGCAGTTAAAGTCTGCATCTTCAGTTCAGTTCAGTCACTCAGTCGTGTCCGACTCTTTGTGACCCCATGAACCGCAGCACGCCAGGCCTCCCTGTCCATCACCAACTCCCGGAGTTCACTCAAACTCATGTGCATCGAGTCAGGTATGCCATCCAGCCATCTCATCCTCTGTCATCCCCTTATCCTCCTGCCTTCAATATTTCCCAACATTAGGGTCTTTTCCAATGAGTCAGCTCTTCACATCAGGTGGCCAAAGTACTGGAGTTTCAGCTTCAACCTCAGTCCTTCCAAAGAACACCCAGGACTGATCTCCTTCAGAATGGACTGGTTGGATCTCCTTGCTGTCCAAGGGACTCTCAAGAGTCTTCTCCAACACCACAGTTCAAAAGCATCAATTCTTTGGTGCTCAGCTTTCTTCATAGTCCAACTCTCACATCCATACCTGACCACTGTCTGTGTCTTATACTCCCATTAACAGTGTACAGGGTTCTCTTTTCTCCATATCCTTGCCAGCACAAGGATACCTTTAATTTTTTGGATAACAGGTAAGAGGAGATATTTCATTGTGGTTTTGATTTTAATTTCTCTAATGATTAGTGATGATGAGCAGCTTTTCATATACTTTTTGGCCATTTGTATATCTCCCTTAGAAAAATGTCCATTCGGGTCTTTTGTGTATGTTTTACCAGGTTGTTTCTTGTTTTGCTATTGAATTGAAGGAGTTCCTAATATATTTTGGTTTTAACCCCTTATCAGACATACGATTTGCACTTATCTTCTCCCAGCCCATAGATTGCTTCTGCATGCTGTTGTTTCCTTTGCTGTGCAAGAGGTTTTTAGTTTGTTTTTTCCTCTAAGTTTGATGTAGGACACTTGTTTATTTTTGCTTTTGTTGCCTGAACTTTTGGTGTCATATCAAAGAAGTCATAGATGAGGCCAACTGATGTCAAGGAGCTTTTCCCCTAAGTTTTCTTCTAGGATTTTTATAGTTTCAGGTCTTATATTTAAATTTTAATCTATTTTGAGATGATTTTGGTATATGGTGTAAGAAAAGGGTCCAATTTAATTCTTCTGCAGGTGGATATCCAGTTTCCTAGGCACCGTTTATTGATGAGACTGTCCTTTTTCAGTGTGTACTCTTGGTACCTTTGTTGAAAATTAGTTTGGGTATATTTCTAGGCTCTCTATTCTGTTCCACTGGCCTACATGTCTGTTTATGCATATACCATACTGGTTTGATTACTGCCTCTTTGTAGTACATTGAGAAATCAGGGTGTGGTTTCTCAATCACTTGAGAACTCTGTGTTCTTAGCAATGAAACACAGCTCTATATTTCCAACTCTGTTCTTCTTTCTCAAGATTGCTTTGGCTATTTGGCGTCTTTTGTGAATATGAATTTTAGGGTTGTTTTTTTCTATTTCTGTGAAAAATACCACAGGAATTTTGATAGAGACTGAATACATTTTTGAATCTGTATATTGCTTTGAGTAGTGTGGACAATTTAACAATATTAACTGTTCCAATCCATGAACAGTAGATGTCTTTTCATGTGCTTGCATATTTCATCAGTGTTTTATAATTATCAGTATACAGGTATTTTACTTTCTTGCTCAAATTTATTCCTAAGTATTTTACTCTATTTTGATGCTATTGTGAATAGGACTGTTTTCTTCAAAAAAGAAAGGACTTCTTTCTTTTTGTTGTTGTTGTTGGTGTCACTGAATTTCTTCTAATTTTAACGTATAACGCAGAGCAGAATTTTCAAATGGAACTCTTTGTACCCTGGTTTGAGGAGAGGTCCCAAAGGCTAAGAATTATATTATATGGCAAGTCATCTTCACTTCTAAAGTAGAGTTCTAGACCAGCTATGAAGGATATGTGAAGTTAGAGCAGAATGGGCTCTGTCAGTTCCATCAGGCACCCCAAGGCCGTGTAATCATATGGAAGCAGTCCTGGTGAGCATTTCTTTGGAGAGAGTTGTCAGGGAGCTGTGAATCAAGTCCCTTTTCATGGAGGAAGGGAAGAAGAATATGCTTCCTTACCTTAGCCAAGTGAAGTGTGGGTTCACGAGACCCCTCAGAGTTCTTGACCTGTGTGTATTGGAGTGTGGGACAAAGAAGACTGGTGCCAGGCTAAAAACGCTGCACTGGGAGTCCGTGCTTGGGTGACAGTGCTAAATGGGCATAGAGAAGAGAGATACAGCCATACTGAGGAGAGGAGCACTTCCCCCAAACAGAAGCTGAGGTACATGTTTTCCCAAACAAAACAGGATACGACAAAAATAAATCTCACCCAACAAAAATACTGAGAGGAACAAAAAAGTCCCCAAGTAGAAACTAACTGGTGGTGGGGAGGAGGGCAGGCGGTGCTGGGCGCAGGAAGCAGGAGACTGAAGGACAGCGTGGCCCACGGGGGACAGCATCCTCAGGCCAGTCACAGCTTAGTGAGAAGTCTGATGAAGTGCTGCCACGAAATCAAGATAGAACTTTTTATTTTCCTCATCCTTACGGCACCTAAATGACATTACAGTAAAGCTGACAAGGAAGAGCTTTCCTTACCTACCCCTCCTCATTTTTCTGCATTTTGTGATCTCCAAAGAGAAATTCAAGCCAAAAAGTAAGAGTGGAGAAGAGGATGGAGCCAGGAAATTTCAACCATACCTGCAACCTCTCTCCGCTCCCCACCACACACATAAAAGATACAACCTGACATTCCAGGATTCCACAGTTGAAGTAGACCCAAGCTTGGTGGAGAGGAAGGACAGAAGTTCTGAATTAACTTTTTCAAATTTTGACATTACACTGACCTGCTTTTTAAATTATGGATACAAACCTGTTCTTGTGACCGAAAGGGACCGGATAATTATTATACAAAAATCACCAAAAAAGCCAAGGAAAAAAATTACCTACAATTTCTTTCAGAAGCTAGGCAGAAACTCTACAGTGCTCATTTGAACAGGGAATGATAGGAAAAAAGAAAATTATTCTTTTTGCTAAGCTACTCAGTTTACCTTATTTATTCAACTAAAAACAAAGGTAAAATTTATTTGTAAGTTTAGGCTGCTACTGTCATAGTGATATGGTTCATTAAGCTCAATTGTCCATGACTTTGCCTAATTTTATGTAGACTTAAAGCTAAAAATCTAACTTATTTTCTCAAATAGTAATGTTTTCACTTGACCTTCCACTCTATTGACATAGCATTTATTGACATAGTTACCCAGTCTCCTTGACAAATGTGTAATTTTATATTCCATCAATTCACTTGCAGCATAAAAATAGAGCTTTTAAATCCACAATGGCATTAGCTGGACAATTGAACTTTAAAGAATATAGGTCAGCAAATACATCTAAATACATCTGAGTCAGCCTCATTAACCTCTGATATCAGGATAAGGTGGATATTGAGCCCCAGGTCAACAAAAGAAGATGTGTGGTATGAAATCTTAATTTTTACATACAACTCTTTTCCATGGAAGGCAGATAGTTAGGGGGAACATGTGCTCACTTGAAGGACCAAAGGCAGTGTGTATTGCTGGATTACTGGCCCAGAAAGAATTTTCCCCCTATGGGGGAAGATGCCAGTAGGCAGGACAGAGCTCATCACACATCATGTGGTGCATTCACAGACACTCAATAATTAGTAAATGAACTGAAGAATTTCCAATAGCTTTTCCCCAGAGGTAACTCACCCCAAGGGGGGAAAACTGAATAAACAAATACCCAAGGTAAATCAGTCATCAAGGAGGCTACCCTTGACTTACGTGCAACAGCTATGGAAAGAATTGAGAAATTACTTAATGAACTGTAATGCGTGTCCCAGGCGAATGATGGTGACAAAGAGGGAATGTCCAGAATTTCCTAGGATTCAATGGAAAGCATTGAAGTTTTATTTGGATTCTGTACATATTTCTGGGCAATAAGAATTATAGTATAATGATGTTGAGAGGAAAATGGAAAATGAATGGAGGAGGAGGTTTTTCTCCAATTTACTTCCAACTGAGGTAATGTTAGCCCCACTTCTGGAGGCTGCATTTCTCAGAAAGCACTGGTCTAGAGAAGGGAAAGATTAATATAGGCATAGCTGTCATATTGACCTTTTCATGGCAACAATACCAACATAATACTAGAAGGGATTTATTCAATGTCCAGTGACATTTATTGAGCACCCATCATGTACTCTCAGAGGCAGTAAGACTCAGGCTTTCAAGCTAACTGTCTAGGTTCCATCTTGGCTCTTTCACTTTCTGCACAGTTTTGGGTAAGTTAATTAACCTCTTTGTGCTTTGGTATCTTCATCTGTAAAATGGGTTAATGATAGTGCCTATACCATTGCTTTTTGGGGAGGAGTCGGTCAGACAGTAAAGAATCTGTCTGCAATGGAGGAGACCTGGGTTTGATCCCGGGAGAAGGGCATGGCATCCCACTCCAGCATCCTTGCCTGGGAAATCCCATTGACAGTGGAGCCTGGCGGGCTACAGTTCACGGTGTCACAAAAAAGTTGGACATGACTCAGTGACTAAACAACAACAACAACAACAAATGAGATAATACATTAACTAGTTTAGAATAGTGCCAGGCACACCAGAGGCACCCAAATATTAACAAACATTATTAAAATTATTGCTTAGTAGTGCAATACAATCAGAGCGGTTGGTAAAAATTGGGGAAAATTAGTAGAAAAAAGCCTGGAAGACCCTTGTACAATAGTTTTACTAAAAATGTTTAATTTATTCTCCCACATTTAGGCAGACAATCCTGCTGAGACATCTGTCACACACATTACTTTCCATTTCTACATACGTCCATTTTAGTTTAGACCATTATCTCTTTCAATCTACATCATTTGGTCTTCGGTTTTACTTACATTTTTCTTATATTAAAATAGCCATAGTGGCTGTTTGTTGATGATCAGATCACAGCCCAGATACACATCCCGTTAACCTAAGCTGCCCTGGAGGAGAGGAAACCCATTCCAGTATTCTTGCCTGGAGAATTCCATGGACAGAGGAGGATGGTGGGCTAGATCCATGGGATCGGAAAAGACTTGGACACGACTTAGCAACTAAACAACCTAAGTTCATTCCCACCTGGTTCCACCTCACCTGAGCAACTTGCAGCCCCTCCCCAACAAGAGTTGTCAGCACTCACCCTGCTTGTCTTCCCATGTCCTGTATGCATTGTATGTCTTTGCTCAAGACTATTGTCTGAAGATCTGTTTCTCATCTTTCTTCCACGTGCATGTATATTTCTTTCCAGATCCCCTGGGCAACTTTCCACTTTCCTGATTCTACTCTTCCTGCTCCCAGAACTCATTTCTTTTTCTTAATTTTCAGTGCTTGGATACATATGATAAAACTCCCAGACAGCAACAGAGGTGTCCTGACCCTTAAAGCCAGGTATGCCATGGCCACAGAAGGTGTCAGAAGTTGCTATCACAAACAAATCACAGAGGCTTCTCATTGGCTTGCAGTGTCTGTCAGGGATCCTCCTCTCTTCACTTTAGAATCCAATATCCAGACCACAGCTGATCTGATCTGCTTGCCCTGTATTTGTGTTAGACTAATCTTATCTAATTCCAGTTTGACCCCATCCATTTCTGACATGCTTTCTCATAAATTAGTAGTTTCATTGCATCCCCTGGGTAATGCTTCCTTCAGTCTGTACCCTTCATGTCTGACTCTCTGCTCACCAAGGATAAGGTGTGCTCACATGCAGAGCTTGGCCAGTGATTAGAAACAGACTGGATTTGATATTTCTTTCAAAACTTCTAAGAGTAGAAAGATCCAGACTGTAAAAATTAGATAAATTTTTAGAGAGGGCTTAAATCAAAAATTAATGCCATCAGATCAAGAGTTGTGCTAAAACATAAAAATAGGGGGCAGAGGCAAAAGGTCTATGACCTAGTGGTCAATGAAATGGGAGGCTAAGCAAGTGGTCTGGCTAGACTGTAAGTTCTGTGGAGCTGGGGGCTGCCTGTCTCATTCATTATACCCCAGTTCAGTTCACTTCAGTTCAGTCTTTCAGTCATGTCCAGTCATGTCTGACTCTTTGTGACCCCATGGATTGCAGCAATGCCAGGCTTCCCTGTCCATCACTAACTCCTGGAGCTTACTCAAACTCATGTCCATTGAGTTGGTGAAGCCATCCAACCATCTCATCCTTGGTTGTCCCCTTCTCCTACCTTCAATTTTCCCCAGAATCAGGGTCTTTTCAAATGAGTCAGTTCTTTGCATCAGGTAGCCGAAGTATTGGAGTTGCAGCTTCAGCATCAGTCCTTCCAAAGAATATTCAGGACTGATTTTCATCAGGATGGACTGGTTGTATCTCCTTGCTGTCCAAGGGACTCTCAAGAGTCTCCTCCAACACCACAGTTCAAATGCATCAATTCTTTGGTGCTTAGCTTTCTTTATAGTCCAACTCTTGCATCCATACATGATTAATGGAAAAACCATAGCTTTGACTAGATGGACATTTGTTGGCAAAGTAATGCCTCTGCTTTTTAATATGTTGTTTAGATTGGTCATAGTTTTTCTTCCAAGGAGCAAGAGGCTTTTTTAAAAAATTTTATTTAATTTTTAAACTTTACATAATTGTATTAGTTTTGCCAAATATCAAAATGAATCCACCACAGGTATACATGTGTTCCCCATCCTGAACCCTCCTCCCTCCCCATACCATCCCTCTGGGTCATCCCAGTGCACTAGCCCCAAGCGTCCAGTATTGTGCATCGAACCTGGACTGGCATCTCGTTTCATACATGATATTTTACATGTTTCAGTGCCATTCTCACAAGGAGCAAGAGGCTTTTAATTTCATGGCTGAAGTCACCATCTGCAGTGATTTTGGAGCCCCCCAAAATAAAGTCTCTCACTATTTCTACTGTTTCCCCATCTATTTGCCATGAAGTGATGGGACCAGATGCCATGATCTTAGTTTTCTGAATGCTGAGCTTTAAGCTAACTTTTTCACCCTCCTCTTTCACTTTCATCAAGAGCCTCTTTAGTTCTTTGCTTTCTGCATTAAGGGTGGTGTCATCTGCATATCTGAGGTTATTGATATTTCTCCTGGCAATCTTGACTCCAGCTTGTGCTTCATCCAGTCCAGCATTTCTCATGACATACTCTGCATATAAGTTAAATAAGCAGGGTGACAATATACAGCCTAGACATACTCCTTTCCCGATTTGGAATCAGTCTGTTGTTCCATGTCCAGTTCTAACTATTGATTCTTGACCTGCATACAGATTTCTCAGGAGTCAGATAAGGTGGTCTGGCATTCCCATCTATTTAAGAATTTTCCGCAGTTTGTTGTGATCCACACAGTCAAAGGCTTTGGCATAGTCAATAAAGCAGAAGTAGATATTTTTCTGGAACTCTCTTGGTTTTTCAATGATCCAACAGATGTTGGCAATTCAATCTCTGGTTCCTCTGCCTTTTCTAAATCCAGCTTGAATATCTGTATCCCAGCACCTCAAAAATTCCTGGCTCATTGTTGGCACTCAGTGTTTTCTTGTTGAATGAAGGAAGGTCTTGGATGATTTTCAGTGTCAGAGGTGGCATTTCTGAGGTCTGCTCTCTGAGGCTATGTATGCATGTGCTAAGTTGTTTCAGCCATGTCTGATTCTTTGCAACCCTATGGACGATAGCCCACCTGGCTTCTCCATCCATGGGATTCTCCAGGAATGAAGACTGGAGTGGGTTGCCATTTCTTCCTCCTCCTTCCTCCTTCCCCACCCAGGGATCAAAATCACATCTCTTATGTCTCCTACATTGGCAGGCAGTTTCTTTACCATTAGCAGCTCGGATGGTAAAGAATCTGCCTGCAATGTAGGAGAGCCAAATTCAATCCCTGGGTTGGGAAGATCCCCTAGAGAGGGGAATGGCAACCCACTCCAGTATTCTTGTCTGAAAGACCTGGATTTACACCAGTACTGTCTCATTCTACATTTGTCTGGGGCCTTCTATGGTCCCATGCAGGCATGTGCCTATTTTACCACTCAGCTTTTCAGCCTCTTGTCTTTTCCTAGGACAGTGCTGAGAAAGCAGCTGGGACTCAGAAAACACGTTAATTCAGGTTGAATTGAGCTGGGGTTTCCTGAGTAACTCTTGCTGTTGGCTATGAAGTTCCATTGTTTTCATTACTTTCTACATTTGTTTAAAGAATATAATTTCATTAGGGAGAAAAGGACTATGAATTGGATGTTTGCAACAATATCTGTAGCTTAATAATTATGACTGATTATACAGTTCACTAGATCTTAGAATTTGTAATGAAACCATAGCCTTTTGAAGTTGGTTTTCATGACATGTTCCATCCCGTTTCCTTTCTTAAAAGAACACAAAGGTGAACCTTACCAGCTTCTGAGGCAGCCAGTCATTATGTGATTTCATAATTATCCTCTGGATAGCCAAAATGAAATTTAGATATTTCAGTTATAATTCAATGTTTATTCTAAGCAAGTGAGTTTCATTTAGATATAAGCAGCCATGTTAAATCATGGGGTTTTTTTTACATATAAAAATCACTAATGTTTGAAAATATATCAAACATAACCTTGTTACTATCTTGACAGAGGTCTAGATTTTGTAAAGTGAGAAATAGCTACTCTTATTATACTTGAGCTACTTGAGTCTGAAAGTAAACAGCGTTTCTCAATCTTGGCACTATTGACATTTTGGACCCTATTAATTCTTTGTCTTGTGTTGTAGCATCCTTGGCCTCTATATTTATTTTTCAGGAATTTCCCAACTACGTCACCTTAGTACGATTGTAGATGAGGTAGCATTTTTCCTGCTTTAACCAAATATGTTTCTTTGACTGTGCTCTTTCAACTTCTCTAATACTAGAGCTATATTTAGATTGTAGACTCGTTAAGAATAACAAATACCCTTTTCTTTTCCTTGAATTTCTTCACAGAAATAAGAATGATATTTGAACTGATGGAACAGTTTAGTAGTGTATGTCAACTAACCACATAGAAAACTGAGCTAGAAGAAATTCACTTATGCTTTCAATTGCCAAACTGTATATACCATGATATATCATCATGATTCTTTTTCTTTTGAAAAAGAGAAAAAGTCACTGTTGAATTTCTAGCACCTAGAAGAGTATCTGGTGCATAGTAAGTGTTCAATAAACATTTGGTGAACGAATTATGTCGATTCCTTTCTAAAAATGTTTCATGAGGTCCCTCCCATTTCTTAAGATATAATAACTAGAATCTTTAGATTGGTCTTAAGGCTCTCTTTATTCTGCATTTTCCAATCTTCATCCTTGCTTCTCTGCTACACAATCCCACTCCTTTAACCAGAACTTACCTACCAATATTTTCTCAAATCCCCATGAATATCTTCACCAGCGCACAACTGCTCACTCTGTTCTTTTCGTTTGTTGTAGTTCAGTTGCAAAGTCATGTCTGACTCTTTGTGACCCCAATTTTTTTTGTTTAAAATATTTTTCCAAGCTCTTAACTTGTCAAATAAATATAATATGTACTTAAGGTCAGCTTATTTCATCTCCCTTTGTAACATTTCCTGGATTCATGAACTCATAGACACCCTTCCATACTCAAAGATAAAAGCAACCCACTCCAGTATTCTTGCCTGGAAAATTCCATGGACAGAGGAGCCTGGTTGGCTACAGTCCAAAGGGTATCAAAGAGTTGGACACAACTGAGTGACCAAGCACGACAACGATGACCTCTCCTTCAGTATTGTAATTCTATAAAACATGGCACTTTTCACCTTACTATTTGGACTTACTATTTTCATATGTGCATCTCTCTCCAAGCACACAGCAATCTTTCTGAAGGCAGAAGCAAATTATCTTCACAGAGTCTATTACATGATATCTACATAGTGAAGGAACATTAGTCTCATTTATTCTTTTCCATTCACTTATTCAACTAATATTTTTGCATGCCAATTCTGTGCTAGGCATGTGTGAGGAAGCAAAACAAATATGACATATATATCCTTGTCCTCATGAAGTTTTTAAGACCAATTGGAAAAAACATGGCATCTAATGTACTGAGAACTAGATTTATATTCAGAAGACTTTGGTGTGAACACTAACTTTGCCACTTATTAGTCATGTGATCACTTAAGCTCTCAGCATCTCAGCGTCCCCATCTGGAAAGTGGGAATGGGAATGGTGATGCTTACTCTGGTTGCCTCTCATTATGAATGTGTGCATGCTCTGTCACTTCAGTCATGTCTGACTCTTTGCAACCTCATGGACTGTAACCTGCCAGGCTCCTCTGTCTATGGGATCTTCTCATTATAAAAAAGATCAAACCACATCAAATGTTAGGTGCAAACATTTTCTAAGTGACAAAATGTGGTTGCTTTACTTTGTACACAAATTTGTTGACACTTTTTCCTTCAAGAGGTGGAGCTCAATTCTCTTCCTCTTGAGTATAAGTTAGACGTAGTGACTTGCTTTTAACAGATAGAATATAGCAATAATAATGGTGTACAGTTTTGTAGACTGGGTCATAAGGAGTCAGGGGGCTTTTATCTTGGTGACTCTGTTTCTTGAACTACTTGGTCTGGGGGATTACAGCTGCCATAGAGAGAGGCAGCCCTGTAGAGAGGTCCATGTGGTGAGTAGCTGAGACCTCCTGCCAACGTGTCCAAGTTTGGAAGCAGAGCCCTCAGCTTCAGTCAAGCCTTCAGATGACGGGAGCCCAACAGCCTGACTCCACCCTCATGAAAGAACCTGAGCCACACACTCAGCTAAGCTACTCCTGTCTCATGTAAAACCACATGAGACAATATATATGTTAAACCTAGTTTATTTTTGTTTGGGTGATTTGTTATACAGCGATGGATAACTAACACATAGAGTACTAGAGAGATTTAAGGTATTACTGTTGAATATGCTAATGCTTGTTGAATGAAGAATATCATAATTTACTATGGTTTATTGCTGAATGATGAGTTAGAAGAGGAAGAAAAAGAAGCATAAAAGAGAGAAAATTACAAAGTCTTAAGAACTAGGAAAAAATAGATGGATGCAAAATGTCTATTGGGTGATTTGCAGGCATTTCTCACCCTGCCACATGCTTCATTCTCTGAGCGCCATCAACCTGTGACAGTGACTGCAGGCTACCTGTCAAAGGCTACAGGCTAAACAAATCATTCATTTCTAGTGACTGCTTTGTTTTATTCCATTTTCAGTTCTCTTTTTGAGCTAAAATTGATAGTTTTAATTAAAGAAGAAATAAAAAGCATACTTCTACTCTATGTAGAACATACTTTTCTGTGCTAGAGAAAGTCACCTTGGTTCTTTATTAAACATAAAGGCCACAGACATGGAAATTTATGATTTGTTTGCATCAATGCCAACTTCTGAAACTCACTGCTATCCCTTTGCCATAGAAACACTGACCCAGCCTGAACTCCATTATTAATAATGCCATTGGAAGGCTGAATTCAAGTCCTCATCCCAGTCAATTTTGTCAAAATTAATTTGAACAAGAACAGATTTGAATTTAAAACTATCTACCTACCTGTGGCCCACAGGATCCCTACTTACAACAATTTCTTAAACACCCTACTGATAGCACAGTTGTAGAGGAGCACTGTCAATTTATTAACGTCTTTAATAATAAATATAGAATTTAAATTTCTCATTGAGTATTTATTGACCCTGGTTTTGCCAGAAATGACAACCCATTCCAGTGTTCTTGCTTGGAGAATCCCAGGGACGGGGGAGCCTGGTGGGCTTCCGTCTATGTGGTCGCACAGAGGCAGACATGACTGAAGCGACTTAGCAGCAGCAGCAGCAAAGTGAAGGACTTTGGAAGTTGTGCTAATTCTTTTAATCCATGAAAATAGTACTTAATATATTTATTTAAAATCTCCATAGATAAGAATGGGGCATGAATCATACAAATTTTCTGAAATTTTTCTATCAATCTACTTAAAGGATTAATAGTTCATGGGAAGTAAAACAGTATAAAAACATTCTTACCTGTAGGAGATATGCTGTTGGCTAGAGAAGGTCGGGTGCCAAGGGTAGATTCTGTAGCATTGAGTGGAGAATCTATTGGAGGGTTCAGTGAGCCTGGAAGGATCAAACAGACACTGGTAATGAACAAAATACTGTGGCAGGAAGATAAAAGTAACTTAGTTCCCGCCAAACCTTTATTTATTCATCTAAGAAATTATTGATTAAAAGTCATCATTATTGCTTGCTATGGGCTAGGAAGTGGAGTAAAATGGTGAAAGGTAAAGACACAGGACTGTCTTTAAAGAGCATACAGCCTAGAATATAGGTAGGTAGCCAGGCACCGTGCTGAGTGCTACGGCAACAGAAGTGCAAGATGCCAGGAGAATGCAAGGAGGGGCACCAACCAACACTGAGAGGTCAGGGAAAGCTTCCTGGAGAACACCGCATTTAACCAAGACCTCGTAAAACAATTATAGCAGCAATGTTTTGAGGCATGTGGCAAGTAACCATAGTTTACAAATCCATAGACCCACAAAAAATTTTTTTATCGCTAAGAGTAGAAACAATGATACAGCTCTCCAAAAGGACATGACATCAATGGGCATAAGATTGATGATATTATTGTGCTCTTACTAAAATTTCTATTTTTTTTTCATAGAATTTTTATTTGGCTACAACTTTTTTTCTCTCTCTCTCTCTCTCTCTCGTGTGTGTATGTGTGGGGGGCGGGTTTCTGGGATGAAAGAGAAGCTGATATATGTTGTTTCATTTATGATAATACATTCAGGTCAGTTCCTTAAAGTTCATTGTTATATTGTAAAATAATTCTACCAGCAGTTTAAAACAATTTACAGATGTCAGAAGGACCTATTGACTTTAGGAATATATGGATTAATATAATTAATATTTAATTATTAAATACAATTACTTAATTATATTTAAATTAACTTTATCTAAATAAAGTTATTTTTATTTAAGGCTAGGGGATTTTGTGATTTTTCTATATATAATGGCATTGAGTATAGTATTACACATCTGATGATCTGAATCAGTTATTTGGACATTTAGTTAGAAATGATATCATTGTTTCTATTCTTTAAGGAATAGGTATATATAATTTATGTCACTTGATAGCACATAGCACATTGGAAGGAATTTGTTTTTGTAATCTAAAAGCATCTCTGCTTTATTTTCATTGGTAATTTGCTATTGCTGTTGACTATAGGTTGTGCTCACAGTTGGCTGTGACTTGCTATCATAAACGACCACTTGCTATTAAGTATTCTGAGGGGCAGTTACATGAAGAGTATGTGAATATGTCAGTAGAGTGACTATCCTCTTCCTCTCATGCTATCAGGAGCAAGTATGAACTCCTCAGTACGACACACAAATCTAATTCTGATTTAATCCCACATTAAATTTCCATCTTCATTTCCTGATATTGCCTATTATCTTTTGACAGTGTTAGTCACTCAGTCATACCTGACTCTTTGCAACTGAATGCACTGTACCCTCCAGGCTCCTCTGGTCATAGAATTCTCCAGGCAAGATTATTGAAGTAGGTAGTCATTCCCTTCTCCAGGGGATTTTCCAGACCCAGGGATTGAACTTGGGTCTCCTGCATTGCAGGCAAATTTTTTACTGACTGAACCACCAGGGAATCTCTATCTTTTACATCTCTTTAAAATCATACCCTCAATCCAACCCAATTTACCAAATATAATATGTTCTCTATGACTTATTGATCTTTGTGTTTGCTGTTTCCTAAGACTTTCCCATTCCAAACTTTCTACTACATGCCTCTCAAACTTGAAGAACCCTAGGGTTCTTTGTGATGTGCTCATAGTACTCAATGTTTATCCTAGCAAAGGCCTCATTACTTCATTGCTATGTCTCTCAAGAAAAGTAATTGTTTTGTTTCTCACTGTATTCCTGGTTCTGGGAAATGCAAGTGGATGTGTGTGTATATATATATATATATATATATATATATATATATCAGTTCAGTTCAGTTCAGTTCAGTTGCTCAGTCGTGTCCGACTCTTTGCACCCTATGAATCACAGCACGCCAGGCCTCCCTGTCCATCACCAACTCCCGGAGTTCACCCAGACTCACGTCCATCGAGTCAGTGATGCCATCCAGCCATCTCATCCTCTGTCGTCCCCTTCTCCTCCTGCCCCCAATCCCTCCCAGCATCAGGGTCTTTTCCAATGAGTCAACTCTTCTCATGAGGTGGCCAAAGTACTGGAGTTTCAGCTTTAGCATCATTCCTTTCAAAGAACACCCAAGGCTGATCTCCTTCAGAATGGACTGGTTGGATCTCCTTGCAGTCCAAGGGACTCTCAAGAGTCTTCTCCAACACCACAGTTCAAAAGCATCGATTCTTTGGCGCTCAGCCTTCTTCACATCGATACATGACCACAGGAAAAACCATAGCCTTGACTAGACGAACCTTTGTTGGCAAAGTAATGTCTCTGCTTTTGAATATGCTATCTAGGTTGGTCATAACTTTCCTTCCAAGGAGTAAGTGTCTTTTAATTTCATGGCTGCAGTCACCATCTGCAGTGGTTTTGGAGCCCAAAAAAATAAATTCTGACACTGTTTCCCTATCTATTTCCCATGAAGTGATGGGACCATATGCCATGATCTTCGTTTTCTGAATGGTGAGCTTTAAGCCAACTTTTTCACTCTCCACTTTCACTTTCATCAAGAGGCTTTTTAGTTCCTCTTCACTTTCTGCCATAAAGGTGGTGTCATCTGCATATCTGAGGTTATTGATATTTCTCCTGGCAATCTTGATTCCAGCTTGTGCTTCTTCCAGTCCAGCGTTTCTCATGATGTACTCTGCGTATAAGTTAAATAAGCAGGGTGACAATACACAGCCTTGACGTACTCCTTTTCCTATTTGGAACCAGTCTGTTGTTCCATGTCCAGTTCTAACTGTTGCTTCCTGACCTACATATAGGTTTCTCAAGAGGCAGATCAGGTGGTCTGGTATTCCCATCTCTTTCAGAATTTTCCACAGTTTATTGTGATCCACACAGTCAAAGGCTTTGGCATAGTCAATAAAGCAGAAATAGATGTTTTTCTGGAACTCTCTTGCTTTTTCCAAGATCCAGCGGATGTTGGCAATTTGACCTCTAGTTCCTCTGCCTTTTCTAAAACCAGCTTGAACATCAGGAAGTTCACGGTTCACATATAGCTAAAGCCTGGCTTGGAGAATTTTGAGCATTACTTTACTAGCGTGTGAGATGAGTGCAATTGTGTGGTAGTTTGAGCATTCTTTGGCATTGCCTTTCTTTGGGATTTGAATGAAAACTGACCTTTTCCAGTCCTGTGGTCACTGCTGAGTTTTCCAAATTTGCTGGCATATTGAGTGCAGCACTTTCACAGCATCATCTTTCAGGATTTGAAATAGCTCAACTGGAATTCCGTCACCTCCACTAGCTTTGTTCGTAGTGATGCTTTCTAAGGCCCACTTGACTTCACATTCCAGGATGTCTGGCTCTAGGTCAGTGATCACACCATTGTGATTATCTGGGTTGTGAAGATCGTGCATTAGTTTTCCATACCCATGTTCCATTTCATTAAAGTTGCTATTTCTGTAAGGTGTTACCAAAAAAACCCAAACAAACTTTTTGGCCAGCCCAATAGTTTGGAAAATGAGGCTTATGCCACAACAGCAGTCAGATACATATTTAAAATTGATCTTCTTTCATTCAGGGGTAGATTCCCTGAATGAGGCATAAGCTTCATTTTCCAAACTATTGGGCTGGCCAAAAAGTTTGTTTGGGTTTTTTTGGTAACACCTTACAGAAATAGCAACCTTAATGTAATGGAACATGGGTATGGAAAAATAATGCACAGGTGTTTTTGTCTGTAGATTGATTAGAATAGAGACTGGCAAGCTATAGCTAAGGTGAAATTCCACTCACTGTCTATATTTGCAAATAAAGTTTTATTGAAATACAGCCATGCCCATTTGTTTATGTACTGTCTATGGCTACTTTTGTACTACAATAGCAGGGCTGAGTAACTGTGATAGAGACTACATGGTCCACAAAACAATATATTTACTATCTGGCAGGTTAAAAACAGAAAATGTTTGCCAACTGGAACAAAAGCTGTTGATAGGTTATGCTCAATCCTAGATTTCCAAATTAGGAAAGAAGCATTTAATTTTTATTTGTTGCCTATTTCTATTTTAAGATATTATTTTGCCAGGTTTCATCACAAATATCTTTGTAAGCTGCAGGGTCCTTAGCTTCACAGTGCATTATGATGTTATTACTGCAAGATTTGCATTTTGAGATGAACTCTTTGCTCTATGACAAAAATGATGCACAGCTTTGCTGAGGCTCTCAAGAGTTTCTAGTTTAAGACTGGCCTATGAAGTAGAAATTCTGTCCTGGTGAAAACAAAACTGCTGCTGCTGCTGCTAAGTCACTTCAGTCGTGTCCGACTCTGTGAGACCCCATAGACGGCAGTCCACCAGGCTCCCCCGTCCCTGGAATTCTCCAGGCAAGAACACTGGAGTGGGTTGCCATTTCCTTCTCCAATGCATGAAAGTGAAAGTGAAGTCGCTCAGTTGTGTCTGACGCGTAGCGACCCCATGGACTACAGGCTACCAGGCTCCTCCATCCATGGGTTTTTCCAGGCAAAAGTACTGGAGTGGGGTGCCATTGCTTTCTCTGGAAAACAAAACTAAGTGTGTATAAAAAGGAGGGGCTAAAACCTAACAAAGAAAATTTATTTCCCAAAATCAAATACAGAATTTAACAGAAACATGCAAGCTAGTTTTCAGACCATTACATTTACCATAATGTTGTAAAGGGCTGGGCTGCTGAACACTTCATCCATTTCTGAGTGTGTCCACTCTGCACAGGCCTAGCAGGGCTCTGAGGACCCCCCTCATGTACAGCAGTGGCCATGTGTGTCTCACAAGGGGAGCAGGGTCAATTCTAGAGCTTCCTCAGAGTTTGACTCAGCCATTAGCTGGTTCACTCAGCTAATGAGGAGGTCCTTGCTTCTCAAAATGTGCTCCATAGTAACTTTTAGGATCTTATTAGAAATGCAGACTCTCAGGCCCCTCCCAATCCCTCAACTTACTGAATCAAAATCTGCTTTTTAAGAAGATCATTAGGTGATCTGTATGTATACTAAAG
The DNA here is from genome assembly GCF_003369695.1 of Bos indicus x Bos taurus. Lineage (NCBI taxonomy): Eukaryota > Metazoa > Chordata > Mammalia > Artiodactyla > Bovidae > Bos > Bos indicus x Bos taurus. The sequence goes on along the minus strand of NC_040076.1, from coordinate 56,141,424 downwards.
TCCTTTCTTGATATACTCAACATTCCTGGGATCAGTCACAGGTATGTGGGAAACCATGAAATCAGAGAATTTGGCTGGCATATGTCACCTTCATATTCACTAGTCCTCTCATCCCGCTATTGAGCTATCCCTTTTGAATCTTCTTCCCACATCCTCAAACACATATGGACACTCCCTTACACACAGTGAACCACTCATCAATCCTTAACTCTCTTGTATCTCAAAGGTCTGGATCTCAGCTGTTACAGTTGGAAGTCAATTTAATCAACAAATCTCTGTTGAGGCTGATGATAGCCAGAATATTACCCACCCTGGGGAGGTATCTGCACTTAACTTTTGAATTGAAACAATATAAGATAGTCCCTTTACTGCCCCAAAACAAAATAACTCCTTGCATATGTCAAAACATTGATTCTGCACCACTACAATATTAGACATTCTCATTGACTAGGTTGACATGTTAGAATATTTTTATAAAGAGTATTCTTTTTTTTTTTTAAACTACTGTTGAATCATGAATAGCTCCCTGACAAGTCACCTTCACTTTGATCCTCTCCCTTTCCTGAATTTTCTAGAGTAAGAATCACTGAGCAGTTGAATGTCCTGGAAGATAGGGGTAGGTGGGGAAGGAAGCACCTCAGAGGGCTGTTACCTTTTAGCCTTCCAACATTATTACTCTTTTCTGGGAACAAAAGAGAGCAAAATCTCCTCCCCTTCTCTCTCTAAATATCCTTTCTGTTATATAATAGTCTCAGAATTTCTCTATTTTAGCACTGAGAGACAGATTTATCTCCTGCGTTTTCATCTCAATATCTGTCTACAATAATAGTCTGACTCTTCCGCAAGGCAATGATCCTTGCGCAAGGCGTCAGAACTTTCTCCAGAGTTTGTGAAGCATCCAGCAGTACTACTGCAGGCAGAAAGCATGTTTGCAAGTAAATGTTTAAGAACTTATAACAAATGGGAAAATATGATATTGCAATGACAGTGCTTTGTGGAGCCTCAACTGTATCTTCTAAATCATTCATGAAGATAGATATCAGAATATGAGCAGAATACAAGCTATAATTTTGGGAAATTGAACTGTTTAAGACTGATTATCTTTAATATTTGATTGTAAAGGATGAAAACTCATTTGACAATTTAAAATTAACCATCTGCTCAGAGCCTAAAATTATACTAGAGCAGGGCTATCCTGTAAAATTGAAATTATGGTGTGCTTTGAGTACCAGAATCAGTGCTCTTCCTTATTACCTTAAAAATATTCACTATTTTCTGATATTAAAGCCAAATACAGTTCAAGAGAATGAGAAGGCAAGCTTGGAAGAAAATATTTGCAAAAGACACATCTGATAAAGAATCGTTATCAAAATATTCAAAGAGTTCTTAAATCTCAACAATAAGAAAACAGATAACCTGATTTAAAAATGGGCCAGAGATAGACATCTCACCACAGAAAATATACATTTGGCAAATAAGCATATGAAAACGTACTCCACATCATATATCATCAGAAAATGCAAATTGAAACAACACTGAAATGTTGCTACACTTGTTAGAATGGCTGAAATTTAGAATACTGACAATACAAAATGCTGGCTGAGATGTAGAGCAATAGTAACTCTCCTTCATTGCTGGTTGGTGGGTATGCAAAATGATATAGTCAGTTTCAAAGACAATTTGTTGATTTCTTATAAATCTAAACATACTCTTACAATACAATCTAGCAATTGTGCCCTTTGGTATTTACTCAAATGATTTGCAAACACATGACCCACACAAACCTGCACATGAATGTTTATTGAAGCTTTACTTTTCAAAAATTTTTCTTGGAGTATAGTTGATTTACAATGTATGTTAGTTTCAGGTGTATAGTAAAGTGAATGGCCTATATGGGAAAAGGATATAAATGCTTTATTTTAATTGCCCAAACTCAGAAGCAAACAAGATGTCCTTCAGTAGATGAATGGATATATAAACTGCAGTATACTTATTGAAAGGAATACTATTCAGTGCTAAAAAAACCTATCAAGCCATGGAAAGACATGGAGGAATCCTAAATGCATACTATTAAGTGAAAGAAGTCTATATTAGGACAGTGAAAACTTAGGGCTCTATGACACTATAATGAGGAGTACATCATTTTTCCAAATCCGTAGTATGCACATCACCGAGAGGAAGCTCTAGAGTAAACTAAGGCCTTTGGGCAATTGTTTTGTGTTGGTGTAGGTTCATCAGTGGTGACAAAGGCACCATTCTGGTGGGTGATGTGGATAATGAGGGAGAAGATGCACATGTGGGGAAGGGGCGTATGGGAAATCTCTGTACCTTCCTCTTAATTTTGCTGTGAAGTTAAGATTGCTCTAAAAAATAGTCTTTAGACAATAACAAAAAACCAAGAGACAGTCTTAACATCATAAAATATTTTTCAAATGTGATGCTTCCCTGGTGGCTCAGTGGTAAAAAATCTGCCTGCCAATGCAGAAGATGTGGTTTCAATCCCTGGATCAGGAAGATCCCATGGAGAAGGAAATGGCAACCCACTCCAGTATTCTTGTCTGGGAAATCCCATGGACAGAGGAGCCTGGTGGGCTATAATCCACGGGGTTGCAAAAAGTCAGACACAACTGAGTGACTAAACAAGAACAACAAAATCTGTCTGTGATGATTTAGGATTCTGCCAAAGCTACTGGGAAATCTATGTGAGAACGATCTACCTTTACCCTCTTCCAAGACTGTAGCCCTGGAAAGGAGGAGCACTTGTTTCTGAGGGAATTAGGTCACGTTGAGTACGGATATTTCATGACCGTTCCTGAATAATTAATTCAAAGTTCACAGAATGAGGTGAATAGGCAGGGATGCAGCGACGATGCTACTGTCCTGATGTCTGAATGGCACCTGTTTCTGCAGGGTGGGGATGCACTTACAGAGCCACATGCCCCGTCCAAGGCTCACAGGAACCAACCACTGGCATTGGTGTCAGGGCTGGGAAGGACCCAATATGCAGACTGTAGCCTTGAAACAAAGGGAAAATTTTCCCTCATAAATTATTCTGTTTTTTGTAAGTTATAGACTATAATATCTCTGAAAATAGGAAGGTGGTAAAAGATGTCAGTGATTCTGCAGAGTTGTAATAATGACTTGCAAAATTAAGTTTTATAGGTATTACTTTGTTGTTACATAAGAATAGTTGACAGTTGTCACTTCATACTTCAGTTTTTTATGGGCAATCTGTTGTCACTATTTTTTTAAGACATTTGTTCACACCTTTTTTGTAGTAAATCTTTATTATTTGATCCGGTTCAGAGTAATGTATTCTGGTTAATCAAATGTTGCAATAAGTAGAATGATCCCACATATCAACTTTGAAGTCATAAAAATCCTCTGTGTGAGATTCTGTGCTTCAAATCTAGGTGTACTAAAATCATGATATGGTATACATGGCTTTTCCAGGCTTCCTTGGTCGTAGGGTGGTAAAGAATCTGCCTATCAATGCAGGAGACATAAGGGGCGCGGGTTCGATCCCTGGGTTGGGAAGATCCTCTGGAGGAGGAAATGGCAACCTGCTCCAGTATTCTTTCCTGTAAAATTCTGTGGACAGAGGAGCCTGGTGGGCTATAGTCCATGAGGTAGCAAAGAGCTGGGCATGACTAAGCAAACACGCATACACAACATGGCTTATCCATTCCTAAGAATTAGAATGGAATATGCTGTATTATAAATGAATGCTTTTATAGACTCGGAAGTAATTTTAGGATTTTAAAAACTCTCTTGATTATCAATATATTAGTGTTAAATTTCATTATATGGTAGACTAACAAAAATGCTAGTTAATTGAGTTATTATTAATTGAATCTGAACAAAAAGTTCACTGTATTCACTAGAAATTCTTGGAAACAGGAATTAGGTACTTTTTATTTGAAGAAATTCTTTTCAGTAGAGTCCCTTTAGTCAAAAAATGTTTGATACTTTGAAATCGAATAATTTTGAATAGTGTAGAGAGAGTTTTCAGAGATTAAAATATCATGGAAACAATCAGTATTCTATTTGTTTTAGTTAGAAATGTTCTGAACTTATGGCAGTCTTGGCCACCCCCTTGTTGACCTCATTAAATAGAAAACTCACCCAAGAAAAATGTGATCTTTTCAGATGAGCTATTCCACACTTTGTGTCCAGGGGCCGGAGACAGAGCCATACACCAGATGGTCAGGTTGTTTGAGTGGGCTGGTTTATTATCATATACACTTGTCAAAACAGACTTCAGTTCCCAAAATCCATCTTTGTTTTTTCTTTTTTCACTAGTGGTATACATTTCTACAAGACAGATAAGAACAAGGTTCGTCACCAACATTTCCCATAGGAGCCGTAAAATGATGCCAGGGCATGGCTGGAGACAGTTCAGCTTACAGTGGTGTAGTCTAAAGGTGGTCAAACTGAAGCTCTTGTCCATTTGTCTGGCAGGCCTGGAATTAAACTGAACAGTTTTGTTCAAGCTCCTATATGGCATTGATCGGTGGTCAAGGTATGGAATATATTGGTTAAAGGTGTTGCTTTATTTATAATCAGGGGTCTAGTGGGTCTGGGGACAAGTTTTCCCAGCTCATCAGCATTGCTGATAACTGTGAGACTGATGATTTGTCCCTGGCCTGAGTGAGATCCTGGGAGGTCTCTTGTGTGGAGAGTGAGTAGTAGCAAGAATACACCCAAGTGGTCAGAAAAATATAAAACAACCTCAGCTGAGACTCCATTTTGGGTCCTCCACTTTGAGGTGCTGTGAATGTATACATGGGATGGATGGTGGCTCAGATGGTAAAGAATGTGCCTGCAATGCAAGAGACCTGGGTTCCATCTCTAGGTCGGAAAGATCCCCTGGAGAAGGGAATGGCCCCCATTCCAGTATTCTTGCCTGGAGAATTCCATGGACAGAGGAACCTGGCCAGCAATGATCCATAGTGTCCTAAAGAGTCAGACATGACCAAGAGACTAACGCTTTCCCTTCACTTTCACATGTGTACATGAGGTCCATATCCTTACTTTAAGGATATTGTTGCTAGATTATATCCTTTTCCTGAAATAAGCTGTTATTTATTTATAACACTATCATTTGGGGTCCTGTGAGTCTTCTTTAGAAATAGAATCCTGTTTAACCGCCACTGTTGGTACCACCTCCAAATAGCATACATGGCAGCAGGACATGAATGTAGAACTCTGTCCCTGTAGCTCAGAACTTTTGCTTCACAGCTTCTTGACACTGAAGGTTCTAAATGCTAATTCTAAAGTTAGCACTTGCCAAAGTAATAACTACATGCAGTTGTGTGCTAGTAAAATTCTGGCCACAGTGCCTGGCCTCATGGTTGTAAGGATAATGACCCTTCTAACATGTCTATGATGAACAAATCTATAATGACCCTTAACAGATATTTGCAGGATTGCATCCCGTCATTATTGTGGGTGAATTGTTTTTAAAGTGATCCAGTAACAAAACCAATAATTCAACATGAGTCAAGTGGATCAATAAAATCATTCATCAACAAAGACATAAAACTTTATCAATTAAAGATAATGCATCAAGAAATATGTGACTGCTACTGCTGAAAATATATTGAGCTTTGAGGAAAAATGACTCTGGAGAAAGGAGAAGGGCCATTGTCCCAGACAGGAGATGGCCCAGATTGTTCTGGCAGTGTCTATTGTGTTTACCATGAAAATATGGCTTTGTACACTCTCACCTGAGCTTGTCTCCATGTGTGTTCTGCTCCAGGAACTTTTAATCCTCCTGATGAACCTGTTCCTTGTCATGGAGCCAACTTATTTACATATACTTCCTTCAGTCCTCCACCCCCACCCTACCCAGATCCTTGCAAGGAAAAATAGAAATTATTTGTTTGTTGATTTAAGGTAGTGATGCTAAGTTAATTGGAACTAAATGACATGATTAATACATGTACATTGAATTAAACTTGCTTGCTCTCATAGAAGAAATCTGCATTTACGAACAGTTAAATAATAACAGTACTGTTCATATGTGAATGGACCAAGTCAACTGTATTTCTTGTATTCTGGGAAATACCTCCCTGCTCCTTGGAGGAGCCAGATGAGGTATCCGAAGATGGCATTTGGTAGGCAAGATGATGTTTTTCTTGGAATAAAAATTGTTCTTAAATGCCAAGACCGACCTGGGCAGTGGCAACTTCTATTTGTTTTCTGTCTTTCTTTGCCAAACCCACTTCCATTGACTGATTTCCTTACCTTCTCTTTCACCTTGAGGGAAGCTCCTCTGTATGAACCAGGTGAGGTTTGCTGTGGGAAATACATTCCTCAGTGAGCAGGTAAAAATTCTCTAGGGTTAGAGACAGAATATGGAAAGAATTATTTGCCAATTCAGAAGAAACTGGTGCCACATACATCTCCACCGGGCCTCAGATGAGGCCAATTGGCACAAAATTACTTTTTCCATTTTTATTACTTTATTTGTTTATTTATTGGTGGAACTCCCTGGACCAGGGATTGAAGCTGCACCCCCTGCAGTTAAAGCGTAAAGTTTTAACCACTGGACCATCAGGGAAGTCCTTTCCACTTTTAACAAGGCAGTGCTTACCTTTAAGAGGTTGCTTAAAATGTGAACTATTGCCTATTTAAGGCAATCACCTATAGATATGTTACAAATTAACAGCTAGAATTCAAGGTCAATTTAAGAAGAATCTAGAACTATACTACTGTTGCAAATCTGGATTCTGAGTTCTGAAAAGGAAGATTACATCTCTATATAGGCAGAATAAAATAGCATAAATAGAAACCAAAGAATAGGAAGAGGTTATAACAGGCAGGGGCCAGGGAAGCATATTCTGTCAGACCAAAAGCTAAAAGAGACCCAGACTTTGGTTGTTTTTGTTCCTCAAATAATGTAAAGTACTGTTTGTAGCAACAACTACAGAAACCATTTAATATAAATATTTCACTTTTGACTTGTAAAGAGTTTACCTAATTAATTTTTCATCATCTTAACAATCCTATAGGCTAGGTAGGACCCACTTTATTACTGCCATTTGACTGATGGGGAAGTCAGGGCACAGAATCACCGAATGGTTAAAGGAAGTGGAATGTAGTTGATGGTAAAACTGGAGGTGTTACCTTAATCTCAGTAAAAAATATTTCCTGGTAAGACACGTTGCATTAAAATAAGAAACAAGTAGAAAAGCAGATAGCTTATGTTACAAAACCAGGGAGCTTAGCAGTAGGGTTAGTTTATTATTATTATTTTTTCTCCCAACACTGTGTTTGTTTTTGTGAGATGATGGTTTCTTCAAGAGCCTGGTGAAAATATGCGTAAGGTATTATCTGATCTTCATTATTTTATCTGAGACACTAGAAAATTATAATCCTCTTTATAGTTTTGTTTTCTTGTCAAGAGATCTGTGTATTTTATATGTGGCCAGCCCTAAGTTTTTAATTCTCAAATATTTTTCACAATTGATGAATATGCTAATTAGTAAAGAACTGTTACCTATATGTAATGCTTGGTGTGCCAATTCCCCCGCAGACGAGTTATGCCCAAAAAGTCTGATTTTGAGCAGAGCTGAGAAACCAAATCTAAGATTAATACTAAGTCCCATCTTTCTGGTGAGATCTCACCAAGGTGCAAATGAACATCCCTCAGAACATCACTGTAAAACCCCCAAGGAAATACTGAGACTTTCAGAGGAGGTTATTTGTTGTATCCAAAATGGTAGATAGCAAACACTAAAGCCCCAGATTTCCCACCCATTCAGCGCTTAATGGGGATGCAGACAAGTGACAGGAATTCAGATCCATGAAATTCTGTCTCTTTGTGTCTTAAAAGCAAAAGTAGGTTTCCTGAAATATATTCTTATTAAGTAAAGGAAAGAGAATTCAGTTTATTTAATCCAACAAAATGCCAAAGACTGATTTTATCTAGGTGGTTTGTATAGGATCTATAGTGAAAAAAAATGTTTTAAAAATGTGTAAAGGTTTGTATTAATGTCAATACCTTTAGTCCCTCTCATGATTCATTTTCTTTATGTTCATCTAATCTACCAAAAGATGATGATATGGTAATATCAGGAATGAGTAGGAGTTCCATTACTTTGTAAAGGCAACTGGCTCACTGAAGAAATCTCTTGTTAACTCAATAAAATATTAAAAAGATTTCATGCCTGTAAGTTTTCTAAATTCAGATTTCATGGAATGATTCAGGTTTCAAATATTCTATACCATCTCTAGACAGTGTTTTAAGATTTTGCTTAGGAATATTGTTCTTGTCCTGAAACTCCTCTGGTCTCTAAAATTGAAAAACTTCAGACTAAACTAGTTCAAACTGAAGTCAAACATGTTATGAAATGTCAAGCATATGTGATTTTGCTGAGCAAGCCAAGTTGTATTTCTTTGTTAACTTTCAAAGGATTAAGAAGAAAAACATGTCAGATATGAAAAAAATATGAAATAAATATGAACAAGAGTTTATGTACATATGCATACAAACATGTACACACACACACACACACACACACACACACACACCTTTCTCTGCTGAGGAGTCAAAATCATTCACTCAGTCAGTGTGAGTCTGTTTATGAAGTATTCACGAAACAAGCAAATTATTGGTTTCTCCAGCACATTATTCTAAGTCCATATGGTATAAGTGAGTAATACCACAAAGAATTCTGTAGAAAGTGCCAAAAAGCATTTGGAGAGTTCTGTGGGAGTGCAGAGAAGGTTGAAATCTGGGAACAACTTGGCACAATTATATTTTATGGACAGGGAAGAGTCAGGCCTGGAACCTACAGGTGGAAAGTAGTGGGAAATTCACAAAAGATGGGCAATGGATTGGTTCATGGACTTGGGTGTGAGTTGGGGATGTTGGAAGCAGAGGCTGGAGCAAGATGAGATTGACAAGTCAGGAAAAATAAATCCAAATCTGGCTGCAACACTGATCATTCTTTTATTTCCACAGATGAAATACTGAAATGGTGACCATTTGTAAATGATCCCATATTCAGTTTGGTTAAGTTTGGACAGGACCATTTCCAAAGGACTTTTCACAGAATCAGTTTGAAAATATTTAGCTTATTAGTCTAGAAAGAAAAATCCTTAAAATAAATTCCCCTATTTGTTTACCAACTCTTCATTTCTATTTGGAGTCTCTCCAGGCCCCACACATTTACTTTTCACTTGAAATTTAACTTTTAGTCTCTACATGTTTTCTATTCTACCATTTCTGTATTTTCTTCCTGTAACTCAAGGTTTTTCCTCCCATGGATATCTTTAAAATGTGCTTGTCTCCTCTTAGTAGGTTTTCCTTCTAAAATCTATCTATCTGTAAATTTATATTTTTTGCTTAAGTTGTGATTATCCCTTTATTTCACTTCAACTGAAAGTAGAAGCCAACAGATTTCAGCTTTTCCAATTCTAGTTACATAATATAATAGAAATCAATCTCAAATTTTCTATATTTCTTTAAATTGCGGGAGAAGGGTCCTTTTATTTAATCTTCCCTTTTTGCAAGTTCTCTGACTTTTCTACTGACTTTATTTATAATACCAATAGTTTCCAACCAACAATGGAGACCATGGCCTGACAACTGGACAAAATATTTGAAATCACAGGTATCCTCAAGGCATGTGGTTTCTTTTTTTGCCCATTTTCCACCGTTCCCATGTCTTAAATCTTCTTTGCTTGAGATGAGAGGCCAGATGATCTAGTCTTCTGGAAACGACTAAGACTTGTAGGTGCTTGATTTATTGTTTTACTTCACAACATTTGCCAGGGACAACTTTTTTTGGTGGTGGAAGGAGAAGGAGAAAAGGTCTGCATTTATTGCAGAAAAACCCTACAGGTATGGTCACACCCATGTAGAAACAAGGCTTCTCTGGAAGTGGGAGGGAACAGGAAGTGGAGTGCCCTCCTCCTGGTGGCAGCAGGCAGCTAACAACCTTCCAACGTGGTAGGAGCACTCCCTGCATCGGAACCCTCAGAGACCAGTCCTAAGCCTTGCTTGCCGGTAAGTACGTACCCACTTGGGGCTGGGTGGTACTTCCGAATTGCTCAGGGTGGCAAAGCTTGATGGATAAGGTTCTCAATCATTTAAAAAATGATCTAAGAGAGAGCAGTCAGGCTCTTTTTAAAATGTACCATAACTTTCCATGTGTTAATTTATCCTTAAAATGGGGGTCCCTACACCAAACATCTGGAGGAAGTTGCCATCAGGAAGATTTCATCCACTGTTGGCTTTGCAGGTGATGGTGCTCAGGAAGGTGGAGTGTGGTGAGCTGCTTGCTGAGGTCTCCCCGACACAACCAGGCTGTGGAGATGTGTTCCCCTGCTCTCTCCTCCAGGTATGCCAGCTCCTCCTGCTGAAAACAGCTAAGCCTGCTGTTTGGAGTTCTTAGAATCCCAGCCCCCAAGGAACCTCTCTAGGGGCAAGCTGACTTTACACTGGGAACTGTATTTCCCAGACCCTGACAGGCTTTGTAGCTTCTGGACTGACTTCTGCATCTGTTCAGAGGAACAGCGAGTCTCTTCTACATTAGCATCAGTCTCTGTTCGCTTCTACCCACACTGAGGGAGATCCAGTGAGGCCCTCGCTCTGGTATTCTGGACAGCCTGAACCCTGAGGTTGCTCCTCCTGCCTCCAAAGTGCATCACACAGGTCTCCGGGAGCACCGAAGCAGTGGAAGCAGCCAGGAGAAGAATCAAGAGAATACCTGAAATTCTCAGTATTCAAAAACACCTGTGGTGCTGGTTGAGGTACTGAACACTGAGCTCACTGGAAAGCTTTGTATTAATAATTGCTTCACTGAGTTATCCTGTCTTCTGGCCCAGCCAAGGAGGGATCAGCACGTATCCGGGTCATGGAGGGAAAGTACAGGCGAGCCCCAAAGGCCATTTTACTTGGCTCTGACTCACCCTGACTCTCCAGTGAAGCAGAAAGGAGGAAACATCACACCTCCCAGGTGTGGCCAGCCTTTGACCACTATTGCAAATCCCTGAGAGTCACCCAGTCCCTTCCCAAGTACACTTTTAGCTTTAGAGACTTCTGGCTCAAGGAAAGCTGTAAAGTGGAGACAGGATGAGGCGGGAAGAAGAGGAAGAGGATGGAAACAGGATGAAGGCAAAAGGGCGCTTGGAAGTGAAGGAGGAGGAGGAGATCAGTGAGGCGGGAGAACCTGTAGCCCCTTTTGTCGGTGCCACGCCCACCCCGATGCCCCACAACAAGGGGACTCGGTTTTCTGAGGCCTGGGAATATTTCCACTTGGCCCCTGCCCGTGCCGGGCACCACCCCAACCAATATGCCACCTGCCGCCTGTGTGGCAGGCAGGTGAGCCGGGGCCCTGGGGTTAACGTGGGCACCACAGCCCTATGGAAGCATCTGAAAAGCATGCACAAAGACGAGCTGGAGAAGAGCGGCCACGGTCAAGCTGGGCAGCGTCAGGACCCCAGGCCTCAAGGGTCGCAGCTCCCCACGGGTATTGAGGGAGACTGGGCCAGGCTCCTGGAGCAGATGGGGGCCCTGGCTTTATGGGCCAGCCAAAGAGAAAAGGAGCTTCTGAGGAGGGAGAGGGCGGTGGAATGGCGGGAGCGGGCAGTGGAGAGGAGAGAACGAGCCCTGGAGGAGGTGGAAAGGGCCATCCTAGAGATGAGGCGGAAGGTGAGGGCTGAGAAGGAGGCCTGCCAGAGAGAGAAAGACCAGTCTGGGGCAGCTCACCCCTTTCATTTTGTTTAAACGGGGGCTTGGGAGAAATTTATTCTGAAAACACTGACTTTAGACCCATAGCAAAAAAGTCCTTTTAGTTCCAGCTTAAATATACAGGAAAGTAGCTTGGTAGGATTTTGTTTTTAAGAGAAAGAACAGTATGGGTTATTCTCAGCATGTCTGAATTGGCCAAATGTTTATCTTAGCTAAGGTTCCTTAGAACAGTACTCACAAAAACTTTAAAATATACTAACCATGGGTCTGTGAGTTATTTGGGGGCAGAATGTACCAGGCTGTCAGCCTCAATGAGTGGAAATAATGGGATTTATGCCTAGCACTTGGTTTTGGGGGAGCTGAAGGTTTTGATGGTTGAGACTGGATGGGTGGCTGGGATATACCTATGTGGCCAGCTCATTCTGGAGACCCCATGATGAGCAGAGCCCAGGCTTCCTGGGACAAGGTGTTTGCACACGTTCTGGTGTTGATTTAAGAACTGGATGTAAAGCTGGTTCTGTGGGACCCAGCAGTGGAAGAAAAAAAGAAACGTGGGCCTGAGATCTCCAGACTCTTTCAATGTATATCTTTCTCCCATTATTGCAGTCTTATATTAAAGCTGTTTTATCAGAATAACCCGTCTTAATCCTGTAAGTCCTTCCAGCAATCTAACAGATAAGTAATTAATGGATAATTATCACAGAGAATTAAAGACTTTCCAATTCACTTGAATTAAACATTAAGAGTAGAGCATATAAAAATTTGTTCATATTTTAAAAACATAATTCAATTTCATATTAAGCTTTGTTAAAGGAGGAGTTTGTGAGGAGGAGGTGAAAGAAACTCAGAAAGAAAAAGAAAAAGGTGGAGAGATGGGCTATATAAGGAGAAAGAACGAAGAGAGGCAGAAAACTGAAAAAAGGGACAGAGAAGTAATGTGAAGATGAGAAAGACAGCTCCCCAGAGAAAGTTCACCATGGAAAGGTAAGAGACCTTGACTGTCTGGGAGAATGAAGGGCAGAGAACATTTTCTTCACTTCTGAGGTCAGTTTTAATGAGTAAAGTTGCTTTTGTTTTATATCCACAGACTACATGGATCACTCATTCATTTAAACAGTAGGTTTCAGATTATATGCCTCAGATTATTGGCATTACGTGCCAATGCTTTTTTCTCCAATTTTTTGAAAGCTGTTCATCTTTAAGTATTCAGAGATGCTTTGAAAAAAAGGAATCCAGTGGTCCATAAGGAGAGGTAAATTCCCTGGGCTGCTGAGAACATGTTTAAAATGTTAACACAGGATTTGAATAGGATCAACCTGGAAACCACTCTGGTCTTTGTGCTGGAGCTGATTTGTTTTGGATGATTCCTATTAAATCTTATTATTTACATATATTTAAAACTGGGTTGGGAGTGGGGAGGAGGGTATGGTGAGAGATGCAGAGGACAAGTAGAGACTAAGCCAGTATCTCATCTTGCAGATGGCGTGAGTGCTTTCAGTCACTCATCTCCCTAAAGCAGACAAGATGTTGGTATAATAATGGCATCTTGCCTCATTCGGGCCTTACCTACGTGGTTCCTTTCTACTGCTTGTTCTTAGACTTGTCAGCAGCTCTAACAGCCATATCTTGTCATCCTTGTGAGCTGTTTGTGGAAAAGACACAAGTCCAAACACCAGACGTGAAAAACGCACACTGTAGTGTAGTCTTGTTATTTCCCTCTTTTTCTAGAAATGTGCCTGATATTAAAGCTTCACTTCCCTTGTGGTTTCCCCCCCAAAAGTGTGTTGCCCCTTTGAGGACTGTCTTCACCTGTGGTGAAAGCTCAGGGCTCACTGCTGCAAATGATGGTGGCGGCTGGTCATCACCTGGCTGGAGATATGGACTCAGGAGCCTTATTATGCCACAAAGAGCTAGGAGGGAAAAAGAGTCTGCAATATCTAAAACACACACACACAAGGAATAGAGTTTAAGAAGGATAAGAAATCCGCAGAAACTCAAGTTTTGTAAAACCAAAATTAAATAAACATGAACAATCAAATTCTGTAAATAGCTAATGGAGCTCTCCTGCTAAACTCTGATGTTTGGTTTTAAGATTACAGTGTCTTTTTTCCATGAGTCTTATTATTTTAACCTCTCTTCCTTTTTCAGGCATTTTAATCCCATTTGCTTTTGCTTCCTGTTCATGTGAAGTAGTTTTTTATTTGTTTGTTTTCTAGTTTTTTCCCTAAATTTTATAAAACATGATAGAGAGTGACAAGGAGAGGACCCCATGGAGATGGTCAAGTAAAAGCACAGGCAGGAGGAAGAGTCTGCATCGTGGAAAGACTGCCCTGTTGAGTAGTTTTCCTGTATCTCTCCTGTGTCTTCTTTTGCTGCATTATCAGAGGGCTGGATATAGAGGGCTATGGGCTGTGTTGGCAGGCTCTTCAGCCCAGTATCTTTTGCTCTAGAGCAAAAATCTGCTACATGTGCGGGGGGGTGGGGGTAGCTGTTGAAGTTTAGGTTAAAGACTCCCTTTCTTTCCATGGAGCTGTGGCAGCAAGGCTGTGTGCCATGTTGGGGGCCCTGGCAAAGCCAAGCCCTTGAAAATATGCAAGAACATGACATCAATAGGGGGTGTGACAATGTCAGTGTCACTCTCTAGCATGTCTAAGCCTGAAAGGCTTCAGTGTTAGAATTATCAGGGGACTTTTCTCTTCTACAGGAAAACTAAATTAACCATACACTTCGTAACTTTAACTGGTGACACTGGAAGACACAGTTCAAATCCCTGTTGCTCTAACACAGGGCTCCTGGTGTAGTGAAAGTGTAGCACCTAGTAAGGCATTCCATAGGTGCACGATAATTTCTAAGAGATGAAGGAATGGGGATAGGAAATTACCATTACTGAGCACTTGTGGTTGCCAGATGGTAGATACTTTGCATATGGTTCTCTCATTTGGTCCTTAGGTCACCATTGTGAGGTTGGAATCATTGTCCCTGTTCACTGATGAGGAACCTAAGAATCTGAGGTCTAAGGCCCAGAATTAATAGTGATGAAGGAGAATTCAGGCCAAGATCTATCAAATTCCACAATCTATATTCTGCCATTTCATTATTCCCCATTGTCTCTGAAAATCAGTCACATAGTAGATTTATGAATATACATACAGAGGAAGGAATAAGTGAAAGAGAGTGAGTGCATGATAAATAGTGGCAGGGAAAAAAGACATTTCTGAGACACTGACTCTGTGCTATTTACTCATTACTGTGGATAAATCTAATGTACCTAAGAACCCAACATAATATTTATTATGATCCTGGCTTTAGAAATGGGTTAGTTGAGACACGTAGAGCTTAACTACTTGATGAGGCTATCTTGCTGGTAAAGTGGTCGAATCAGGATTTGACCTCATTTCTATTGGCCCCTGAAGCATGATCTCCTTGCTATGCAGTTCTGCCTGGGTATGGGCATGCTAAAGTCTCATCCTAGTTCTGCCTTTTGTTAGTGGCTTAGCCGGTGGTTTAGACTCTCCAAACCCAGTTTCTCATCTGTGATTTGACAGATCTCTACCTATTTCAGAGGCTTATTGGGAGTATCACATGGTAAAAGTATGTGAAAGGGCTTTGAAGAATTTATATGCTATTAAAAATACAATGGGGATTATAAGAATATCAGAGTGAGAAATTGCTAATGTTTGGCAAGGTCTTAAAAGATCCATGGACAAGCTGTGTCCTGCAGCTGATTATGTGGAATTGTGAGAGATTATTCACTAATTCCTCAGGAAGGAACATTCTCTGGTTTTTCTAGTTAGTGCCTAGAGAAGTATGGGTACAGAA
The DNA here is from genome assembly GCF_003369695.1 of Bos indicus x Bos taurus. Taxonomy (NCBI): domain Eukaryota; kingdom Metazoa; phylum Chordata; class Mammalia; order Artiodactyla; family Bovidae; genus Bos; species Bos indicus x Bos taurus. The sequence continues at coordinate 56,125,901 of NC_040076.1, read as the reverse complement.
GAGAAAATCTGATGACACGTAAGACAAAGTCCTTTTCTTAAAAACTGAAATTCTTAGATCCAACCTTGTGATTGGAAAGTTGGGAAAGGTGGTGTAGGAAATGAATTAGAACAATACATGGACTGAGTCCACATTACTTGTAAACATTGGCCCAAGAAACTACAGGAAAATCCTCACAAGAAACAAAAACACCTACCAAACATTATATCATGAGATTATCTTTTATTTAAACTACTGAAATGAAGTACACTAATAAACTTGAAAATTAATTGTGGCAGAACCAAAAAATGGAAACCTTTTCTATGTACCCAGGATTACAATAACAATCTAAGAGACCCATCCATAAAATCTACAAAAGATACAAAGACTTGGATAATACACTCATCTAAAATCATACCACAGAGCCTGAGTTATGATTTGTATGCAGCTGTCAAATTACATGACTGATATTCAGTGAAAATATGACAAGATATCATAAGTTATTTAATATTCTTCTGGCTAGAAGAAACTAGGAGTATAATTTTCTCTAATCCCATTTAATAGGACATGTTTGAAAATTAATGGAGAATATTCATTTTACTTGGGGTTTTGAAAAGTTTGAATGAAGTCATAATGTCACAAGACAGCTGAGTAACAACACATAATAGTCAATGAAAATGCTTATTAAGCACTCTATATCAAACAATGAACTAAGAACTTTTCACACATTATTTTGTTCCATTCTTAAAAACAACATGCTGCTAAGACACTTCAGTCATGTCCAACTCTTTGTGACTCTCTGGACTGTAGCCCTCCAAGTTCCTCTCTCCATGGGATTCTCCAGGCAAGAATACTGGAGTGGGTTGACATTCCCTTCTCCAGAGGACCTTCCTGACCCAAGGATCAAACCCATGTCTCTTGCATCTCCTGCATTAACAGTCAGGTTCTTTACCACTAATGCCACCTGGGAAGCCATCTTAAAAACAACAACAATATGCAAAAACTCTCCTCATCCCTTTCATATACATTGGAAACCTGACTACAAAGATGTAATAATTAATTAGCACAAGGTCACAGCCAATAGGAGGAAGAGCTGAGAAGTGAGACCAGATCCCAAAGACTAGAGGCTGGGAACTACCTGCAAGAAATTACAGTCAGATTCCAATTTCCTTTTCCTCCTTCCCTTCCTATATTGCCTAAAAACAGCCAGAATTCTGAAAAAGTTCAGATGGGCACATTTCCTCTTACCACTTAAAAATAAAAACACTGGGAAAGCTGATATAGGAAATGAATTAGAACAAACTAGTGTCAGCTGAGCAAAACCTCCTTCTTACATCAGTATTCACACTGCTTTCCACCCTACGTTTCCTTCACTATCTACTTCAATTTTTAGTCAACAGAAATGTAAACAACTGAGACAATTTTTCCAGGAAATTTAAGGACTAAGGATCACAAGATCATACATTCTGACAGCCCTAAGGCAGAAAATAAGGATTCCTTTTTGGTTTCTAGAATCCAGTTCAGTTCAGTTCAGTCGATCAGTCATGTCCAACTCTTTGTGACCCCATGAACCGCAGCATGCCAGGCCTCCCTGTCTATTACCAACTCCTGGAGTTTACCGAAACTCATGTCCATTGAATCAGTGATGCCATCCAACCATCTTATCCTCTTCTCCTTCTCCTCCTGCCCTTAATCTTTCCCAGCATCAAGGTCTTTTCCAATGAGTCAGTTCTTTGCATCAGGTGGCCAAAGTATTGGAGTTTCAGCTTCAGCATCAGTCCTTCCAAAGAATATTCAGGACTGATTTCCTTTAGGATTGACTGGTTGGATGTCCTTGCAGTCCAAGGGACTCTCAAGAGTCTTCTCCAACACCACAGTTCAAAAGCATCAATTCTTCAGCACTCGCTTTCTTTACAGTCCAACTCTCACATCCATACATGACTACTGGAAAAGCCATAGCCTTGACTAGATGGACGTCCCTTTGTTGGCCAAGTAATGTCTCTGCTTTTTAATATGCTGTCTAGGTTGGTCATAACTTTCCTTCCAAGGAGTAAGTGTCTTTTAATTTCATGGCTGCAACCACCATCTGCAGTGATTTTGGAGCCCCCCCAAAATAAAGTCTGCCACCATTTCCACTGTTTCCCCATCTATTTGTCAGGAAGTGATGGGACCAGATGCCATGATCTTCGTTTTCTGAATGTTGAGCTCCAACTTTTTCACTCTCCTCTTTCACTTTCATCAAGAGGCTCTCTAGTTCTTCTTCACTTTCTGCCATAAGGGTGGTGTCATCTACATATCTGAGGTTATTGATATTTCTCCCGGCAATCTTGATTCCAGCTTGTGTTTCTTCCAGCCCAGCATTTCTCATGATACTCTGCATAAAAGTTAAATAAGCAGGGTGACAATATACAGCCTTGACCAATCAAATTAGCTTACCTTTATTCCTATCAGAAATTAATTGGATTAAGGTCCTTTGAGAAAACATTCTGAGCAATGAGGCAAATGAACACACCTTGACATATTATACTGTCAATTTTCAAAGGCTTTAATGTGACTCACCTCTCCAATGACATCCATGGAGTTATTTTCCACAATCATGGGGATTTCCGGCTTAGCTTAAAGGCAAATAAAACAGTTAGTTAGTGGTCCTGAATGATACCCTGCCTGGTCACTAGTGTGTGTGTGTGTGTGTGTGTGCGTGCACACGCATGTGTGTGAAAAATTCATAACTCATCAGATATTTATTAAACTCCCACTGTGTTCCAGCAGTATATTAGATGCCAAGGAAACAAAGGTAGACACATCATATTCATTGAGAAATTTACATTTACATGGAAAATGCATGTACAAAAACTAGAAATTAGAATTGATATAAGAACTGTTTTTAGGGACATGTAGGATTTGAAGAAAGCTTTTAAGAGAAGCTGCTAACCCAATCTTGGGGAATAAGAGGAGGCTTTTGGAAGAGGGGACATTTGATGCTTTAAAGATGATTATGGGTGAGTCAGGTGAAAAGGGCTTTTCCAGGTGGCTTAGTGGTAAAGAATCCACCTGTCAATGCAGGAGATGAGGGTTTGATCCCTGAGTTAGGAAGATTTCCTGGAGAAGGAAACGGCAATCCACTCCAGTATCCTTGCCTGGGAAATTCTACAGACAGAGGAACCTGGTAGGCTACAGTCTGTGGGGTTGCGAAATGGTTGGGCATGACTTAGCAACTAAACTGCAACAAGAGGAGCAGGTGAAAGTAGGAATGTGAGGGAGGGGAGGGGACAGGCAGTGGGCAGAGAAAAGAGAGGAACAGTCTATGTGCCCACAGGTCTAGAAATAAAGCATAAGTTAAGGCCCCTGAAGGGAACTGGGAAAACACCTGGTTCTTATTTAGTTGCTTGGCATCAGAAAAGATCAGGGACTGTTTCACTGATTTTGTTGTTCTGCTAAACTGTAAGTTCCTAAAGCCAGGATGCTTTATTCATCTCTCCATCTATAGCATTGATAATGCACAGCATAAAACAGACATTGAGAACATCATGCTGAACTGAAGTAGCCTCAAGATAAGTTGAGTATAACAGACATAGTCCTCTATGAACCAGTGGATAAAATATTAAGACCCTTGTCACGGCTACCATCAGTGTCTGCTACATCCACTTAGCCTCTGCTGCATCCATACAGCCTCTTGCTGGGCACACCTATGACTCTCTCCTGAAGATTTGCTGGGGTTATGGACACTCACTCAGTCCACAAACAGGGCAGACTGGAAGTCCCGGAGGGTTAATGGTGGTAGTAGGTGGGGAGTTGTGGATAATGCCCCAGCTTCCTCACCTTTGTCGCGGATAACTCTGATGCGTGTTCTTCCACAATGTCCCAGTGGGAGTGAGCTCTAAGCCCACATTGCTAACTGGCTTGATTATATACATTTTATTATCTTCCTTCCCTTCCTTGACATATTTTTCTCACTCCTATATTTCCTAGGATTATCTCTCTAATAAATTAATTCAAATCCTTGTCTCAAAGTTTTCTTTTAGGGGAACCCAAACCAAGATACAATAGTAATGGGAGGAGCCCTATTTCTGACCTCTTATTAGCAGCAAATGCTGGTAGAATGAAGGGCCTGAAAGCAGGAACAAGTATACTAAAAGTTGCAGGGGTGATAGATAGAAACAGATTATTCGGGGGGAATCAAGATTGTGGGAGAACAAACTTGTGATGGCAGGGGACTCCCCATAAGGAAGGTCAAGTCATAGGAGACTAGTGAGGGGGATCCAGGAAGTGGCAGAGGGGAAGCTTCCAGTTTATGGTCTGGTAGAGAACAAAGGTGTTCAGGAAGGAGAAATAAACTGGATGAAGGGCATGTAGAATGGCTCAGTGACACATATGAGTATTTATTTCAAGGTTTTCGTGTTTTTATTTTTGGCTTATTCTATTTGAGGAATCACCTGGGGACGCAGAGTGGGTCCTGAATAAGATATGCAGTATAACTCTGTGCCAGGATCACTATGATATACACTTGGGTGACACCCCAAATAGATTAAAGACTGGATAAGACTGTCCAAACACAACCTATCTGGCTCATTTGCTAAAGGAGAAAATCAGAAAGCAGAAAAGTCTAGTTATTTGAACAAGTCAGCAGTGTCTTGTATTTTTACATATTCACTGAAAGGAGTTCAAAGAAGAAGCAAACAAAAATATAGAGGCAGAGAGATGTGGAAGGGCATAAGGATGAGATGGAAAAGAGTGAAAAGCATTCTAGACCAAGATGAAGATAGTTTAATGCAGCAAAGAGATACAGGACATGGTTTAAATGTTGACAGGGCAATTAGATCGAGTTATGGTACAAAAATCCCTGGTCAAATGGGACACAGTTTGCCTAACACAGAATTATTTCTTTTCACATCCTGGATGACTGCCTCCATCGATTTGCCAATAGTGAGGCCAGATGAATCAGTCTCATGTTTGGGCTAAGACAGTCACACCCCATAAATGAGAGAATGGTGTTATCAATCAAAGAGATGAACAGTCTTTCCAACTCATCACAGGACACTGTCTAGGCCCCATAGGGAACCTGATCACGGGGGCAATTGATTCTTCCCTAAGCCATCCCGGAGGCGAGACAGAGAAAGACAGAGGTAAGGAAGCAGCAAGGGAAGGAAGGCAAGAGAAAGACAGTGCGAATCAAAGAAAGACATATAGGAAAAGCTATTGGCAAGAGACTTCAAACACATTTTGGCTGCAGCTATTTCCTTATTTATGAACTAAAGGGTTTTCATTTCCTTTAAAATACTGGATTGTGTGATCTCTGGTAGTAATTCAATAAGATTCTAGATAAAAACAAAGATTTTTCACTTATCCTATCATTTGGTTAACTGAGAAAAAAATCTACCAGTCCATGCTCTTAGGTTTTGTGAATTATTTTCTCTTTTACCTCATTTTCAAAAACAATGAATTGCTCATCCACATCACTGCCTTCCTCTTGGCCTTCATTTAAAAATGATGTTTTAATAAAAAAAAAATTCAAAAAATAAAAATAACAGAAAAATGATGTTTTGAGAAACACAGTTCTTGGTCACAAAAATGAAAAATATCTAAAGCCAACAAGTTTCTATTCATTAATATCTCCTTGCATCACGGAACAAAACAGAATTTTCCCATTTCCCTTAAATTTGCAACCTGCAGAGTCTCTGTAGTCTGATTGAGGCCACAGTGGATATTTCAGCTAAGCCCCACTTTCCTGTAAATGCAGGGTCAGAGGGCCAGCCCTGCAGGTTTCTTTGCTGGAGGAGCTGGACAGTCTCTCACCCCAGCTGGCCTTGGTGGGGGCGAGAGGACTCCTGCAGAGTTTCTTTGGAGCTGTGTTTGTCATCTACCTTTTCTCACACTGGTCTTATTCCACCTTGCTCCAGCAAGCAACTAATACAACTAGACAACTAAGCAATTAGATTGTGGCAGTTATAACGAAAGAGACTTCCCGTATTCTCAGGAGATGTTAAAACCATAAAGTAGTGGTCATATGGAAAACCATAAGGTAGTGCTCGTAAGGTAGTGGTTAGTGGTCACCAGGAAACTGATGATCTATGGCAGCTGAATCATCATTCTTTAGCTTCCTTCCCTCGTCCCCACCCCCAACATGAATGACAAGTGTCAAGACAAACAGAACTCAAGAATGGGGACTCTTGAGTGGCTGCTCTCTAGCTAACAGAGTGTTTCATCTTTGGTGGGGGAAGAATCTGGAGACAGTAACAGGAGCATGGCAGGGACTCCAGAGAACAGAAACTCTTACCAAAAACCTTGACTGTGGTGGAGCTCCTCAAGACTCTGCCAGGCCTGACTACAACGTGGCAGGAGAACTTCCAGCCATCATCGTGGATTTGGACTGGCGAGAGGTAGAGCCTGTAGTCTGTACCTATCCGGACTCTGTCTTTAAATAACGCGGAATTGCTGATGGGGTGACCTCCAGCGGTAAGTGTTTTCTGAGTTCCATTATCCTCCTGATGAGACAAAATGGTTACCAGCTTTGAGCGCTCAATCATGCCAGCTCTGGACTAGGCATTCCACAAAGAGTAATCCAGTTGTACTTTGTGACAACGGAGATGATGAATGAAGAATTGAAATTAAGAGATATTGAGTATGTTACCAGAGAAAGTATCATTACACTCAACTTTCAATTTAAAATATACTGTCATTCTCTCCTAACACGAATAGAAATTGCTGCTCTTCTGATTAAAACTTCTCCTCCATCACCTTTCATGAGCTGCATATTGACAGTGGGATTTGGGGGAGGGTACAGCCCTGGGAATTAATGTCAGGTCATAATTCTCATTTCAATTTCTGAAATCATAATGCTAGGATATTTTCAGGGGGCTGTATCAGTTTTACTCATTAAATTTCCACTGAACTGGATGATTACAATCATCCTTTCTTCCCAGCATTCCTTTAGAAAAGCTCTCACTTTAGCTCCACTTGGAATGAAGACTAGGATGAGGTAAAGAGAGACTCCTAAAATGCAAAGGTTAAGGAGGCACTCACTCTCAGGGTCTTATAAGTGCAGGAAGGGCACTGAAAGAGGGTGCCTCCTTAAATACTGTGCCCTTTGGCAACTTCTAGCCTCTGCTCTTATTTCTGTGTCTGTGACCTTCAAAGAGGACACATAAAGATTGGGCTATAAATGCTAATCTGAATTTGGAGATCAGAGTTTAACTGGAGTACTTGGTTCCTCTAGTCCATATTCTTTTATAGGTCTATGGAAAATGCTCCCATCATTCTTGTCTTATCCTGAATTTCATGGACAAGGTGTCACAGTGTTGGTCAGTGTCAGTGCATGTGCTGACTAAGGGTCTAATGAGGAAGGGACTCTTGAGGGGCATAAATATCAAGGAAGGTTATGACTTTATATTTATACTCCTTTATAACTCAGCATTTTCAACTGAGTGCTTTGAACACATTTTGATGCACAGCTTCTTCTCTGGAGATTCTAGTGCAGTTGTTTTGGGATAAGCCTCATCCCAGGGCACTTTTTTAAAAAGGTCCTTGGAGAAGCCAGGGCTGAGAACCACTGGTCTAATGCCAAACAATAGATGAATCATTATTTGTAGGGGCTGGGGGAAAATGCAAGGAACTGAAAAGGAGAAGGCTGAACAGGGATGCATTAGATGGGAAAGAAGTCATGAAACAATGAAAACAAAGGTCTGTGACTTGGAATCTCTAGTTCAAAAAATTAGACAGATTGTGCACTGAAGAAAGGAAGCTAGGTGAGGGAGAGAATTCAAGTATGAGCTGGGAGCAGAACAGGAAGTGTAAACAGAAGACAGACTTCTTTTATGGTTTATATAGGTATTTCCAGAATACACTTAGTAGAAACTCTTACATAAGCCACCATTTTTCTTGGTACCAGCTTTACCTGCAAACAGATAGTACTGCCTGCAGAGAATCACAGACTTACTCCTGAAGCAAAGTATACTCACATAAAGATGGACCTGATACTTTGGGTTGCTGTATTCCTAACAAGAAAGAGTACAGAAAATTAAAGGGAGACAGGGGCCTCCGATTATGTTCTGGAGAAGGGGCCCCAAAAGTATTGGGTGGTGACAGCAGAAGAAACAGGAAGGCATTTCACTCAGCCTCTGTGATCTGGAGGCCAGTATATAAATCCCTGATATATGAACATTCGTGCTGTGAACTTTCAAAGATGGGAACATGCGTTTGCATGTTTAATCATGTAAATTAGTTCACGTGTCTGGTGTACATTGTCATGTGCATGCATTCTCTACAAGGGGTTGTGCTTTTGTGCACTTACTTTGTGTAACTTACTAATGAAGACCTGATGGAACTGGAGGCCCAGAGAGAGAACAGAGACCAGAGGAAGAAGAAGAAACCAAAGAACCAAAGAGATTCATGACATGGGATACAGCAAGGGGACGTTCTTTATTTGAGGTGGCACTGTTAGCTTTTGAGGCACAGGACCCAAATGTAGAACAGTATGCAAAGGCTGCAGCAGTCACTTAGAATGCAATCCAGGGCTATCGTGTCATCTATGATCAGGAAAAAAAGAGCTGCTACCCAGACATCACTGGATCATTTTTTCAAGAGGGTACATAGAATTGAATCCAGCCAAGAATGAGAAACTGTACCATCGTCAGGCGTGAGTGAAACTGCAGCTTTCTCTCCATCTCCTATTGCTGACAATCCTTCAGATCTATCCTCTCCCCCCTCTACTCCCTTCTCCAGTCAGTAACTCTTCTTGGCTGTTCACTTGATGCCAGCCCCTGTGTGCCAGCTGTTGCACTGTACTACTGCACTTTTCAAGGGACTGTCCTGTAAGATTGAAAAATTTTTTTTTTTTTTTTAATGTGTGTGAAAAGTTATAGGATGGTACTATATAGCTGAATGTGTTAGTTGGGTACCTAGGTTAACTTTGCTGGACTCACAAACTGGACTTAAGAAAACACTCTCAGAATGGAACTCGTTCATATGTAGGGAACTTACTATGTAAGGAAGCAGGCTCGCCCTGCAGGTCCTTCAGTACAAGCTGTTTCACTGTTCTTGTTTTATGCAAGGGACTGTTTTTGTGAGAATCAAGAAGTTCAAAATGCTTGATCTTTTAGTAAATGCCTTGCCATTTGGAAAGTTTCCATCTGTCACTTTGTTGTGGGAAGATATGTGGTCAGAGGCTGAGGTTGGAGATTGGTGAGAATACGGCTTTTTACTTGTTGTGTATCTGGGAGTGACTGGCCAAAGTAGTTTAACTGATAGAGAAAAGATATTTTTAAAAGAAATCAGGCTTAGGTTTTTTTGCTTGTTTTGGGGGAGTTCGACTGCTATAGAGGAGGGATTTGTCCCTTCATTGGGAAAGATGGATTTGGTTGCAAAGTGTCCCTGTAACCTATAACATCAAGAGATCCTGAGAGATTGTAGAAGCTCCAGATATAAAGGGGATGGGGCAAGAACCTGCATGTGAGCACTTTCATGGAGCAAATGGGAAAAGAGGTGACAAAAAGCAGGCAAACAATGAAATATCTAGTGCTGGGAGAGGGAGAGACAATACTATTATTGTGCCCACAACTAAATTACTATTACTAATACTATTACTATTTAGTATTACTACTAAATACTATTAATATGACCACAACTAAATCTTAACATTATTAGTCATAGCTTAAGTTTATTTAGCACCTACTTTTAGGTGCTTTGCCAAGTTCTTTTAAGTCTTATTTAATCCTTAAAACAATCTGGAATAAACCAAGATTACATAACTTGCTCAAATGTCATAGAGAGAAGATACTTAAGTCACAGCACCAAGAAAGAGACAAAAATGTCTCTGAGATATTACATCTTAATAAATCCAAACCATCACAAAACAAATAAAACAGTTTTGTGGATTATCTAGAATGAAAAATTTAAAAGAAATTCCAGGAAGCCAAAGGTTTTTATATAAATGGGAGATCCTGGAGGTGTGGACAGGTTGCTGATTGAAAGGAGCCTTTTATGATATATTGACCTACCTTTAGCTATTTCAAATCCTAAAAAATGATGCTGTGAAAGTGCTGTACTCAATATTCCAGCAAATTTGGAAAACTCAGCAGTGGCCACAGGACTGGAAAAGATCAGTTTTCATTCCAATCCCAAAGAAAGGCAATGCCAAAGAATGTTCAAACTACCGCACAATTGCACTTATCTCACACACTAGTGGGAGAAGGCGATGGCACCCCACTCCAGTACTCTTGCCTGGAAAATCCCATGAATGGAGGAGCCTGGTAGGCTGCAGTCCATGGGGTTGCAAAGAGTCGGACACGACTGAGCGACTTCACTTTCACTTTCCACTTTCATGCATTGGAGAAGGAAATGGCAACCAACTCCAGTGTTCTTGCCTGGAGAATCCCAGGGACAGGGGAACCTGGTGGGCTGCCATCTATGGGGTTGCACAGAGACGGACATGACTGAAGCGACTTAGCAGCAGCAGCAGCAGCACACACTAGCAAAGTAATGCTCAAAATTCTCCAAGCCAGGCTTCAACAGGACATGAATCGTGAACTTCCAGATGTTCAAGCTGGATTTAGAAAAGGGGATTTAGAAAAGAGGAACCAGAGATTAAATTGCCAACATCCACTGGATCACCAAAAAAGCAAGAGAGTTCCAGAGAAACATCTATTTCTGCTGTATTGACTATACCAAAGCCTTTGTGTGGATTACAACAAACTGTGGAAAATTCTGAAAGAGTTGGGAATACCAGACCACCTGACCTGCCTCCTGAGAAATCTGTATGCAGATCAAGAAGCAACAATTAGAACTAGACATGGAACAACAGACTGGTTCCAAATCGGTAAAGGAGTACGTCAAAGCTGTATATTGTCACGCTGCTTATTTAACTTATATGCAGAGTACATTATGAGAAATGCAGGACTGGATGAAACACACACAAGCTGGAATCAAGATTGCCAAGATATATCAATAACTTCAGATATGCAGATGACACCACCTTTATGGCAGAAAGTAAAGAACTAAAGAGCCTCTTGATGAAAGGGAAAGAGGAGAGTGAAAAACTCAACATTCAGAAACCTAAGATCATGGCATCCGGTCTCATCACTTCATGGCAAATAGATGGGGAAACAATGGAAACAGTGACAGACTTTATTTTTGGGGGCTCCAAAATCACTGCAGATGCTGACTGCAGCCATGAAATTAAAAGAGGCTTGCTCCTTGGAAGAAAAGCAATGACCAACCTAGACAGCATACAATACTTTGCCAACAAAGGTCCATCTAGTCAGAGCTATGGTTTTTCTAGTAGTCATGTATGGATGTGAGAGTTGGACTATAAAGAAAGCTGAGCACTGAAGAATCGATGCTTTGAACTGTGGTGTTGGAGAAGACTCTTGACAGTCCCTTGGATTGTAAGGACATCCAACCAGTCCATCCTAAAGGAAATCAGTCCTGAATATTCATTGGAAGGACTGATGCTGAAGCTGAAACTCTAATACTTTGGCCACCTGATGTAGAGAACTGACTGATTTGAAAAGACCATGATGCTGGGAAGGATTGAAGGCGGAGAAGGGGATGGAAAGGATGAGATGGTTGGATGGCATCATCAATTCAATGGACATGAGTTTGAGTAAGCTCTGGGAGTTGGTGATGGACAGGGAAGCCTGGTGTGCTGCAGTTCATGGGGTCACAAAGAGTTAGACACAAAACTGAACTGACCTGACCTACCTTTGGTGACAGGTGTCCCAGAATACACCTCAACCCTCACCTGATAAGAATGATTCTAGGGTATTTTTTCTGCAAGAAAGACTGGTAGGTGATCTTGCACAGAATCTTTGTTCTTGGCTGTTTTTCTTTTCTTCTTTTGATATTTTTTAAAATAGTAATGTGTGTGAGTGCTCAGTCATGTCTGACTCTTTGTGACCTATAATTGACTCTTTGTGGTTTATAGTCCACCGGGCTCCCCTGTCCATGGGATTTTCCAGGCAAGAATACTGGAACGGGTTGCCATTTTCTCCTCTAGGGGACCTTCCTGACCCAGGGTTCGAACTCCTGTCTCCTTCATTGGCAGATGGATTCTTTACCCCTGCGCCACCTGGGAATCCCTAAAATATTAATAAATATTTCTAAAACTTCATGAAATTTACAACTTGACGGACCCTTACAATAGAATGAGAATGTAGATGTAATTAGCTAGTGTACAGGATATACCTACATGAGTCCTAACACTCAACAAATGTTCAGTTAATACTAAATCACTGTCTTACAACCTGAACTGGATCAGCTTGCTGTGAATTCATGAGTATTTACTCTCTGCATGGTTAAATTAAAGAATTATGGAGAGTACTAAAATGAACTCTTTAAAAATTACTTTTTAATATGTATTGAACATAGGTACTGTGTTAAGTTAATCACCAGCTCACAACACCACCATGGGGCTGGTACTATAATTATATAATTACAATAAAATTATAATTGTATTATATAATTATCCCTTTTTGTGGATGACAGAACTAAAATCAGGCTGGGCAACATATCCAAGGCTGTACAGAATTCTGAGACAAAAGGAAAAATATGTGTCCTTATGTGCACTTAGCAAAATATCCTCCCATATTTTGACATATTTAACAGTGGAAAAAGTTAACAAAAACTCTACAGTTTAACATTTGAAAACTGATTTCATAAAGTCATGCATTGTTCAATCTTTTCTCCTGTCCTTGTCAACCTTCATGCCTATGGCCCTAAGGGGGCACCATGCCACAAAGACCCAGGAACCACAGGCTGATTGCGAAAATCCTGTTCCTTGAAGAGCATAGCAGGGTCTCATAACAAACAGAAGACATCGTGCCTTTATTTAAAAATTTGGCATTTTGTTTATCATGGATTTTCTGTAAATTTTGATACTTGAAAGTATTGTGATTACTGGTTTCTTGGGGGAACTTCCTTAAATTTTGCAGCCAAGGTGAAGGCCCTACTCACTTCACCTTAATCCTAGCTCTTAGGTCACACTGCTAGCAAATGCAGATTTGAAAACAGGATTTGAATGCAACAATCTCCCTCTAAAAGCCATGCTGTTAATGACTTTGCTTCTTAGAGCCTCAAAAAGGCTGTAGAACCGACAGTCCTTGACATTTCTGCTGAGAGTCTATTTGAGGAGAAGAACAAATTCACAAGGAAAACAAAAAAATCAGGATCCACTGAAGGAAAATAAGTACATAAGGAAATAATAAACAGGAGTTGGATAAAACAATTAGCATGATGAGGGCTGGGAGGGGTCATACTGAATCATGGAAAACTTCTCCTCAGTGTCTCTTAATGACCTGATAAACCCTAAGATAATTTGCAGAAGGGTTCCTATTTTAGTACTGGAATCAGAATTTTCAGTGCAGAAAAGAGACCATGGTACGATCTGATTTAGTGAGGCTACCTCATCGCTGGGCTGCCCTGAGCTCCATGTCAGAGCAGGCGTAGTGCCACAGCACAAGGCAGGCGCTGAGTGTACAGAGCCCATTCAATCAATTCTGTGAACTGCGTCGACTGATACTTCCTTATCTCCTAACTGTTTCTTATCTTCACTTTGCTCTATTTATTCCCCATCCAGTCAGTGCTATCAAAGCAGGCTGCTTGTAAAGCTCCCCATGTCCATTTTATAGAAATCCACAACAATATTTTTTCCAATCAACACAATTGGCTGTCAACATTTTGTAGGTTGGCTAACACTTCCATTTTGATTATGGTGAAGGTAGCTAGGGTCAGAAGCCAGCAGATAGAAGGTGACAGCTGTTTTTTCTGAATAGCTAGGCTTCCCATAGGCATGGAAGACCAATATTGTTTACAGTGTGTGGGTACTGTAGCTTCAGTCATGTCCAACTCTTGTGACCTCATGGACTGTGGCCCGCCAGGCTCCTCTATCCAAGGGATTCTCCAGGCAAAAATACTGGAGTGGGTTGCCATGCCCTCCTCCAGGGGATCTTCCTGACCCAGGGATCGAACCCACATCTCTTATGTTTCCTGCATTGGCAGGTGGCACTTACTAGTGCCCCCTGGGAAGCCCATTTTGATTTTCATTTACATGTAAAATATTACAAATAATAAAGAAGAGAGTACAGAAAAGATACATTTATAGAGAAAAATTTAAAGAAATAAGCATCTAGATTCTAGTTGTATGCCTTTATCATTAGTATTGAACTGTTTGATATGTTTCTCACTTTCTTTCCCTGATTTTAAAGAGAAGAGTCATGGGTTTCTCTTTATCCATCAAGTTTGGGAACAACCATCCCTCAACATCTCTCCCACCCTGACGAAGTGGGTGCTGCCAACCTGTGCTCACAGGTCCCAGGGTCTTGGTGAAATACATGTCTGCTGCTTGTTGGCTTTAATTATCCAGCTCAAAAATAACCTAAGAGGTTTTTCCAGGTCCATTGAGTCAGAATCAAACTATTTTCCCTCCGTGTTGCTGTTTTACATTTTTATTAAAGTTGTATTTCATGGTAGGAAACATGTCCAGTACAGGTTTCTATCCCCGTAGGACCTAGCTTAAAGGACCAACTTAAAACAGATTCACATATGTTTGTTCGACTGACCTGAAATTTATACTGTGGGAAATCAGGACGATAGTTTGGAATGGACACAGAACATTAGAGGGAATTCAGAAGCTCCCAGAATAACCCTGCAGAATTTCCCTGATGACTGCAAGCTCACGCCCCAGGACATAAACTGGGAAGAATATCATTTGTCCTTTTCATACTGCATTCCATCTAAAAACACACATTCTGTGACTTTTTCGTCATCACATCATGCACACGGACCCTCAACTGACATCCTCTGTGCTTACTTGGTTACCTCTTGTGCTACAGAAATATCAGATACACAGTTGGCACCAGATGCCTTTCTAATTCAGTGTAGTCGTGGTCCTGGAATGCAAAATTCCAGAATGCAAGGGATCTGCTCCATGGACACATTTCACACAGTCTCAGCATGGGATCAGGGAAGCACAGTCAATAATATTTTTATGATAACTGAAAATCCCAATAATTACCTTTCCCGTGAAGGTCATTAACTGAATTAGATTTTATAAAATTCCACATACAGAACGTGGCTTTTGTTTTCCAGTGACCTAGATTAAACTAATTTTAGTTTGTCAAATTGTTTCCAGGGTTTAACACAGCTCTTGAAGTGGGGAACATTCTGCAGCTCCCCAGAGTTACTGAGTTCGATACACCAATATACTGGGTTTCTACCCTCCTGAGCTCATCTTCATCATTTCTTTGTAACCTTTTCTAAAAGTTACATTATATCATATCTGTAAGAATGATTGGTTATCATTATGATTATTACTGCTGGCTTAACAAGAGACTAAAGTACTAAAATATGGATTGAGGGGATATTTATATCCTCTGCAGACTTATAACAGTCATGGCATAAAGAGCTGTAGTTTATTCCTTAATAATGGGAGATTAGATGATTTCATCTCAGACTTGCTGAATCCCACAGCGCTGGTAGGGTGGAGGACGAATGTAAATCAAAGGAGTAAAAGATTTCGACATTTAAAAGGGGAATGCACAGTTGGAATTTAATCAGCATATTTGCCAATACAATGTTCCCTTTGAAAAGAAGTTTCTTTCAAAAAGATTCCTCAAGTTGTCTCAATTATGATGCATTCTTTAAAGTGAGAGCATGGCCTGAGGTTTCAGTAGAAGTTTAGGACTCACTCTCTCACTATGACCTTAGATGCAATCTCTCCATCCCTTATTTATCTCAGATGTCTTGGCAGGATTCAAAGATAATGTTTACAGAGCCTTCTTAGTTTCTTTGAAGACAACTGTTAGAGGATGTCTTATTAGTTATCTAGTCATTGATAATGAGCTTCTCATTAACTAATCCCACAGCCAGCATGAGGTTTAGTGATCACCCATTTAATAGGAAGCCAACAAATAGGACTATGAAGGGAGAGGACAAAGAGAAATGAAACAAATCCATTCAATTATTTATTAGATATTTACTGAGTGCCTCGGAGAAGGCAATGGCACCCCACTCCAGTACTCTTGCCTGGAAAATCCCATGGAAGGAGGAGCCTGGTGGGCTGCAGTCCATGGGGTCGCTAAGAGTCGGACACGACTGAGCGACTTCACTTTCACTTTTCACTTTCATCCATTGGAGAAGGAAATGGCAACCCACTCCAGTGTTCTTGCCTGGAGAATCCCAGGGACCAGGGAGCCTGGTAGGCTGCCCTCTATGAGGCTGCACAGAGTCAGACACGACTGAAGCGAATGAGCAGCAGCAGAGTGCCTCAGAGTACATCATGAGAAGAAACGCTGGGCTGGCAGAAGCACAGACTGGAATCAAGATTGCCGGGAGAAATATCAATAGCCTCAGATATGCAGATGACACCACCCTTATGGCAGAAAGTGAAGAGGAACTAAGGAGCCTCTTGATGAAGGTGAAAGTGGAGAGTGAAAAGGTTGACTTAAAGCTCAACATTCAGAAAACGAAGATCATGGCATCTGGTCCCATCACTTCATGGGAAATAGATGGGGAAACAGTGGAAACAGTGTCAGACTTTATTTTTTTTGGCTCCAAAATCACTGCAGATGGTGACTACAGCCATGAAGTTAAAAGACGCTTACTCCTTGGAAGAAAATTTATGACCAACCTAGATAGCATATTGAAAAGCAGAGATATTACTTTGCCAACAAAGGTCCATCTAGTCAAGGCTACGATTTTTCCAGTGGTCATGTATGGATGTGAGAGTTGGACTGTAAAGAAAGCTGAGTGCCGAAGAATTGATGCTTTTGAACTGTGGTGTTGGAGAAGACTCTTGAGAGTCCGTTGGACTGCAAGGAGATCCAACCAGTCCATTCTGAAGGAGATCAGCCCTGGGATTTCTTTGGAAGGAATAATGCTAAAGCTGAAACTCCAGTACTTTGGCCACCTCATGTGGAGAGTTGACTCATTGGAAAAGAGTCTGATGCTGGGAGGGATTGGGGGCAGGAGGAGAAGGGGACAACAGAGGATGAGATGGCTGGATGGCATCACTGACTCAATGGACATGAGTCTGAGTGAACTCCGGGAGTTGGTGATGGACAGTTCTGGCGTGCTGCGATTCATGGGGTCGAAAAGAGTTGGACACGACTGAGCGACTGAACTGAAATGAACTGAACTGATAGTCAAGGCAATATACTAGATCTAGGGATTTTTAAAATGAGTAATGCAGCTTTTTGCTCTGGAGAAGTTCAGTGTCACAGAAAAGATACAAGCTGACTGAAAACTTTAACAGTTTCTTGGAAAAACAGATTAGACTCTCTTCAGATATGAAAAGGATACTACAGATCAACTTAACAGCCCACAAAAATCTCTAAGTAAAGCTTTATTAAATCTTAATCTTTTTGATTACTATTAAATATTACTACCCCTATTAATAGTGAATTACTGATAATTAGGGTGGAAAATTTTTGCCCATTGGTGGAAATATTAATAATGTAAACTAGGTATAGATACTGTATTTGCATTACAGTAATGTTTAGTACATCAGGTTTCTGTCTTCTTGAGAAAATCTGTAATCTCAATTTTTTTTCCTAAGAACCACCTTGTATCACATTAGTTAAGAAAAACTGACTTTTTAATGATGGGCATAATGTCAGGCAGGAAGTCTTACATTTCAGCAACCAAACCATAAAAAGGGGGAGCATACGTTTTTCGACATTATAAACAGACACTGCAGCTTTTAGAACAATTTGAGAAAGGCATTTTATAATGTCTTTTGATCATACTAACTATCCAAAAAATATCTAGACAATAAAAAATTATTAGTAGGTTATATTTTAAAGTCTCCCTGAAAGTCAGTTATTTTGGATTTGGCACATCCTCAGAGAAATCTTTTTACACGAAGGGTCAGTTTCCAAGACAGTCCACAAAACTCTACTAACTTGTAACATAAATGATCAACCATGCAAGTACAGTATTTTGCAAATGGTATTAGCTGCTATACTCATGGACATTTATTAGTTATGTAAGAATTTTAAAATCTTGTGTTTTCATTTTGATGAAGACCTGAAAAATTGATACAGTCATAGTCTGGATCATCTAAATAACCCCACCCATTTCATGATTCTCAAAATTGTGTTTATGGTAATTATAATTATGTAAGGCTTGTGTTATCAACTGATTTAACAGTAGTATTAGGAGTCCACTCTATATATTGGTTAATAGCTGGATGCCATTTGGTTGACTTGCCTTGGAAAATTTCACATAAAAATCCATATGTCTGTTTTGTTTTATTCTTGTAAGTCAGGAAACATAGCTGCCATAGGCCTGTCGTTACCTGTGGCCGTGATGGAGCCGGGCAGTGGTGTTTTGTATAGACATACTGCTTCTCTCATGGGCGTTTCCTATTTGTGTTTGATGTGCGTTAAGAGTTTGTGTTTCCTGTCCAAGAAATGTTGTTTATTTTCCAGGATGTGGTAGTAGGGTTCTGGGAAAAAAGGGAGTCTATGCCCCTGCATGTGCTATGTGTAAACAAATAAGGATGAGTAGGGGCTTCTGCTGGATGTGGCTCCTCTCCAGGGCACCATCACACTTTTTTCTTTCTGTTATCATTGTTGAGTATACAGCTTGAAATATAAACTAACCTTTAGGAACTCTTTTCTAAGTCACTGCATTCAAAGACCTGGGGGCTTGCCGAGTTGGAAGGAATCCCATAGTGCCCTCCCGTCCTTCCTCCAGACATTAACTCAACCTTCACATAATGCTTGTCTCTTATCCAGTGTGCTTCCTTCCCTATTATTACTTGTTATTCATCTTCACTTCATTAATATTTAAAGATCATGGCCATTATTCACTGAAAAGGGCAACACTTACCACCAGCCATGCAAAGGTGAGCACAGATGAAATCTCTAAGGAAGTGTTTTGAAAGCATGGTATTTCCAGAGTCCCATTTATCTCTATTTCTATTGTATGGTTGTTTTTCCATTCTTCTTGTGCAACTGTAACAAAACATAAGGAGGGAAAGACATGGATCTGTGATTGGTCTATAAAGTATTTTTAATCCAAGAAACGAGAATAGTTTTAGTATAGAGATTCAACTATCTTCAGGGTATACCTATGAAGAGGACCCCACCGCCTACAGTCCTCCTTGTATAAATGGTGTAACAGGGTCACTGAGAAGCACAGGGTTGTCTATCACTGAATAACTATGGGGAAACTCCCTTAACAGAATCCAACTCACAGTTCAGTACATTCTTCTGCTTTAACTTCAAGTTGGTGCATTAGTCTTTAGATCATATTTCCTGGATCAGGTAGAATATAAAACATTATAATCTGGCCTCAGTTGTCTTTTAAAATTTTTAGTAGACAATTTTTTTTAGAGAAGTTTTAGGTACATAGCAAAATTGAGTGGAAAGTACAGTTTCCATATATACCCTGCCCTCATGCATGCACAATCTCCCCCGTTAACATCGCTAACCACAGTGATGCCTTCATTACAATCAATGAAACTACATCAAACACATCATCACCCAAAGTCCATATTTTATTTACATAAGGCTCACTTTTGGTGTTGTACATTCCATGAATTTTGACCAAAGTCTGATATATATCCACTCTTGTAATATCATATAGAATAGTTTCACTGACCTAAAAATTCTTTGTGCTCTGCCTTTTCATCCCTTCCTTTCACCAAACTTCTGACATATGCTGATCTTTTCACTGCTTTTATACCTGATTGTCTTTTTAGAGCTTACAGATATTTCTCCAAAGAAGAAATCACACAGAAAAACACATCAGGAAACTCCAAGGAAGCATGTCTAATGAATTATTTTCATTTTTAAAGTGATATGAGATAAATAGTTTTATAGTCTCTCTTTTGGGGAAAGTTATATATACATATATATACATTTGTGAGTAAACTATAATATCAGAAAATAACTTATAAATGACAACAATTCTATCATCTTAATATCCTGAAAATCTTATTCTTTTTTCCTGTATTTATGCAAATCTTGTTTGTGTGCAGCTATTTTTTTCATACTTTGCAATTTTATTTACCATCAAGTGTTACCTATAGCTTTACTTAAAAGATTTTGCATGATTCTTAAGCTACCTGTGGTTGAAATTTCTATTACATTACATATATACATCATAATTTGTTTAGCAATTTTCAAGTATTGAATCATATGCTTTTTCAGTTTTTAACTTATTTAAACTATTACAATCTTTATAGCAAGGTTCATCCTTAAACTAATAGCTTTCTTCTGACCATTTAGCTACTTAAGATACATTCTCAGAAGTATAATTAATAGGTCATGAGGTATGAACATTCTCCTTATTATCAACAGCACATTTTTAAAATACATGGGAATATTTCAAATGTTGTATTTTGCCTTTAAAGTTTTGCTGCATTTCAAGCTCTTGTCAATATCAGTTGTCCTCTTTAATGATAACTCTCTCCTCCTGCTTTCTTAATTGAAGCCAGGCCTTCCCATTAGGGCCCACCTTCCCTGCATCATTCTCAGATAGTGGTTGTTTATTTTCCTATATCCTTATTGCCTCAAGATCAGGAGGATTGGATCAGGGCTTTTCTTGCTCTCCATTGCTGCTTCCATATATTACTCCAACCTCAGAATTTAAAAACCAGAACAAAACAACAATAACAAAATTCCTGCCTTTTATGGTTAAAAGCATTTACTATAACAGCACTCCCAAATGGAGTTACATGTATATCACCACCAAATTTTTTGGCCATTATTTGCATACCACCATTAATACTATTTAATTTTATTCTTGAGATTATAATTGTTCTCCTTACATCATTTATTTTAAACAAAGACTGACCAAGGCACATATTTGTATAGTTTATGAAATCTACTTGATATGTTAATTCTATTTTAATGTGCATTACCCAAACACATAAGTAGTAAATTTTTGTAAAGTTTGTCCAGATTCTGAGAAGTTGGCAATACAAGTGGCATAACTCTAATATCCCTGAGATTCCTAATAAAAACAGATGAACTAGAGTAGTAAAACTATAGGCAATATCTATGGGAACACTAAATAACAATATAACATCATTAATAGTTGGGAACAAATCAACAAACCACTGTGGTGTAAGCAACTGTGCAAAAAGAAACAGGAAAATCAGTGGCCTTTAGAACTAAGAACTTACCCCTCGTACCGTCCAGAAAAAAGTCAACAGAGAACCACTGGAAAGAAAGGCAAACTAATCTGAGAATAGCAGCAGAAATAGAGAAAGAAGTTTGTAGGCACCAAACTCCCAGAGCCTTCAAGGGAAAAATGAAAAGGCTTGTCAGTGCTAGAGTAGAGGGGACTTTTCAGAGAAATCCCACTCTGAGACAAAACCCCTGGGATTACAATCCAAATTATATCAGACAGGCCCAACAGGAGAAAGCAGAGAGGCAATTTAGATAAAAGTGAGGGATAGGAGGAAAGGAAGTGCACTTTATAAAGTATAATGGCATATAATTTTTTTTGAAAATAACAGGAGAGCTCTAGAGACACTGAAGACTCTAGAAAAGATAGCCTGGTGTACTCTTCCGTGATAAAAGTCAATTTAACAAACATATTTAGAGCAATAGAAAAAAGTGGGTTGGAATCACATGTAAAGATACCATAAGAAAAAAAGAGAATAGAGAGCAAAGTAATATTCCTACAATAATAACAGCATATTAGAAAGACATGACTTCAAAATAAATAAAAACTATAGCCCAATTATTCAAAATGAACTAAAAGAAATAAAGAAAATGATATAAGCTATGATAAATTTTAGAAAGACTTCTAAATGAGTCATTTGGAGAGAAGAAATTCTTTAGAAGATAAGTGAGAAAATTCAGGAAAGGGTTGGAAATAAGTTTTTAAAATCATTTCAGAAATTAAGAGCAAACTAGAAAAAAAAACCAATAATGTATTAATACAAAAGTTAATGCATTAAAAGAAATTTAAAAAATAGAATGAGGGAAATTTTTAAGTGAAATGTTAATAAATAATGGATTTTATAAGCAAAAAGAGGTAAAAGAGATAGGCAAGAAGATGGAGAATATGTTTAATAAACAATACTTAAGGAAATAAACAATAGAAAAACACTGGAAATTATAACTCTATTACAATTTCTTAAAATAAAATGATTAGAAAATATATATTAAAAGATTTTACTTCAAAAGTAGGAAAATACTCTCAGAATGGATATTAAGCATATTTTTATAAAAATGTTAAACAAAATCAGTTCTGGGGAAAGAAAATCAAATTGTTATTAATTTTTGGACAGCAATTCTTTATGCCAGAAAATAATATAGTAAAATTTAATGGGCTTCCCTGGTGGCTCAGATGGTAAAGAATCTCCGTGCAATGCTGGAGACCAGGTTCAATCCCTGGGTCAGGAAGATTCCCTGGAGAAGGGAATGGCAACCCACTCCAGTATTCTTGTGTGGAGAATTCAGTGGACAGAGGGGCCTGGCAGGCTATATTCCATGGGCTTGCAAAGAGTTGGACATGACTAAGCAACAACTTACACACAACATATTTAATATACTCAAGGAAAGAAAATATGAGTTAAGGATATTATATTCAATCTTTAACATGAAGATTATAAAAATAAAACTTATTAAAAGTCACACAAGAGCTCAGGGAATACTGCCCCATGAGCATTTCCTGAATATTCTCCAACAGAATATACTTCAAACTGAAGAGACATTTACATAAAGGCTGAGGGTAAGTGTTGAATATGTATTTACCTTTAGCACAAAGAATAAATAATTGTTATAAGTGAGTAGTAATGAATATATATTTTAAGTGAAGATACAATATAAGTGTCAAAAACACGGTTGGGTGGATATTGAGGGACCCCTTGTTTCGGGAGCATGAAGAGGTCAGTGAAAAAAAGATACATATAAAACTGAGCAAATGTGTTAAAAATCACCATTTTCAGGGCCCTGGAAATTGACCAAAGACAAACATATAATTGATAAACATTTCTTCTTTGACAAGCCACCAGAGCTTCAGTAAGAACAGTAGGAGTCTTCAGCCTGCTTGCTTTGGGATCCTTCCATCACTTTTCTCCAGAGAAGGCAATGGCACCCCACTCCAGTACTCTTGTCTGAAAATCCCATGGACAGAGGAGCCTGGTGGGCTGCAGTCCATGGGGTCACCAAGAGTTGGACACGACTGAGCGATTTCACTTTCACTTTTCACTTTCATGCATTGGAGAAGGAAATGGCCACCCACTCGAGTGTTCTTGCCTGGAGAATCCCAGGGACAGGGGAGCCTGGTAGGCTGCCGTTCATGGGGTCACACACAGTCGGACACGACTGAAGCGACTTAGCAGCAGCAGCAGCAGCATCACCTTTCTCAACTAGGTCGGGGAGAAAGGTCATTTCACCATCTTAGAGCTGGCTACAAAACCCAGCAGCTTTACTTCCAAAAGGGACAGACTTAAGTTAGGTCTGAGCATGATAATCCTTCACATTGTCAGCTAGCAAGTGGTAGGCAACATAAAAAAACTGAGGCTTGGTTACCCTGGGTGTGCAGTCCCAGTGGGGTGAGTGGCAGACCAGACAGACAGTTAACAGAGATTCTAGAAATCAAAGAGTCATAAAAGAGCTGACATAAATTCTTTACACATCCCAGGCTGACTGGGAAAAATATACATGAGTAAGAGGATCTGAGAGAGCTCAGTGAAAAGTGAAGGCCAAGGGAGGTATTACTGTCGCAACTTTGAACGCAGTCTCTAATTCCCTCCCATACAGACGTCTATGTGTAGAGGGTGGAAGCCTATTGGGCTTGAGGTATTTGAGCACAATTTTTACCAAATTCATCTGTGGACCAGCAAAGGGAATTTGACAATGTATGCGCAATTCCTTGGAAACAAAACTAAAGACATGAGAATTATAGTGAAAAGCTAAGCAGAGGTATACGTGTATGGCCAAAAGAGAGAGATTTTGCAATTTAAATATGAGTAAGTTATTGAAAATTTTAAAAACCCACAGAATCTAGAGTTGTCATGTTATTTTTTTTAAATGTTTAGCTTTCAACAGCAACAACAAAATGATGATGTATGAAGGAAACAAGAAAGTGTGACCCATACTGAAGAAAAAAGTGGTTCATTGAAATTCACTGAGTAGACCATACATTAGATTTAACAGACTTCAAAGCAGCTATTAAAAGTATGTTCAAAGGATTAAAGCAAAATATGGTGACAATGATTCAATACATAGGGAATTTTAGTGAAGATAAAAAGAAACAGATGATTATTCCAGAGTTTAAAAGTCAATAATAAAAATTAAAAAGTTCACTGGAGATTCTCAACAGCCAATTTGAGATGGCAGAAGAAAAGAAAACAGCATACCTAAATAATGATTAATATAAATTACCTAATCTGAAGAACAGAGAGAAAAGATCGAAGGAAAACAGAGTTTCAGAACCATATAGGACAAATCAAATGTTCTAACATATATGTAATTAGACTCATAGAAGGAGAGATGAAACAGAGGAGGTCAGAACAAATATTTGAAGAAACAAAAGCCAAAAACTTTATATTTTATTTTTAAAAAATTTCTCCAAATTAATCTACACATTCAAGAACTTTAAAACCTAAGTAACACAAATATAACCAAATACCCACCTAAGCATATCATAATCAAACTGCCAAAAGCCAAAACAAAGAGAAAATTATGAAAGCAATCAGCAAGGAAAAATTCTCAAACTTATCACACGCAGGGACCAATAACAGAATCAATGGCTCGCGTCTCACTGGAAGCAATGAAGATCAGAGACGTTCAAAATACTGAAAGAAGAAACAGTCCACCAAGAATTTTACACTTAGTGAAACTAACGTTCAGAAATAAAAATGAGAAAAAAAGACAAAACGATTCATGGCAAGTAGATTTTTCTTATGTGAAATTCTAAACTATGTCCCTCAGGCTGAAAGGAAATGATACCAAATAGTAACTTCTCTCCATGGGATGAAATGAAGAGCATATGAAATGATAACTATATGGGTCAATATAAGGTTTTATATATATTTTCTTTTTTTCTTCTCAGTTTTTTTTTAAGAACATGAAATTCTTCAAATCATTAATTATAGCACTGTTCTGTTGGGTCTATTACATGAGATCGTTCATGTGTCTGTTTTTTGGTCTACTTTTCTCTTTTTTTCACAACTTACTCCAGCACATCCCTTCCTTTTGTTATTATTGTCATTAACAGCACAATATGTCTTCTTTATATATGTAATACATATAACAAACTGCATACATAGAAAACTAGAAACATTGGAGTTAACAATAAGGATATTAAAATAACTTTTTAACATATTCAAGAATAGAGAAAAAGATGAAGGGAATAGATGAAAAGATGAACAAGTTCATCAAAGAATTAAAACTCTATCAAAAACAATAACTGTAAAATATAATATCAGAAATTAAGAATGAATTTGATGAGATTGAAAAATTACTGTGTATCAAGAAAAACACTATTTGTTAATTGTTAAATACGTCAATAGAAAATTTCCAAACTGAACCACAGAGAGGAAAAGAAGTAGGAAATAACAAAAAAGTACTAGAAATAATAAAAATATATTTTGATATAGTATTTAACACTAGAAACTTAACATCAAAATTTTAAATACTAATTTTAAAAACATAGAAGAGTTAGAAATAAAGAGTGTATTTCTGTATAATCTAGGAATGGGGAAAATTTTTCGTAAGTATGACTCAAAATTAGAACCATTAAGGAAAAAGTGATAGATTTTATTTCAAAAAGTAAGAATTATGCTGCACTGGAAACAATACCATAAGAAAGTATGGATAGATGAAAAACTGAGAAAATATTTGCAATTCATATCACAAAAGGTTAATAGATTTTATATATAGTATATTTTCAGCCTAATAAAGATAATAACTATAATGAATTAAAACTCACTAATATGCTTAAGTTCATATAGATTCTTGATACTGAACACAAATACTTATTTGTCACCTAAAAATGTTAGTGAACAAACTGATTTTTAAAACTGGTAAAGGGAAAGAATCAAGTGTCTATTCTTTGTTTTTTTTAGACCAATTGTATATCTAATAAATAATTGGTTCATGAGAAGAAGTTTCTCTTTATAAGAACATTTCAGCTGATAAATGAAGGAATGAAAAATTAGAACATCACTATCCAGCAGCCAATAATGAATGAATGGATCTAAGGCAATACCCATCAATGGCTGTTAACATCACACAACCAGACATTATGTAGTGCTGATGTAACTACACAACATCATCTATGAAATATTCTTACCAGAAGATAAAAATAAATGTGATCAAATATGTATACCTAACTAAAAGGTGAAAGAAGAGCATGGAGATACCATGAGATGTAAAAGCAAAATCCAGGCTGTGGGTAATTATACAAGACAAATAATCAAGTTTGCTCAACAGATGCACTGGCAAAGAAAAATAAGAAATGTCAGACAGCCTTCAGATTAAGAGAATAGACTGGTCAGAGGCAGGGGGTGGGAAGTGGGCAAAATGAATGAAGATGATAAAAAGGTATAAAGTTCCAGTTATAAGATAGATAAATTCTGCAGATGTTATGTAGAGCATAATGATTAAAGTGAAAAACCATACTTCATGTTTAAAAGTTGCTAAAGAAAGTACATCTTAAAGGTCTTCATCATAAAAAAAAAATTGTAACTGTGTGAGGTGATGGATGTTAACTGAACTTACTATGATGATTACTTCACACACACACACACACACACACATACACACATATAAGATCATCATGTTGTATACCTAAAGTGAATACAAAGTTACATGTCAATTATACCTCAATGAAACTGAGGAAAAAAGGTTGAAGAATGAATTATGCCTGTAGGCAGGGTAACAGCATGCAGTTAGACTAAGATTTTCAAGATTATAGTATCAAGATTATTCCTTTCTATTACCAGTACTACCCCTCTGTTATTACAGTCTATACTACTTTATTCCCACACCTCCTCCTCCTTCTACCATTCCTCCTTTTTCTCCTACTAATGCTTCTAAAAGCATGAACGCCTCCCCCGCCCAAGACTTTTGCTGTAATCTGGGAAATTAAAGCCACATGTGTCTGTCCTAACAACTACGTATTTTAAACGCATTAGTCTTAATAGTCTGAAGCACTGTGTGATCCAGTAGCATCAAATGAAGGAAACCTGGATTACAATCAACCAAGGCTTGACTCAAGGAATTGTGTTTCTTGGAATAAATCAAATGCTAATCTAAAAGGAAACTCTGTCAAATGAAAATGAAAAAAGAAGCACATGCCGAACGGTGTGTAACATTTCTGCCCTCTTCCACAGCCTCAGAGCACTAGTTCATACAAAGGAACAAGGTACAGTAGAAGAGTCCCTTCCCAGCTTTTCCCTCAAAGCATTTTCCCTCAGCTTCTCAGCTTTTCCCTCAAAGGCTCCAGGAGCATGGGCAGGCGGGCAGGCTTTACATTGTTTTGTGAACAGACAGGGAAGAGACTGACCCCGCAGACAACAGAGAGGAAATGGAAAGAGGTCACAACCACCTCTGGTCCCTCAGCATTTTTTACACACCACTTCAATTTGTATTTGTTCACCTACTGCACATACTTGCACTCATGAGTGCTTTGCCGACCCAACCAACCTGTTGAAGGTCTCCCAGGGATGTGAGAGGGAAGTGGCACAAGGGAGAGGAGAAGTGAGCGAAGATCAAAAGAATTAAGGGGAAAAAGATATCATTGGGGGAATTTGACAGGGCTTTTGAGTAACACCTCAAGACGCCCCATCTAAATACCTGTCCCCTAGGTTTATACCAGGCTCACATCTTTGATCAGGTGGCACTAGTGGTAAAAAGCCTCCTCGCCAATGAAGGAGATGTAAGAGACAACTGGTTCAATCCCTGGGTTGGGGAGATGCCCTGGAGGAGGAAATGGCAACCCACTCTAGTATTTTTGCCTGGGAAATCCCATGGACAGAGGAGCCTGATGGGCTACAGTCCATGGAGTTGAAAGAGTCAGACACAACTGAGGGACTGAGCACACGCATCTTTGATCACTGCGTGGTGAAAGAGTTTCCTCCTCCTTTTTTTTTTCTTTTCTTTTCTATTTTTCTCCCTTTATACCCAAATACACAGCACCAGAACATTTTTTTAACACGGATGCCATTTCTCTCCCCTCTGGTCCAGCTGATGAACAGCAAAGTTATAATCAGACAATTGGGAACTGACAAGCACAAAGCATGTATACATGACTTCTGTCTCCCCAGTGATTTGCTGTTTTTAGCAGCTAGAAGCTTGGCCCTTTAAGAAATACATTTCCCTTCAAAGGCAGCACCACTCTCCTTTCTGAATGACACAATATCTCCTTTCCATTGGCTGTCTTTATGTCGAGTCATTCCCACCTCCTATTTCCTATCCATGTCGTCAATTCTCCATGGAATAAACATTAGGTTCTCAGATATGTAGCAGCATAGTTTACAGTTCTAAGAAGAAGATAAAAAAAATCTTTGTCTAAACTGAAGTTCAACATGTACTTGTGCTAAAGTGTGGCAAATGTTCTGTTGGGCTCCATATTAAAGAAAAGAAATAAAGAAAGTGAAGTCGTTCAGTCCTGTCCAACTCTTTGCGACCCCATGGACTGTAGCCTACCAGGCTCCTCCATCCATGGAATTTTCCAGGCAAGAGTACTGGAGTGGGGTGCCATTGTCTTCTCCTCAAATCCAGACTACCTGACTTCAAAATATATATTATGCAGGTAAACTCTGTACAGATCTTCTCATTTCTCTTCATTCTACCTTATCACCTCAATCCATCCCCAAATGAAGTATTTTTCCTGGAAAACAGCAATGGGAATTGGGGCACTGTTAAGGCAGAGGTAGAAGAGGTCCTGCTCTGTAGCTGGACTGCCAACACCATGGTCTTATCTCTTGATGAGAAGTGGAGAGGAGATAATAAATCCATATGTGTTGTTTGTCCTGGGCAGCTCCTTGCCTTCTTTAAGCATGGCCTTTGTGAGTTAGTTTTTGTTGTATTTTTTTCTTATACCACCAGGTCACTTTGCCCCTAAGTTAAAATCATTCCATTTTGTATGCATTTGCCATTTGTTGACTTTTGTTTTCATTTTTTCCACTAGTATAGACATAATTTACTTGAGGACCAACTAATTTAGGGTAGCCATTATTATCATCGTTTTTCAGATGGGCTCAGAGAACGTACATGCCAATCCCCAGGTGAAATTCAGTTCCAGCCAGAAAGGAATTAGAACTTCAACCTAGGAGTCCTGCCTCCAAAGGTGGCCCTATAAAGCAAGTATGAGTGAATGCTACACATTCTGCAGCCTCCTTGGTACTTTTCCCTGCCTTATAAGAAATATATCCAAAGCCACTTTGATAAACTCCCCCCACAAATCTGTTCTGATTCCTTAGTCTCCCATCTCAGTGAATGGCACCACCGTTCAGGTGTACATGCCAGACACATGCATGTTTTCTCTCTCCTTCACTCACATTGCCATTGTCCTGCTGCTGCTGCTGCTAAGTCGCTTCAGTCGTGTCCGACTCTGTGTGACCCCATAGACGGCAGCCCACCAGGCTCCTCTGTCCATGGGATTTTCCAGGCAAGAGTACTGGAGTGGGTTGCCATTTCCTTCTCCAATGCATGAAAGTGAAAAGTGACAGTCAAGTCGCTCAGTTGTGTCCGACTCTTAGTGACCCCATGGACTGCAGCCTACCAGGCTCCTCTGTCCATGGGATTTTCCAGGCAAGAGTACTGGAGTGGGGTGCCATTGCCTTCTCCGTTGTCATTGTCCTAGATCCACTCTATTATGAAGTCCTACCTGTTTAATGCCCAAAGCATCAAATTTGTCATCTTCTTTCTATATCTATCCAAACAACCACTCTGTCTCCTCTGCATTACTTTACTGGGGTTGTTCCCTAAGTTCTCTCCACCTTTTCTTCTCATCCCCTTTCACTTCATTCGCATACTGGTGCTGGCTTCTTTTCATAACACAAATTCAATCAGGCTTTAAATGTCATGCCATCCTTTGGATGAAAATACTTCGATGTCTTCCCAAGGTGCTTAGATAAATATCAAAGCCTTGAACATGGTTGACAAGGTTCAGTATGATCTGGTCCTTACTGTATCTCCCACTTCATCCCTTAATTCTGCACCGCAGTCCCACTGGCATTTCCCCATGTTCTCAAACACTGCATAGCCCTTCACAACAGCAGTTTCCTGTCTCTGGATCCGTCATAAATCTCCCACCTCCCAAATAGTGTTAATATCTACACAGTCTTCAGACCTCGGCTCAGGTGCCACTTTCTCAGAGTCCATTTCCGTGGCTTCTATCACATACTCTCACAAAACCACTGTAGCCTTTATCACTTATCACTGCTTCAATTTAACATTTATTCATAGCATTATTTGATCAATTTCTGTCTTCATTTCCAGGCAATACCTCTTTTCACTCAACCTTTCTGTACTTAGGAACTGTGCCTGGCACATGGCTGGCTCAGAATACATACTTGTTGAAAGCTGAATGCTTTCAACACACGCTTCCTTCCCACTTGCAGTCATACTTACCATTTGTCTGGATCTTTAGGCTGTAGATTTTCGTCTGAATGCCCTCTGGATACAGAGTGAAGCTACACTCATACTTCCCGGTGGTCGAGGAGGAAACATTCCTCAAGTACAGAGTCCACTCAAACACATTCCCAGGAGGTTCTCTGAAAGCCACCAGTGACCTACAGGCACTCTTGCTATCACAGTAGAAGCCATGTTGGGGATGATAAACTGCAAGCAAGTCCACCTTATCAGTGACCTTGGACCACTGCATCTGCACCAAGATGCCTTTCTTCTGTGTTTGGCAGGTCAGGTTGACATCAGAGCCAGGTAAAGCGTAAATGTGTTCTTCTGCACCGAATGTTTCTTCCACTATTCCTGAAAAGGAAGGGTGTGAGCCATCAGTTTGCATGATTCACAGAGAGGGATTCTTTGGTGAAAGACCTTGGTTACCCTGGTGAACTGAGGGAGCAGCTGGAACTTTCTTTCCTGGCTGCCTTAGCATTCGGAGGGAACTTGTGCCAGATTCAGAGAAAGAAGCATAAAACTCAAACACAAATAAGAAGACATTTGCTTAAAGACACTAGAAGAAGTTAGTAAATTTTGAATATCTCTTGGTCTATTGGTCTGTCCAAAACACAACTTAAGGTCTCTGAATACCTATGAAAAAAATTAAGCCTATTTAAAGATTGAAGCCCACTAGTAAATCTATTATGACAGCTATTCCTGCAATGAATATAATTGGCTTTTTTGTTTATGAGTTAATAGCACATAACACACAATAACACCAAATATTATTTTCTGAAGCTGAAAAGTAACTAATGAGCATATAACAATTTTAAAAAATGCATGTTTACAGGTGGCTTTTACATATAGGTTATCTTGTTTAATCCTCCACACACATCAAAGCGTAATGCTGTTAACACTATTCATCAAAGGCACAGAGAGACAAAGTGATTTGCTTAAAGTCACACTTCAGTGAAAGAACATGAATTCAGTTGTCTAGGGTCTGCGCTCTTTCTATAACCTTCAGGACCTCCAAACTCCCTTCCAAATTGGTTGAGAAGAGTAAGAAATTTGACATTCTATATAAAAGAGTCAAAAAGGCCATCATTTCCCTATAGTTAGGATTTCTGAGGTAAAAAGGGGGAAACAGTGGTAGGGGTTTCCACTAAAAATAAACCATTGAGCAGCAGCATCTATAATCAACACTGAGATACTAGACATGAAAGAAGATTCCCTCTCATCAGTTCTTTGACCAAATGGTACAAGACACTTCAGACATGTTAAGCCTCTGACATGCCTTCCATAGTGTAGGTCTCAGTTTTAGAATTAACATGAAATACTGTTTCAGGCATGATCTATTATTGTGACAAGTACCACTGAAGCTCACAAAGGAAAAAGATAAAAAGATGACAAGCAACTGAGAAAAAACCAGGCTCTCAAAGGTACTTGACGAATGGGAATTACTACACTTTTATGGATGCAGAAGTTTGGGTAGGCAGAGGTTAGTGCAGTTTAATGTAGCTGCCTGTGAGCTCGGCTTTGCCTGATAATACACCTCTTATCCTATCTAAAGCATTATATTCCAATGTCTCCTTTGATTTAGAAATCCTCTTTAAAATCTTTGTAGCTATATCTGAAAAGCACAGTTAATTCTTAAGACACTCAGGCTCACAGTAATACCCTCATGTTATGGAATGCAGAATGAATCTTTCTTCCTGCTATTTTAAACAGGCCCTTTAGGCGCTGGTCCCTGCTGTCACAAGGAGTCTACTTTTTCTTCCAGGTCCATACCTATACATGCCTCATTAAAATTCAGCATATGTTCAACTCCCAAAGATCTGAGTATTTGGAGGAGAAATGCTTGTTAAATCCAAAAGAGAAAGTATTTGAGAGAGAGAAAAAGTTGAACAAGAAACTCTGAGCCTTGATGGCATTGTGATTTTTTCTTTTTTTTTTAAATGTTCCAGCGTTGTTCTGACAACCACTTGGAGAGCATTTCATTTTCAAGAAGCAT
The DNA here is from genome assembly GCF_003369695.1 of Bos indicus x Bos taurus. Classification (NCBI taxonomy): domain Eukaryota; kingdom Metazoa; phylum Chordata; class Mammalia; order Artiodactyla; family Bovidae; genus Bos; species Bos indicus x Bos taurus. The sequence goes on along the minus strand of NC_040076.1, from coordinate 56,093,384 downwards.
AGTTTTCCAGTTACTCCAGAGACCCTCTTAGGAAGGAAATGGGTGAAAATGTCTCAGAGCAGTGGCACAAACCACCCATTCCTTTCTTGTTTTTAGTGCTCATTTGTAATCATTTCTAGATCCTTACATCTCTCTGAGAGCTGCCACTTAAATACATAACTGAAAACTTTAGTAACAATCTGCCTTTGGTGATCAATTCCAGCAGTAGTCACAAGGCATTTTCAATGACCAGAGGCCCCTTTCCTCCCTAAAGCAGCCAGTGTGACAAGAAAGGACAACCAGAAGCCTTACCCCTGACCAAATGCATCTGGATGATGGAATAGACAGCACAGTATGTCCATTTTTTCTCCATTGTCTCCTGAAGGCCTCACACCAGCATTTTCATAATGATCACGGAAGTCAATAGACACCTTTAACTAAGCAAACTCCAGACACCCTATTCGTGCTGAAAAACCCCACACCCACCACACGCCTGTGTCTGTTTATCACTTGGCAAGACCCCAGGAAATGAGACGTCAACAGGAAAGTAATGTGGTTCACAGCTAAGTATAACCTTCAACAGAACAATGTTGAAATTTTTCTCTGAAGTCTTGTGCATCACCTTCGTTAAAAGCATTTTCAATATCCAAAGATTCTCTCCTTCAGGATCTCTGTGTCAGTCAAACTGCTTCTAAAATCCAAACAAAGGAAATCATGCAGAGCAGTTCATAATGTGCTTTTCATGCATTTCTTTGCAAGAGCACAAAGTCGTTTAACAAATGTAAGCTCACCGTTTTTCATAATAGTCTTTCTGTTCAATTTTAAAATATGTTTTCTTTCCAGAATTACTTCAGGGTGAAAGGACAAAGAATTAACACATTTAATTTTAATAAAATCTGAAAAGTAACAGAGGTCAGCTCCTGCTAGGAAATGGAATTTTAACATCTCCTTTCTTTCAGGGAAACCCACATTCCCTGAAGGTGGAGAAGTGAAGGCTCCTTTTCCACTCCATCCAGGATAGGCTGGTGGTCAGGGAGGAAAGTCTCCCACCATGAGGGCAGGACGTCTGCTTTGATGATGACAGAAAAGCATGTCTGTACTTCAGCAAACACCATACAGAAACAGAGAAAACAATCAGAATCCAAAGGCCGAGTATCTCCCACCTCAACTGGCTCCCAGGCTTGTTAACATCCACCCACTAACTTTCATTTACAGAGGACAGAGACTAGATTTCAGGGAAATGACTCCTTGGTAAAGACGTGTGGTTATTCACAGAAGGACATGATGACTGTTCCCTGCCAGATACAACTGTCCTGGGTTTCTAGCTTGGGGTAAAATAGGATGTCTTTACCTTCCAACATTAAGAAATGTTAGGCTGGAATTACAGAATGAGTTTAATGAACCTAGAATAAAAATAAATATATACCATCTTATGAACAATTGGTGAAATATTCTGTGACCCTAATCTGATTACTGAAATGTAGGAAACACCCAGCAAGCCTAAAGACAAATGAGGAGGCTGAGTTGTGTTCTTAATGGTTTCTCTTTTGAGGTCAGGCAGAGATAATTCTGAGCAGGTTGTCATCAAGTATCCTATTATTATGCATGTACTGATCTGTCCCTTGCAAGGATTTAGGGGGATATGGATGATGCTAAGATATAAAGCATCATTCCTGCCATTCAGGAGATTTTAGAATTACCTGGGAGAAGAGATTTTTCACATGATGAAATAGGGCTACTGTCTTCCTGAACGTCCAGGCTACCCTCTACAGCACCACTACAAACATTTGCTATGACAACTGTCATACTTACTCATTACTACTCAGCTAATGATGTTTCCTGCAAAAGCCAGACAACAGAGTTACTGATTTCCTAGTCCAGGACTCCCAGACTTCTACTCTTACTCCCCACCCTCAACTCATCAGTAAGTCTCAGGTCCCTGGAGTTGTTGGGTCAAGTGGGGCTGACAGGTATTTTCAGGGAGGGATAGGGAGTTAAAAGTCTTTGAATGAAAGGCAGGAAGAAATATAACTGATCTTGATGCTTTCATCTCTGCCCTTTTTCTCCTAGAAATTCCAGTAAATCACAGTGATGGAGTATAGTAGCAAAAACAGGCCAGAAGATACAGTACAAAGACCCTGATCTGTAGGTTAGTGTCCCTATTAAACTGAGACACATTACAAGCCTGGGGAGGGATATCAGCTACCTGCTCTACGTTTCATATTAAGAGAAATCTACCTAACTGGATGCCAATAAGAATCTAAATTTATTGAATTCTCTAAGAAAAATATCCTCCCCTTAATGTTTCTAGAGGTCTCCTATCTCTTAATGTTGTAAAGTGAAGCAACTCTTAAAAAAAAAAAATCCCTCAGATTCAGAAAAAGGGGAATTCTCATTTGTTTTCCAGAGCTACAAACTCACTGTTAGTGAAATATTTGCCTCTCATTGGGGTTGGGATGCCCAGGGTTCCCATATAGTGGCTACCGGACAAAGCTCCCTCCTGGGTGTTGTTTTATACTTCTGTGGCCCAGAGTCAACAGATTGGACAGGTTTTCCTTTGAGACTCAACCAGGCTCTAAGAGAAGAAAAATTTTGGATGCCCACAGAACATTAATTGTGCACGCCTGGCATCCGGCAGTTGCCAGCCCTGCATCAGCCCCTCCGTGGCTGTTTGCATGCAGCAGGTGGCAGCAACGCCCCGCAGACCAACGCTGCTAGCCCGGTGATGGGAATTGCCCCCACCCTGCTTTTCAATCCCAGGAATATTTTCTAAAGGCCCTTTCAGCATAAGGATAGGCATTCTCTCCACTTAAAAATAACTCTTCTGTGAAGTCATGTCAATCTCTTCTATTATCATCCCTGCTCACAAATCCCCACTGCAGTGTTTCTTCTGCTTTAGATTCGGGTCTGCTGCATATACCGAGAAAACAGAGGCAGCCAGTTTTACACACAAAAGGAAATCTTGAACTTCTTGAACTTCAGAGGCAAATTCAATTATTGACAGACAGAAGTGGGGGCACCCATTATTTCTGCTAGAGGCAAGCCATAATTGTGTGTTTTGGACAAAGTTTTTAAATGCTTCGTCTAAACAATAACCCTCAACGAGATAAGGACATTTTCAGAAATAGGAACTGAGCAAAAGATAATCTTCCTCTTGTGGTTTTCACTGAGGTTAACTCAAAATATGACTGATTAGTCTTAGATTTCACCCTTTAACTACTTACATAAAAAGAACAGGAATGTGCAGTGTTCTACTGTTGTACATGTTTCTTTACCAAAATGCTTAGAACACAGTCTAGTTAATGCCTCAGTTCATCAAAAAAAACATATATTTAGTGCCAACTCTTAAGGGATTACTACTGAAGAGGCATAGTCCTAGGTGATTTTAAAATACAGATGATAAAATGCAGCCCACGTCTTTAAGACAACTAATCATTTTGCTGGGGAGAAAACTTCCACACTCACCAAAGAAGTCAAGTAACATAAAGCACAGAAATGAATGAGTAGGTGGCACAGGTCTTTAGAAAAGGGAGTGATCTCTTAGAGATCAGTGGGCTAGGAACATATCAAGTGTGAATCTTAACTTGGCTTCATATTGTAGAAGTGAATCTGGGGGAAAGCATGAGGTAAGTCATCCCAGAGAGAGAAAACAGGAAGAGCCAACACTTGGGAGTATTGAATTTCAAGGTCAATGCAGTGAGTTAGCTGTTATCATGAAGCAAAGGCTTTCTTGGGGGTGTTGAAGCAAAGTCATACTAGGATGAGTTTTAAGTTCTGGAGAGCTTTGAATTCTAGGTTATAGATTTTTTCCTTCATGTCAGAGAGAGTTACTGGATTTTCAACAAAAGAGTATTGTACTTAAGAGTAACATTTTAGTAGGATAAATCAAGTGAATTAGTAGGTAGACATGTGTAGACTGAAAAAAGAAGGCAAAAAAAAAAAAAAAAAGGCAGGAGATCTCTTAGGAATTTTGTACTTCCTTAGGCACCTCAGGATGAGCGCTTTCCTCACAGTTGACTTACTACCGTGTGATGGGGGCGTGGACATTACAAAGAAAGAGGAGGTAAAGCTTGGTATCCAATTGCACATGGAATAAAATCTCCTCTGAATTTTCATGCACCCGAATACAAGGAAAGAAAAACCAGCTACAGTTGGATTCCTGCTGGAAGAATGGGTCCTACTCCCTTGCCCTCCCCAGGAGTAATCATCAAGGGATCACTGGACTTCCAACTGGAAGTGAACCAATTAGGTACAGGTAGTGGCCCTGCCTCCATGAGAATGAAGGTCCTTCTTTTGGTTTTCACTCAAATTTTTTGAATCTTGAGAATTATCATCTAATAGAGGAGAAAGAATTTCATGAGACTTTTCACACAACAATCTGTTTTATCACCATCATTTCTATCATGCTCAGTCCATCTGTTGAGGACTAGTTTTAATGCAATCCGTTTTTCTAATGACAACTGCTCATTATAAGAAAACACTTTAAAAGGATAAAAATAAATCAATAAAAATCAGTTGGCATTCTAAGCACCCAAAGACAGACTGAAGTACTTATATTTTGTCTTATATTCTTCTAGACAATCACATAAATATGTATATATGAAGAAGATGGATGCTCTCTATGCACTCTACCACATGCACTCTAACCTGTGCTTTGTTTACATCATACTATATTGCAGACACAGATATATGTTATACAACAAAAATAAACTTATTCTTTTTAAAATAGTTGCATAATATATTATTCTACAGAAGTCCAGAAAACTGTTTTTAAGTAAAAATTAAAATATTTTTCATTTTGAGAAACAGAATTACAAAGTTCAGTTGAATTATTATAATAACTAACCTTTGGATATTTCTTTTCAGTGGCAAGTTGAAATAAAGAGAGGGAGAGAGAAAGAGAGAGAGAGAGAGAGATGGTTCCTGATTTTTCCAAACCCCTGGGAAGCTAATGATTCAATAACTCAATAATTTTGACTTTTGCAGAAGTTGGCATAAACAGAATTAGAAGAAATATTTTAAATTCTACATTCTATCTGGTTTCAAAGCAATGAAATTTATTTCAAATATCTCTTCACATTCAATGGAGAAATTTTAAAACACCTTGAAAAATTAAGAAGTGTTTAATTGATCTTAAAGCTTAAAAAAAAAAAAAAAGCGTGAAACAAAATCACACACCCTGATCCTTTCGTTGTTGTTGTTTGGTCACTCAGTAATGTCCGACTCTTTGCAATCCCGTGGACCGCAGCATGCTAGGCTTCCCTGTCCTTCACCATCTCTTGGAGTTTGCTCAAACTCATGTCCGTTGAGTCAGTGATGCCATCCAATCATCTCATCCTCTGTCGCCCCCTTCTCCTCTTGCCTTCAATCTTTTCCACTATCAGGGTCTTTTTCAATGAGTCAGCTCTTGTAGACTGCTGCAAATAAACTCTTAGCCACATTATCTTTTTACAAGCTACAGATTCACATAGAGATACTGTGCTACTACACTCTGTAAAAACAATAGACTAGGGAAAGTCTGCCAAGCAGTGGATCTGACTTTTGTCAGTAATTCCCCTTTTCTTTTTCCCCAATAATTTGCTTTAAATGAAGCTCTAAGTTTGAGAGTAAGTGAGAAAGGTAAAGAGAGAAAAAGAGACCATGTCAGTTTTTTTTTCTTCTTTCTTCCTTCCTTCTCTCTTTCTTGTAGTGAACCTAATGCAAAGTTAATTAAATAATGCTATCAGGAAATAGGAGATGTGATTAATAGATTTCTAGGGTAACTGAGAGCTAAACCAATTTTTTTTTTTTCCTGGAGGAGAAAGGATTGTAAGGAGGAGAGGAAATGGTCAGACAGAAAGTCCTCATTGCTGAACATCTTTTTAAAAGGCATTTCTTCTCATTTCTGGATCAATAAAAACCTTGTAATGAACATTATTTCATTTTATTTGGTGACTCAGGTTCTTACAGAGACCAGGGATATTGTTCTAAACCTCAGACCCCAGAGCGGAACAAAAGAACATAGACGATAGTTGTGAATAAAAACATACTCCCCACTTCCAGAAAAGTCTAACTTTTCAAAGATTTGTCTTTTGTGGAAGGGTCAAAAATAGAGGAACAAATGTGTTTGCACACAAAACGTGAATATTTTCTGCCAAGATCTAGAGAATGTTGGAGCTAGAAGCAATTGTATGATTATCTGGTATAGACAGAACACTTCATCTTACAGATAAAAAAATTGAGGCACAAAAGATAAGATTGTCTTGCCCAAGGTCAAAGATTTTTTATAAAGAATTCTATACTACTTGCTATACTGAGTTGCTTCAGTTGTGTCTGATTCTTTATGACCCTATGAACTGTAGCCTGCCAGCCTCCTCTGTCCATGGGATTCTTCAGGCAAGAATACTGGAGTGGGTTGCTATTTCCTCCTGCAGGGGATCTTTCCAACCCAGGGATCACACCTGCATCTCTTAGGTCTGGCGCATTGGTAGGCAGGTTCTTTACCACTAGCGCCACCTGGGTCTTATCTCAACACTATTAAAAAATTCAGTTGCCTTCAGTACCTTGACAATGAAGCAACAATCTAGAAAACATAGGTTTTTAAAAAATGCCTATGACATTTTTCTCTACTAACCTGCACTTGTATGTTACAGAGGAAACAACAGTGAGTGATTTATATGTATATATTTGTATATGTACAGGTATATTTATATAGTCATACTCAACATATGTAAACACATGTATATATACTTGCTGAAAAATTTCTGTTTGTGCATTTGCTTGCTTGCTTTTCAAGTTAATTTCCTGGAGGAATTCTGACTATTTCTTTGGGTGAAACCAGGCATGCTATATTTTAATGGAAATTATTGAATTAACCTCACCCGGGTGTTTATAACTCAGCATCAGTTTTATCCTATTTTCACTGTTCTTTAGTCACTTATCTTTTTTCCCCCTGGTTTTGCTCAGAGAAAGCATCATAGGTCTCTTATTTACAATTCCAAGCAATTCTTTTTCTCTTTTCCATCTCCCCTTTATCCCCAGTACCCACAATTAGAGCTGAGTGGGGAACCCAGCACCTGGCTGGGAAGGCATATCTCTGGGAGCATGAGATGTTGGTGTAAACAAAACGACAAAGAAAATGCTGTGTGTGGAGAGTCCTCTGAAACAAGCTGAAAATCCTCAAGGCTTTTTTTTTTTTTTTTCCCTAAAACAAAATCATGTTTTGTCACTTTGGAGAATGTTAGAAAAGCTTCTTTCCCCCTAAAAGAGAATCATGGCTCATTGCTTCTGAGAAAGTTAGAGTCTACTTGGAATTAGAAGTATTTGTATCAATTTCACACTGTAAGCACAGTTATAGAACCAAGAAACCTCAGAAGAATCAGCTCCCTTATTTTAAAAATAAGGACTCTGGTGTCCAGGGAAGGGAAATGATGAACCTGAAGTTACAAGAGTTATTTATACTGTAAATATTGAACTCAAGGGTTTGGCTTTACCTTGGGCTACTTTCTTTTCTCCACAGAAGGAAGGATCAATCATACGACAGATGTTGCTATGTATGAGGCCAGGAGTGAAGGACAACAGAAGCAGGCTGAAATGTGGGTGCTAGGTTGTCAACCAAACTCAGTCCCCAACAAAGCATTTCACCCCCTGCCATATCAGCCTCACAGCACACATATCTCAGATGTGTGCCTTTGTGACAGACAACTGCTCAGAGACTTCGAGAGATACTTGAGAGAGGTGCAGACCTCAACTGTCAGCTCTGTGAATGTCCAAGCTCCTTTCCGGATACACCCTAGGTCAGACACACAGCAGCTCACCAAGGCTCCCCCCCCACCAACTCCACACTTCCTCTCTCACCACAGTCCTGCCCACTCCTTCCTTTCTGTCCCTCGTGTTTGTATTTGCCATTTTCTCTGCTTTGAACACCCTTCCACGAGATCCTTCAGTTCAGTTCAGTTCAGTCGCTCAGTTGTGTCCAACTCTTTGCGACCCCATGAATCGCAGCACGCCAGGCCTCCCTGTCCATCACCAACTCCCAGAGTTCACTTAGACTCACGGCCATCAAGTCAGTGATGCCATCCAGCCATCTCATCCTCTGTTGTCCCCTTCTCCTCTTGCCCCCAATCCCTCCCAGCATCAGAGTCTTCCAATGAGTCAGCTCTTCGCATGAGGTAGCCAAAGTACTGGAGTTTCAGCTTTAGCATCATTCCTTCCAAAGAACACCCAGGGCTGATCTCCTTCAGAATGGATTGGTTGGATCTCCCTGCAGTCCGAGGGACTCTCAAGAGTCTTCTCTAATTTCTGGGGCTGTTCAAGTGCCCTTTCCTCCATGAGGCCTTTTCTGACTTCTGTGACTGAGCATCCCCCATCTCCTCCCACCATGGGTCTCTGCCACACCAAAAGCTGTATTTCCTTTGTCATGCCCATCACTGTAAGTTAAGTTTCTGACTTTCTTATTGGTATAATACACCGTCACTTTGCATTAGTATGTGTAAGCTCTGTGAGTACAGGGAATCTGTGCCTTGTCAAACATCCTTTCTCTCCACGTTTGACCTCCAGCTGTTGTGGAGGCAACTAGCAGCTACCATCTGCAGCCTGAAGGCACCCTTCCCCAGCTTCTCTGAACACCTCTTACTTTCTGACTTGGGCATCTCTGGGGAAGAGATACAGGATCTCATCCCCTCTGACACATGTACAATGTTGAAAGTACAGGGAGTTAATGCCCCAAGGCAGGGGGTGGGGGGACACGACCAGGGGGAGCAGGAGCTGCTGCATAAATCCCTCCTCTTCTGACGCTCATTTGGGTGATTCTCACATGAAAATGTTCTACCCGACTCTTCAGAAGGCACCCAGAGGGACGCAGACACATTTGTCCACCATGTCAGTTGTTTAATAATACACCCTTGAACTGCCTTTTCCTTCTTCTTTATGATATTTTTTTCAGTCCCCAATTCCTGTTCCAGAGAATATCATCCTCAAGTAACTAAGAAGGCCCAAATCTCAGTTGTGCTTTTGGAGACAAAGTCTGTCTCCCTACTCCCTGCTCTTTCTCCAGCCTCCACGAAAACTATATGAACGCTTCTAGGTAGGTGCAACTCTCTTGACTAAGAAACACCATTTCCCATCAATGAGGACAATATTGCATATTCATCTTACAACCTGCAGAAAACTGAAATAAGCTAGTAAAGGTGTCCTAAAAATAAGATATAGCCTTCACTTTGATTAGCATCTCATCAAATATTGGGCTCCAGCTCTGTCCAGCACTAGGACTGATCTACAGAACAAAGATATAGGACCTTTTCTTCCCTGATGTGTCTTCAGCTTTACCAAGGAGAGGGGTGACTACTGTAAGGACCCCCACCAGATCTACCACGAGTTATGACCTTTATTTCTGCTTTATTGACTATGCCAAAGCCTTTGACTGTGTGGATCACAATAAACTGTGGAAAATTCTGAAAGAGATGGGAATACCAGACTACCTGACCTTCCTCTTGAGAAACCTATATGCAGGTCAGGAAGCAACAGTTAGAACTGGACATGGAACAACAGACTGGTTCCAAATAGGAAAAGGAGTACATCAAGGCTGTATATTGTCACCCTGCTTATTTAACTTATATGCAGAGTATATCATGAGAAACGCTGGGCTAGAAGAAGCACAAGCTGGAATCAAGATTGCCAGGAGAAATATCAATAACCTCAGATATGCAAATGATACCACCCTTATGGCAGAAAGTGAAGAGGAACTAAAAAGCCTCTTGATGAAAGTGAAAGAGCAGAGTGAAAAAGTTGGCTTAAAACTCACCATTCAGAAAACGAAGATCATGGCATCTGGTCCCATCATTTCATGGGAAATAGATGGGGAAACAGTGGAAACAGTGACAGACTTTATTTTTTTGGGCTCCAAAATCACTGCAGATGGTGACTGCAGCCATGAAATTAAAAGACACTTACTCCTTGGAAGGAAAGTTATGACCAACCTAGATAGTATATTGAAAAGCAGAGACATTACTTTGCCAACAAAGGTCTGTCTAGTCAAGGCTATGGTTTTTCCAGTGGTCATGTATGGATGTGAGAGTTGGACTGTGAAGAAAGCTGAGTGCCGAAGAATTGATGCTTTTGAACTGTGGTGTTGGAGAAGACTCTTGAGAGTCCATTGGACTGCAAGGAGATCCAACCAGTCCATCCTAAAGGAGACTAGTCCTGGGTGTTCATTGGAAGAACTGATGCTGAAGCTGAAACTACAATACTTTGGCCACCTCATGCAGCTGACTCATTGGAAAAGACCCTGATGCTCCTTGAGGGCAGGAGGAAAAGGGGACGACAGAGGATGAGATGGCTGGATGGCATCACCGGCTTGAAGGACATGAGTTTGAGTGAACTCCAGGAGTTGGTGATGGACAGGGAGGCCTGGCGTGCTGTGATTTATGGGGTCGCAAAGAGTCAGACATGACTGAGCGACTGAACTGAACTGATGACCTTTAATTTCCCTATGAAGTCTATTAGACTAAGGAAATTAGCAGTTCATAAAAGAGCTGACAATATATACATTGATGAAGTGAATATAAATTTAAAAACATTTCATGGCCGACTTGCCAAATGCTCAAATCAACCATAGAAAACACATAAATCCTTGTCACTAGCGTCATGGAATTCAACAGCAGCACATAAGATTAAAATAAGGGTGAGAAACTTACCTCTACCAATGACAAAAGTCTTTCTCCGATTTCGTTGTTGCTCAATCACCAAGTCATGTCCGACTCTTCACAACCCTATGGACTGCAGCACACCAGGCTTCCCTGTCCTTCACCATCTCATGGAAGTTTGGCCAAGTTCATGTCCATAGTTTCTCCGACAGTCAGAGTTAAGTGATATAAAGCTGTAACTATGAGCAAATCAATGTGGTAAAATCTATGTCTCTTACATATAGGCACATAATATTTTAGAAACAACAGAAAAGCTATAATGTGACTTTTTCTGTCGCTGGTGGCTTAGCAATTCACTGAAGCAATAGCTCCCTGGGAAGAGCACCACCCCAGAGTCGGTCAGCTAAACTTTCCCAGCAGAAAACAGAAGGCACACTCAAAAGTGATAACTGAATAGAGTTTAATCTAGAGTTTATTTATAAAGGCGCAGCAGGGTATAGGGGAAACAACAAGGGATGGCAGAGTTCTCAGAACTAGCAGCACTGAGAAGCAACTTTCTTTCTCAGGACTGGAGGAAAACAGAAGAACATACCCAGAGAGTGTGTCTGTAGGGAGAGGAGCTCCTGAAAGGAAGTATGTCCTTAGTGTGGAAGTGCAGCCATGCCAGGGCAACCTCTCAGGTAGGGACCTGGGGATATACATATGTCAACCTTACTCTTTTCCCTCCATCTTGTCAAGTGAGGCTTCCTTAGTGGCTTAGACAGTAAAGAATCTGCCTGCAATGCAGGAGATCTGGGTTTGATCCCTGGGTTGGAAAGATCCCCTGGAGAAGGGAATGGCAATCCACTCCAGTATTCTTGCCTAGAAAATCCCATGGACAAGAAGAGCCTGGCGGGCTACAGTCCCTGGGTCAAAAAGAATCAGACACAACTGAGCAACTAAGTACATTTTGTCAAGTAGTTTTGACAAATACATATTTTCTATTTCATCAGATAGAGGGAAGAAGGAGAGTGAAGAAGAGATATTTACATGTACCCATTGGCTGGACCAGAGGTCAAGGGAGCTCATTTACATATCCACATAGCTTATGTTGCCAGGACTATGAGTATGATGGATCCAGAGGGACAAACAGATGACATCCAGCACAGCAGCTGAACAGTGCTCAGGTATTGTAACAGGAAAAGCTGCAGGCTTTCTTTACTGGCCCATTTGGATGAGGACAGGGCTTTATGGGGAGTGCCTAGCCTACTGGCAAGGGGGTACCTCAGAACTACCCATAGCATGATGGCTGAAAGTCAGGCAAGGATGTTTTTTCTCCCTTGAGAAGGGCTTAAGAAGATACCGCTTACTTTAGTCTTGTGCGACGAGGTGTGTTCTGTGACAGGCAGGAGCTCCCCCCCATTGGCAGTGCCTTCAAGAGGATCCCAGATTTCATGGAAGAAAACAGTGGAAATCAGGAGAGTGTCATTGTGTTCTGTGTATAGAGTGACTAAGACATTCTTTTGAGACTCTAACCGTGATAGAATAGCATTTAGTTCTTGTTTTTAAAGACAAGTGAAGAATCAACACCCTTCAGATTAATCACGTCTGTCACCTCCATGTACTTCAAGAGCATGCCTTGGGGACACCAAGTGTTACCATTTAAAAGACTTCTTTTTTCCATTAGGTCTTAACATTCTAAGTAGGATAGAGTTCCCTGAGAGCTTGAGAGTGAGCATAGGCATCAATATGAAATTCTTGTTTAGGAAAACCTTTGGATTTTTCCAATGTGTTCTTTACCTTTATAACATGGAAATGAAGCCTGAATATGGGCCAGAAAAATACTCCCATGATCTAATAGGAGGTCACGGTGGAAATGAATACTTGCTCATTAGCAAAATAACTAGAAACTGACTGGTTTTAACGTGGGAGGCAGGACCCAGTCACAAACTATGAACTAAGACTCTTCTTTCATGAATATCTATCAAGACATTATATACCACCATCTGAAGTCATGCATTCCTGGATCCCGATGTATTGTCATGGTCACTAAATTCACTGGATAGAGATTTTGGAGACTATGGGTTTTAAAAATATAATTTCTTATGTAGATATTAAAGGTATAACATGTACTAGTTTTCTGGGGCTGCTATCACAAATTACCAGCAACGTGGTGGCTTTAAACAACAAAACTTTATTCTGCAACAGTTCTGGAGACAAGAAGTCCCAAACCAAGGTGTCAGTAGGGCCTCCCCACCACCCAGGGCTCTAGGGAACAACCTGTCCCGTGGCTCCTGAGCCTCTGGGGTCTGTCAGCATCACCCCTCTGGGATGCCTCGGCCTTCACAGGGCCTCCTCCCAACTGTCCTCTCCTCTTCTGTTTCTAGTAGGAGCACTAGCCACTGAATTTAGGGCCCACCCTGTTAATCCAGGATGATCTCATCTCAAGATCTTTAACTTAATGACATTTGCAAAGACCCTTTTCAAATTAGGTCATATTTATAGATACTGGGCATTAAGACTTGCATATATTTTGCCAGGTGTGGGGGGATACCATTCAAACCACTAAAGATGTGATAAATAAAAAAAAAAAAATCATCTTTATATTCTCTAATCTTTAAGATAATTCCTTCTACTCATACTCAGTACTGCTAATCATCCATTTAGCCTTCTAATTTTTGAAAAGCATTACTTCTATTAAATTTTTTTTCATTCTTTCCAACTTTGTGTATTTAACACCCTATCTCATGTTTCTAATCACAAGGATTATCACACCAAAACCTGTATATAGATATAAAGATAAACACCTTCATCAGTTTGGAATAATGAGTGTTGAATATGGGCTCTGTAGTTAGATCTGCTTCAGCTCTTGGCTCTGCCATTTCCCATCTGTGACCTTAAACAAGATGCTTAGCCTCTCTCAGCTGCCATGTCTGTAAAATAGGGTGGGTGTGAGAGGTGACAACATGTAGAACACCTGGAACCAAAGTAAAACCACTGCAAAATTAGCCATTACTAACACAAAATGCACAGTACCTTTTACATTTTGTTTTTCTTGTGATAGCAATAACTTTTTCCAAAATGTTAATTTGCACTTATTGCCTAATTCTTTCCTCGATGAAAACCATTTGTATTTATTTTTCTCTACTTGTATCAACTGTAGATTCAAAAGACCTGGAGACAGGTGACTGATGCTTGGGTTAGTGCCATTATTGTTAACTCAAGTTCCCAGCAAGTTCTCAATCCCTAACAGACAGTGACATAATGGAGCAAATGTGATCCAAGAATTTGAGCTCCGACCATGGGAATTTAGAAAGTCATGTGAGAGACCTTGGGGAAGGGAGAAATGCCCATGAGAGCCTTGCAATATCATCTTTCTAAGCAATGTTATGTATAGGCAGTGGTTAGCAACTGAGGGTTTGGTTTGAAACAAACTATAGTTTAACATCTAGGATTCACTAGCTATTAGTCAAATGCCCTTGGTGAAGTCACTTAACTTCTTTGAGTGTCAGTTTTTTTACATACAAAATAAAGATAATGACAATACTCAAACTCCGGGGTCGCTGTAAGAATTCAGTGAGACCACATGCATGAAACCACACACATGGAAGGTACAAAACCTGGCCCCTATGTACCTACAGAATATTATTAATAAAAATAAGACCCAAAGGAGAGAAGTCAAGAGAAGGAAAACAGTTTCTGGACGTAACTGTCTCCAAATCAGTGTGGTTGGACAGACAGTTCATTTAATTTTCCTCATTAGTAAAACAGTGAACTGCTAAAAGTTAAACAAATGAAAGTTGCTTTCTAGTTCATTGATTCAAGACGAGATTAATGGTCATCACTAAATGACTTTTAGAGAGCCAACCGAGTAATCTGCATGGCTTGCTGTTAAGTTATAAAATAAAAGATTTCCATGAAATATACAGATGATAGGCCATACAAATCACAAAAATTACAATGAATTATATGAATGATTATCTTCTTCTGGCAGATGCAGACTGTAATCCCTTAATACTCCTCCCCGTACCCACATGCCCAACTGAGGCTTTTCCTGTGATCCTTAAAAAATCAGTGCTACAGTAGATCAGTCATAGCTTGTTGTAGTGACTGGCTTAATAGGAAGATTTTGTCAGGTCTTACATCAAAGCCTAAAGTAAACAGCCACCCAATGTACAGATTGTACTGGTTAGGGTATAGAGCCAATATAAAAGATATATAAATTGAATTAATAAATCTATCTACTTAAAAATATTAAATTGGAAGAGTTTGAGGTCTCAGGTTCTCTATCCTTTTATCTCCTTAGCAAATTTTCTCAAATCAAAGTATAGTTTTAATAAAACTATGGATTCCATGGAAATCATAGGCAAGTTAGCAAATATAGTTGCTTCCTGGAGTGGTGTTGGTTTAAGGCAACTTACTCTAGACCAGATGAATAGAGTCTACACTTCTATTCGATTCATTTGTGAATTTAAATTAGTCCCAGATCGTCCAACAATCAAGTTGTTTAAGCTAGCCCTGAGGGAGCCTTGTAGTTTCCTTGGCAGAGGAAGGTTGTGATACTGTCACAGAAAGGAGGGGAACATTAAGAAACTCAGTCTCCAGGAATTTACATGGTTGTAAATATTTAGCATAAAAGTTTAGGGAATGATGAGTCAATATGTACTCGGAGGTGACCATAATGATCTGATTTATCATGTTTCACTTTCTCCACAAAGCAGGTGACAAAACAGGAATAAAGCAAAATGAATCTATTCTTATTAGATTGGGGCCACCATCTCATATCGGGTTTAGATATTGGATTTTCTGACAGCTTCCTATATTGTCTGCTTATTGCTTTCAAGGGAGCCAGTGCTGGCCTGGGATAACAGTGTGTCTGGAATGTGAGACATCTTAAATGGATGACACAATTTCCCTGGGCTCTGCTGCCAGTGGAGTTCCCTAAGCAAGTTAGTGTTTATGTGTCAGTGACTTTGGGGGCTTCGTGGAAACCAGACAGGAGTAATCCTTGCCTAGAATAATGACACCATAAAAGAAAGCGGGAACATAAAGATGAATATTCTTATTCAGTGCAGTATTGCCTATTTAAACAAGGAGCTTTTTTTTTTTTTTCCTTTTGGCTGAGAAAAGATCAAGGGTTCTTTCTGCATTGGTTTCTTCTCTCATTTCCTCCTCGGTGGCTATTGAGTACATATGCCTCTGACACCTAGCTTATACCCAATCATGGGCTAGGCCTCTCTTTCCTGTATCAAATGTGGCTTGTGCCCCCAAATCCACACACTGTAGAGTTGGTCCTTTAATATTTTCTGACATGAACTAGCTCTGTCTGGATCAAGGCCTCAGTGTAACAAAACAATAAAACACTCTCTTCCCTTTAAATTATATTCAAGTCTTGGTCTGGCTTTTCTTCTTGTACATGTAAGTTTGATGATAGGTCTTTAAGTTTGCTGATTAGGTTGAAGACTAAAAAGTTTTTTCATTAATTTAAATAAAAAAGACATCATCTGACACAGGCACTAAGCTTAAACAAACTTAAATCAGAATACAACCTGGAAATCAGTAAAAGTGGGTGTTAGTTACACAGTCATGTCCAACTCTTTATGACCCCATGTCCTGTAGCCCACCAGGCTTCCTCTGTCCGTGGGATTTCCCAGGCAAGAATATTAGAGTGGGTAGCCATTGCCTTCTCCAGGGTATCTTCCTGACACAGAGTCCCCTGCATTGCAGGCAGATTCTTTACTGTTTGAGCCACCACAGAAGCCTGGAAATGAATAAATGCTTTTTAAAAACTGATGTACCTGGGGATAGAGGCGGCGGTAGATTTGTGGGTGGGAGGTTGAGGGGGCACATCACCTAACTAGAAGATGCCTTCATCTTCCAGCAGCTCTATCCAGGACTGAGCAGCAGCAGCTGACTGATCCCTCTGCTCAGTAGTGTCTGGCAGGAGGCCAAGATCGGCCCCAGACCTTCTGCACCAGGACTCCACTGCTCTGACCCAGACACTTGCCCATCAGCTGACTGGGTTAAGGGTTCACTTGGCTGGAATGGAACATGGGCTCTTTCCTACCCTGACTCCCCTTGCTCAGAGAGTGGGACCCCTGTGAAATGCATTCCAGCTTCTGTGGGCAAGTCCATAGCAGAGCTCTTCTGCTCCCATCCCCTACGCCACATACCTGTTTGGCTGACCCTTTGCCTTCTTCTCCAAAGGCCATGCAACCTTCCATGCCATAATATTAGTCTTCCTGAAGTTTTGTTTCCTTTCTGCTTTCCTTCTCTCTATATACTTCCTTCCTCTGTTTCTCACTAGAAAGCTTCTTCCTGGCAGAAGAGTGTGCACAGAGGCTGAACTTGAATTTGGGAGGCAGACTGAATAGAAGATTTTTTTTTTCCTAGAAAAAAAAAGAAAAGAGTTTGGTAGCAGGAAGGTGAAACAGTTAAGTATGTTTAGGACAGGATTTGGGGTAATATAGCATTCATTTTAGGCTGAGGGGAAGCAGATGATGAAGAAGAAGACACTAATAATTCAAGAAAGAGTAAAAAGTTTACAGGAAAATGTCTGGGAGAAGATGAAGAGGGCTGCAATCCAGAGCACAGATGGAGTGATCAGACTGCAAAGAAAAAAGGGGTTGGGGGTGGGAATTGCTTCTGCTTTGAGAGGGAGAATAAAAAATATTACAGTAAAATTGGAATGTGGAGAGCAAGAAAGTTGAAGACATTCAGATCTGAGCCCTTAATGTGATATAAAAACAGAAGAGAAGTTGGATCATTTGCTGAAAATCAGTGAGGGAGAAGCCCTGAAAAAGGGAGAGAAAGGAGTTTGGATTGCAGCCTGGGGAGGACGATGCCAAGAGGACACAGAAATAAGGAAAAGGATTCCTGAGTGGAGGTGAGGATGTGGCAGAAAATGACAGGTTGACCTTGGATTGGAATCAACGATACTTGGTGTCAGCGTGACAGGAGGTTGCAGTTCTGCAAGGTAGTGATATTAGGAGGTCGAGAGGTAGGGGCACAAAGGGGAGACAAGACGATTAAATTGGCTGACTCTGGGCTCTACAAGGAGCAATGGAAACTCAAAAGGTGGCTGCAGAATGGGGAGAAGAGGAGGGCTTGAGGGAAGAGAGGTCAGAGAGAAGAAGGTAAACTTTCTCTCAAAGCGTAATGTCATTCTCCATTCACAATGGTTTATAACTGTGGTCCCATTTTCACTAGTAGATTTTAAAAAAACAAGAACTGTGTGAATAATATCCAATTTAAAATTTAGCTTCTCCTTATCTCCACAGCTCACTGTTGTAGCAGCTGATGCCTACATGGAGAAAAGATTTTGTGAGAGGGAAAAGACACAAGCTCTGGCCTTCCTGAGGGGCTGAAGAGAAAAGGGGTGGTGCCTGCAGCCTAAGAGAAGCAAATTGGAACCACAGGCCTTGGATGTGGGGGACAGGGATGGAGGGGTGATTCTTAGAGGAAGCAGAGTGCTAAAGAATAACCTTGGCCTCCACTGTCTCTGCCATGTTTGTCTTAATGGTATCTGGCATTGAGGTTAAAGAAATGGTTATGAAATTCTGTCTGAGCTCTGACCCAGGATCATGCTGGTGCTCGATTAGGAACCAAACACTGGGACTCTAAGGGAACGTGGCAGGGAAACCACCTGATTAGGTCCAGAAAGTTCTCCACATCCAAATACAAATGGTGCCAGCCCTGGATCGTCTCTTTGTCTTTGAGCAGCTGCCAAGTTTCATCCCAGGAGGTCTTTATTTTCTTTCAAGAGACCAAAAATCAATTACTTAATTCTTGGGGAGGTTAAGGTGGAAGATTAGAGAGGATTAGAGTCAATTATAAACTCAGTCCCTTCTGCCATGCTTCCCAGGAGACCAACAGAAGTGCATCAGACCCCCTCATTAAAGCAATTACTCTCGCAAGCCCATGATAGCTGTATCTACTTTATCTAGTGGTCATGTCTGAGTCTATATTGAAAGCCAAGAGAGAAATCTATTGAGGAGTAAAATACCTGGAAAGTCTCACAGTCCTAGACCAAAAGAAGTCTGTGTACAATCTATTGATAAATGGATGGACTGGCTCAGACCATAAAGAATCTTCCTGCAGTGCAGGAGACCCAGGTTTGATCCCTGGGTTGGGAAGAATGCCTGGAGAAGAGAATGGCAACCCTGTCCAGTATTACTGCCTGGAGAATTCCATGGACAGAGGAGCTTGGCGGGCTACAGTCCATGGGGTCGCAAAGAGTCAGATACGACGGAGAGACTAACACTAATGACAGACAGAAAGATAGGTATGTTTATCTGACAACAAAATTGGCAAGGACAATTAACTTCTGGAGTTAACCAATCTAAATGTGAATATTAAAAAAAAAAAAAACTTTGTCAGAGAGAGGACATGGAAATGACAGTGGTAGTGGTAGAAGATGAGGGGAAATCGGACATTAACTGACAGGAGGTTAATGATGAGGCAAAGGAGACAGTCAAGCCTAGAGAGCACTTCTGGTGCCTCTCCACACCCACCACAGGAGAATGCTCGGCCTCGGTGCAATGAATGGTGCATCTGCCCAGCTAGCTGCTCACAGGCATGTTGTTTGAATATTTAAGGTTTGCCAGGTGCCAAGTGTGAACTGAGGTTTGACCACCTAAAGGCCCTAGTGTGTGACCTCAGAGTCATTTCAAACTGCTTCCTCATCTTTTACGAATGTTCAGTCGCTCAGTTGTGTCTGACTCTCTGCGACCCTACGGACTGCAGCATGCTCCAGGCTTCTCTGTTCATCACCAATTCCCGAAGCTTGCTCAAACTCATGTCCATCGAGTTGAATGTTGAACCAATAACACCTTTATGTATTTTGCTTTACTATTTCAGGTCTTTATAATGATGTCTCATAAAATGGGATTATGGTTAAAATTCTTAAAGCCTCAAAATTGGTATTTTAATCACACAGAAAGGCAGAAAATAAAAATCATGATGCCCTATGTGATCACAATGCAGAGTCCTGGCAAACACTTAAACATTTTCATCAGCATTTTTGGCATAATTTGTTCCTCTGCCACTACCATGGGCTTGGCTATGTTTTCCTTGGGATTTTACACTTGGGATTTTTTTGCTGGCATTTTCTTGATTAAAACCACAGCACTGATTTTTGCCATAACACTTAGCTATGCTTTATTTTTTTTTATTTTTCCTCTTAAAGAAAGAGGAGTTAGTGAGAGCAGAAAGGAGACAGAGACATTCATTTGGTTGTTGTCAGACTGAACTGCTAACAAAAGCCTCGTGGAGGCTTGTGCATTTCCCATGATGTACTCTGAAGGAGAGCATGAAGTGAAGGGCACACAGCACCCGACTCTCATGTGGTGTTATTCACAGTTGTTGCCCACTGAAGTGGACCAGCCAGTTAATTTACAGGAAGTCGTGCTTCTATTTGCAGGGTTATAACAAAATTTGAGCTATCAACAGCACTGGATTTAGAATCACAGTGAACTTGAACCCTAGTTCTGTCATTTACCAGGACTGTAAACTTAGACAAGCTCTTTTACTTATAAGTCTGCTTTCTTACTTGAAATGAGAATTTTCCAGGGTTTTCTGACTGGAACAAGAATTTTCCTGGACTTTAGGAAAGATTAGATTGAAATCAAGAAAGAAGAAACACTCCAAACGATATGTGATATGTGACAGACATCAAAAAATATTAGGCTATTGTCTTCCTTTCCATTTTAATTAATAAAACACAACTTTGAAAATTTTTTCTATAAGTCACACTTCTAAATACATATATCCTTCAGTCAGTTTAGTCACTGGTTGTGTCAGACTCTTTGCTACCCCATGAAATGCAGCACATCAGGCTTCCCTGTCCATCACCAACTCCCGGAATTTGCTCAAACTCATGTCCATCGAGTCAGTGATGCCATCCAACCATCGCATCTTCTGTCATCCCTTACTCCTCCTGCCTTCTATCTTGCCCAGCATTAGGGTCTTTTCAAATGAGTCATGTGGCCAAATTTTACTGGAGTTTCGGCTTTAGCATCAGTCCTTCCAATGAACACCCAGGACTGATTTCCTTTAGGATGGACTGGTTGGATCTCCTTGCAGTCCAAGGGACTCTCAAGAGTCTTCTCCAACACCACAGTTCAAAAGCATCAATTTTTTGGCACTCAGCTTTCTTTATAGTCCAACTCTCACATTCATACATGACTACTGGAAAAACCATAGCCTTGACTAGATGGACCTTTGCTGACAAAGTAATATCTCTGCTTTTTAATATGCTGTCTAGTTTGGTCATAGCTTTTCTTCCAAGGAGCAAGTGGCTTTTAATTTTATGGCTGCAGTCATCCTGTAGTGATTTCAGAGCCTAGGAAAATAAAGTCTGTTACTGTTTCTATTGTTTCTCCATCTTTTGGCCATGAAATCAGTTTTATGAAAGATGCCATGATCTTAGTTTTCTGAATATTTAGCTTTAAGCCAACTTTTTAATTTTCCTCTTTCACTTTCATCAAGAGGCTCTTTAGTTCTTCTTCACTTTCTGCCATAAGGGTGGTGTCATCTGCATAGCTGAAGTTACTGATATTTCTCCTGGCAATCTTGATTCCAGCTTGTGCTTCTTCCAGCTCAGCGTTTCTCATGATGTACTCGGCATATAAGTTAAATAAGCAGGGTGACAATATACAGCCTTGACGTACTCCTTTTCCTATTTGGAACCAGTGTGTTGTTCCACGTCCAGTTACAACTGTTGCTTCCTGACCTGCATATAGGTTCTCAAGAGGCAGGTCAGGTGGTCTGGTATTCCCATCTCTTTCAGAATTTTCCATAGTTTGTTGTGATCCACACAGTCAAAGGCTTTGGCATAGTCAATAAAGCAGATGTTTTTCTGAAACTCTCTTGCTTTTTCGATGATCCAGCAGATGTTGGCAATTTGATCTCTGGTTCCTGTGCCTTTTCTAAAACCAGTTTGAGTATCTGGAAATTCCCGGTTCACGAATTGCTGAAGCCTGGCTTGGAGAATTTTGAGCATTACTTTACTAGAGTATGAGAGGAGTGCAATTGTGCAGTAGTTTGAGCATTCTTTGGCATTGCCTTTCTTTGGGATTGGAATGAAAACTGTCCTTTTCTAGTCCTGTGGCTGTTGTAGAGTTTTCCAAATTTGCTGACATATTGAGTGCAGCACTTTCACAGCATCATCTTTTACGATTTGAAAGAGCTCAACTGGAATTCCATCACCTCCACTAGCTTTGTTCATAGTGATGCTTCCTAAGGCCCACTTGACTTCACATTCCAGGATGTCTGGCTCTAGTCTAGTGATCACACTATCATGGTTATCTGAGTCATGAAAATCTTTTTTGTATAGTTCTTCTCTGTATTCCTGCCACCTCTACTTAATATCTTCTGCTTCTTTTAGGTCCATACCATTTCTGTTCTTTACTGTGCCCATCTTTGCATGAAATATTCTCTTGGTATCTCTAGCATTGGCAGAGACAACAGTCTATGTAAATTACTTTCTAACAATTTCCAGTGCACTATCGATCATACACTATCCCAGTGAAAAGGGGTGTGACCTTGGCAATCTTCTAATCCAATTTCCTCATTTTATAGACAAGGAAATTGACACAGAGGGGTTAAGTGAGACACACGGGTACATGGTAGCACAGTCAAGATTTGAAACCAGGTCTCCTTTCCCAAGTCCAGAGTCTCCCCTGTTACCATGTTGAACCTACTGCATTCCAAGGACATAAGAAATGCATATGGACAGGGTGTCCCGGAAGGTCCAGGGATGACCTGGATGAAGGTCCAGGGATGCTTGCAAGTTTTCAGTCATTAATCTGAGCAAATGGCCTAACCTGGAATGTCCTTAAGCCACAACAGAAAAAGAAGCCCTTGATCCAGCCAACAAACTAACACTTGCAGGAACTATGGAGGGGCTGAGAGCTAACCATGAAGCTAACCTAGATCTGGCCTCATACACTCATCACGATGACCTGCAGTGGTCTGACTGACTGACTGTGTCCTAGACAGCTATACTTGGTGGCAATTGAGAGTCTGGACATGATGAATGGGATCCAAATAGACTTGGTGGACTTCCAAGTTTCGAATAGAGCCTCTTTCCCTCAGCCGTTTCATCTTCAGTTTGGACCCACAGCCAAATCTTTAAGAGAAGGTTTTTGTCATGTTATGCACTCCCAGGAATGCTCACCCACCCCCTCTGATGGGATTCTGGAAAGAACCTTCAGAGTAATGATTTGCAGAGACCACAGTGAAGACTTGTGCCAGGGCGCTGGCAGCACTGCTTGGGTATTCTGGGGCTCTCTGGTCAGAAAGCTTTAAGTAACAGAGATCCCAGCTTCCTTGCATGGAGATCTTCTTTCAGTCAGTCTGTGGTGGGACTTGGGCATCTTGGATTTCAAATGTGACTCCAATGTTTTGCTATGCACCCACCACACTAACTCAGGAGAGGGGCACTAGTGGGAGATGGAAGGGACTTGCACAAAGGACAGGTGTGGGGGCTTCTAAGTCAAGCGTTCTCTTCCTGGCAAATATGAGGTGACATGAAAGATGACACTAAGTGCCCGCACCTTGCCCTGCTCTCCTGTGGGCCACTGCTTTCTCCACAGTCAAACCTGGCTGCCCACCCACCTTGGGTGCACCTCTACCTAGCATTACACTCTGCCTTGTGGGGACAGGCCCCCATCTGCTCCCTTAGTAGGCAGTGTCACCACTGAGTTGAGAACGGAGACTCTGTGTATCCTTCCATGACCTCTCTACTTAGTCTTGGGCCTGGTTTAGGGGTTCCCAACCCCAGGATCAAATGCTCAATGAACTGAGGTGGAATGGGTATAATCACAATAGAAATAAAGTGTACAATAAATCTAATGAGCTTGAATGATCCCAAAACCATCACCACCCCACCCCCGGTTTGTGGGAAAATTGTCTTTCATGAAATAGGTTCCTGGTACCAAAAATGTTGGAGACTGCTATCATGTCCATGATAGAAAGGCATTGAAAACATGAATTAAAATAACCTTCTTGCTATCAGGAAATGACATCATCTCTGCTTCGGCTTTAGGAGAAAAGGATATTGACAAGCTTGGAGAACACTTCATGCCATTGTGAATTCTGAGATTTATTTTTCCAGGGAACTGGTAGGCTCAATCTGTGACTGCAATTTCCATGTGACAAATCCTAGTTTGATGAGTGACAAAAATACCCACAGTGTCACTTCAGAAGATGAGCTATGTGGCCCCTGAGCCTTCATGTGGCATCCGTGATTCTCAGAGTCAGTCAACCAGTGGCTGTTAAACAAACACAGATGCTGATCGGGGAAGCAAAGTAAGTTAAAAGCTGGTGAGCCCAGAAGTCTACAATAAATCAGCCCTTAAATCAACTGGGATACTTTGAGAAGTGTGCAGTCTTCTGAAGCAGATTCGTCTTCAGCTGCTCTGAATTAATTTGGAGACTTATAAAATTGGAATGTAGGAATGAGGAAACAATGAAAGTGTCTGCTTACACTGGCACCCAGCGAACTAAAGCACATGAGCAAGAGTTCCCTACCAGGGTCCAAGACACAATCATGCTTTTTAGTGGGGGGGTCCCAGTTGAGCCTAAACTCTATTCCTTTTTGGCTGTGACTCAGGCCTGGAACGGTGAAGGCAATGGCACCCCACTCCAGTACTCTTGCCTGGAAAATCCCATGGACAGAGGAGCCTGGTGGGCTGCAGTCCATGGGGTCACTAAGAGTCAGGCATGACTTAGCGACTTCATTTTCACTTTTCACTTTCATGCATTGGAGAAGGAAATGGCAACCCACTCCAGTGTTCTTGCCTGGAGAATCTCAGGGATGGGGGAGCCTGGTGGGCTGCCATCTATGGGGTCGCACAGAGTCGGACACAACTGAAGCGACTTAGCAGCAGCAGCAGCAGCGGAAAATGCCATGGATGGAGGAGCCTGGTAGGCTACAGTCCATGGGGTTGCTAAGAGTTGAACACGGCTGAGCGACTTCACTTTCACTTTTCACTTTCATGCATTGGAGAAGGAAATGGCAACCCAATCCAGTGTTCTTGCCTGGAGAATCCCAGGGATGGGGGAGACTGGGCTGCCGTCTAAGGGGTTGCACAGGGGTGAACATGATTGAAGCGACTTAGCAGCAGCAGCAGCAGGCAAGGCTAAAAAGACAACTCTGGCCAACTCAGGAGTGGATCTACCAGAAGTGTATGAGACTAAGAGTAGTCTTGGTGAGAATTCATCTCAGGGGAGAAGAGAGATAGTCAAGCTTGGCTGTGTAGTGAAGACTCAACCTCAAGAGGCAGCCAGAACCTTGGATACATCTTCGTGTCTTTCCTTCACATTTGTCTCCTGACCTAGTCTTTATGAACTTGCATCCTAGTCTATAGAAGGGAGAGCAATAGAGTGAGGATACAGTGGTGGGCAGGACATAAATATGGGTATGACTACATAGTGTATATAAAACTTCACCAGTCTAGGTTGAAATTTAAGGTTTAATTTTTTGTCTTTCAAGCATTAGGTAAACAAAGAAACTTAGTCCATAGCTATTCTAGTGAAAACCTCCTGCCCTTTCCACATTCTTGAGCATCCTTAGATACCTGGAAGTCTCTCATCCTTACATCCTAACAGACTTCTCCTACCCAGAGATGGAAGGGAGATTCAGGAGGAAGGGGATATATGTATACGTATGGCTGATATGCCAGCAAATTTGGAAAACTCAGCAGTGGCCACAGGACTGGAAAAAGTCAGTTTTCATTCCAATCCCAAAGAAAGGCAATGCCAAGGAATGCTCAAACTACCACACAATTGCACTCATCTCACATGCTAGTAAAGTAATGCTCAAAATTCTCCAAGCCAGGCTTCAGCAATACGTGAACCGTGAACTTCCAGATGTTCAAGCTGGTTTTAGAAAAGGCAGAGGAACCAGAGATCAAATTGCCAACATCTGCTGGATCATCGAAAAAGCAAGAGAGTTCCAGAAAAACATCTATTTCTGCTTTATTGACTATGCCAAAGCCTTTGACTGTGTGGATCACAATAAATTGTGGAAAATTCTGAAAGAGATGGGAATACCAGACCACCTGACCCGCCTCTTGAGAACCTATATGCAGGTCAGGAAGCAACAGTTATAACTGGACGTGGAACAACACACTGGTTCCAAATAGGAAAAGGAGTATGTCAAGGCTGTATATTGTCACCCTGCTTATTTAACTTATATGCCAAGTACATCATGAGAAATGCTGGGCTGGAAGAAGCACAAGCTGGAATCAAGATTGCCAGGAGAAATATCAATAACCTCAGATATGCAGATGATACCACCCTTATGGCAGAAAGTGAAGAATTAAAGAGCCTCTTGATGAAAGTGAAAGAGCAGAGTGAAAAAATTGGCTTAAAGCTCACCATTCAGAAACTAAGATCATGGCATCTGGTCCCATCACTTCATGGGAAATAGATGGGGAAACAGTGGAAACAGTGTCAGACTTTATTTTTTTGGGCTCCAAAATCACTGCAGATGGTGATTGCAGCCATGAAATTAAAAGATGCTTACTCCTTGGAAGAAAAGTTATGACCAACCTAGATAGTATATTAAAAAGCAGAGACATTACTTTGCCAACAAAGGTTCATCTAGTCAAGGCTATGGTTTTTCCAGTGGTCATGTATGAATGTGAGAGGTGGACTGTGAAGAAAGTTGAGCACTGAAGAATTGATGCTTTTGAACTGTGGTGCTGGAGAAGACTCTTGAGAGTCCCTTGGGCTGCAAGGAGATCCAACCAGTCCATCCTAAAGGTGACTAGTCCTGGGTGTTCATTGGAAGGAGTGATGCTGAGGCTGAAACTCCAATACTTTGGCCACCTCATGCGAAGAGCTGACTCATTGCAAAAGACCTTAATGCTGAGGCATCACCGACTCGATGCACATGAGTTTGGGTGAACTCCAGGAGTCGGTGATGGACAGGGAGGCCTGGCGTGCTGTGATTCATGGGGTCACAAAGAGTTGGAGACAACTGAGCGAATGAACTGAACTGAACTGATGGCTGATTCACGCTGAGGTTTGACAGAAAACAATAAAATTCTATAAAGAAATTATCCTTCAATTAAAATAAATACATTTTCAAAAACAGGGTAAAAAAAAAAAGAATTCTCCCTTCCACATGGGCTTTCCTTATGGTTCAGCTGGTAAAGAATCTGCCTGCAATGCAGGAGACCTGGGTTTGATCCCTGGTTGGGAAGATCCTCTGGAGAAGGGAAAGGCTACCCACTCCAGTAATCTGGCCTGGAGAATTCCATGGACTGGATAGTCCATGGGGTTGCAAAAGTCAGACACAACTGAGCACTTTCACTTTCACTCCCATCCACGTAGTCTTGTCCATCCTGGTCTCTCAGCCACCTCTCTCCTCTGCACAGAGCATTCACAATATGCATATCCCTCTCTCAAATACTCCCCTTCCCCAACCTGGGGATGTGGTTCTTTGCTTTTCTCAAACAATCCATTTAGATTTTGTCCTTTAGCTCTTCACAGAGGAGGGAGGCAAAAAAGCTAAGTAGGCAGAAAAAAAAAAAAGGAAAAAAGTTGTGAATCTCTATATGTTAATTTCACATCATCAAACCCATTTCAAGAAAAACTCAGTAGAGTTTAGGACCTAAACAGTCCCTTTTTGATCTCTTATTAATGAGAAGAAGACAAGGTGGAGAGAAGAAATCTTTATGATTTTCCACAGAGCCCCATATACCCCTGGACAGAATTTATAAGCAAAAGCATATCCATGCAGGAGATGGGAGCCAAAGTGGCCTGGGAGTGCTGAGATTATAGTGGCATATTGTGGCAGCAGCGCCTGACAGCACTCTGAAAGCAGGAGGACCAGGGAGAGCCAGCAGTTATGCCCGGTGGCAGCACCAGGGCCCTGTAGAGCTGATGCTGACACCTAGGACCGAGAGTGCCCTGTGAGAGAGAAAAGCACTGTGGGCTCTGACAGCTGATACAAGTCACCTTCACATGGACCCACATCCACTAGAGGCCCTGGAAAACTCACTCACTTGTCCCTGAGTGAGTCTGGAACAGAAGACCAAAAAAAGGATACGTGCCTTTTGGTCACTAAAAGAATTATTTGAAGCATATGTGCGATACCACTTGAGAGCTGGGGGACCGGTGTGAGAGTTGGTGATATGATAATAGCAGAGAGCAGTAAGAGTTGGTGAAAACCACAGGTTTTTAACATCACTGTAATTCCCTTGTTTTATGGTCTCTAGAGAGTAGCACATGACCAGGAGAGGGAATGAGTGGCTTGAAGATACACGGATTACTTATGACAAAAAGTGGCATCAGTATGTAATTCAACCTGACATACTGATATCCAGATTTTCATAGCAAAATCTAGGGAGGAAGTTCCTCTTTTTAATGTAAATTATTTTTGGAAGTCCCCAGGAACTACCTGTGATCAGAAGGTAATACCCTGTATTACATGTATGTTCATAATCTGATTCAGGATTCTCCTAAATGTAGGATCTGGAATATGTACCCACCTATAAATCCTTAAAGACTTGCTTCTAGTGTTTAGCCCTTTAAATGTTTGGGGACTAGATGGATTTACTATATTACTTGTCCTATTAAAATATAATCAGGAACAGGATTCTAGTGTTAACCTATATTTGCTTGGCTAGAGATTAATACATGGATGGATGGAAGGAAGGATGGAAGGAAGAATGAATGGGGGCTAATTTGTTTTAATACTCCATAGTATCTTCAGAGTAGCTAACAACATCATGGAGTTTAGTTAGCTATTACAAGGACACTTCCTTACTTTTCATTCAAGTATCTCTGACATAATAGAACAAAAAAATGAAATATTGGATAACACATCAACAGACCTATGTCTACAAATAACCATGAGCCCTAAGACATGTCTATTCACTTCTCCCAGCTCAATTTTCTCATTCATATAATCAGAAAAGTGGATTATACTGTCACCTAAATCTCTTTTAGTGTTAACATTCTATGATTCTACTTTCTTCTTCCCAATTCTAAATTGGGATGGTTTTTCAACTTTTTAAACAAGTAGTTTCCTTAATCCATATAGTATGTAGATTAATCTTAACATGTGTGTGTGTGCATACTAAGTCGCTTCAGTTGTGTCTGACTCTGCAACCCTATGGACTGTAGCCCACCAGGCTCCTACAGGGGATCTTTCCAACCCAGGGATGGAACTCACATCTCTTATGTCTCCTGCATTGGTGGGTGGGTTCTTTACCACTAGAGCCACCTGAAAGTGAAGCCGCTTAGTCGTGTCTGACTCTTTGTGGCCCCGTGGACTGTAGCCCACCAGGCTCCTCCATCCATGGGATTTTTCAGGCAAGAGTACTGGAGTGAGTTGCCATTTCCTTCTCCAGGGGATCTTCACAACCCAGGGATCGAACCCGGGTCTCCTGCACTGTAGGCGGATGCTTTACCGTCTGAGCCACCAGGGAAGAAAAGGCAGAAGTTTTGTGAATGAATTTTGAGTGGAAGCCAGATTTAACAAGTTCTTGATAGTCTCTTCTGTCCTTTTATTGATCCTTCCAGTGTTCCATAGACACCAATTTCTGAACCTTTGTACTAGGGAACTAAAATCTTAGAAATTAACTAGATGTACTTGAAGTGATGAATTAAAAGTTATATCTTGAATGCAACACAAGACTGAGGTGCCAGTGGTTCTGGTTAGTTAAGGAGTCAGCTAGGAAGAACATTAGTTTCAGAGTGATGCCCTATACCAGAGGGTGCTGAGTCCACAAAGCACTAATTTTCTTTCCTGTATGATTTCAAGGCCAAATTTCATAGAAGTTTTGTGTCAGCTTCACACTCCTTGAAAAATGAAGGCACAAAGAGGGGAGCATCCCTGGAGGAGTTCTGTACAGATAACCTTAAATCAGATGTAGGAAAAAAGTTGCATTTAAATTTTATCAAGTAGCGTGATGCAATGACACATCAATAACAAGTGCCTGTGGCCACATTTTTAAATGATGGCTTGGAATTTATCCCCATTACCCTCCTCCCTTTCAAAATAGATGGCAAATAAGGTTGAGTGCGACATGTCATCTATACTTTTCCCATTGTTCTTCCATTGAATTCAGAAATTAAAATGATGTTGATATTTTATTTTAGTCTTTTGTAAGAATTCTCACTGTAATCCATCATGTTCTCTAAAAATACCAGCAATTCCTTTTGACCTAGTAGAAAACAGTAGGTTTCAAATTGACTCGATGACGGGGTAAGTGACAGACTATGGTGCTCTCCAACTATTTTAGGTAAAGTCTGTTCTCGACATAACTCTGATGGATGGCAGTAAAACACACAATGGGCAGGAGGAAAAAGGACACAATCAGAAAAAAAATGATATTTCCTCCACTTTCCTCTTTCATCTACCTCCCCACAAAAGAATGGAATGTCAGAGAGACCTTCACTGTGAAATTTATAATTGTTCCTTTATTTAGTACAGCTCAAGGCTGTAACTGACTGTATCATCTGGGACTCGGCAGGATAACTTGTTGATAATAGTCACTGAAAGTAAAGAATAGAGAACAGAAAAAACTAACCTTCTCCAGAGTGACGTCACTTTCTGCAAATGAAAGTTACCAGCCCTTTATTCCTCATCTATCCTTTACTCCATCTCAAATTCAACTTTGTTTGAATAAAGACTATTAATTTAGATTTTAGGCATACATTTCTTCTTAGTGAAAAATAAAAATCAAAGCTTTCTCTGCATAATTTTTCACAATATTTTTTTCTTATTTATTTATCCAAATATTAAGAATTTATGGAGTCTTCTGTATGGTAATTGGGAATATCCCTTGGAGGAAGAAATAGCAACCCATTCCAGTATTCTTGCCTGGGGAATTCTATGGACAGAGGAGCCGGGTGGGCTATATAGTCCACGGGGTCACAAAGAGTCAGACACGACTTAGCCACTACAGAGCAGCAGTGGCATATGTTAATCACTCATAAGTGACTGGAGAGAAAAAAATTAATGAAACATGATTCCCTTCAAGAAACTCATAGTTTGATTTTTCTGCATTGAAATCATAGCCTGTGTGAAGATAGAGTCTAAGTCTCTAAACAGTATATAATGTCTTTAACAGGAAGCTCAAAGTAAATCCCAGATAAGTTAAGACTAGTGTAGCAGGAACACAGGGAGAGAAAGATTAGCTAACTTCAGTTTTCTCTTATAGGATGGCTACATATCATAATATTCTCTCATTCTCTTCTACCTGATCTAAGTTGGAGGTGCAATGCTATGGTACCAGGCCACAGCCTCCCTTCTGACACTAGTGGCAGATGTGACAGTAACGTGAGTAGAAGCAGCTCACTGGTCCCTCTGCTTAAGAGTGTGCAAGATCTGAGTCAGAAGGCAAAAAAAAAACTATTCTGAAAAATAAACAACATAGTTTCTTCCAAATGTTTTCTCTATCCCACATTTACATATGATGTAGTGGGAATAATTTTTGCGTCTACCTAATTTAATCCTGCTAATGTCACTGGGAGAGGGGAGCAGTTGTTAATATTTAGAGTCAAACAACTGGGTGGTTTTAAAAAGTATTTTTCAACTCTGAAAAAACCCTTTTTACATTGAATAGTGCTCTGAGCTTTATTTTTATTGTGGAAAGAAAAATCTAACATGAGACCTACTGAGCACGCATTGCCCTCTTAAGATATGATTAACTGTACAGTATGGTATAGTTAACTGTAAGTACAATGTTGTATGGCAGATCTAGAACATATTCATCTGCTTAATTGAAATGTCATGCCTGTAGATTAGTAGCTTCCCTCTTATCCTCTCCTCCCAGCCTTGGGCAATCACCATTCTACTCTTCAATTCTATGAATTCGACCATTTTAGACACTTCAGATAAATGGAGTCATGCAAGTGTTTGTCTTTCTGTGACTGGTTTATTTCACTTAGCACCACATCCTTGAGATTATTTCATGTTGTCACATATTGCAGAAGTTCCTTTTTTTTAAAGACTGAATAATATGCCATTGTATATGTAAGGCTTCATTTCATTTATTTATTTGCCCATGGAAATTTCACTTGCTTCCAGTATATGGAATAGGGCTGAAGTATTATGAATAGTGCTCTACAGTGAATGACCTTGATGCTGGAAATATTGAAGGCGGGAGGGGACGGGGACGACAGAGGATGAGATGGTTGGATGGCATCACTGACTCTATGGACATGAGTTTGAGCCAGCTCCAGGAGCTGGTGATGGACAGGCAAGCCTGGAGTGCTGCAGTCCCTGGGGTCACAAAGAGTTGGGTATGACTGAGCGACTGAACTGACTGACTGACTGACTGACTGACAGTGAACACAGGATCACTAGTATCTCTTTGAGATCCTGATTTAAATTCCTGTGGATGAATTCCCAGGAGTAGGATTGCTAGATCATATGGTTGGAATTTTAATTTTTTGAGGAACCGCTGTACTGTTTTCCATAGCAGCTGCAGCATTTTACATTTCCACCATTGACGCACAGGATTCTCTTCACAAACTTGCAAATACTTGTTACCTCTTGTCTCTTTGATGATAGCTATTCTAACAAGAATGAGGTGACATCTCATTGTAGTTTTGATTTGCATTTTCCTGATGATTAGTGACACTGAATTTTTTTTTTTCATATGCCATTTGGTCATTTGTATGTCTCCTTAGGAAAATATGTATTCTAGTCTTTAGCTCACTTTAAAATCAGGTTATTAGATTTTCTGCTATCAAGATGGAGGAGTTCCTTATACATTTTGAAGACTAACTCATTATCATATACATGATTTGCAAATATTTCCTCCCTTTCTGTAGGTTTGCTTTTTACTCTCTTGACTGTTTTCTTAGCTATGCAGAAGGTTTTAAATTTGATACAGTCCTACTTGTTTAATTATGTTTTTGTGGTCTATGCTTTTTGGTGTCATATCCATGAAATCACAGCCAAAAATTTAAAGAAAACACAGGAGAAATTCTTTGTAGACACCAAGACCTGAGTGTTAATGATTTGTTTTAAAATGCACTTTGGGAGATGGTGAAGGACAGGGAAGCCTGGCGTGCTGCAATCCATGGGGTCGCCAAGAGTCGGACACGACTAAGCGACTGAACAACAGCAAAACGCATAGAGGTTCAGACCCCGAGTACTATTTCACTCTTCTCTTGTTGCGGTTCACATCTCATCTGAGTTCTCTAAGACTCTGCTATGCTGCTCTGGGTCTGTCCCACATATGTATAACTCAGGAGTGAGCCAAGGTCTGCAGATTTATATGCATAATTAGGGATCCCTTTCTGTTCTGGGACTTTTCTCTTATGCTTCTGACCCTTGGTCTCCTCTTGCTGGTTCCTCTAACCAGAAAGATAGGGTTTCTACTGGTATTACAGTGCCTTACCACCCTGCACTTTCAGTGGGGCTCTGTGCTGAGTGCAAAGTCCATCAAAAAGCAAGTTGAGAAACTCATTTGTGGTACCTTCTTTAAGTTTTGGTTTCCCCCCACAATTTGCTTGCTTTTGTTTAATATAAGAGCCTTAGGTGGTTTCATATTTGTATTTTTTCCCAGGGTTTCTAATTATAATCAGCTGGAAATGGAGACTGTAGCAGATTTATGCCAGAACTGCCATGCCAGAACTGGAGTCAGTATGCTTATTTCTCTTAAAGCTTACTGTTAAGCATTTTATTTTTTAAATCTTAATATAAGCAGGTTTTTGCTTTTATTATATGATTATATTTTTAATTGGTTATTATTTATACATATGAAGGCTATCTATTTGCAAATATTAATTTTGTATTTTCCTACATTAGCATTGTGTCAGTTTTATCATTGATTCCTTTGAGTTTTATAAACATAGTCTCTCTAAAAGGATATAGTTTTACTTCTTTTGCCAGTTTTAATGTGTTGAATTATTTCCTTTTGCCTAATTGTATTGGCTAAATCATATAATATGTTACTAAACAATGCAAGAGATAAGTGGGCAACTTTAACTTATTCCTGACCCTACTGGGACTATCTCTGAAGTTTTCCTATTAAATAAAAATATGGCTTAAAAGGTGAGT
The DNA here is from genome assembly GCF_003369695.1 of Bos indicus x Bos taurus. Lineage (NCBI taxonomy): Eukaryota > Metazoa > Chordata > Mammalia > Artiodactyla > Bovidae > Bos > Bos indicus x Bos taurus. Next base: position 56,059,769 of record NC_040076.1, on the reverse strand, counting down.
TATATATATTTAGTGTTAAAGAAGAATCAATACTTATTGAGTGTATATTTTAAAATCAGGAATGGGTGCTACATTTTGTCAAGACTTTTTTAGTGTCTACAGAAATAATCATTTATTTCTCTTTGGCAATTAAAGAGTATATTTTTCATTGGACTCTATTCACTTATGTTTTACTTGGAATTTTGACATCCATATTTAAAAATGAGACTGCTTAAGCTTTCTTTTTATATTTTACGTGATTTAGACATCAGTGTTATACTTACTCCATTCAAAAAAATGGGAAGTTTCCTTACTTTTTCTGTGCTTGGGAACAAGGATTTTAGAATATCCTTGAGCAAATCTGGACTTGGTACTTACCTGTGGCAATTTTCTCATATCTCACTGATTTTTATATTGAAAAAGTATCTTATTAAGTCTTTTATTTCTCCTGAGGTCAATTGTGGCAAATTATATTTTTGTCACAACCTATTATTTTTCAAATATGTTTGCATATAAATATATAAACAATCTCAGTTAAGTTCAGTTGCTCAGTCAGATCCAACTATTTGTGACCCCATGGATTGCAGCATGCCAGGCCAACCTGTCTATCACCAGCTCCTGGAGTGTACTCAAACTCATGTCTATTGAGTAAGTGATGCCATCCAACCATCTCATCCTCTGTCATCCCCATCTCCTCCCGCCTTCATTCTTTCCCATCACCAGGGACTGTTCAAAGGAGTCAGTTCTTTGCATTAGGTGGTCAAAGTATTGGAGTTTCAGCTTAAACATCAGTCCTTCCAATGAATATTCAAGACTGATTTCCTTTAGGATGGACTGGTTGGATCTCCTTGTAGTCCAAGGGACTCTCAAGAGTCTTCTCCAATGCCACAGTTCAAAAGCATCAATTCTTCGGCACCCAGCTTTCTTTATAGTCAAACTCTCACATCCATACATGACCACTGGAAAAACCATAGCCTTGACTAGATGGACCTTTGTTAGCAAAGTAATGTCTCTGCTTTTTAATATGCTGTCTAGATTGATCATAACTTTCCTTCCAAGGAGTAAGCGTCTTTTAATTTCATGGCTGCAATCACCATCCGCAGTGATCTTGGAGCCCAGAAAAAGAAAGTCAGCTACTGTTTCCACTGTTTCCCCATCTATTTGCCATGAAGTGATGGGACCAGATACCATGATCTTAGTTTTCTGAATGTTGAGCTTTAAGCCAACTTTTTCACTCTCCACTTTCACTTTCATCAAGAGGCTTTTTAGTTCTTAACTTTCTGCCATAAGGGTGATATCATCTGCATATCTTAGGTTATTGATATTTCTCCTGGCAATCTTGATTCCAGCTAGTGCTTCTTCCACCCCAAGTTTCTCATGATGTACTCTGCATATAAGTTAAATAAGCAGGGTGACAGTATACAGCCTTGACGTACTCCTTTTTATATTTAGAACCAGTCTGTTGTTCCATGTCCAGTTCTAACTGTTGCTTCCTGACCTGCATATAGGTTTCTCAAGAGGCAGGTCAGGTGGTCTGGTATTTCCATCTCTTTCAAAATTTCCCAAAGTTTATTGTGATCCACACAGTCAAAGGCTTTGGCATAGTCAATAAAGCAGAAATAGATGTGTTTCTGGAACTCTCTTGCTTTTTCAATAATCCAGCAGATGTTGGCAATTTGATCTCTGGTTCCTCTGCCTTTTCTAAAATCAGCTTGAACATCTGGAAGTTCCCGGTTCACGAATTGCTGAAGTCTTGCTTGGAGAATTTTGAGCATTACTTTACTGGCGTGTGCTGCTGCTGCTGCTAAGTCGCTTCAGTCATGTCCGACTCTGTGCAACCCCATAGACTGCATCCCACCAGGCTCCCCTGTCCCTGGAATTCTCCAGGCGAGAACACTGGAGTGGGTTGCCCTTTCCTTCTCCAATGCATGAAAGGGAAAAGTGAAAGTGAAGTCGCTCAGTCGTGTCTGACTCTTCACGACCCCATGGACTGCAGCCTACCAGGCTCCTCTGTCCATGGGATTTTCCAGGCAAGAGTACTGGAGTGGGGTGCCATCGCTTGTGCAGTAGTTTGAGCATTCTTTGGCATTGCCTTTCTTTGGGATTGGAATGAAAACTGACCTTTTCTAGTCCTGTGGCCACTGTTGAGTTTTCCAAATTTGTTGGCATATTGAGTGCAGCGCTTTCACAGCATCATCTTTCTGATTTTAGTATATGTGCTGCCGAAGCGAGCACAGCATCATCTTTCTGGACTTGAAATAGCTCAACTGGAATTCCATCACCTCCACTAGCTTTGTTCATAAGTGATGCTTCCTCAGTGATGCTTCCTAAGGCCCACTTGATTTCACATTCCAGGATGTATGGCTCTAGGTGAGTGATCACACCATCATGATTATCTGGTTCATGAAGATCTTTTTTGTACAGTTCTTTTGTGTATTCTTGCCACCTCTTCTTAATATCTTCTGCTTCTGTTAGGTCCCTACAATTTCTGTCCTTTATTGAGCCCATCTTTGCATGAAATATTCCTTTGGTATTTCTAATTTTCTTGAGGAGATATCTAGTCTTTCCCATTCTATTGTTTTCCTCTATTTCTTTGCACTGATCACTGAGGAAGGTTTTCTTATCTCTCCTTGCTATTCTTTGGAACTCTGCATTCAAATGGGTATATATTTCCTTTTCTCCTTTGCTTTTTGCTTCCCTTCTTTTCACAGCTATTTGTAAGGCCTACTCAGACAGCCATTTTGCTTTTTTGCATTTCTTTTTCTTGGGGATGGTCTCAATTCCTGTCTCATGTACAATGTCATGAACCTCCGTCCATAGTTCATCTGGCACTCTGTCTATCAGATCTAGTCCCTTAAATCTATTTCTCACTTCCACTGTATAGTCATAAGGGATTTGATTTAGGTCATACCTGAATGGTGTAGTGGTTTTCCCTACTTTCTTCAATTTCAGTCTGAATTTGGCAATAAGGAGTTCATGATCTGAGCCATAGTCAGCTCCCGGTCTTGTTTTTGCTGACTGTATAGAGCTTCTCCATCTTTGGCTTCAAAGATTACAATCAATCTGATTTCAGCATTGACCATCTGTGATGTCCATGTGTAGAGTCTTCTCTTGTGTTGTTGGAAGAGGGTGTTTGCTATAATCAGTGCAGTCTCTTGGCAAAATTCTATTAGCCTTTGCTGTGCTTTATTCTGTACTCCAAGGCCAGATTTGCCTGTTACTCTAGGTGTTTCTTGACTTCTTAATTTTGCATTCCAGTCCCCTATAAAGAAAGGGACATCTTTTTTGAGTGTTAGTTCTAGAAAGTCTTATAGGTCTTTATAGAACTGTTCAACTTCAGCTTCTTCAGCATTATTGGTTGGGGCATAGACTTAGATTACTGTGATATTAAAATGGTTTGCCTTGGAAATGAACAGAGTTCATTCTGCCATTTTTGAGATTGCATCCAAGTACTGCATTTAGGACTCTTTTGTTGACTATGATGGCTACTCCATTTCTTCTAAGGGATTCCTGCCCACAGTAGTAGATATAATGGTCATCTGAGTTAAATTCCCCCATTCCAGTCCATTTTAGTTCGCTGATTCCTAGAATGTCGATGTTCACTCTTGCCATCTCCTGTTTGACCACTTCCAATTTGCCTTGATTCATGGACCTAACATTCCAGGTCCCAATGCAATATTGCTCTTTACAGCATAGGACTTTGCTTCTATCACCAGACACATCCACAACTGGGTGTTGTTTTTGCTTTGGCTCCATCTCTTCATTCTTTCTGGAGTTATTTCTCCACTGATCTCCAGTAGCATATTGGGCACCTACTGACCTGGGGAGTTCATCTTTCAGTGTCCTATCTTTTTGCCTTTCCATACTGTTCATGGGGTTCTCAAGGCAAGAATACTGAGGTGGTTTGCCATTCTCTTCTCCAGTGGTCCATGTGATTAGATTGGTTAGTTATCTGTGGTTGTGGGTTTCAGTCTGTCTGCCCTCTGATGGAGAAGGATAAGAGGCTTATTGAAGCTTCCTATTTGGAGAGACTGACTGAGGGGGAAACTGGGTCTTGTTCTGATGGGCAGGGTCATGCTCAGTAAATCTTTAAACCAATTTTCTGTTCATGGGTGGAGCTGTGTTCCCTCCCTGCTATTTACCTGGGGCCAAACCAAGTGACTGGCTTCCCTCTCTCAGATGGTAAAGTATCTGCCCACAATGTGGGCAACCAGGGTTCGATCCCTGGGCTGGGAAGATCCCCTGGAGATTGAAATGGCAACCCACTCCAGTATTCTTGCCTGGAGAATCCCATGGACAGAGGAGCCTTGTAGGTTACAGTCCATGGGGTCGCAAAGAGTCGGACACAACTCAGCAACTTCACTTTCTTTCACTTCTAAACCAAGTGATGGCATCTGTTCCCATCAATTCATGGGAAATAGATGGGGAAACAGTGTCAGACATTTTTTTTTTGGGGGGGGGGCTCCAAAATCCCTGCAGATGTTGATTGCAGCCATGAAATTAAAATATGCTTACTCCTTGGAAGGAAAGTTATGACCAACCTAGACAGCATATTAAAAAGCAGAGATATTACTTTGTCAACAAAGGTCCATCTAGTCAAGGCTATGGTTTTTCCAGTGGTCATGTATGGATGTGAGAGTTGGGCTGTGAAGAAAGCTGAGCACCGAAGAATTGATGCTTTTGAACTATGGTGTTGGAGAAGACTCTTGAGAGTCCCTTGGACTGCAAGGAGATCCAACCAGTCCATCTGAAAGGAGATCAGTCCTGGGTGTTCATTGGAAGGACTGATGCTGAGGCTGAAACTCCAATACTTTGGCCACCTCATGAGAAGATTTGACTCATTGGAAAAGACTCTGATGTTGGGATGAATTGGGGGCAGGAGGAGAAGGGGACGATAGAGGATGAGATGGCTGGATGCCATCACTGACTCGATGGACATGGGTTTGGGTGGATCCCGGAAGCTGGTGATGGACAGGGAGGCCCGGTGTGCTGCAATTCATGGGGTCGCAAAGAGTCAGACATGACTGAGTGACTGAACTGAACTGAAACCATGGTGGAGGTAATGAAGATAATGGCCAACTCCTTCAAAAGATCCCATGCATGTAATGCTACACTCACTGCCCCCAACCCTGCAGCAGGCTGCCACCAACCCACATCTCTGCTGGACACTCCTGGGCAAGTCTGGGTCAGTCTCTCATGGGGTCACTGCTCCTTTCCCAGGAGAAACTTGGGAGTGAATAAAATAGGATGGGGGCAGGGAAGAAGCTAAATGAAGACACAGGTTCAGCCAAAGTCTGGCCTCAGCCTGAGCCCATGAGGAGCTCTAGGGCATGAATGACACCACAGAGTTGTCCTCCCTGGGCAGAGCACTTTGTGCTGGAAACGCTCAGCACTATGTGCTTTTAATCAACCAGTTATTTCCTAGAGGTTTCCCTGGGTGGGAGTGTCATCTTCCAGGTATTCTTGATGAAATAGCTCCTGGAGGCCAAGGGCAATTCTCAGGAGAAGAGGGCAGCTGTGAGCTGTTAGCAGTCAACTCTCAAAGCAGCTGCCAATAAGTGTGCCGGCCTGGTAAAGAGGGCCAGAGTAGGGCACCAACAGCCTCTACTATACATGGATTTCCATATTAGGAGACCTGGGTTTGAATCCCAACTTCACTACTTAATGGCTTGGGCATTGATCTTGGGCAAGTTTCCCAAATTCCCAAAACCTCATTTTTCTCATTTGTAAAATGGGAGTAATAATTTGTTGTTGTTTTTCAGTCACTAAGTCATGTCCAACTCTTTGCAACCCCATGGACTGCAGCATGCCAGGCTTCCCTGTGCTTACTATCTCCCAGACGTTGCCCTAATTCATGTTCATTGAATCAGTGATGCCGTCCAACCATCTCATCCTCTACCACCCACTTCTCCTCCTGCCCTCAATCTTTTCCAGCATGAGGGTCTTTTCCAATGAGTTGGTTCTTTGCATCAGGCTGACCAAAGTATTGGAGCTTCAGCTTCAGCATCTGTCCTTCCAGTGAATATTCAGGGTTGATTTTATCTGTCAATCCCCCGCCTCCTATGAGGCTCCCATTCTCAAGGCAGCAGGTTCTATCATGACTTAAAATTTATGATTTCAAGTTATTTCCCCTATATCATTTTTGATTTTATGCAACTATGTTTTACCCCCTTTTTGTCAGTTAGATTAACTAGTGGTTTGTCTATGTTGTTAATTTTTTCCAAAGAACTAGCATTTTTATTTATTTATTAATTTTACCATTTTCCAGCTATCTGTTTCATTGATTTTTACTTCTACATCTTTATTTTCTTTCTGCTTCCCCCCATTCTAAGTTGGGAATTTTATTCATTTATTTTCAGCTTTTCATTTTATTTATCTAAACATCATAGTGTGTAGAGGTATATATTTTCCTCCAATCACTCCTTTAATTGTATCTCAAAAAATTTTAGGAAGAGTTTATTAATATTTACTGAGTTTCTGTCTACATCAAACTACATTTCTATAGACTTATATGTAAAAGATGGCTTGCTTATATATAAAAACCCTTGGCTCGCGTTTTCTTTTTATTTGAGTCTCTTAAAATTGTTCTTCCACTGTTTTCTCACTTTATGATCTTATTTCCTTTGTAAGTGACTTGGCCTTTTTGCATGGGTATGCAGAAGGCTGCCTCTGTATATTTAAGTCTAAGAGGTTTGATAGACTGTGTCCTAGAGTTGACCATTCTGGGTCATTTCCACCATGTACACAAGGGCTCTTTGAATCATAGATCCAAGTTTTCTAACAGTTACAGAAAATTTTCTTGGATTATAGTTTAAATATTAGTTCTTTTGTCCATTGTTCTGTTTTTCTTTTTCAGAAGTCCCAATGTACATATGTCTAATATTCTTATGTATCTTCTATGTTATTTTTCTCTATGATATTTGTATCTTCTTTTTGGTTTTCTTGAAACTCTCCACTTATTTTCTAAATTCTTAAGTTTTCAGGGAAATTCATTTTTTTTTCTTGAGGACTTTGAAATTATTCTTCCCATGTAAGATGATATTTCCCCTTCTTCTCCCCCCTGCCCCCACCCCTGCCCCAATTTCTCTTTTAGGTTTTACTTATTGTTCATCATATCTTATTTTACTTGTTCAATTAATTTTGCTTTCCTGGTTAAAATTTTTTATGACACACACTCACACACAAAACAGAAAGGAATTCCCTGGCTATCCAGTGGTTAGGACTCTGTGCTTTCATTGCCAGGGCCTGGGATTTAATCCCTGGTAAGAGGAATAAGATCCCACAGACCATATGGTGCAGCAAAAAAAAAAAAAAAAAAAATCCTCTCTGTAAAAACCTTAATAACTTATTTAAGGATATTTAATTCAAAGGAAGGAACTGTTAAACATATCCCCACTTTGTAGTTAGGTTTTTGGGGAAATTTTTCATCAGTTTTTCTTCTCATCATTTTTCTTTATAGCAGTTTTGTATGGATACTATCAGACATTTTTGTTCAATGTGTTAATTTTTTCTAATCAGCCCTAATGTGAAAGGGTAAAGTGTTTGGGAGGTTTACTAGGTTTCTTGCTTCAACAGGACCTTCTTTTGTTGGTGTAAAGTAAAAGTGAAAGTCATTCAGTCATGTCAGGGTCTTTGTGATCCTATGGACTACACAGTTCATGGAATTCTCCAGGCGAGAATACTGGTGTGGGTAGCTGTTTCCTTCTCCAGAGGATCTTTCTAACCCAGGAATCGAACCCAGGTCTCCCGTATTGCAGGCAGTATCTACCAGCTGAGCCACCAAGGAATGACTCAAAATGTTTTAAATTAGTGGCACATTTTGGGGATAGAGAATGGGCTGATTCATTTTCTGATTTGGGGATTCTCTTGTTTCTGTATCTTAATTTGTATTGCAGTTTCCTTCATTCCTTGTATCTCCAAGCCTCCAAGAAAGGTCTCTCCTGACCAAGTTACCCACTCTTCTCCAGAAATTATATCTTACCAAGATTGCTAGAATTTAGCCTTCACTCTTTAAGTCATTTCTTTTTGCTCTTCCAGGAGCATGTGCTCTGATCCACCTAGCCTCAGATCTGTTCTGTTTTCACACTCAGCACACTCCGCATGGGGACTTCTTTCATGAGGGTGATTTTATTTGTGTTCTGCCATGATGGTTTCTCATTTATATATATATTTTTACTTTATTCTATTATGGCATGATTCTAGAGCTAACTTTAGAATATTGGGGGTTATTAACTCCCTATAAAAACATGTAATTTGATGCACTATACTCAATCTTCTAGTTTGGCTATAAGAATGAGTGGTGGGTGGTTTTATCTACTCTCTATGTGGATCTGCATCCTTTTTTGACACTGTATGGACAGATTTGGATTAGGAAGTTGCAAATGACATACAGAAACCCAAATGCTTAAAACAGTGAAAGTCGCTCAGTCATGTCTGATTCTTTGCAACCCCATGGACTATACAGTCCATGGAATTCTCCTGGCCAAAATACTGGAGTGGGTAGCCTTTCCCTTCTCCAGGGGATCTTCCCAACGCAGGGATTGAACCCAGGTCTCCTGCATTGCAGGTAGATTCTTTACCAGCTGAGCCACAAGGGAAGCCCAAGACTACTTGAATGGGTAGCCAACCCTTGCCAGTGGATCTTCCCAACCCTGGAATCGAACCTGGGTCTCCTGCACTGCAGGCAGATGCTTTACCAACTGAGCTATGAGGGAAGCCTTTTGTTTTTGTTTGTTTGTTTGTTTGTTTGTGTGTGTGTGTTTTAATTAATTAATTTTTTATTTAAGGATAATTGCTTTACAGAATTTTGCTGTTTTCTGTCAAACCTCAACATGAATAAGCCATAGGAGGACTGGAAACGGTCAGTTTTCATTCCAATCCAAAAGAAAGGCAATGCCAAAGAATGCTCAAACTACCGCACAGTTGCATTCATCTCAAATGCTAGTAAAGTAATGCTCAAAATTCTCCAAGCCAGGCTTCAGTAATACGTGAACCGTGAACTTCCAGATGTTCAAGCTGGTTTTAGAAAAGGCAGAGGAACCAGAGACCAAATTGCCAACATCCGCTGGATCATCGAAAAAGCAAGAGAGTTCCAGAAAAACATCTATTTCTGCTTTGTTGACTATGCCAAAGCCTTTGACTGTGTGGATCACAATAAACTGTGGAAAATTCTGAAATAGATGGGAATACCAGACTACCTGACCTGCCTCTTGAGATATTTGTATGCAGGTCAGGAAGCAACAGTTAGAACTGGACATGAAACAACAGACTGGTTCCAAATAGGAAAAGGCGTACGTCAAGGCTGTATATTGTCACCCTGCTTATTTAACTTCTATGCAGAGTACATTATGAGAAATGCTGGGCTGGAAGAAGCACAAGCTGGAATCAAGATTGCTGAGAGAAATATCAATAACCTAAGATATGCAGATGACACCACCCTTATGGCAGAAAGTGAAGAGGAACTCAAAAGCCTCTTGATGAAAGTGAAAGTGGAGAGTGAAAAAGTGTGCTTAAAGCTCAACATTCAGAAAACGAAGATGATGGCATCTGGTCTCACCACTTTATGGGAAATAGATGGGGAAACAGTAGAAACAGTGTCAGATTTTATTTTTTTGAGCTCCAAAATCACTGCAGATGGTGACTGCAGCCATGAAATTAAAAGACGCTTACTCCTTGGAAGGAAAGTTATGACCAACCTAGATAGCATATTCAAAAGCAGAGATATTACTTTGCCAACAAAGGTCCATCTAGTCAAGGCTATGGTTTTTCCAGTGGTCATGTACAGATGTGAGAATTGGACTGTGAAGAAGGCTGAGCGCTGAAGAATTGATGCTTTTGAACTGTGGTGTTGGAGAAGACTCTTGAGAGTCCATTGGACTGCAAGGAGATCCAACCAGTCCATTCCGAAAGAGATCAGCCCTGAGTGTTCTTTGGAAGGAATGATGCTAAAGCTGAAACTCCAGTAATTTGGCCATCTCATGCAAAGAGTTGACTCATTGAAAAAGACTCTGATGCTGGGAGGGATTGGGAGCAGGAGGAGAAGGGGACGACAGAGGATGAGATGGCTGGATGGCATCACTGACTCGATGGACATGAGTCTCAGTGAACTCTGGGAGTTGGTGATGGACAGCAAGGCCTGCCATGCTGTGATTCATGGGGTTGCAAAGAGTCGGACATGACTGAGTGACTGAACTCAACTGACTGATACATATATCCCCTCCCTTTTGAAATTCACTCCCATCTCCCTCCCCATCCCACCCCTCTAGGTTGACACAGAGCCCCTGTTTGAGTTTCCTGAGCTATACAGAAATTCCTGTTGTCTATCTATTTTATATATGGTAATATAAGTTTCCATGTTACTTTTTCCATACATCTTCACCCTCTCCTCCCCTCTCCCCATGCCCATAAATCTATTCTCTATGTCTGTTTCTCCATTGTTGCCCTGTAAATAAATTTTTCAGTACCATTTTTCTAGATTCTGTATATATGTGTTAGAATATGGTATTTATCTTTCTCTTTCTGACTCACTTCACTCTGTATAATAGGTTCTAGGTTCATCCACCTCATTAGAACTGACTCAAATGCATTCCTTTTTATGGCTGAGTAATACTCCATTGTGCATATGTACCACAACTTCTTTATCCATTCATCTGTCAATGGACATCTAGGTTGCTTCCATGTTCTAGCTACTGTAAATAATGCTGCAATGAACAATGGGATACATGTGTCTCTTTCAGTTTTGGTTTCCTCAGGGTATATGCCTAGGAGTGGGATTGCTGGGTCATATGGTGGTTTTATTCCTAATTTTTAAAGCAATCTCCATACCGTCTTCCATAGTGGCTATATCAATTTACCTTTCCACCAACAGTGCAAGAGTGTTCCCCTTTCTCCACACTCTTTCCAGCACTTATTGTTTGTAGACTTCTTCATGAGGGCCATTCTGACCAGTGTGAGGTGATATCTCATTGTGGTTTTGATTTGCATTTCTTTGATAGCGAGCGATGTTGAGCATCCTTTCGTGTGTTTGGTAGCCATCTGTATGCCTTCTTTGGAGAAATGTCTGTTTAGGTCTTTTTCTCACTTTTTGATTGGTTTGTTTTTCTGGTATTGAGTTGTGTGAGGTGCTAGTATATTTTGGAAATTAATCCTTTGTCTGTTGTTTCATTTGCTATTATTTTCACCCATTCTGAGGGTTGTCTTTTCACCTTGCTTATAGTTTCCTTTGCTGTGCAAAAGCTTTTAACTTTAATCAGGTCCCACTTGTTTACTTTTGTTTTTATTTCCATTGCTCTAGGAGGTGGATCATAGAGGATATTGCTTTGATTTATGTCATCAAGTGTCCTGCCTACGTTTTCCTAAGAAATAGAGGAAAACAACAGAATGGGAAAGACTAGGGATCTCTTCAAGAAAATCAGAGATACCAAAGGAACATTTCATGCAAAGATGAGCTCGATAAAGGACAGAAATGGTATGGACCTAACAGAAGCAGAAGATATTAAGAAGAGATGGCAAGAATACACAGAAGAACTGTACAAAAAAGATCTTCACAACCCAGATAATCACGATGGTGTGATCACTGACCTAGAGCCAGACATCCTGGAATGTGAAGTCAAGTGGGCCTTGGAAAGCATCCCTACGAACAAAGCTAGTGGAGGTGATGGAATTCCAGTTGAGCTTTTCCAAATCCTGAAAGATGATGCTGTGAAAGTGCTGCACTCAATATGCCAGCATATTTGGAAAACTCAGCAGTGGCCACAGGACTGGAAAAGGACAGTTTTCATTCCAATCCCAAAGAAAGGCAATGCCAAAGAATGCTCAAACTACCACACAATTGCACTCATCTCACATGCTAGTAAAGTAATGCTCAAAATTCTCCAAGCCAGGCTTCAGCAATATGTGAACCATGAACTTCCTGATGTTCAAGCTGGTTTTAGAAAAGGCAGAGGAACCAGAGCCCAAATTGCCAACATCCACTGGATCATAGAAAAAGCAAGAGAGTTCCAGAAAAACATCTATTTCTGCTTTCTTGACTATGCCAAAGCCTTTGACTGTGTGGATCACAATAAACTGTGGAAAATTCTGAAAGAGATGGGAATACCAGATCACCTGACCTGCCTCTTGAGAAATTTGTATGCAGGTCAGGAAGCAACAGTTAGAACTGGACATGGAACAACAGACTGGTTCCAAATAGGAAAATGAGTTCATCAAGGCTGTATATTGTCACCCTGTTTATTTAACTTATATGCAGAGTACATCATGAGAAACGCTGGACTGGAAGAAGCACAAGCTGGAATCAAGATTGCCGGGAGAAATATCAATAACCTCAGGTATGCAGATGACACCACCCTTATGGCAGAAAGTGAAGAGGAACTCAAAAGCCTCTTGATGAAAGTGAAAAAGGAGAGTGAAAAAGTTGGCTTAAAACTCAACATTCAGAAAACAAAGATCATGGCATCCTGTCCCACCACTTTATGGGAAATAGATGGGGAAACAGTGGAAACAGTGTCAGACTTTATTTTTCTGGGCTCCAAAATCACTGCAGATGGTGACTGCAGCCATGAAATTAAAAGACGCTTACTCCTTGGAAGGAAAGTTATGACCAACCTAGATAGCATATTCAAAAGCAGAGACATTACTTTGCCAACAAAGATCTGTGTAGTCAAGTCTATGGTTTTCCTGTGGTCATGTATGGATGTGAGCGTTGGACTGTGAAGAAGGCTGAGCACCGAAGAATTGATGCTTTTGAACTGTGGCGTTGGACAAGACTCTCGAGAGTCCCTTGGACTGCAAGGAGATCCAACCAGTCCATTCTGAAGGAGATCAGCCCTGGGATTTTTTTGGAAGGAATGATGCTAAAGCTGAAACTCCAGTACTTTGGCCATGCGAAGAGTTGACTCATTGGAAAAGACTCTGATGCTGGGAGGGATTGGGGGTAGGAGGAGAATGGGATGACAGAGGATGAGATGGCTGGATGGCATCACTGACTCGATGGACGTGAGTCTCAGTGAACTCCGGGAGTTGGTGATGGACAGGGAGGCCTGGCATGCTGTGATTCATGGGGTCGCAAAGAGTCGGACACGACTGAGCGACTGATCTGATCAGAAGAGTTTTATAGTTTCTGGTCTTATATTTAGGTCTTTAATCTATTTTGGGTTTATCTTTGTGTATGGTGTTAGGAAGTGTTCTAATTTTCTTTTACATGTAGCTGTCCAGTTTTCCCAGCACCATTCACTGAAGAGGCTGTCTTTGCCCCTTTGTATATTCTTGCCTCCTTTGTCCAAAATAAGGTAACCATAGGTGCATGGGCTTTTTCTGGGCTTTCTATCTTGTTCCATTGGTCTATATTTCTGTTTTTGTGCCAGTACCATACTGTCTTGATGACTTTAGCTTTGTAGTATGACATGAAGTCAGGAAGCTTGATTCCTCCAGCTCCGTTCTTCTTTCTCAAGACTGCTTTGGCTATTCAGGATCTTTTGTGTTTCCATATGAACTGTGAAATTTTTTGTTCTAGTTCTGTGAAAAATGCCACTGGTAATTTGATAGGGATTGAGTTGAATCTGTAGATTGCATTTGGTGGTATAGTCATTTTCACAATATTGATTCTTCCTACCCAAGAACATGGAATATCTCTCCATCTGTTTATGTCATCTTTGATTTCTTTCATTAGTATCTTATAATTTTCTGTGTACAGTTCTTTCATATTGTTAGGTAAATTTATTCCTAGATATTTAATTATTTTTGTTGAAATGGTGAATGGGATTGATTCCTTAATTGCCCTTTCTGATTTTTAATTGTTAGTGTATAGAAATACAAGTGATTTCTGTGTATTGACTTTGTATCCTGCAACTTTACTAAGTTCACTGATTAGTAATTTTTTGATGCTATCTTTAAGGTTTTCTACGTACAGTACCATGTCATCTGCAAACAGTGAGCACTTTACTTCTTTACTGATCTGGATTTCTTTTATTTCTTTTTCTTCTCTGATTGCTCTAGTGAGGATTTCCAGAACTATGGTGAATAATAGTGGTGAAAGTGGACACCCTTGTCTTATTCCTGATCTTAGGGTGAATGCTTTCAGTTTTTCACCATTAAGAATAATGTTTGCTGTAGGCTTATCATATATGGCCTTTATTATGTTGAGATAGGTTCCTTCTACCCCCATTTTTTAAAAGAGTTTTAATCATAAATAGGTGTTGAGTTTTGTCAAAGACTTTTTCTGTATCTATTGAGATGATCATATGGTTTTTATCTTTCAATTTGTTAATATGGTGTATCACATCAATTAATTTCCATATATTGAAGAATCCTCACCTCCCTGGAATAAAGCCAACTTGATCATGTGTGTATGTGCTTTTTGATGTGTTGCTGAATTGTTTGCTAAAATTTTGCTGAGGATTTTTGTATCTATGTTCATCAGTGATATTGGCCTGTAGTTTTCTTTTTTGTGTGTGTTGAATTTGTCTGGTTTTGGTATCAGGGTGATGGTGGGCTCGTAGAATGAATTTGGAAGTGTCCCTTCTGCAATTTTTTGAAAGAGTTTTAGAATGATAGGTATTGGATCTTCTCTAAATGTTTGATAGAATTCTCCTGTGAAGCCATCTGGTCCTGGGCTTTTGTCTTTTGGGAGATTTTTGATCACAGCTCCAATTTCAATGCTTGTAATTGGGTTGTTCATAATTTCTATTTTTTCCTGGTTCAGTCTTGAAAGATTTTCTAAGAATCTGTCCATTTCTTTCCAGGTTATCTATTTTATTGCCATACAGTTGTTCATACTAGTCTCATAATTCTTTGTATTTCTGCATTGTCTGTTGTAACCTCTCCTTTTTCATTTCTAATTTTGTTGATTTGATTCTTCTCTCTCTCTTTCTTGATGAGTCCACCTAAGGGTTAGTTAATTTTGTTTATCTTCTCAAAGAACCAGCTTTTAGTTTTATTAATCTTTACTGTTGCTTCTTCATTTCTTTTTCATTTATTTATGCTCAGATCTTTTTATGATTTCTTTCCTTTACTAATTTTGGGGTTTTTTCTTCTTATTTTTCCAATTGCTTCAGGTGTAAAGTTAGGTTGTCTATTTGGTGTTTTTCTTGTTTCTTGAGGTAGGATTATATTGCTATAAACTTCCCTCTTAGAATTGCTTTTGCTGCTTCCCATAGGTTTTGAGTTGTGTTCTCATTGTCATTTGTTTCTAGAAGTTTTTTGATTTCCCTTTTGATTTCTTCAGCAACCTGTTGGTTATTTAGAAACATGTTGTTTAATCTCCACGTGTTTGTGTTTCTTACAGTTTTTTCTTGTAATTGATATCTCGTCTCATAGTGTTGTGGTTGGAGAAGATGCTTGATATGATTTCAATTTTCTTAAATTTACTGAGGTTTGATTTGTGACCTAAGATGTGGTCTCTCCTGGAGAATGTGAGGGAAGCCCTTTGGTTTAATTCAATCCAGTGGTTTTTCTTTTATAGTTGGTAGAAAGTGTTTCTTTATTTAAAATTTTCATTTATTGCCATTTTTTAAAGTAGATCCACAGATGAACATTTGACATCAAACTTTATGTATACACACACACACACACACACACACATATTTGGCATTCAATTTTCTAAACATAACATCTATCATCTCTATGCATAGACAGATATATACTTAAGTGAACACACATATTTCTTATATATAGAAGCTAAATCCCATAACTGGTTTCAGTGTTAATAACAGTCTTCTTATACCATTATTTCCTCCATTCTTTGATTCTTTATTTCATTTATCTTCATTAGTTAAAATATTTGAGATATTAATATATTTCACAGGCACATTAGATAGGTAGTGTATTTTCTGAGCCACTGCATATTAAAAGATTGTTTTTCTCTTTCCTTCACACCTAAATGACCACATTTTCTGACTCAAATTCTTGGGTCACAAGTTTTTCATTGTTTAGTGATTACCTGGTGTTCAGTGTCAAGCTGTTTAAGGTTCACTTGGTTCTTTTCCTTTGTAAATAACATTTTTTTTTTTTTTTTTTCATTTTGCTGCCTGGGGTTTAGGTATCATTATCATACTTACTTTGTAAAAAGAATTTAGTTGGCTTCTTTTTTGTTCTATCTTAGTGAACATTTTAAACAGCATTTGAAGTTATCTTTTTCCTAGAGCTTTAGTGGAATTCCCTTGTGAAAACATCTAGGGACTGGTACATTTTTTTTTTTTTAAGGTTAGCTCTTACAACATCTCTCTTTCCCTGTTTTCTCTTTGGTAGTCGATCTGTTCAGGTTTTTTCTATTTTAGGTCAAGCCTGGGTACTATGATTTCCTAGAAAATTATCCATTTTATCCAAATCTTAAAATATAGTCCCTTAAAGCTGATTATAAAAAACTTCCTTGTAGTTATTATAATTATTTTATAAATTTGTGCTATCCCCAATTCTAAAAATTTGTCTATCAATTTATCTATTTTATTATTGCTCTTTCACTACTATCAAAGAATCAGCTCTTAGATTTATTCAGCCAGTTTCTAATTTCTAACTTATTAATTCCTACTCATTTACTTGGGATTATTGTTTTTTGCAATTATTTTTTAATTTATCTATTAGATTCTTCATCTCTACACTGTCTGGGCCTAAACTCTACATTCTGTTCTATAATCATTATCCCTATATTTTCCTTAGTTTCAGGTTGATGGCTAAATGAAATCAAATGTTTATAGCTAGATCTTTCTCTATAAGGTATGCATTTATACCTTGATTGGCTTAAATTTTCTTAGTGGCTTCAAGTGTCTTCAAGACATCTTAAAACTTGGCATGTTTAAAAGTATTTATCCATTACCCTTATAGCTTAATTGCCGGGGACCAGCCCCAGCTGATCCAGGGTATTCGAAGTGGGGACGGCGTCGGCGACCTATTTATTTAAATATTTTATCAAAGATATAAAGAGTAATAGAATGAGGATAGCTCAGTAGGAAAATTCAGCGGAGAAAAGAGGCTGAGTAGCTTGGTTTACGTGGGAGACCGATAAAACTTCAAGACAAGAAGTTTGCACCACTTACGTAGGCCGCAGGCGTCCTTCCGTTCTCCCGAAGGAGAGGAGACACTGAGGCCTCCCCGGTCAGATCTTAGAAGCCCAGGCATAATTAGCAAGCATGGCGGGTTCCGCACTCCAGATGGAGACTCAGCCAGAATTTGAGAGAGAGAGCGACATGGGGAGACCAAGTTTCGGTAAACAAGGCCCGCACTTTATTTTCCAAAGTAGTTTTTATACCTTAAGTTGTGCATCGAGGATAATGGGGGAAGGGGTGGAGTCATGCAAGGACAGCAGCTCCTGGTCCTAATCGAAGCCAGGCTTTCAAACTTATCATATGCAAAAGTTCAGGTGAATTACATCATCTTCTGGCCAGGAGGCCTGTTAACATTTTAAGAAACTTATCTTTCTCTAAAGGTGGTTATTCCAAAGTCAGGCACCAGCCTCCAAAAAGGCATTGGACAAAGCTGCATTCCTATAGTGCAAAGGTGAGGTGGGCTCAATCAAGAAAAGAATTAACTCAAGGGTCCAAGGTTACAAACATTGAGCTACTACTTACATTTCTATACACCCATTATATCAATCAGTACACTGCTAAGGACACAGTAGGTAAGGGGTATGGAGACTTAGCAGCAAACATTGGCTCAATAAGTGAAAAACCCTTCACCAATACAATTTCTAATCAATCTTTTAACTACTCAAAGGAATCTGTGTTTAGACAGTTTAGAACATCTCCTGCCTCTCACAGTTGGGAGGCTCTGAACAATCACATGTGGCCGGAAAAACCTATTCAGGCAGGCTAGAGGATTTCCAAAGGAGTTTGTAGGTTGAAACACTGTCACACCCAGGAATTATTAACTGGAGCTGTAAGCTAACTCTTTTTTCAGAGAGGTAGTGAGGGACAGCCCTCCGTAAAGTCAGAGGTGTAGGTGAAAGCACAAAGCAGAAAGTAGGCAGACTCTGGTTTTGGGGGTAGATGCTCAAGAATTTCCAGGGAGACTCCTGAGGCTTGATCCCGCCTTTGCGTATGCCAAGCCTCCTTCCTCATGACCTTTGCCATGGGCGGAGCTCGCTCCCCACACTTAATGCTGCTGCTGCTGCTGCTGCTAAGTCACTTTAGTTGTGTCTGACTCTGTGCGACCCCATAGATGGCAGCCCACCAGGCTCCCGCATCCCTGGCTTAATGACAGATTGTTATTGTTCAGCTTCTCAGTTGTGTCCCACTCTTTGTGATCCCATGGACTGCAGCATGCCAGGTTCCCTGTCTTTTGCCTGGACCTTGCTCAAACCCATGTTCATTGAGTCAGTGATGCCATCCAACCATCTCATCCTCTGTCATCCTCTTCTCCTCCTCCTGCCCTCAATCTTTCCCAGCATCAGGGTCTTTTCTAAGGAGTCAGCTCTTCCCATCAGATGGCCAAAGTACTGGAGCTTCAGCTTCAGCATCAGTACTTCCAAAAAATATTCAGGACTGATTTCCTCTAGGATGGACTGGTTTGATCTCTTTGCAGTCCAAGGGGCTCTCAAGAGTCTTCTCCACAGTTCGAAAGCATTAATTCTTTGGCATTCAGATTTCTTTACAGTCCAACTCTCACATTCATGCGTGAATACTGGAAAAACCATACCTTTGACTATATGGACTTTTGTTGGCAAAGTAATATCTGTGCTTTTTAATATGCTATCTATGTTTCTCATAGCTATTCTTCCAAGGAGCAAGCATCTTTTAATTTTGTGACTACAGTCACCATCTGCAGTGATTTTGGAGCCCAAGAAAATAAAGTCTCTCACTGTTTTCATTGTTTCCCCATCTGTTTGCCATAAAATGATGGGATTGGATGCCATGATCTCAGTTTTCTGAATGTTGAGTTTTAAGCCAGCTTTTTCACTCTTCTCTTTCACTTTCATCAAAAGGCTCTTTACTTCCTCTTAGGTTTCTGCCATAAGGGTAGTGTCATCTGCATACCTGAGGTTATTGATACTTTTACTGGCAATCTTGATTCCAGCTTGTGATTCATCCAGCCAGCATTTCACATGATGTACTCTGCATATAAGCTAAATACACAGGGTGAAAATACACAGCCTTGATGTACTCCTTTCCTATTTGGAACCAGTCCCTTCTTCCATGTCTGGTTTTAACTGTTGCCTCTTGACCTGCATACAGGTTTCTCAGGAGGCAGGTAAGGTGGTCTGGTATTCCCATCTCTTTCAGAATTTTCCACAGTTTGTTGTGATCCATACAGTCAAAGGCTTTAGCAAAGTCAATGAAACAGAAGTAGATGTTTTTCTGGAATTTTCTTGCTTTATCTATGATCCAATGGATGTTGGCAATTTGATCTTTGGTTCCTCTGCCTTTTCTAAAACCAGCTTGAACATCTGGAAGTTCTCAGTTCATGTACTGTTGAAGCCTGGCTTGGAGAATTTTAAGCATGAACTTGCTAGCATATGAAATGAGTGCAATTGTGCACTAGTTTGGATCACAATTTCTTCCCTTGAGGATTTTATAGCACTTAGATTTTAAAGTTGGTTTGGAAACATCTGAAATAAATTTTGTGTTTTCCCATAACAGATAACTAGCTTTCAGTGGTCAATGTCTTATTTTCTTATCTTTAAAGTTGATAATTTTATGAGAATATATTTCGTAGTGGTGAGAGATGTGTAAATACTTTTTCCAAGACATGATGTACCCTTATAGACTAAAGATGCAGTTCTGGAAGGGACAGGATTATAAATATCCTTAAATAATTTATGTCTTATTATTTCAGATCTTTTTTATGATGTTAGAGTGGCACAGAAGGAGATAACAGATTGTACTTATGTAGGATTTCCCTTGTCTGTTTTCCATAAAGATAGTCTGGTAGTTTTCATCTTACTTGGCTTTTTATTTCATTTTACTCCTTTTCCTGAAACCTATCATTGTCCCTTTCACTGTGTTTTTAGCAATTTGTAATATTTTGTTTCTAATGTGACCTTTATTTCTGTTAGGGTTTTAAATACTTTTTGTTTTTTTAATATGTTTTGTTACTTCTTCCCTGATGAAAGCTCAAATATTATTTCCTTCTGTTGCCTTGTCACATCTTCCCATTTATTTTAGAGAAATTCTTTAAAGACAATTAAGAGACAATAAAGATTCTGACTTTTAATTTTCTGGAATATACACAATTACTATTTGTTCCGTCAAAAAATTTTTTGAATGCGTCAGTTTTACCTATAAGTTCTTCCATATTCCTTTCCTCTGTATCTTTGTTTTTTGTTTTGATTTGATTTGATTTTTAAACTTTACATAATTGTATAATGATGCTTGATTTTATTACTATTCGTGTAATTCCTAGACCTGATACTCAATTTGAAGCTTCTTATGGTTTAAAGACCAATTCTATATTTCAAGCTTGTAGAAATACACACAAAAATGTATGTTTGTGTGTGTGTGTGTGTGTGCATGTATAGCTTCTTTTTGCCTTTATTTCCCCTAACTCACTAGAATTAATCTATCAGGGTGGCTTACCATATGCAAAGGCTCTCATCCCCTGCTTTACCAACAGATATCTTTCAACAAATCTGGCCTCTCTGTGATTTCTTACTTAACTTTGATTTCTCTGTTGCTTAAGATATTGCAGCAAAATAAATCAAAAAAAGTGGCTCAGATGGTAAAGAATCTGCCTACAATGCAGGAGTCCCAGGTTCCATCCCTGAGTCAGGAAGATCCCCTGGAGAAGGGGAGGACTACCCACTCCAGTATTCTTGCTTAGAGAATCCCATGGACAGAGGAGCCTGGTGGGCTGCAGTCCATGGTGTCTAAAAGAGTTGAACATGACTAAGCGACTAACACTTTTCACTTTCACCAGGCAATGTTCCTATTCTCATCATTCAAAATCAGAGTTCACTGATTAGGGGTGCCAATTACTTTGAAGAGCTATGCTCTGATAACTTTGTCTGACATTTACAGATATGATCATATGTTCTAGATTTCTTCCATGAAGCCAATAGACCTTGAATATATTTAGTAATTTTTTCTCAGAAATTTTAGTAAGTTATAACTGTCTCCTGTGTAGTATATTATAGCTGTGATAAGGGAGACAGTGCTCTTATTACCCCCTTTCTTTGAGTTTTATGTTATGTCTAAGGGTGGAAAAGAGAAAGCTACTTTTTAAAAAGATTTATTTATTTATTTTTGGCTGTGCTGGGTCCTTGTTGCCGATGCCATTAATTGAAATTCCACCTGTATTTTGCATGTGGTCTTCTCTTATCTTGGGTTTACAGTGATTTGCCAATGCTTATTTTTAACTTTTTTTGTATTTTCATGGATATTTTAATGAGAACTTGGGAGAGCTGTCATGAACATTTCAAGCCTGCTACTATAGAAACTTCTGTATTTGCACAATGAATCCACACCTCAAGTACCTTGAGAGCAGGGATTCAAATCCAGGGCTCTTTACTGAACAAGTGCCCAGTGATCATGTTTTGATTTAGAACTGAATAAAATCAAAGTGAAGCTGTCCTTGGTTTTCACTTTAATATGTTAATTATGAACTTCATGTTATCCTGGCTCTGGATACTACAATTATATAAAAGTGATAAAACTTACATGTAAAAAATACATCTATAATTCAGATTTTTGTTAACTTGTACAAATTTTACTTTAGTTGAAATTGTCTATTTTTTTAAAAAGAAAACCTGACATAAATAAATGGAAATTTTAAAAGACATGGAAATTGTGCTATTGTTAGCTACAAATAAAGTTTTCTTTAGCGCATTCTACCAAATTGTTCACAATATATGTGGTGAAACATTCGGTTTATTCATATCAGTAAACAGTTATAAAATTTCCACTATTGTCGAGACACACAGGAGTTAATGAAACCTCCAAATTATACAGGTTGCTTCAAGGATTATTAATTTTATCTCTCAATATCTTTGCTTCTCAGAGTCATGATGACAATATTGGAAAATCTATTTTATACCATCATAAACATTTTGTAATATCACCAAAGATACCATACCTATTGACCTAGATTGGAAGTCCTCCTTCATTTATATCATAATAATCTGAGTCAAGGGCTATTTTTTTTTTCTTTTGCAATGATTACTAGGCACGGCCCAATGATAGAAGCATGATTATGGAAAGAGTACCAAATTTAGAGTCAGAGAACATGAATTCGAGGTACTTGCACTGCCATTTATGATCTGTTTGGGCATGCCATTTACTCTTTCTCTTTTGGTCAGAAGGGTGTGTACATGAAGAAGTGTATTTTTTTTTTTTTGAAGAAGTGTATTTAAATAAGCTTGGTAAACTATACATGTGCTACAAAGCATATATAAACTGCCTTGACTGTTTGTGGTTGCTCTTCAGATGGACAATATCCAAATGTGATCAAAGCCAGGTCAACCAGGTAGTTGACTTGACTGTTAAAATGTTACATGGAATGTAATAAGAGGGAGAAATGTTTATTTACCAGAACTCCTGGGGGCGAAACATGGGGAGTGGGTCTGTTGTGTCTGGAATGAATGTGTTGATAAGCCACTTAGTGTGAAGGAGTAAACTCTCAAGGGATATGTATCAACAGATGGTTACCTAAACTGTTTTCTAAGGAGGATCAAGCAAGCTAATTCCAGCCTTCTGTTTTGCCAAGAGGAGTACAGAATTGGGGCTGCCAATGGAGCCCTTCTCCCCTTTCCTTCCTTCATACACCTGAGTTATTCTTATAAATAAATGTTGAACCCTGATTTCTTTAAAAAAAAAAATCAGTTTTAAGGGATGTCCCATTAACATCCTGCCTGGGACATGCGTAAGATGTCAGATCTTCATCAGGATAATATTCAAACTACATAGTAACATGGGAACTGCAGTAAATGAGAGCCAAGATTGTTCAGGGTTAAGCTCTCTAAATCCTCCATCCCCTGGCATTATTTGTTCTAACTTAGATCTCTGGTTCACCTTCTAGTACACTGATTGAATTCTGCTTTAAGTTTCTTATGAAGTTACAGCTCTTGAAATATCCAATGATTGTTTCCTGCTTTATTCATCACAATGTAGTGCTTTGCAGCCCCTCTGTGCTAGGGCCAAGTGTCCATGCTAGTAGGCCTGGATAGCTAGTAGGAGTCACTCATCTTGTACTTCTCGGGAATTGATTACCTGGGATGCTGATTATTTGCCTTATGGAACACTCCTGGTATTTGTAGGTAGAAGTATAGACCATAGTGAATGCCACTATTTGGGTCTAAGCATTGCTATTTTATTATTATAAACCAAGGGATAATTTATAAAGGCTGACAATATTATTTTAGTTTCCCTGAAAGTTGTTTTGATTCTCTGGGCCTCAGAGCAAGCCCTTTTTAGAACAGAAACTATTTGTTTATACAGTCAAGCTTTGAGGATGATTTATTATATATTCATGTGAGAAAACTGCAATTCAGGCAATTCAGGACTTTTAACTTTTTTTTTTAAACCTCCAACAGCAATGGGATATGTTTCCAGACAAAAGCAATGTCATTTGATGAACAATCAGCTTGTTATTTATCTTTCTTCTTTTGGGAAACAATACTAGGTCAGCCAAAGACATCTCCAAAAGGGTATTAGTATTAATGGAAATTAAATGGTGTACAACACAGAATGTTTTCTTCAATTATATTCTAAAATGAGATGGAAAATGGTTCAATAATTCTGTAACTGATATCTGATTTTAAATATTTTTATGCATATAATTTAATATATGTCTTATATGAAATTTATAAATTATCAAGAAGAAATAAACATAGATGCTGGAATTTGTTTGATGAAAGATGATCCTTTGGCTTTGCCTATGGTATGAGAAGCCCCTTAGGACTCTGATCTCTTTTTGTCCATGTCAATAAGTCTCTGCTGGGAGTATATATGTGGTACACAGAAGGGTGAGGCCATAAAATGTAATATGAACAATATAAATGTCATTCTATTACTCTCTTGCTTAAGATCATTGTGAGACTCATTCAAATCCTCAAGGCAAAATCTAAATTCCTTCAAGGCAAAATTAAATATGAAATATTACCCCTCATAAAAAGATCCTTGATCAGTTTCTTAACTTTATCACTAATCATCCCTTCTAACTTCCCTCCAAATTACACGTATATGCACACATGTGAGCACACTCACATCCCTAACTGTAGCTATAGTTTTACTACATAATTCTATCTGGGTCACTCTGTTACTTACACCAAGTCAAAGCAACCTGCCTGAGGTACTGCCTCTAAACCTGAAAATTTAACAAGTATGAGGCAGCTCCAGTATTGAAATCCTTAAAGAACAGTTAATTTACATTTAAATAGAATTTGCTATTGAGTGATTTGGGATGGTGGAATGGATGGTTAATGGATGATCTATTGATGACAAGAGGTAGCTTGAATTTGGGTTGTAACTCAGGCATTTGTGAAGTATATGATCTTGGCCAGTGTAACTTCTCTCAGTTTCAATTTCATTGCCTACAAATGGACCCAGCTGGAATATTGGGCAATTGGGGATATATTGGGGTTCATTTCTGAGCTGTGGTGATGGAGAAGACTCTTGATAGTCCCTTGGACTGCAAGGAGATCAAACCAGTCCATCCTAAAGGAAATCAACCCTGAATAGGCATTGGAAGGACTGATGCTGAAGCTGAAACTCCAGTACTTTGGTCATCTGACACAAGGAACTGATTCATTGGAAAAGACCCCAATGCTGGGGAAGATTGAAGGCAGGAGCAGAAGGGGACGACAGAGGATGAGATGGTTGGATGGCATCACCGATTCAATGGACATGAGTTTAAGCAAGCTCTGGGAGTTGGTGATGGACAGGGAAGCCTGGCATGCTGCAGTCCATGGAGTCACAGAGTCAGACACGACTGAGTGACTGAACTGAACTGAGGGTTTATTTCCCACTGACTTACTTGAATGGTTAAGGAGAGAATTAACTGGGTGGAGGATGGGGGTTGGATGAAGGGTTGGTGATGAACAGCTACTGAATGAGTGACTTCAACGTTTACAGGGCTTGGAGTGCCCCCAAGAGCATTTTAAAAAGTTCAAAAACAGAGGCAGATCAGAAAATGGGAGTCAGTGCCAAGGGCTGGAGACCAAGCCAGGCCTTAAAAGGGGCTGGCAGGGAAAAGAGGGTCAGGACCACTTGGAAGGCTCATGGCAGGGGATAGACTGGAAGGGACTGCAACTTGGCCTCTGATCATCTCAGACAATAAAAATGCGTTAACCCACAGGATGCTTGTGAGCATGGGCTATTAAAAGTCATGTAATTTGAAGCATTTAAAAAACCAGAAAGCCCTAACAGACATTACTATTTTTATCCTGCAGTATCATAAAGATGAAACAACTGCAAAAAAACTTGTCAAGATTAACCCCATCAGGGAGCAACCGAACAGCTGTCCTCCCTTTTACCCAGGGGAACATGCATTTGGCATTCACGGAAACTTTGCCTTTGCTTCTCTTATTTCTGCACTCTATTGGGACTGAGGGCATTCACCTTCTCCTTTGATCTCGGGGTGCTTTTAGTGAATCCTCCAATTTCCAACCATAAAAGCTAATGCAATAGTAGGACTTGAGGCATTTTCATCAAGAAATCTCTCAACCCCTGCTATCTAAAGTTTAAAAATATATTTCTGAAGGGCAAAGTTCTTTTTTTCCCTTACTTTCCTATTTGTTGAGTATTTTGTCCTGGTGGGCTGATGTGCTTACATTCCATTACGACAAATTCAATTGTTGGAGAATTTGTTCTCAATTCCCCCCTTGCCCTAGATACAAAACTACATTTAGAATGGGTTGTCTTTAGCAAGTAGCTTACTTTCCTTCTGTTGATGAAGTTCTCTGAACCTCTCACTGCCTGTTTGATACTATTATTCCTTGTTAATAGCTTTTCATTTTCTCAAACATTACTGGTCACTTTACTGTCAAGTGGATATTTTTCTACCAATAGGTAGACATTTAACTGTCAACCTGAGAGGAACTGGTACACTGGAAATCCTTTGTTTATGTGTTTATTCAGAAGATCAATTTGTCATTGTCTTTCTTCTTCAATGATTTCTATCCTCATCGGTCTTTGCTTCGTGTCCCTCTTTCTTCAAAGTTGCACCATCCCTGAACCATCCCTTTCTGATGATATTAATCTAACATTCAGGCTACTCCATTAACGATCTCAGTTCATAAATGCAAAGTGAAATGTTCATCTCAACCTCACTTTCAAGAGTAGATACTGCTCTGTGTGGGCTTCCCTGGTGGCTGGCTCAGTGGTAAAGAATCCGCCTGCCAATGCAGGAGATGTGGGTTCAATCCCTGATCCAGGAAGATCCCCTTGAGAAGAAGTTACCAATGTTTTGTATTTAAAGACAAAGATATTATTGTGAGGGGAAAGTCTATTTGTAAGAAGCAATGCTTCAGCTTCAGTGAAGTTGTGGAAAAAGGGCCTTCCTGAAAAAGTGGGGTTGCTGCTGCTGCTGCTGCTAAGTCGCTTCAGTCGTGTCCGACTCTGTGTGACCCCATAGACGGCGGCCCACCCGGCTCCCCCTTCCCTGGGATTCTCCAGGCAATAACACTGGAGTGGGTTGCCATTTCCTTCTCCAATGCATGAAAGGGAAAAGTGAAAGTGAAGTCGCTCAGTCATGTCTGACTCTTCGCGACCCCATGGTCTGCAGCCTGCCAGGCTTCTCCGTCCATGGGATTTTCCAGGCAAGAGTACTGGAGTGGGGTGCCATTGCCTTCTCTGAAAAAGTGGGGTTAATGAGGTGTAAATCAGATCTTTTTCAGTCAGTTCTAAGAATAAATTCTCCCAGATCATATTTCCTTAAGTCAAAGATTTTTCCATAAAATAGGACGATGCACAAACAAGAATATATGTATTTTGTTTTATCTTATTTCTCAAGGGAAAGGGCATAAACTGCGGCCTGAGTGATTTTAGCTGGACTCTAGGAAAAATAGTTAACAATGACAAACTCTGGAAGGGGTCCTGGAGGAAAGGGTTCCATATCCTTTGGGGCAGTCTTTAAACATAGGAGAGACTATATGCCTGAATGAGGTTGGACAAACATGACTTTCAACCTTGTTTCATATTTTTAAATGGGGAAAATCTCTGAGGCTCCTTCTAACTTTGAAAACTGATGCTTCAATCACACTAGGTTGATACTGCTGGGATGGTCATGTTTAGGCAGACTTGTCTGCTTCCTGGATCTCTGTCACCACAGCACCTCTCCCGTTCTACCTAAAATCTCTCTCCTTGGGCTAGTCTCCTAATTCATAAAACTGGAAACAGTAACAGCAACAGGACTTTTTGTATCCTTATGTTTAGGTCATTCTTATTTTTCAGTTCTTCAATGCAGATGTTGCCCTTTTAGTAATCCTTCCACTATATTTGTGTGCACTTTATTTGCTGGTTTCTCTGACTAGGGCTTCCCATGTGGCTCAGCTCGTAAAGAATCCGCCTGCGATGCGGGAGATCTGGGTTTGATCCCTGGGTTGGGAAGATCCTCTGGAGAAGGGAAAGGCTACCCACTCCAGTATTCTGGCCTAGAGAATCCCATGGACTGTGTAATCCTTGGGTTCGCAAAGAGTCGGACACGACTGAGCAACTTTCACGTTCTCTGACTAAACGCACATTATAGAGATTTGGGTCAAGGGAGACCTGCATTCCTTGGAAACCCTCAGGCTGCTCAGATGTGTAAAGAAGTCCTGAATATTTATCCTCATGTGGTACTCTGGTCTTGATGTCAGTGAAAGCAGTTAGATGTTTGAAATGACACCCAAGGAGCTCTACCCTAACCAGTGTCTGGGTAAAGGTGATTACTGCTGCTGCTAAGTCGCTTCAGTCGTGTCCGACTCTGTGTGACCCCATAGACAGCAGCCCACCAGGCTTCCCTGTCCCTGGGATTCTCCAGGCAAGAACACTGGAGTGGGTTGCCATTTCCTTCTCCAATGCATGAAAGTGAAAAGTGAAAGTGAAGTCGCTCAGTCGTGTCCGACTCTAGCGACCCCATGGATTGCAGACTACCAGGCTCCTCTGTCCCTGGGATTTTCCAGGCAAGAGTAGTGGAGTGGGGTGCGATTGCCTTCTCCGGCAAAGGTGATTAGGACTTATCAAAAGAGATGGAGCACAAGAAGGCACTTTATAATAGCATAAAATCTGGTGATGTAATTATTACTCCTGGGTCCTACCTTTCCTTCTTTTCTGTTTTTCTTGTTTCCATGGAGCTACAGACATCATGAATGATGAGGCAGAATGGAAACTTGACCAGCATAGCCTATTTGGACTATACAGGAAATGAGATTATCAGAAATTTCTTTTAATAATGCAAAAGCAGAAGTGCTGAAACAAAGGTTTTCATCAATTAGTTTTTTCAAGGCCAGACTAGTTCTCCATATTCAAATATAAGCTGAATTAATTCTTTCCCCAACATAATTTAATTGTTATAAATGTTTAGTTTATGTCTCCTGGTAGTACATACACCATTAAAATGAAGAAACATGACAATGAAACTATTAATTTTTGACCATCACCAAAGCAATTTATCATTAAAGAGAACATATTGGAGCACTAAATCAAATAACTACTGTCTCGTGGAGATTATAAGTTTATTAAGAAAACAGTTTTTTCTTCTTAAATTTTCAATATTAGGATGTTGCCCTGTGAAATACTTTGATGTGGGAGTTAGAGAAGCAAAGTCAATTTATCTAGGAAGGTTGCAATAATATTTTAAGGAAAGAAATGAATTAAACAAAAGAATATTTCAGGAAAAATGTGGTCTCCTGCAAAAACCACTGTAGTCTATCTTTTCCCACACTGACAATCTAGCTTCTGTTCCTTTTGTATTCATAATACCAGAGAAGTGGCAATAAATTGCTGCTTGCCTTGGTTGTGCATAGAGTGTGTGTAGTGTATTTTAGAGACATACCTACTTTCTTCCTGATCACAGAAAAGGGCTGTAAATCTATCAGCAGAGTGATTCCCAGAACATATGGCTCATGGGGAAAAATCACTTGCATTTAGCTCCGGCCAGCTGTCCAGAGCTCAACAATGTTGGTAACATATTTCAGAACAGATAAACTAGGAAATATTTAGAAAGTGCAAGCTAACAGATTTATACTAATCACCTCCACTAACTCAGATGTATACATTGCCATTACACTATTTTTTAGAGAAGAATTTAATGAAATCATTCCTGGTTGCCCAAGATCTGACTGAACAAGAATAATATTCACCATTTCAGACCTTATATGGCTGACATTCATCTGGTTTAAACCACAACAATAAGCTTTCTGATAACTGATGTTTTTCAATTGCATGTCAAATACAATTTCTGATACTGTAAAGTTAAAAGAGCAAGGGAAGATCCATTTGCATAAGATGGACCATCTGCAAATTTGCATCAGCCTTCAGACACTTAAGGAAAAATAAACTTCATTTTAAGATTCTGAGTTCATGAATAAAAAATTAGTTAGTGAACAGCATTCCTTGGAGATGTGGCTAATTCTTAGGCTGGGGCAGCAAAAATAAAGATGAGCCTGGAGCATCTTGTACTGCTAGAAAGAAACTGCTTTAAAGATGAGAGAACAAAAGGAAAAGAAAGAGGACAGAAGATGGATGCATGTCAGAAAGACATGCATAAATATGGAATCTAGAAAAATGGTCCTGATGAACCTATTTGCAGGGCAGGAATAGAGATATAGACATAGTAAATGGACTTGAGGATAAAGAGATAGGGGAAGGAGAAGGTGGGACAAACGGAGATTAGGGTTGACATATACATACTACCATGTGTGAAACAGTGTGAAGAAAGTGAAAGGGGAGAGTGGAAAAGTTGGCTTAAAGCTCAACATTTAGAAAATTAAGATCATGGCATCACTTCATGGGAAATAGATGGGGAAACTGTGGAAACAGTGTCAGACTTTTTATTTTTGGGGGCTCCAAAATCACTGCAGATGGTGACTGCAGCCATGAAATTAAAAGACGCTTATTCCTTGGAAGAAAAGCTATGACCAACCTAGATAGCATATTGAAAAGCAGAGACGTTACTTTGACAACAAAGGTCCGTCTAGTCAAGGCTTTGGTTTTCCCAGTGGTCATGTATGGATGTGAGAGTTGGACTGTGAAGAAAGCTGAGCACCTCAGAATTGATGCTTTTGAACTGTGGTGTTGGAGAAGACTCTTGAGAGTTCCTTGGACTTCAAGGAGATCCAACCAGTCCAGTCTAAAGGAGATCAGCCCTGGGTGTTCTTTGGAAGGAATGATGCTAAAGCTGAAACTCCAGTACTTTGGCCACCTCATGCGAAGAGTTGATTCATTGGAAAAGACTCTGATGCTGGGAGGGATTGGGGGCAGGAGGAGAAGGGGACGACAGAGGATGAGATGGCTGGATGGCATCACCGACTCGATGCACATCAGTTTGGGTGAACTCCGGGAGTTGGTGAAGGACAGGGAGGCCTGGCGTGCTGCAATTCATGGGGTCGCAAAGAGTCAGACACAACTGAGTGACTGAACTGACTGACTGACTGTATAGCAGAGAGCTCAACTTGGAGCTCTATTATGACATAGAGGGGTGTGACGAGTGGGTGAGATGGGAGGCAGGCTCAAGAGGGAAGGGATATATGTATACATATAGCTGATTTACTTTGTTGTATAGCAGAAACTAACACAACATTATAAAGCAATTATACTCCAATTGTTTTTTTTTTTAAAGGACACAGGAACCAAACTGACAGAGCTCCCAATGTCCAAAACTACTACCATTTGAGCAACGAAATAATGAACTAAAGCACTGGATTAAAAACCAATATATATCCATGTGTCCACACCCATCTAAGTAAATGACAAGATAATGATAAGAAATAAATGGAGGAGAAGGGCAAATCTTAATTAGATAAGAATTCTAAGGAATATATGTAGGCACTGCCTCCTCCAGGAAAGATTCACTTTCAAAGAATAGAAAAAAATGGTAAAAAAGTAAAAAACGAAAAGGAAATAGTAAAAATAGAAAAGGAAAGAATAGTAACTTTAAAGTGGAAAGACACACCAGATACCACCTTCACAAGGTGAATGCTGATCAGTCATGTTGGTAATATGTGCCAAATATGATATGAGGCCTTCCTAGGTAGTGCGGTGGCAAAGAACCCACTTGCCAATGCAGGAGACCCAAGAGACTCGGGTTCAATCCCTGAGTTGGGAAGAGCCCCTGGAGGAGGAAATGGCAAACCAATCCAGTATTCTTTCCTGGGAACTTCCATGGATAGATGAGCTATAACCCATGGGGTCACAAAGAGTCAAATATGACTGAGCACACATGCATGCATATGATATGAAGCAATGAGAAGGTCATTTGCCTCTTGGTATGTTTCCCCCGAACACATAAGCCCAAGCTAATCATGAGAAAGCACAAGACATACCCAACCTAAGAGACATTCTACAACACATCTGACCAGTGCTTTTCAAAATCCTCAATACATAAAAAATGAAGAAAGACTGAGAGACTATCACATACTAGAGGAGACTAAGGTGCCATGCTGATTAAATGCATGTGTTATCCTGGAGCAAATCTTTCTACAGAAAAAGGACATTAACATAAAAAAAAAACTGGCAAAATATGAAGTCTGTGGTTAATAGTATTATCACAAGATTAATTTCTTAGTTTTAACAAATGTATAACAGTTATCTAATATTTTAATGTTAAGCAGCAGCAGCATAAGTTATCTAATATTTTAATGTTAAGGAAAGCTGGATGAAGGTAGTATCAATTTTGAACTTAAGAAAAACAACATTTAATTTAAACTCAGTTTTTAACTATGCACATTCAACAAAAGCTCCATCCCCATTTCAGAGAGAGCCTTTTCGTAAGGCGCGCACTTGGTTCTCTCCACAGAGGTTCTTTCTGACAACCTCTGAGAGAGATGGAGTGGCCATCTATTCATACATCTGTCCTTGTTAAGTCAGAAAGAGAAAAGCGAAGTTCATATATTAACACATACATAAGGAATCTAGAAAAATGGTACTGATGAGCCTGCTTGCAGGGCAGGGATAGAGATGCAAACACAGAGAAAAAACTGTGGATGTAGCAGGGGAAGGAGAGGGTGGGACAAAGAGAGAATAGGATTAACACAGATACATCACCATGTGTAAAATATTAATAGATAGCCAGAGGGAAGCTGCTGTATGGGCACAGGGAGCTCCACCCAGTGCCCTGTGACAAGATTCTTGGATTTTTATAAAATGGTATTCATCCTTATATCACCTGTCTGTCTGTCTGTCTCTCCTTTTCCCTCTTCTTATCTTTTTCACTCCATCACCTAACAGATGAGGGAATTGAGATCCAAAAAGGTGATACAATCTGCCCAAATCACACAGCTTTGGGCAGAGGTAAGGATAAAGATCTAGCACAATTACTGATTTCTAGCACAATTTCTCTTTCACTTTACTGGGAAGGGATATATGTATATATTTATATAATAGCCATGAGAGAGTCAATTCAAAGGTAAACCATGATTAACTAAACTCCTACTTTGAGATTAGGTAGCTCAAGAACCAGGCTTTTTGCTATGTGTCTAAAGTGGGTCTACAAAGTTTAAGACTCTAGCCATTATGCCTGTTTCTTTCCTGTTGCTTTGCACATGTTATTGTTTAGTTGCTAAGTCATGTTCGACTCTTTGTGACACCATGGACTGTAGCTTGACAGGTTCCTCTGTCCATGGGATTTCTCAGGCAAAAATACTGGAGAGGGTTGTCATTCCCTTCTCAAGGGATCTTACCAACACAGGGATTGAATCTGCATCTCTAGCATTGGAGGCGGATTCTTTACCACTGAGCCACCAGGGAAGCCTAATTGCACATAAAAAAAGTGCTAAATAAATAAAATCTATAATGATATACCACATTATGGTTGAATTTCCACCTAGGCTTGATGCTTTGGTCAACCTTGTGATGGTGGGGTCACTATAGCCACTGATCTCTTTGCCCCCTTGTACTTCTTTCCCATTCATTCCTCTTGCCAGTCCTCAGCCCTTGATCATCACCTCATGCCCCAGAAAACAGTGAGAAGGGATCACACACTGAGTAAACTTCAACTTCTAGTCCAACAGCCTGTGACAGATTCAGGCAGTTTCTCCTAATTAATGTTCAGAAATTCTTTTTCCCCTAATTAATTCTCCGAAAAATTTCACATTGTAGTTGTTGCCATGCTTTTCTTCTTTGAGGCCATTTTCCTTTTCTCTCTCCCAGAAAATACCTGTGTACATGCTTTGGGCACGTTCCTATGCACTCTACATAGCCATCCTCTTTTTTAGATTAACTTCTACATCTGCCTCTTGATTTTATACTCCACTGTTTCCAAACCTTCCACTTTCCCACCACTTCAGATTTTTTCTATCAATGACTCCTTATGTCTGGTTTGCTCAAAAATTTTCTTTGTTGGCTCTCCATCGTCCAAGATATTCAGGTCTCCATCTTAATGAGGAAAGCATCCTCGAGCCTCTTGCTAACTTAGCTGGGCCTGGCCCTTGAAAAGTGCCCTGACTCTCAGTATTTGAGTTACTGCTGTTATTCAGACCCTTTGCAGACATGTATCCCCACCTTTCTCCTAAGGCACAGTTAACTTGTATTTAATTCTGTTCAAGACCATCCCAGTTTTGTACAGTTTAAGAAAATTTGAGTTCACATTTGTTACCATCTTTCATTTTTCTATTTCTGACTTTTTACACCTCGATTTTATTTTTCTTGGTTCTCTGATCTCTTTTTAAATTGGCATTTCCATATAGCAGATTTCATCCTTCTATTTCTGCATTGGTACCATAGACCAGGTAGATAACCTGCCATTCCCATATAACTAACTGATTTGTTTCCTGGTCAGATTCTTCCCCAGAAGCCAGGGATTGGGTAGCTGCCTGGTCAGGTCCCCAAACCCAGGGATTGAACCCAGGTCTCTCACATTGTAGACAGACGCTTTACCATCTGAGCCACCAGGGAAGTCCATTATATTATATACCATTGTTTAAAATAGCCTCACACAAGATTCTTAGCCACTGGATTCTGAACAAAAATGAGAGCTCAAACTTATAAAAAGGAAAAAAAAAAAAAAAAAGCAAAAAATAAAAGACCACACTGTTCATATCATCCCTCTTTCCAAAATTCTTCACTGTCTTTCCACAATGTATTTTACAGGGAAAAGCCCAAGTTCTTAGCCTAGAATTCCAAGTTTCTACTCAGGTCTGCATTGCTAATCTCTTCATATCTTTCATCAGCATAAATTCATCTCTTCAACCAAACCTGTCCACTTAGGCATGCATGTGCACTTCCATGGCAGCACTGCTTGGCTCATGCCATTCTTCCACATTTAAGTCAAACAACTTTTTCTTATCCACATCTTACCCAACAAATGCATGCCTGCCCCCCCAAACAAAGTTGGTTAAATCAACATCCATTACTGCTTAGAACTTCTAGTTACCTATGACCAGGCAGATGCTTGCTTAACTTGAAGAAAGATTTTCATCTTAAACCAATAGTCAATATTATATTTAATAGTAAAGTTCTAAAATATTTCTATTAAAATCCAGAATAAGATGAGGATGCTAGTTATAAACAATATTATTTAATGCTATAGTGAAATTTAAGAAATATCCATTTGGCAAAGAGGAACCAAATATATATTAATTTGAAAATGATATGATTATTGCCTACTTGGACAACTAAGAAAATCAAATGCAAAAGGGGTAGGATAAGAGAGCTTACCAGGTTTGAAGATTAGAAAATAAATACCCCCAATTCAATAGATTTTCTATGTACCAGAAAGACCAGTTAGAAGAAAACAAGGAAAAACTGATATCACTCACAATAACTCAAAAGTATGTACTAATAAAAATGAACTTTAAAAGAAATGTGCAGGATTTATGAGTAAATCTGTAAAACTTTAATGAGAACTGCATCTTATCCAGCATTTAATGTGAACTGTGAACTCAGCTTAATTCTGTTACCTCCTAAAAAACTTTCCAAAACCAATGTCAAAATATTCTCTCTCACCTGAACTCCTGTTGTTTTTATTGTGGATAACAGTCAACTGATCCCTAAGCACATATCTCTTTAAATTTAGACAGATTCTTGAGATCATAGTTATTGTGATGTAATTGGTCACCTCCATCTCTTGAGTTTCTGCTTTCTTATCTGTAAAATCGAAATTTTAAGAATATGTACATCACCAGGTTACCATGTAATTAATAATTATTAGTAATAATAATATCAGTAATTTATAGTAAATAATATTTAATGTGTATTAAGTAGAATATAAAATAATTTCAGTTACTATTATATTTTTACTAATTTTAATGTGTAATTCCCTGGTATACAACTTGGCACATGATAAACCCTCAATAAATCGTAGCTTTCAGTTGTAACTCTTGGCATGAGATTACATTTGGTTGGCCAAGGTGTAGACAGATATCAAAAATGAATGATTAAATTCTATAAATCACGATATGGGAAGAAATATGGACAAAACAAAGAAACTGCAACTCAGAATTACTGGGAATCAGAAACTATAAGTAAGTCATGATCAGGGTCTAGGAATCAGCAGAACACCAAATAGAAGTTTGGAGCTACTTTAGAATGCAACTACCAGGAAAGAATGGAGCCAATGTTTCTGGTCAGAAACTATGCATAACCATGAAAAACCCCAATTCGGTTTTAAAAGAGCACTGCACTTATGCTGGTAGGAAGATGAATGTATCCAGACAGCTGATAGGTTAGGTCTGCTGACTGTTTAAGCACTGATCCTACTGCTGCTGCTAAGTCGCTGCAGTCATGTCCGACTTTGTGCGACCCCATAGACAGCAGCCCACCAGGCTCCCCCATGCCTGGGATTCTCAAGGCAAGAACACTGGAGCGGGTAGCCATTTCCTTCTCCAATGTATGAAAGGGAAAAGTGAAAGTGAAGTCGCTTGGTCCTGTCTGACTCCTAGCGACCCCATGGACTGCAGCCCTCCAGGCTCCTCCGTCCATGGGATTTTCCAGGCAAGAGTACTGGAGTGGGGTGCCACTAATCCTACAGAAAGTTTAAATATAGCTATCAGATCAATGGGAAGGTGAGTGTGGGGGTAGCAAACTGTATAAAATTAAAACTATATTTATACCTATAATAGATGAGCAGTAAATATACTTTGATAGATTTGATACCCTTTCAGAATAACCAAGATCACCTAGAGTGATCTTAATTTACAATACTGTGAAATAGTTGCTTGTTACCAACTGGTTTGAATGCCAAGTTCCAATTAGAGAATATTCATTCCACATGAGCTACAGAAAACCAAAAGCTATTCTGAACCAGGTTTATGTTAGCCAGTTTGACTTGAAGAGAAATTAATTTTAAAAATTATTATTTACCCAACTTGCTTCAAAAAGCACTGAAGGCAGTAGAAATCTATATTTTCATTCTGATCCTGATATGTATTATCATTGCAGGAACACATGAGAACCCTCATATAATTTATTTTATGTAACTTTTCAAATATTACTAAGTGTGTTACAGTCATTAGTAAATTTTCAGAAATATTTTAGCAAAGCCCTTTTTAATGTTAGTGCAGTCACTACAATAGTGACCTAAGGTAGCACAGACAGTAAAGAATCTGCCTGCAGCATGGGAGACTCGAGTTCAATCCCTGGGTCGGGAAGATCTCCTGAGAAGGGAATGGAAACCCACTCCAGTATTCTTGCCTGGCGAATTCCATGGACAGAGGAGTCTGGTTACAACCCCATGGGGTTGCAAAGAGTTGACACAACTCAGTGACTGATACTTCACTTTCAAACATGGCCCAGTTAGAAGGACTGAAGAGATCCTTCACAATGTTTAGGATTTCATCTACCAATAGTTAGAAGGATTGAAGAGATCCTTCACAATGTTTAGGATTTCATCTCTCAATCTGTTTTCTTCTTCTTCCTCTCTATTGCCTGGACCCAAGAAAGCCCATTATATTACAGATGCTTTCCTATTGTATAAGGACATCTTCTGTTGGACTAGTCTAATATCATTTTTAAATGATTCAAATGTAAATAAAAGAAGACCACATCTCTATTACACAGTTAAGTTCACCTGAGAATGTTGTTATAAGACTACACTTTAAAAACATACAACTTTCAACAGAGGTTTAAATCTTTTTCACAGATAGGTATAACTATCCCATTCAAGTGGGCTTCCCTGGTAGCTCAGTTGGTAAAGAATCTGTCTACAGTTCAGGAGACCTGGGTTCAATCCCTGGGTTGGGAAGATACCCTGGAGAGGAAATGGCAATCCCCTCCATAATTGTTGCCTGGAAAATTCCATGGACAGAGGAGCCTAGTGGGCTACAGTCCATGGGATCACAAGAGTAGGACACATCTTAGCGACTAAACCACTACCACCACCACATCATCCAAGTCGTCCTAGAAGACTTTGATGGATCACAAAGCAGTGCTGTGATGAGCTCCAATGAGGGTGTTTTGAGATGGAAAATACAGGATAATTCAAAAGGCTGAAAGGCTTAGATAGCTTGACTCTCCAGTGTTGTGTTAACAATCATGCATAAGGGATCTATATACATACAAGACAACATGGACAAACAAGATGAAAAGACCTTAAATGTCAAAGAAAAACATAAATACCACTCTGAAGCAACATTAAAGTGATTATCACCTTCGATTGATAAAGGACAATGGGCTTTTCTGCTCAAAATGTGAGTTAATATACCAACCCTGCCACTTACTAGCTCTGTTACTTGGGTGACTTATTCACTCATAAAATCTAGTTTTCATTATCCATACACTCTCTAACAGTAATCTATACTTCCTGTGTGTTTTGAGGATTAAGAGAAATGATTTATGTAGGAAACCTTCAGTTCTGTTCAATCACTCAGTCATG
Organism: Bos indicus x Bos taurus; assembly: GCF_003369695.1. Lineage (NCBI taxonomy): Eukaryota > Metazoa > Chordata > Mammalia > Artiodactyla > Bovidae > Bos > Bos indicus x Bos taurus. The sequence continues at coordinate 56,021,924 of NC_040076.1, read as the reverse complement.
TCCAACTCTTTGCAACCCCATGGACTGCAGCATTCCAGGCTTCCCTGTCCTTCACCATCTCCCGGAACTTGCTCAAACTCATGTCCAGTGAGTCGGTGATGCCATCCAACCATTTCGTCCTCTGTTGCTCACTTCTCCTCCTGCCTTCATTTTTCCCAGTATCAGGTTCTTTACCAATGAGTCGGCTCTTCTCATCAGGTGGCCAAAGTATTGGAGCTTCAGCTTCAGCAACAGAAAACCTTAGTAAACTTTACTAATTAACACTATGAAGCTAACATAAAGATCAAACTGTTTGTATACATATTTTGATCCCATAAAAAGGCACACATATTCTGTCTTTTTTTGTTGCCTTGTGTCTTTTAACCAGGACAATATAAATTCAAGGAATGCAGAGACAGATACTAACATCTGTCTCTTATAAGGAAAGATTACTGCTCTTCAGCTGATGATTGTTTAGAATGAAAAGTAAACAAGATGGCACGGATCATAGCCTGGTTTGCTTCCATCCAGAGGAACTCAAGTCACCTGCTAGGTTCCCTATTTATCTCATGCCTATCAGAAATGGTCTTGTAAATCACCTGACACTTATCAGGAAGATACAAGAGCAGACTGATAAACCACCCACCCGATGAAGACCTAATCACACATCTTTGAAGATTTATGAGATTCCTCCACAGAAGAGGCTTGCTCAACAAAAATCAGCAGAAACTGGAGACAGTGTGATACAGAGGTTAAGCCCACACATTTCAGAATCAGGTGCAAAAGGACTAGGTCCAACAGGTGTTAGTGGTTCCACTACTTACTAACAAAGTGACTATACTAAAGTAACTCAAAATTTCTATGCCCTGGTTCCCATGGGGGTGATGACGTCTCATAGGGTGGCATGAATGTTACGCACAATGACATATGTCATCTACTTGGTGAATGCACTTGATAATTATGACTAATGTGTTTATGTTGAGGGAAATTATCTCAATCTTGGAAATATATAAGCACTCATTCCCCTGTTTCTGAATCAATTAACAATAATTTTGCTTTTCTTTCATTTTTCAAATGCTTAAACATTGAGTGGAACAGTTGCTCACTGGGAGGACAGATGAACTAGAGGGAAAAGAACCACAGACAGGCTATTGCTGGAGCCCTGTTTTCCCTCTTCTGTTTAAGTCTTGACTGAAAGTAACCAAGTGGCTCTGTGTTTTTAAAGCTAATTTGCAATGTGGACTTGAGGCAGACAACCAGGGCTCCAGTGCCACTTGCTACTGGCTAGGTTTGTTATCCTGGGCAAGTTCTTTACCAGTGGGTTTCAGTAAATGCACTCTGTAAAATGAGAATGGCAATACTGCCTCGTATAGACAGTCACTGGTGTTGAAATTAGTGTGTAAAATGATTAACAATACCTGGAGATCTAAGCATTCAATAAAATGTAGATAATGATACTGATGATACTAGTAAGTAGGTCACCTTGCAATTTAAATCTGAAAGTCTAATGTTACTGCAGAAGTCCTTATAAGGAGCTAAAGCAGGAAATTCAAACTGAAATGCTGTATTATTGGCATTTTATAATGAGAATAAGAACTGATGCTAATTTGGGGAAATGCTTTTACAAATCTAGGATAGACAATAAGCTCCTATCTGTGGTCTGATTCCCCTAAACTTCTTTATTATTTGCTCAAATCCCAGCCAATTTTTTCCCTCAAGATCTTTTATGGTGAGACATTTGTCAAATATTTTACACTTAACTGAGCACCATCATACAAAATATCTTTTACCTCCAAATAACTTTAAATTACGATCTGAAACTAAATATGAACCCCCTGTAAAGTCTGGAATGCCTAGTGATGTTACATCCAGCAACACAAATACTCTGGCAGCACAAACCTTAAGCTGTGATTAAAAAGAATTTTCCCCTCACTGAGCAGCTTCGAATATCAGGCTCTTTACATATTTAATTGGATCCTCATAACAATCCTGAAAGGTGAATACTCCTATGCTCACACTTGAAAAGCAGACCTTGAGACGTGAGACAGTTTGCTCAAGATCAAAGAGGTAAGAAATGGCAGAGTCCAGGCTAGACTCTAACTCTGTCTGACTTCAAAGTCTTTCCTCTCTTCCTTAAGCCTCACTGCCTCTCCCCAGGAAACTGGGCACACACTTAAGCCATCAGTAGAGACAACAGCCACCTGCTGGTGACCACAGGGCTCAGGCATCATTGTAGGCAGCACAAGGAATCCAGTCCTCCCCAGGGGATGGTGCTGAGGCAGCCGCAAAGCTCCCTGCTTGGACTGGCAGTGGCACCAGAGGGCCTGGCATGCAGGTGAAGCTTGTATAGAACCTAGCTTCAGTAGGCTGGCAAGACAAGGCAGCCTGACTCAGAGCTTGGAAAGAACCCACATGGTCCAGTGGCTTTCAAATAGTGTTACTGCTCACAATGGCATTCTGCTTTGCTGTTAACAGTGCGCTCTTGTTTCAAATGAACTCTTATGTGCTGTCCCTTTATGAATGACTATACACATTAAAGCTCAGATGTTCTGATGTGGAATCAAGGGATAGAGAACTAGGGCCTCTAGGTTCTGGCCAGCTTCTGGTGGGTGGCTCCAGAGGCACATATACAGATCCATAAGCCTCTCAAGAGCCGTTTGAAAATCACTACATTACTTGTGAACAGAGTGTTAACAACAACAAAAGAACTGAACAGTGCAGAATCATGTCACACAATGAGCTTCTTCTGGCAGTGTTTCTCAAGAGTGGGCACAAGAATCAAATAAATAGTTTGTACAAATGCAAATTCCTATACCACAGTCTAGATCTGCTATGTGGGGGAATTCTTAGCCAGAGATCCAGAAGATCCATTTATTGGCATATCCCCAAATAATTAATAGGCTCTCCTTTTACAACTATAACTTGAAAGGTTCAGAACTCAATTACTTCACTAAGAAGACTTTTTCAATGAAACCTACCACTTGGTTACAACTTGTCTCTGCTGTAGTGTCCTTTATCCTGTACTTGATCCCAAGAAGATCGACAATGATGAGTGCCATCCACCGACAACTTCTCCTTGCTTACGTGAGTGGCAGACTTACTCTAGGATCTAATAAAAATGTTAAAAAGTACAGGCATGCAAAAACTGTCAAAATACAGAATAAGAAAAAGATTTTGAAAAAAATCCAATGTGTATTTTTTTCTCCCTTAATTATAACTTTCACAGAATATTTCATAGCAATAAAAAGTCTCAAGTTTTGCATTTCCAGAGTCTCCTAGAAAGAGTGTATTAGATTCTCTGGGAGTGCAACTCAAGAACCTGCATTTTTATGAGCTCCTGGGGTGATTCTTAGGTGCACTAAAATTTGAGAGCCAGCCATCAAGACTTGGCTGCTTCACGTGGCCCACAGAGCTAGAGTAGGGGCATCCCCTGGAAATGTGATAGACATGTTGAATGTCGGGCCTCACTCCAGACCTGCTAAATCAGGCCTCCAACAAGAGACCTCAGTGACTTCAATGTGCAACAAAGTTTGGAAACCACTGGTCCACAATCTTGTTACTCGAAGTGTGGCCCCAGGTGCTTATTGGAATTGTAGGCTCCTGGGTTCTATTACAGATCTGCTGAATAATCTGAGTCTATGTTTAAACATTTCCCAGGTGATGTATAGGTGCATTAAAGCTCAGGAAGCACCAGTCTGCAAGAGTCCAGGCAGGATCCTCAAGCCACTGTTGAAAGGCAGAGATGAGAGGGCAGTACGTTCTCAGCAGCATACCTGGCATAAGCAGACTCAGGTACAGGACTGAATGAAAGCCCTTCTATAGAACAGCGGCCACTTTCACTGCTTTCTGTTTACCTGGTACTCATCACGTCACAGCCTGGTAAGGGCGTGGGTGTAGAATGAGTCTTCCTTTGGCTGTTTAAGCAAAAATGCTAACTTTCACTATGGATTAAAAACCATTAATTAATTCTCTTCTTATTCTAGGCAGTGGAAGAAAGACATTGTCCCCACTAGAAGACACTGTCCAGGGCTCCCTGGTTTCCATATCAACAGGCTGGCCTGTCCCATCACCTGCTTCTGCCTCCCCTCCTGCTCCTACAGCCCACTGTGAATGTAGGTAATGAGCCCAGCGTGGCCCCTCAGGGAAGACCGTCCCCAGTCAGCTGTGGCTATGACACATCTCACCATCCCTCAAGAACGTGTCACCAGTTGATCTTCTACAACATTTCTCTTCACCTGGCATCAGGATTCACCCAGGAGCGGCTGCTTCCTGGGTGTGACCTATAGTTCTACTAGAAAGGAGCAGGAAGACCTGACCTCAGGGTTGCCCCCTGACCACTCACACCCATGACCCCTGAGACAGACCCTCTGAGCCACTCTGATCCCCATGTTCTTCGGAGACAGCCTCCAGTGTCTGTGTTGTCTTGGGGTTAAAATGGGAACAGTACATTAAGCCGTGTCTGACTCTTTGCAACTTTATGGACTATAGCCAGCCAAACTCTTCTGTCCATGGAATTCTCCAGGAAAGAATACTGATGTGGGTTGTCATTCCCTTCTCCAGGGGATCTTCCTGACCCAAGGATGGAACCAGGGTCTCCCATACTGCAGGCAGGTTCTTTACTGTCTGAGCTACCAGGGAAGCCCCTAAAGGGAAACGAGATCACCAGATCCTCCAAGGACTTTTGACAGTACTGATTAGAAGGGGTTTCAATTCCTCATCGTAGCTGCCATGTTGTGGTGCTGTCAGCAGCCCTTACCCTGCTCTGCTCCCTTCGGGATGTGCTCTTTCTATTTAGGATCTGGTTAGAAGAAGCACGTGTGCCCTCCTGACACATATGTCCTTGCATGGAGTGAGGGGGGTTGGGGGTGAAGGGGCCTGGGCAGCACTGAGCCCATCCTGCAAAACCAACATTGCTGACAGGTGTTCCTCCAGAGAGCTTCCTGACACCACAGTGTTGAAACCACCAAGTCAAGTCACACTCCTCACTGCACGTGTAAATTTAACTTCACCGAGACAATGAAAGTTGGATTTTCTGTTTTCTGGTGTTGCTACTGTGGCTGATTCAAGAGAGAATCTGAAGCACACTGCGTGGTCTACACCTTTTCCCATGTGTGATCTACGCCTCCTCTTAGCACCACATCACAGCTGTGAGAAAGTACCCCCATATGGAGAGTCATGGCGACTTGCTCCACTCTCTTATCTCATCACTTTCTAAGAAGATTCAAAAAGTTTGGATAATCCATCTCCAGGCTAACAGGGATCTGACTAATTGTATACTGGGAAAAGTCTAAACTGTTCTTTTTGAAACAGACTCAAATAATTTTCTGGAGATGACCATGACTTTGAACTCCGACAGTCCCCAAATTCCTATCTATGGATGCCACATCTATGGATATTCCTGTATGAAGGCTGGGGGCTACACAAGGTGGCCTTCTCAAGTCCTCTCTACCGCCAAGCTGTGAACTTTTCTCCTTTTGCCTGATCTCATGCCCTTTTCAGCAAGGTCGTCCATGAAGGCTCCCCATTGTCAGAGGTGCACAGGCAATGTAGCCTCGATAGCACTTTTATGGTGAGGTCACCCCTAGTCAGCTTGGAAGACTAGGCACAAGGGGTCCTACGAGTGTGGACTGTTTACTCTTCCACAATGAAATATTTCTGTCTCACTGCATGTGTATATTGCTTCCTGGCTTCCCCATCCTTTACCAACTAGTTCTTCTTAACCACATCCTGAAATGTGGCTCTATGGCCTTTTTGCTCTTTTATGTACTAATGCATTCATTCTTTCAGCAAATGTTCATTGGATACCTTATATGCCAGGCACTGCTACATACTATGGATTCAAAGTTGAGTTTGTCTTGTGGAACTAACAGTAGAGGGAAGGTAAGTATTCATCCAAAAACTCACACAGTGTATAACCACAGACTGGAACAATGATCCTGAAGGGAAGGAGCACCGATCCAGGTGAACCTGTCACTGCAGACCCTGACTGTGCCAGTGTGTGTGATTGTCAAGCTCACCAGAAAAGGTGAGCTCTAAGAAATTCATAAACACAACTGGACAAGTCAGAAAAAACTCATTCAAGTCTTATCTCAAGGCCTTTGTAGTCTGTCACATTATGGATCACTCTCCAAACAGAATAGTTAATAAGTGCTTGGTGAAGACAAGTGAGCTTATGTATGAGGAAGCACACGGCATCTTTGTCCCAGTCTCTTTGCAAGCATATTAATTATACTGTTGCTCTATCAAGTCTTGCCTGACAGCTGTCAAGACTCAGTGAACTTTAGGAACAAAGTAATGTGACAGATGGCTTAGCAGCACTACAGAAGAAAGGCCCAAGATTGAAAGATCTCATACGAAGGCAGTTCCTGCACTCCTCATTTCATGCACTCCTCTTTCCAGGTGCCCTGGGGTGGTCTCAAACATACTCAATCAATGGTAACTCTGTTGAAGAACTGATGCCTTTGAATTGTGGTGCTGGAGAAGACTCTTGAGAGTCCCTTGGACTGAAAGTAGATCAAACCAGTCAATCCTAAAGGAAATCAACCCTGACTATTCATTGTAAGGACTGATCCTGAAGCTGAAGCTCCAATACTTTTTTGTGAAGAGTCTACTCACTGGAAAAGACCCTAATGCTGGCAAAGACTAAAGGCAAAGAAGAGGGCAGCAGAGGATGAGAAGGCTAAATAGCATCATGGACTCAATGCATATGATTCTGAGCTAACCCTGGGAAATAGTGAAGGATAGAGAAGTCTGGCATGCTGCAGTCCATGGAGTCTCAAAGAGTTGGACATGACTTAGTGACTAAACAACAGCAATAACAGTGCTAGCTAGGCTTACAATAAAAAGGAGGGCTTTGCAGTTAAGAACAAGAGGATTGTCCAAGTGGGTGAAAAAAGAATCAGGCTGCTCATCTGTAAAAATGATAAGTTCTCTGGCAAAATTTGTGACTTAGGATAAGACAGTCAAAATTATATCACACAAGGTTCTAGAAGAAATATTGGAGAAGACAAATAACATTATTCTTAAATGGAAGGAAAATGTGATGACCTCATTAGATTTTCCAATTCTCATTTCACAATGATTCGCACCAAGTAAACACTCAATAAATATTTTTATTTGATATCTGTGATTTGATACTCACAGTGAAAATTAATCTCCATGTAATTATAAGAGAACTAATTAAAGCAACAGAGTTATTGCTAGGATACCTAATCAATAAAACCTGCAGGTGTCCTTTCAATTAGATTAGGTACTTAATGAGTACACATTTTTTTCTCTATTTACTGTGCCAACATAACATTTCTCCCAGACTTAATTTTGTTTGCATAGAAAGAAAAAGACTGTGGACCCGTTAAGATCTTACCAAGACTTCACCATGTTTCTAACTAGGCTTATATTAAAAATCATCTCAGTAACATGCTTATGACAAGGACTGGATGACATGAACAAATTCCCCACAGTCAAGTTTTCTCCACCCAGAGTTAGCTATTTAAGCATATATGCAAATCATACTGAATGAAGTCAGACAGAGAAAGACAAATATCGTATGATATTAATTATATGTGGGATCTTAAAAAATAAATGGTACAAATGAACTTATTTACAAAGCAGAAATAGAGTCATATATGTAGAAACCAAACTTATGGTTACCAGGGGGAAAATGAGAGGGGTATAAATTGGGAGATTGAAATTGACATACCTGGGTCTTGAAGATCCACTGGAGAAGGGATAGACTACCCGCTCCAATATTCTTGGGCTTCCCTGGTGGCTCAGCTGGTTAAGAATCCACCTGCAATGCAGGAGAGCTGACTTCGATATATTGGTTGGGAAGATCCCCTGGAGAAGGGAAAGGCTACCTACTCCAGTATTCTGGCCTGGAGAATTCCACGGACTATAGAGTCTGTGGGGTTACAAACAGTTGAACATGACTGAGTGTCTTTCACTATATATAAAACAGATAACTAATAAGGACCTACAGTATAGCACCGGAGAAGGCAATGGCACCCCACTCCAGTACTCTTGCCTGGAAAATCCCATGGATGGAGGAGCCTGGCAGGCTGCAGTCCATGGGGTCGCTAAGAGTCAGACACGACTGAGCGACTTCACTTTCACTTTTCACTTTCATGCATTGGAGAAGGCAATGGCAACTCACTCCAGTATTCTTGCCTGGAGAATCCCAGGGATGGTGGAGCCTGGTGGGCTGCTGTCTATGGGGTCGCACAGAGTTGGACATGACTGAAGCAACTTAGCAGCAGCAGCAGCACCAGCATTACAGCACAGGCAACCCTACTCTATACTCTGTAATGACTTACATAGGAAAATAATTTTAAAGAGAATCAATATATGTATATGTATAGCTGATGTTAGGAAAGATTGAAGGCAGGAGGAGAAAGGGATGACAGAGGATGAGATGGTTAGATGGCATCACCGACTCAATGGACATGAGTTTGGGTAAACTCCAGAAGTTGGTGATGGACAGGGAGGCCTGGCGTGCTATGATTCATGGGGTTGCAAAGAGCTGGACATGACTGAGCAACTGAACTGAACTGATAGCTGATTCACTTTGCTATACAGCAGAAACTAACTCAACACTGTACATCAACAATATACCAATAAAAATTAATTTTAAAAATCAACTGACTCATTCATACTGGGTCCTATTGCATTTCCTAGCATCCATGGATAAATAAGTGTTTACTAAATTAAGAGATGGTGATAAGGGTGGTATCATTGATCCTTGGAGGTGGGCCTACACCAAGCTGATTTTCCAGCTATTCTTATAGGTTTCTGCTATCATTCCCACCTTGCTCAGGAACACAAGACTTGAGAGTCTTCCATGGTAAGAACACCCTAGATTGGGGTTCCGTTAGCAAATCTACTAACCAAGTTTAGTAGCAATATTTTGCTTATTTCTAAACCACTGAAAAATAATTTATTAAAATGTAGATTTAGTGCAATAAAACCTTCCTATGTTGTTTTTCCCTCAGCTTCTCCCTTCACCTCAAAAAAACATGTTTCTTAGGACTTCCCTGGTGACTCAGTGGTCAAGAACCTGCCTGGAAATGGAAGAGACGCGGGTTCAATCCATGGTCCAGGAAGACTGACTTGACACAGAGCAGCAAAACCCATGCACAACTACTTAGCCTGTGCTCTGAGCCCATGCACAGCAACTACTAAAGCCCGAGTGCCCTAGAGCCCATGTTCAGCCAACAAGAGAAGCCACCACAATAAGCCCGAGCACTGCAACCAAGAGTAGGCTCTGCTCTCCACAACTAGAGGAAAGCCCGTGCAGCAATGAAGACTCAGCACAGCCAAAAAGTAATTAACTAATTAATTTTGGTAAAGAGTGTTTCTACACTCAATACACTTGTGCTTTCAAAGAAACCCCAGCACTAATTTTTTTTTTTTTTGGTCAGCCCCTCTCCTTTTGATAGAAATTATAGATTGGTTTACCTTGAATTGTATCTACCAATATTCATGTCTTGGGGCCTTAAAAAGTTTGGAATAACAGTATCAATATCAGGAATTTCAATAAATGTTTGAAGTGATATATCCTAAGCTCTAGTTATAAGGTTACAATTTATAATCGAATTTGCTCATTTTTGTTTCCTTGGAGCTGGCATAAAGTAAATTCTTGTAGATACAATTCAGGCAATTTTGGTCTTTGTAACTCTGATAAATCCTGGGTTTTCACTTAATAAATGTCTACATGGGGTCATAGTCAAAGCTGACTTTGGGTGTACTGGAGAAGAACAAAACCATTTTCTGTACATTTCTTGTAAAGGCTGGTCTAGGAGTCTTACTCAGTGTACCACACAGAAATGTTCCCAGAGATCAATTATTGTAAGTTACATAATTCCAGATACTGCTAAAAGTTCCTCCTATTCCTTATTACCCATGCTTGTCTCTCTTTTCTGTTCCTCCTTCAGAGACCATTCCTGACCTAACGGGCTAGGCGGCAACTTCTCCAGTAGGGGTGCCCCGTGTGACCATCTACAACCAGGTATCAGGGAAACTTCCCTCTTTGGTCTTCTCTCTTCTTCTCCAACCTCATGGCCCATTATTTGTTTAATCCCATTGCTGCCCTGCCCGCCAGCACTCTGCTTGCTTGACACCCAGCCGGAAGCCAGGCTGTGAATAGGGAATGGTGGGGAGGGCTGAAGAAAGGCCTCACTAGGTTTAATCTAACCTCAGGGTGGAACACCTAAGATGGGAGTGTCCAGCTGCCCAGACGTACCTTTCCTTTGCGCTAACCCAGTTATTAAACAGGGTCTCCTTCCTGCCTTGAGCTATATTACCAAAGGCCCATTTCAGTTGACCTAGCTAAACAGATGCCAAACTCTGGAGAAGAAAAAAAAAAAATCCATCTCACTGTATAAAAAGAATATGTTTTAAGGGTTTCTAGGCCACAGATTTATGAAGTCTGATACATAGTTTATAATACAGTTTCAATGGGGAAAATGCAACCATAAGGTAAAACAATTTATTTATGCACAAACTTTTGAAATTTAAGCCTGTGAAGTACCTGTAACTCAAACAGAACCTTTATTATTACTCTGGAAAACTACGCCGTTGATGGTGATGTGCTGATGAAGGTGAAACGGTTAGCAGGGAAAGCAGCAGAGTCTATCAATGAAACAAAGGGAGGGATGCAGCGAAGAATAAGAAACACCTCACAGAAGCAGTAAATGTGTTTGGTTGAATGACACAGATTGCTTAGTGCTGGAGACCCATTTCATAAATTAAAACAGAAATTGAACCAGCTCTTTCATTACAAATAAATCAGGGATTGATGAATTAATATTCACTGCTTTAAGATCCTTATTTTTGAAATCCATGCAAATAGCAGGAAAATGTTATTCTATTAACTTTTTATGTTGCTTTTTAATTCTTGAGATAGATATATAGATAGATAAAGAAGGACAGACAGACAGGCAAATATATTCGTGCTGGTGCACACAGATTACATCCAGGTTCCCTCAGGCAACCTGTGATTTTGATCTATTCCTGCCCAGAGGCTGTTCTCAGCACTTTGCTGCAACCTCACTCTCAAATCCGTCCTCCCCGAAATCTCCAAATCCAGTTCTATAAATCCAAAGTCACAGTAGACTTCACTGAAGCTTTTGTAGGAAGTAGAAGGGAAGGTTCCCCTTTCCCTTTGTTTTTGCACCCTGACTCTGGCTGTCCTCTCTGCTTCCTTTAACTCTTCTCCAATGCTACGCAGCACTGCCAGCCTCATATTGCTCCAATTGATGTCACTCCTGGAGGCGGCCTCAAGCCACCACCAACACTGCATTTCTGCCCAAGCTGAGAAAGATATACTCTTCGGCTTCTTCAAATTGCATTCTCACATACTACCTTGTTTAGCAAGATAAAGGAGCATCCTTGAATGGAATCTATTTGCCGCAGAAGACACATGGGATGTAAAGAACGGATCTTGTTAAAATTCAAGCCAAACCCACACAGAATGATGAACACTAGGAAGCAGGTGACCCCATAACACTTCATCCAGCCAGCAGGGTATTTTAACACGAAATTTAAGATAGGAAGCCCCAGGTGCTGAGGCACCAAAGGAATTAGAAAAGGCTTTCCTGAAGCTCCCTTCCAAATACACCAGAGACAGATAATCACCAGAACTCATTTACAGTCCTAATAAGTGTGGACAGCCTTATTTTCCAAATTTTAAGACAAATGTTAATTTTGTAAATCATACTCAGAGAAGAGTCACTAAGCCCTATTGTGATTTATTAAAACAAGATAACCTCAGCAAGGGATAACCTCCTATTTTGACCTTCTGGTTATCATTATCCTGCACAAATATCATGGCTGAATGATAATCATCATTTAAGTTTAAAAAATCATCTCGTTAGTCCAGCAATTCTTCAGGTTACCCAGACCACTCTCCCACACAAATGCCTAGTCATGTTCTCTCTTTTCCCATGATATTTTCACCTTAACATTAGGAAAATAGATAATGCAACCACCTGGATCCAACCCTTGCTACTAATTTTGGCTTCCGACAAGGGAGGTTCTGCATCTGAAGTGCCTATGTGCATGAATATGGGTTTGTGCCTGAAATAAACAGGTAGGCGAGTCAGTCGATAGATTTCCTAGAAATTAAGAACCATCCTCCTTGTATAGGATTATTTTCCCCTTGTGGGTTTCAGGAAAGATTTAGATCCTTGTGACCTAGGAGAAGGAGGAGGAGGCAGCACTTAAGCCATGGTTACTGTTCCAGAGTCTGGGCAAGCCAGACATGACTCTTTCTGGACCTCCACAGCCCAACAGCCCAGAGCGGAAAAAGGAAAATAGCTTAAAAAAAAAAAAAAAGAAGAAGAATAAAACTGAGCAGGAATAGAAAAGTAAATGCTGGTTCTTCTCCTTTTAACACAGACACAGGCTAACCAAGTAGTCTGCTTTATGCTAAGAAATGCTCCCTGAGGAAAGTGTTTTGCGTCCAACTGTGAAACTGATTGATGTCCTTAAAACCCTGGAGGAATCTCTTCTGGCCCTAAGCTTGCTGTTACAGAGCAGAGGGGAAAGGTATCCAGGAAGGGGAACTTTCAAAGGAAACATTTTTCTTGACGTTCTTTTCAAAGTGCAGCAGTGTCAGAAGGTATGAGGATGGAAACGCAAGTAACCATGCCATCCACACACGCTATTACAAAGAGAGTGTGTGTGTGTGTGTGTGTGTGTGTGTGTGTATGCGCGTGCGCATGCGTGCATAAGGAGGGAGGGACCCTGGTTCTTCAAAATGATCCACAGGCAATCTGAGAAATACTGGTCTGAATCTATTTTCTGTACCAGGTCACAGCATTGCTTGAGCAGGATCTACTGCATTCAGTGAATGATTCCTCTCCCACCCCCTCCTTCTCCCAAAGTCTGCAGCTTTAGGAATAGGTATTTATTCAGGAGCCCAGCAAAATATTGTATACTTCATAAAAGTGAACCCCTTGAATTCAAATGTCAGTTCATAAACGCTTTTCTGTGAAGATGAGCGGCTATCCTGATGTAATAGTGCGTTTAGATCTAATGATTTTCCAAGGAACAAAGGTGATGAAGCAAGAATATCACTGGCATGGAGAAGCTCACTATTTTCCCTCAACCTCGCCACTCCTCTCACCAACACTGTCTGAAAATAGTTATCTGGCATTGCCTTCTTAACCTCCATCTCCCTTCTCTGTACTCCAAGTGGACAAAGAACAAAAACCACAGGCGATTTGGAAAAAGGATGAACCACACACTCCAAGGGGCACTGCGTTCCAGGGTAGTGTGATGGACCAGAGGCATTTTTGAAAAGACACAATGGAAATAAGAGGGGGAGTTCACAGAATAAGATGACCAGGATAGGATGCTATCAAAGAGAAACTTCTGGGCAAGGAGAGAGGAAGGCTTCTGTGAGATAGGAATTCTAGAGGAAGGGAGAGGACATGATAGTTAAGAAAAGCTGTTATAGGCCATATATAAGAAACCCCTTTTAAATGTCTTCAAGAGATATGAATGAAATTGAAATATCTCCAGGGATCACTGTGCTTTTCTTTTTTTTTTTTTTTAAGTCCCAAGCTTCAGTCTGATCATGAGGGCCTTGGCTTTATAAGCATAACACAAATATAAAATAACTCTGCTCATGTTTCTGTTTCTCTTAGATTGCCAGAAATTCATTACTCTGTGTTTGGTACCTTGGTTTAAACTGCTTAGTGCTATTTCAAAATCATTCACAGGTAGGTACTCAATAGTGTAGAGCCTTTTTTCTGGCATGTGTTAGAATCGCAAACTGCTCTTTTTCATTGACTTCAAATAATTTATACTTTTGTTCATTATTGGATATTTTGGTATGATAAACAAGTTTACATGACCATGTAAATGGATAGAAACTGACTTATAGAAAAGATAAAGAGGAACATGCAAAATATAGCTTCAGTCAGCCAAGCACAGGGCATAAGAGATAAGGATCTATAAACAATAGTCCCTTTTCCCCATCCGAGTTCAAAAATATTGAAAATGAAACAGGAGACAGATAGGTGGATTTAAAAAATACATTACCCTCATTGCTTATAAAGTTATTAGGAGAATATGGCTAAGTATGAGGACCACCTGGACTCGCAAGCACTTTTTCTTCTCCAGTTCCTAGGTCAGTCCTGGCATCCAAGAGAAAAGTGAATCTACACACCGGCTGCATTTACCCAAATGTCTGCTTCACACTGGGAATGAGCAAGGAGCGGGGAACAACTCCAAATTACATATGGGTGTTTTTTGGCCGCACCATGTAGCATGTGGGGTCTTAGTTCACTGAACAGGGGTTGACTTCATGCCCCCTGCAGCGGAAGTGTGCTAACTGCTGGACCACAAGCGAATTCCCCATATGCATTTTCATATAGTATCATCCTCTAACTGAGACACATTATCCCAGGTCACCTATTAGGCAGGTACTTTACTGCCTTGTTAGGAGGACTGACTTGGGAGTTACGGGAAGGGCCAGAAATATTTCTCTAGCAGGGACTGATTACATTAAATCCAGAAAAATAGAGGAGATGTATTTACCATAGCATTAAGCATTAACAAGAAAGTTTAACTTTTCCTTATTTTTTTTAAATGAGTATCTATTGGTCTATTCTGTTTGTTCTGCATAATACAGCAGTGTCATAAATTTTAAATCTAATAGACCAGTGGAGAGGGAATGCATAATGCACAGAAAAGGAGAAAGAAGCCTCTTTATGAATTAAAATATCAAAGAGTGAATACTAGTGTCTGTTTTGGTTTTGTTTTTTAAAAAGAAAACATCTGGATTTTAAACAAAGGTAGTACAGAGCAGTGAGGAGAGTTTGGAAAACAAATGTTTATTCCAGTCTCTCTTTAAAAATGGTCCATAGTCCTTCACAGACCTTCATTAGCATCATTTGAAAGTGAAAAAGTGAAAGTGAAAGTCATGTCTGGAATTCTCCAGGCCAGAACACTGGAGTGGGTAGCCTTTCCCTTCTCCAGAGGATCATTTGAAGTTTCTTAAAAATACAAGTTTAGGAACCTCATCCCACACCTATTGAATCAGAGTCTTTTGAAACATGGATGGAAAATTTGCACTTGACAACTTCTTTGAGTAATTCAAATGCACGCTGAGGATAGGAAATCTTCATCTTTTGCCTGTAGGAGAGAACATGTACCAGGTTTTATAGCTGTATTTGACGCATGGTCACAGCACAAAATTAGCCTTAGCTTTCCTGAGGAGCTAAACTCTCCTCTTATATCAGGTAAGACATCATGTTTATGAAGAAAAACTGAAAAATATGAAACAGGTATCAGGATACAGTACAAACTATGTAGTAGTATAGTAAAGCAAGGCAAAATAAAGTTTGGGTAAGACTGCAAAGCTGGTTTGTTGCCAGCTTACACTGCAACAATTCTTCTGATTCATAACCAGAAAATGTGAATAAATCCACAAGTCTCTCTTTACGCACGTATGATTTAAGTTTCAGTGCCACTCAGCTAGATTGCAATCCATGTAAACAGACTGGCTGAATCACTAAATATCCCACTTGGAAATCTTTTAACCAGATTAGGAGCCCCTGGGTCTACACATTGAAAATGATTTTTCAGAAAGGATCTACAGTCATTAGTGATTAGTGGGGTTTCTGGAACAACTGTCTCACAGTCTAAGATGGCTAATCCATAAATGCATTAATTGTATTAGATGTGTGTAGGTAAGATAAAAAAGTCTACTAAGTGGGAAAATCACTGAATTATTCTGTATAGTTCACTGGGGAAAATGGTGTTAGTATCTACCTGTAATATTACAGACATAACACAGGTATTATAGCTGTCACCAGATGATCAATACCAAAATCAGACTGATTATAGTTTTTGCAGCCAAAGATGGAGAAGCTCTCTACAGTCAGCAAAAACAAGACTAGGAGCTGACTGTGGCTCAGATTATGAACTCTTTATTGCCAAATTCAGACTTAAATTGAAGAAAGTAGGGAAAAACACTAGACCATTCAGGTATGACCCAAATAAAATTCCTTACAATTATACAGTGGAAATGATAAATAGATTCAAGGGATTAGATCTGATAGACAGAGTGCCTGAAGAACTATGGATGGAGGTTCATGACATTGTACAGGAGGCAGTGATCAGACCATCTCCATGAAAAAGAAATGCAAAAAGGCAAACAGGTTGTCTGAAGAGGACTTACAAATAGATATGAAAAGAAGAGAAGTGAAAGGCAAAGGAGAAAAAGAAAGATATACCCATTTGAATGCAGAGTTCCAAAGAACAGCAAAGAGAGATAAGAAAGGCTTCCTCAGGGATCAATGCAAAGAAATAGAGGAAAACAATAGAACAGGAAAGACTAGAGATCTCATCAAGAAAACTAGAGATACCAAGAGAACTTTTCATGCAAAGATGGGCACAATAAAGGACAGAAATGGTATAGACCTAACAGAAGCAGAAGATATTAAAGAGGTGGCAAGAATACACAGAAGAACTATACAAAAAAGATCTTTAAGACCCAGATAATCATGATGGTGTGATCACACACCTAAAGCCAGACATCCTGAAATGTCAAGTCAAGGGGGCCTTAAGAAGCATCACTACGAATAAAACTAGTGGACGTGATGGAATTGCATGTGAGCTATTCAAATCCTAAAAGGTGATGCTGTGAAAGGGTTGCACTCAATATGCCAGCAAATTTGGAAAATTCAGCAGTGGCCACAGGACTGGAAAAGGTCAGTTTTCATTCCAATCCCAAAGAAAGGCAATGCCAAAGAATGCTCAAACTACCGCACAATTGCACTCATCTCACATGCTAGTAAAGTAATGCTTAAAATTTTCCAAGCCAGCCTTCAACAGTTCATGAACCATGAACTTCCAGATGTTCAAGATGGATTTAGAAAAGGCAGAGGAGCCAGAGTCAAATTGCAAACATCTGTTGGATCATTGAAAAAGCATGAGAATTCCAGAAAAACATCTATTTCTGCTTTATTGACTATGCCAAAGCCTTTGACTGTGTGGATTACAATAAACTCTGGAAAATTCTTCAAGAGATGGAATACAAGACCACCTAACTTGCCTCCTGAGAAATCTGTATGCAGGTCAAGAAGCAACAGTTAGAACTGGATGTGGAACAACAGACTGGTTCCAAATCAGGAAAGGAATAAGTCAAGGCTGTATATTGCCACCCTGCTTATTTAACTTATATGCAGAGTGTATCATGAGGAATGCTGGGCTGGATGAAGCATAAGCTGGAGTCAAGAGTGCCAGTAGAAATATCAATAACCTCAGATATGCAGATGATACCACCCTTATGGCAGAAAGTGAAGAAGAACTAAAGCGCCTCTTGATAAAAGTGAAAGAGGAGAGCTAAAAAGTTGGCTTTAAACTCAACATTCAGAAAACTAAGATCATGGTGTCTGGTCCCATCACTTCATGGGAAATAGATGGGGAAACAGTGGAAACAGTGGCTGACTTTATTTTTCTGGGCTCCAAAATCACTGCAGATGGTGACTGCAGCCATGAAATTAAAAGACGTTTGCTCCTTGGAAGGAAAGTCATGACCAATCTAGACTGCACATTAAAAAGCAGAGACATTACTTTGTCAGCAAAGGTCTGTCTCGTCAAAGCTATGGTTTTTCCAGTAGTCATGTATGGATGTGAGAGTTGCACTAAAGAAAGGTGAGTGCCAAAGAATCGATGCTTTTGAACTGTGGTATTGGAGACGACTCTCGAGAGTCCCTTGGACAGCAGGGAGATCCAACCAATCCATCCTAAAGGAAATCAGTGAATATTCATTAGAAGGACTGATGCTGAAGCTGAAACTCCAATACTTTGGCCACCTGATGTGAGGAACTGACTCGTTTGAAAAGACCATGATGCTGGAAAAGATTGAAGGTGGAAGCAGCAGGGGACAGCAGAGGATGGTTGATGTCATCATCGATTCAATGAACATGAGTTTGAGTAAACTCCGGCAGTTGGTGATGGACAAGGAGGCCTGGTGTGCTGTAGTCAATGGGGTCTCACAGAGCCAGACACGACTGAGTGACTGAACTGACTGACTGACTGAACACAGGCATAATATAGACAAATTAGTTCTGTGTTTGAGTCAATAAACTATCAATGAATATCATTAACTGTGATTTTCCACCAAACAGGTATAAAGATTGTTTTAATATATTTAAAATACTTTATGATTTAGAAGTATCTTGAAAATGATTATAAAATATAAAAATACAGAAAAACTATGATTATTTTCCATGGATTAAATTGTCTCTCTGTTCCCAGAGACCTAAAGAAGCCTTCCAGATTTTAGCTGGCAACGCAAAGTGACATATTATGCACTCCTCGGATTTCTGTGCTTTTTAAAATCTTGTATCCAGAAAGAAACTTTATTAATGCAATCTGTTCTAGTATTTTTAACACAAATTGCATGGAATCCCAACTGATATATACTTATTAGACAATTTTTAGAAATAGAGCTTTATGTTATCACATGTATTCTATACTACTTAGGGATATGAAACTGGTCCTACTAATACTTACTTTTCTCACAGACCTAAACATAGCTCCACATACATTCAAGTTGCTGAATAGGTGTTCCTAGAACTGAATCATCTACTCCAGAAAGTGTCAGTTGAGAGAATGGTACATCCCACAAAAGACACGTTCTCCAAGGCAATCTCCTTCATGCATCCCCTAAAGATAATGGAATACCCACTCATCTCCTCCCCACTTTTTGAGAATCACTCCCAGAGAATCTCTGTAATTTCACTTCCTCTGCTGAAGAGGCTAAAAAGTTTAACATCACTGATCTGGCTCAATCATATCTTTATAAGGAGACAAGATGATTTAGCCTGGGAATATTAGGTAACTTGATTTAGAAGTGCAGAATTCATATTAGTCTCAAAATCATGTCACAGTCAGGTATTTACAAAAATGTGTTCATAAGCCTTGGAACGAGTGATGGAAATGTAATGTAAAACATGGTGATTATAGTTAACAATACTGCATTGTATACTTCAAAGTTTCTGAGAGTAAATTGATCTTAAAAGTGCTTATCACAAGAAAAAATTTATAACTATGTATGGTGATAGATGTTAACTAGATTTATTGTGGTGATCATTTCACAATAAATACACATTGTTGTTGTTCAGTCATTGTCATGTCCGATTCTCGGCAACCTCATGGTCTGCAGCATGCCAGGCTTCCTTGTCCTTTAGTATCTCCAGGAGTTTTTGTTCAGATTAATATGCATTGAGTTGGTAATGCTGTATAACCATCTCATCCTCTGCTGCCCTTTTATCCTTTTGCCGTCAATCTTTCCTGGTCTTAGGATCTTTTCCAATGTGTTGGCACTTTGCATCAGGTGGCCAAAATATTGGAGCTTCAGCTTCAGCATCCGTCCTTCCAATGAGTATTCAGGGTTGATTTCCTTTAGGATGGGCTGGCTTGATCTCTTTGCTATCCAAAGGACTCTCAAGAGTCTTCTCTAACACCACAGTTCAAAAGCATCAATGCTTTGGCACTCAGCCTTCTTTATGGCCCAACTCTCATATTCGTACATTACTAGACAAACGATAGTTTTGACTATATAGATGCTTGTCGGCAAAGTGATGTCTCTGCTTTTTAATACGATGTCTATGTTTGTCATGGCTTTCCTTCCAAGAAGCAAGCATCTTTTAATTTCATAAATACATATAAAAATCATTTTTCATCATATCTGAATATAATGTCACATGTCAACTATACCTCAATTTTTTTTAATGTCTTAGAAATGACATTTAGGAGTAGAAAAAACACTGAAACTTCCATTCTAGATTGGATAAAGTAATGAGAGCTGGACTTACCCTCTCACCCAAAACAACTAAAAATCTGGGCAAAATACACATTGTAATCAGCTTTCAGAAATTCGATTTCAGGTGGCATAGAACAGTGATCACTGACAGAAGGGAGGAGAAAACAAGTGAGTCACAGGCTTTCTCTAGCTTACTTTCTAGAGAGAGTTTTGGACTGAATCATAAGGAGGGTGAAGCCTAGCAGATCCCAGCGAATCCACTGAGGGGAGGAGGTGGAGGTGGACCTGAGGAAGTCAGGATGTCTAGAGGCAACAAATCTAAGCACCAGATAAGAGAGATCTACATAGAGAAAGGACTCTGAAGACGGGCCAAGGGTCCTGATTGCTGAGCAGCTCACGTGTGTGAGGAAACTACCCAAGAATCAGGAAAAACTCAACCAAAAGGATAAAATACATAATTCCTAGGGCACACATAAGACAGTATAATTCGTTTTCCCATTAGCCCGAGTGGAAAAACTCATAATTTGCAGGGAACTGGGGAGAAGGTATTACCTCAGAGATGGGGCAAGGTGAGCCCTATACTAAGTGTTTCCCAGGTTCCACCTAACAAAGCTTAAAAAGAAGCCTCAAAAACAAAAGTCAACCTTCCTGCAACAAACCTAAAACAATTGAATTTGCAATCAAAAATACTATTACAAAGAAAATTGAACTCTAGGTTTAGATGACTTATTGATGAATTTTACTAAATGCTTAAAGAAAAAAAAATAATACTAAATCCTATAACATATTCTTCCAGAAAATCAAAGAGGAAGGAATAATCCCCAATGAATTTTTTGTAAGGCCAATATTATCCTGATACCCAAACCAGACAAAGACACTACAAAAAAGACAAGTATTTTTCATCCACACTGATATTATAATCTTAGTGTAATTTTAGCAATTTGAGTCCACCAATATATAAAAGT
Organism: Bos indicus x Bos taurus; assembly: GCF_003369695.1. NCBI lineage: Eukaryota > Metazoa > Chordata > Mammalia > Artiodactyla > Bovidae > Bos > Bos indicus x Bos taurus. The sequence continues at coordinate 56,001,200 of NC_040076.1, read as the reverse complement.
ATAATACATCATAAATGGAATTTATTCTAGGAATACAAAAAAAGTCAATTCAAAATTTAACCAGTGTAATTCACCATGTTAACAGACTGAAAAAGGAAATCTATATGCCACTCTGAATAGACAGAGAAAAAGCACCTGACAACGTAATACTCCATTCCTGATTTAAACACAAACTCTCAGCAAACTAGAAATAGAAAGGAACTTCCTCAATCTGATACAAGGCATATGGAAAAAAGCGACAGGTAACATCATACTTAACAGGTAAAAGACTAAATGCTTTCCCTTTAAGGGCTGAATAAAATGAAATATGTTTTACCACTTCCATCCAACACTGTTTTGGAGGCTTTATTCAGTGTAAAATTCAAGAATAAGAAATAAAAGATGAAAAAGAGAGGGGAAAAACATCTTGCTTTATAGACAGTGTAATCACCTATTTAGAAAATCCCCAAACTGCTTTCTATTCATGAAAAGCTCATGCCCTATTTGATCTACCAGAATTCTACCCCATTTCTAGACCTAGTTCAAATGTTAGTTTATACCCATTGGGCTTATTTCTTCCTCTCTTGAACTCCCTTAGTACTGCGTAATACTAAGTTCTTTATTGGGAAGAGAAAAATTGCATCATGGATTGATTCTAAGGTTAGATGTATATATGTCTCAACTCCTCTTCCAAGCCATTAATTCCTTGAGAATTAGAGAATGCATTTTGGTCATCCTTCTCCTTATCAGAGAAACGAGTCTAGTGCCTGCGCAATAGAAAATCTCAAGGATTACTTGCTGCTGTCAGTACTTGCTTATCAATCATACAGCTCATCTGCTTTTTATAAAAATCTATCTGGGTATAGCTGCTTTACAATGTTGTTAGTTTCTGCTGTACAACGAAGTGAATCAGCTATATGTATACACATATCCCCTTCCCTCTTGGATCTCCCTCTCACCCTTCCCCACCCTACCATCTGGGTCACCACAGAGCACTGAGCTGAGTTCCCTATGCTATACAGCAGGTTCTCACTGGCTACCTATTTTATATATGGTCATGTATTTATGTCAGTCTGAAACTCATCTGCTTTTGAGTGCAGTGTTCTGTAAGTTCTTCCACTCATGCTCATGGAGCTCTCCTATCTTATATAAGTGGAATATGCAAACTTCAGTTTCAGCTAACTTACCATATCCTCCGCTGCTGCTGCTAAGTCGCTTCAGTCATCTCCCATAGACCCATCGACCCATAGATGGCAGCCCACCAGGCTCCCCATCCATATAAGTATATTTCTGTTGCTGCTATAAAAAAGTTGCACATTTAAAAAATGATTATAATTATAATTTTCTATTGAAGAGATTTTAAACCCTGAGATATATCTTATAGTCCTGACACTGAAGACATGGGAAGAAAATTTTAACTCCTGTATATTTTGGCTGTAAGAAGCAGATGCTGGGAAAATTTTCTGAACCACTCAGCAACCTCAGCTACTTTGATAGCGCAGGCCAACAAGCTGCACGAGCTTTTTACTTCCTGTTGAAAATTGGTCAGTGTGCACTAGTGGTTTATGCTCAGCTCTGCTCCTCTCAGTTTCTCATGCACTGAGCTGCTGTGGTCAGTGGTATGTCTGACCCTCTTTCTGCGGGCAAAGCCCATCTTCAGGTACAGCTCTTGTTGTTTAAGGAAAGCCCACACAATTTTCTGAACAATACAATGCTCACCCCTTCTGGCAGCCCAGTCCTATGGCAAAACTCCGTCAGCCTCAGGTGTAACAAGGCACTGCAATGTTCTGTTGTTGGACTGTGGGGAACTAGGTTTCAGTGGCTTGCCTATAAATCAAGGGACAAATTTTCAGCATTAACAGCAACCATCGACTTTTATTTAACGTGATTTAAATGTTTATTAAACAATGTTGAATTTTAAATGCTCATTTTTTTTTTTTTTTACTTTAAGCTATTATCTACAGAAACTTAAAAATAATGTGTATGTTGGGAATTCTCTGGAAGTCTAGTGGTTAAGAATCCAAGCTTCCACTGAAGGAGATATAGGTTTGATTCCTGGTCAGAGAACCAAAATCCCGCATGCCATGTGGCATCGCCAAAAAACAGAAGCAAAAAATAAGTGTGTTCTGTAATAAAGTGCAAGTTTGTGGGAATACTGTTACATGTCAATAGATAACTAATACACTTGCCAGGTGGCCATCACGTGGACCAGCCTCATTTGATGAAAAGACCATTCTTCACTTGCAATTATTTCTTGACCTGTCTTTGCTTCTGATTATTTGAAATGAGGATCATGGGCCAGGAGTCAGATAAACCTGGGTTCACATCCCAGTTAATCCACTACATAGCTGCATGTCTTTGAGTAGTATCCTTTCATGGTTTCCCTCATCAGTAGAGTTGCACAAAGATCTCAGAGTAAGTAAAAATATCACAAATGTTAGATTTGAGATGGAATTTGAATGGATCATACAGAAGAGACAGAACGTGTACTAGAAAGAATGTTTGAGGGTGGGGAAATCTGAGCTCCGTTTTGGGCTTGAGCTTTGTTTTTTTTTTTTTTACAGCTTGAGGTCTTTATCCCTGACCTGTCTTCCTGTACCTGGCCGCACAGTGCTAATGGTCAAGAATCGTTCTCAGGTTCTGCAATGCTGTGGACAAGGGCTATCCTGCAGACTGCTGGGTTCAAATCCAACTCCTCCCCTCACTAACTGAGTGGCCTCATGTACATCACTAACCTTCCCAGATTTCACTCCTTGGCTGTCCAATGAGGAAGCTGGGTTATGCGGCCTCTAAGGCCCTCTCCAGCTTCCACTTAAAAGAACAAGAGTAATTGTGTAGAGATTAAATTAAGGGCTCTAGAGTCATCCTGTCTAGATTTACAATCATTATACTTGATTCCTCATCTGTAAAACACAAACTTTAATGGTTCCTATCCCACAGGATTATTTTTAATGAAAATGAAATAAGCTAATATTTGTAAAATGCCTTCAACCTTGCCTGGTACATAATAAGCCCTCAAGAAACGTTGGGATTCCCTGGTAGCTCAGCTGGTAAAGAATCCACCTGCAATGCAGGAGACCCCGGTTCAATTCCTGGGTTGGGAAGATCCGCTGGAGAAGGGATAGGCTACCCACTTTAATATTCTTGGGCTTCCCTGGTGGCTCAGCTGGTAAAGAATCTGCCTGCAGTGCAGGTGACCCCAATTCTATCCCTGGGTTGGAAGATCCCCTGGAGAAGGGAATGGCTACCCACTCCATTCCAGCCAGGAGAATTCTAGGGACTGTATAGTCTATGGGATCTCAAAAAGTTGGACATGACTAAGCAACTTTCACTTCACTTCAAGAGATGTTAATTTTTATTATTACAATGATTCATATCAGGGAGAAGCAACATGACCTCAAGTGTAGAGTCTGAAGGTATTAGCAGAATCAGAGCAGTCTAGATTTCTTTAAAAAAAAAAAAAACAAAACTCTGGTGTCATTCTCCACTATGAGTTGAGAGAGTCTGTGATCAAGCCTCACCTCCACCTGCTCCCTCCTCTTCCTCTCCATTCTAGGTTCCTCAGTGTCCTCCACTCAACTCAAAGGTGCTCAGTTTCCTTTCCAATCCTCCATCAGGGTTTGTTTTCTTCCTAACATAATTCCTTGCTCTGGAACTTTCCCCTTAAGTATGCTGTAATAATGATGATAATGATGACAATTAAATTTCAGGCATAGTAAGATGATGGATGGGAGGATTCTGAAAAAAGTACTTGCCTTCCAAGAATTTCATTCAGGAATTGATTTCAACACTATAGAATACGAAGAAGATTTTGGGTGCCAGAAGTTAAAGATACATTTTTATCCAATCTTTATTTTTGGTTGTTTTGTCCTTTCATTTTAAGGTTTATACTATTGAAATATTGCCCTCATTAAATAGTATTATATAAAGAAAGAAAAATATGTGAAGGTTGGAAAATAGCTCTTTTTAGAAAAAAGAGAGAGAAAGGCTATTAAAGTACAAATAAAATGTGAAAGGATTCATTATTTTACTTAAAAAGCCTTGATCAAACACCTACTATGTGCTAGTCACTCAAACGGATAATACACAGATAGATAAGACATGATCTTGACTTATCATGAGGGGGAGTGATACTTTTTAAAAAATAATTGAGATTACCTGTGAAAACTCAGAACTTTGAAAAATTCCTTCTATTTATTTGAAGGTTTAGTAGTGTTTTATTTGCACTATACTTAAGGGAGGGCTGCATAATTGTTTTATTGGTTGGGCCTCAAGAGTCTTAATTGAACCCTGTCTCATGGAGATATCCAAGAAAAAAAGGGTGAGGGGCAGCAGAGGTTGATATGAAAAAGTGGTATTTGGGATATCTTAAAGGACGAATGAAAATCTGTCTACCTAGTGGTGTGAAAGGGGAGGGGAAGGGACTTCTAAGCTAAGTAGAAAACTCAGATGATGCTCCTTTGAAAGTCTAAAAGAAGATGTGTGGCCTGTACAGTAACTGCAGCGGTTCATTGCTGCTGGAGCACATAATGCGGGAGAAATGGTAAGTAGGCTTCATCCAGGTCACCAAGGGCCCCCTGAGCTCTGCTAAGATCCAGGTTGTTCTGTAAAAAAAATGCTGTGTCTGTGGTTGAACAGAGAGCAGCTTCAACTCCCAAGGAGTTCCAGGGAGATTTGAGGAGTGGGGTTTCCCTTCAGGTTCAAGACCAGGGCCTGTCTGTATCACCTCACTTTCCCAGGCATTAGGCCTGGTCATTTGAAGGAGGGTATTATTGGGGCAAGCAGCTGAGATCATAACTGGCCAAGGAGATTCACAGAAGACATTATTTTATCTGTTGCCATGAATTCGTCTTCCCACACAGAAAAAGTTGGATTTGTTTAGAATCAATCAAATTGGTAGCCAGCCAGTCTTTCTGCCATAAAGCAATTCCCCAAACATCCCTGTTTATTTTCAGATTGTTTTCCTGTGAAAATGTTTTTGCCTATCTAGAGTGTCTGTCCTATTCCAAACCTAAAATTAATAATAGCTAGAACATTTCTTGAGGCATTTCATTCTCAGGATCACACACTGTTAGTTCTTCAAGCAATTTTTAATTTGCTTCTCACTGAGATGTGTTAGCAATTATGCTTCTGTTTTAATTCTTAGTGTTTCAGTGAACATAATCATTGAGTCATGGCCTTACTATAGATAACTATATCATAGTTATTTCAACAGAGCTCTTATTCTAAGTGTTTGGGTAAAAAGGGCCAAGGCTAAATCTGTTCAACTTTTTTTTCAAAGCAAAAAGGAAGAGGCCTTTAAATTTCAGAAACTCACCAGAAATTGAGTTGTGAAATATGAATCATTTACTGGCCTTTATCCCATAAGCTATAGAAAATACACTGACTAAATCCTTAGGAACAAGGACATAATTATTGTTACTCTTGTTTTACAACTGCAATACAAAAGAATAAAATGGCAGTAATTCTATTCTCAATTTTTGGAAAAGTTTGAGAAGGATAGATATTAAATCTTTGAATGTTTTGTAGATTTCACCAGTGATGCTGAGAAGATAAACTTCTGTTGTTTAATCCATCCAGTGTGTGATACTTTCTTATGGCATCCTTAGTAAATTAATACAGGTACCATTGCAAACCTATTAGAATGTCTAAAAGTAAGGAGTGCAGTTTGGAGTGTAGTTGGCTGCTTATAAAGAATGAGAGATTAAAAGAAGTACTGAAAAAAAAAAAAAAGAAAAGAAGTACTGGACTGAATGAATTAAGGAGCTGCCCAGGAAAGAATTGTAAGGAAACAAATAATTTGGGTGTCATCAGTATGGTCAATAGATCTTTTTGTTAAAACATAAAGTTCTTCTATGGGCTTCCCTGGTGGCTCATACTGTAAAGAATCTTCCTGCAATGTGGGAGACCTGGGTTCAATCCCTGGGTTGGGAAGATCTCCTGGGGGAGGGCATGGCAACCCACTTCAGTATTCTTGCCTGGAGAATCCCCATGGACAGAGGAACCTGGCAGGCTACAGTCAATGGGATCGCAAAGAGTCAGACATGACTGAGCGACTAGGTGCACACACACACACAAAGTTCTTCTATGGAACATTTCGTAAACTGTAAAACTCTCATTTTTCCTGTGCCTCCTACCTCCTTTTCCAGTATAATTGGATGTCAACTGCTTTATGGAGAAGGCAATGGCAACCCACTCCAGCACTCTTGCCTGGAAAATCCCATGGATAGAGGAGCCTGGTGGGCTGCAGTCCATGTGGTCACTAAGAGTCAGACATGACTGAGCGACTTCACTTTCACTTTTCACTTTCTTGCATTGGAGAAGGAAATGGCAACCCACTCCAGTATTCTTGCCTGGAGAATCCCAGGGACAGAGGAGCCTGGTGGGCTGCTGTCTATGGGGTCACACAGAGTCGGACACTACTGAAGTGACTTAGCAGCAGCAGCAGCAGCAACTGCTTTAAATCAACTAATGATTCAGGAAAGGAGTGTTAGTTTACTTCGGCCAAAGTGTATCAAGGCTCACTTGCAATGAAAAATCAGTATAAATTATTGCCATGTGATTTGAACCATTAACACTGAACAAACCAGAGTAAATGGATGTTTGGATTTAACCAGGGCTAAGGACTATCAAAGTTAGTATGACAGAGATTTGAGGAAATTTCGAGAGCTAGTGAGTACAGATTTGAAATGTGAATCTTGGGGTCCAGGCCAGATTGAGAGGAACACTAAGGTAGAACGACTAAAAGACAAAAGGGAAGGATCAGAGAGCTAGCTTTGAGCTATTGTGGAGAAGACATGAAGGGAAGGGAAGAAAGGTTGGAAAAAAGCAGAGAAAAGTTAATTTGTAGTTCATGCTTATTTTAACACAGGTAACATCACTATTTACAGTGGAGAAAATGGAAGTGTGATAAGTTTGGGTAACTTGTGTACAATCATAGAAGTATGCAGGCAGCATTCAGGTTCAGGTCTGACAGTGTAATCCATGCCCTTTCCACTATTCTTCATTAACTGTAAATTAAAGAGCAAGATGGAAGAAAAAAAATAGACAGAAGTCAATCAAAAAAGGTGAAGCTTAAAGTCTAAGGTACTGGTGTTGACACACTTAAGCCTGAAGATAAGTTTCAAAGTATGGCTACCCATGCATTTGCTGGAGTGGAGGAGAGCTAATGGGAAAGAGGTGATTCATACCCAAAGCTCTGTGCATGTCACCATGTGGAAACTTCAGGTCAGAGTAGAAGAGTGGAAGACAGAGCAAGGGTGAGAGAAAGAGAGAGACTGAGGAAGACTGATTCCTCAGCTGCTGCCTCAAAGAAGACGAAATAATAAAACAACCCATACCGAGATTCTATGTTCTTTCTTCCCATCTGATTTTAGGGAAGAACCAAAAAACCCAAAAAGCAAAGGGTAGTAATGTCATATTTTGAAAGTTTCTTCTCTAAATAAATTCATGACACATAAATCAAGTGTTTCAGTGCAGTTTGTGTGAGAAAGTGCATAAGACAAAATAGTGCAAAGAAGGTATATTTCTGGTCCACTTGATATTTTGATATATCATAAAAGTAATTTGTTTTTGCATTATGACCTCTAATCCTGACACAGTCATTATCTTAACTTTGCAGTGAGAAATACTAACCATGGAGTATCAATCGAGTAAGCTGAGGTACCTCTTGCTTGGTGTTAAAAACAGTTACCAGCTCATCTAACTTGCTGCTCTGTGTATCATGCAAAAAGAGGCAGAAAATCTCATCTCAGTTAAACTCTGTGGGTGGAGAGGGTGTATCTTAGGGCACATCTGAGTATCTGAGGTAACAGCACTCTGCAATACATGTTTTCAGATCTTCCTCACAAGGCCTCATTGTTACTGGGTTCCCAAAACATGGCTGTCATAGAACTCAAGATATCTGAGAAAAAAATGAAAATACTATGACTCATACTGTCTATGCTGCTTGAGTTACTTAAATTTCCATCTATTTATGTTAATAAAAAAATCCCTGAAAATCCATTTGCATAGCATGTGCCCACAATTCTTTAAAATAGATGGAGGAAAACTGTCTAACAGTTGCTATACATAGATACTCTATTGTTTAATTATTTAGACGACTGCTATTTAATTGCAATTCAAATGGATCATCTTCTAAAAGTTCAATTTTTAAGATAGAAAGGGACTTTCAGTCCAAGATAATGAGGTCCAAAAATAAAATTTATTCAATTACCCTGAAAAGTGTGTTATCTAATTAGCTGAGTATCTGGAGCTGACACATGAGGAATAATAGCTATTGTTACATGCTTTGATTTTTTTATATTATTTAAGTGCTCACTTATATGTGGGGTAATTTATATATATTATATCATTTTATTCTAGCTGTATGGAGTAGGTGTTACTTATCACCATTTAAAAGATAAAGAAGCCAAAGTCCAGGGAGCTAAGTTACTTGTTCACATGATCAGTAAATGGTAGTGTGTGCATGCCTGCCTGTTCAGTTGTGTTTGACTCCTTGTGATCCCAAGAACTGTAGCCCACCAGGCTCCTCTGTCCATGGAATTATCCAGGCAAGAACATTGGAGTGGGTTGCCATTTCCTCTTCCAAGGGATTGTCCTGACCCAGGGATTGAACCCGTGTCTCTTGATTCTCCTGAACTGGAAGGTGGATTCTTTACCACTGAGCCACCTAGGAAGCAGTGAATGGTAGACTAGGCTTTATGTCTGTAACTGAAAAGAGCCCAAATCATAATTCAAACATAAATTTGACATATTTCCTGCTTTTGGTATCTTTTTATAATGACAATATTTAAAATACTAATAATTAACATTTATTAAGTACTTGTTATGCTTCAATGAAAGTGAAAGTTGTTCAGCCATGTCCGACTCTTTTTGACCCCATGGAATATACAGTCCATGGAATTCTCCAGGCCAGAACACTGAAGATTCCCTTCTCCAGGAGATCTTCCCACCCCAGGGATCGAACCCGAGTATCCTGTATTGCAGGCAGGCTCTTTACCAGCTGAGCCACAAGGGAAGCCCTATGCTTCAATAACTGGGTATAAATCAGTTCAATCTTTACAACAATTTCATGAGATGGTTGCTGCATTTGACAAATGAGGAAACTGAGGCACAGGGGTCTCTGTAGTAGTCATTGATTGAGATAGACCAGAACCCAGGTCTGACTCATTTCTTTTAACCACTCTTCTACCTTTTTAGCTCCAGCCTGACTATCATTGAGCCCACCTATACAGGCTTCCCTGGGCTTTAATCAGAGTAAACCAGAGATGGAGTTATTTTAAAAGTTCCTCTAGTCAGTTTGTATTGCATTTGGTATGGCATCATCATACCATAGGAGTTTATACCTAATTAAGAATCCAATTTCCCAGTATACTATATTCCCTACAATGCCTCTTATTCCTACCCTGTAACCATGATCCAAATCAAATCTCATAATATTCCAATGCAGCCTATCTCGACCAGTGGTACAAATCAATGGTTAAGAGCACAGGTCCTGAAACCTCTCATTGCTGTGTATAAAATTATTAAATACATGTGAAATGTTCAAATCAATAGCTGAGATATATAGTAAGTCAACAGAAAGTATTAGGTATTATTAATATTCCTTACTATTTCTAAAATGGAGATAATTAAAGGGAACAGAAATCTAAACAGGAAAACTCATGCAGCAATCAGGATCCTGGCCCAGATCAATGCTGTTTTCTATGATCTGAGGCACGAGGTTAATATACAATTCATCACAACAGGGAGGAAGCTGAGTGCAGATTGAAGAAGTCCGTGCTTAGAGTTCAGAGAAGTGATACAGGGTCAGTGACTGTTCAGTGAGCAGCCAAGGGCTCAGAGAATCCCAGGAGGTATATGGGGTCATGCTCCCCAGGACAGGCATTTTCAGATCCCTTTGGACAAGGATTGTGTCAAGGAAAGGAGGCAACAGAAATCTACTTTGCCAGAATAAAGACAGGTTTAAAAAAGTAAAATTAAGTCTTACTCTCTGAAACTGGGCACAACCCAAGTAGCCCTAGTGTAGCCAGGCTGAGGTCGAAGCCAGCGCACAGAAAGGCTAGTTCCAGCCTTTAGTCCTGAGTATTAGTGGTCATTACTCTCAAAAACTAGGTGTTTGGTCACTCCCAGAAAATTTCCAGTTATAAAGTCTGATATTATGCATTAGGAATCCTGGTGCTCCCAAGCACTGTGGAAGATATTTGAAAGAATAATCTATACACTTTACATGTCATTTTATAGCATGCTTCATCTCCTACTATCTCTGAAAATGACAGCTTGATTATAATGTAATTATCTTTTGTCGTGAAGCTAGTGCCTAATTTTATTTCCAGATGGGTTTATGCTGCTTATATTTAAACTCATTACTGGAAAAGTGGTCATGGAGCAAAATATAAATAAATAACCTAAAGGCAGACCATCATAAATTCCTTTAAAGAGGAATAAGGTAAGGACTGCAGGGAAAGCAGTCCCATCTGTCTTGTGTCACACGTATCTCACTGCTTGAAAGATAAATATCTCTGACTTAAGAGGACAGAGGCAGTTCTGAGTCAGTGAAGATGTTTCTATGGAAATGAAAAAAATATGCAAATGGGGCCATAAAGAGCATCTGAGCCTCCCTACAACACATAATTTGTCCTGGGGGAAGACCACATTACAGAGAGAGCAGACACGAATAAGCCAGCGTCAGGGGCCATTGGAAAGCACGCAGCGAAGACACCATGTTATGTAGATGGATGGAGAAAATAATCAGAATCATCCCACAAATAACATTCCTCCTGCTTATGAAGAAATGGTTTATTCCCAATTCTGCTCTCATGAAGTCTTTGGCAGATTGAGTCCTCTTGAGTCCCAATTTGCTGAAAATCAGAGTATCTGTGAATTTTAAACTCTGAAATAGTATATAATTTGATTTATCAAGTGATGATCTTAAGAGACTCTGAAGTTAGGTGCCTCTCATGGCACTTGTCCAATTACGTGGTCCTCAAAGGGCACCTGATAAGGTTGACTCACTCATTTACCTAACAACTCTTAAGCCATGTAGCAAGCACTTTAATAAAAACAATGCAATCGAGGTTACTGGGAAAAGGCAGGCAGGATCCAATGAGAACTCTGGTGGGGAAATATTTTGACTTTGGAAAATGCTTCATGGTGAGGGTGATGTTTGACTGGAGTCTTGAAGGAAATATCAGTGTGGATACTGACAGCTCTGGAAAGAAGGGGAGGGATATACCAGGAGAGCCGACACTGTATGTATATGTGCAAATACCTACCAATGTAGAGGTGGCTTCCTTCTCTGAATTTAACTTCATTTTTGTTTTGCTCTATTTTTCTAAATAAGCTATGAAGGAGACATGTTTAGGTACCAAGAGAACTACAGACTAGTTCAGTATTATTCTATTCCCTTTTAGTCTTAGCTTTAAAAATATCACCCTACATTCAGATATTAGCACTTTTGAGTCCAGTCTTCTACTAAGTATACATCTTCCTCTTTTATACATTAGAGCAGATGTGGACACCCAAACTTTATGAAAAGCAGCCATAGAGTTTCATCAAAACCAAAGATGTGTTTCAAAGGGAGAAAGTATATTGACCTTTGGCATAACTCCTCTAAGGACAGGTACAGTTGGCAGTGATGGCATTCACTCTAAGTCAATCATCTCATCTTCGATGGAAGAAAGAGTCAGCGTTCTCTTTCTCCCTCTATCCTCTAACAGAACATTCAATGGTCAGTTTTCATAGTTTTTGGATGAACAATTATCATAGGAACTTAAATACTGCATGTTTTATTTGCTCTAACTCTGTGAAATGTACATTTTGAGAAAGGTTCATAGAGATCTTGGTGAGACCTATTTAGTCATAATTTATTATTCTGAGCACTGACAAAGGTCTGTATAGTTAAAGCTATGATTTTTCCAGTAGTCATGTATGGGAAAGTTAGACCATAAAGAAGGCTGAGTGCCGAAGAGTTGATGCTTTCGAACTGTAGAGCTGGAGAAGACTCTTGAGAGTCCCTTGGACTGCAAAGAGATCAAACCAGACAATACTACAGGAAATCAATGCTGCATAAGCATTGGAAGGACTGACACTGAAGCTGAAGCTCCAGTATTTGGGTCTCAGTGAACGAGGGGAGTTGGTGATGGACAGGGAGGCCTGGTGTGCTGCAATTCATGGGGTCACAAAGAGTTGGACATGACTGAGCGACTGATCTGATCTGATCTGATGCGAAGAGCTGACTTACTGGAAAAGACCCTGATGCTGAGAAAGATTAAGGGGAGGAGGAGAAGGGGGTGACACAGCATGAGATGGTTGGATGGTATCACCGACTCAATGGACATGAGTTTGAGCCAACTCCAGGAGACAGTAAAGGACAGGGAAGACTGGCATGCTGCAGTCCATGGAGTTGGAAAGAGTTGGACATGACTTAACAACTGAACAACAACCAACAATCAGTAAAATAATTAAATTTATGGTATTAATGGGGCCATTCAGCCTATAAAGGGAAATTTGACCCAGTGTCTCTCAGAAGAGGTACTAATCTCTCCATGCCACAATGCAGTATGTGTGAACACCAGTCATGGGGCTCTGATTTATAAAATTATAAAAACATACATTTGAACAATATCTGTGGGAAATGCTAGGCTAGATTAGAATGTATTTGACTACAGAAGAGCTCAAAGTATCTTATTACAGTAATCAGAGAAGACTGTCAATACATTAAAACAAATGCTAAAAGTAATTTGTGTGTACATTCTAAGCCATTCCAGCTAGTCCACTGTATAGTCTATTGTTATATAGATATATTAATAATTTGTCTGCATTAGATACAGACTGTTGTATAGAGTATAATGGAGAAGCTCCAGCAAAATAGAATATTAACAAATCTTTATATATTATGCAGGTAGTCTATTCAGTTTACTCTTACCCTGAGTGACACAGGACTTGAAGAAACTTTTTCATACTACAAGTTCAAAACAGTAAATTAGTATATAGTTTGAGAACTCCATGGACTTGGGTACAGCCCTGAGTTTTTTTAGGAGACGGCCTACAAAAGTGGAAAGTGGGAAGATGGATCATGTTAAGTTTCTGCTTAAATCTAAATGACTTTTGTGTGGTTTGACCAAATTCTCTGAGACCATCCAACATTTAATGATATTCCTGAAGCTGGTCACATAGTGCAAAAGAATGACCCATCATTCTTTGCTTTTCAATATGCTATCTAGGTTGGTCATAACTTTCCTTCCAAGGAGTAAGCATCTTTTAGTTTCATGGCTGCAATCACCATCTGCAGTGATTCTGGAGCCCAAAAAAATAAATTCTGACACTGTTTCCACTGTTTCCCCATCTATTTCCCATGAAGTGATGGGACCAGATGCCATGATCTTTGTTTTCTGAATGTTGAGGTTTCAGCCAACTTTCTCACTCTCCTCTTTCACTTTCATTAAGAGGCTTTTTAGTTCCTCTTCACTTTCTGCCATAAGGGTGGTGTCATCTGCATATCTGAGGTTATTGATATTTCTCCCAGCAATCTTGACTCCAGATTGTGCTTCTTGCAGCCCAGCGTTTCTCATGATGTACTCTGCATATAAATTAAATAAGCAGGGGAACAATATACAGCCTTGACATACTCCTTTTCCTATTTGGAACGAGTCTGTTGTTCCATGTCCAGTTCTAACTGTTGCTTCCTGACCTGCATATAGGTTTCTCAAGAGGCAGGTCAGGTGGTCTGGTATTCCCATCTCTTTCAGAATTTTCCACAGTTTATTGTGATTCACACAGTCAAAGGCTTTGGCATAGTCAATAAAGCAGAAATAGATGTTTTTCTGGAACTCTCTTGCTTTTTCGATGATCCAGCAAATGTTGGCAATTTGATCTCTGGTTCCTCTGCCTTTTCTAAAACCAGCTTGAACATCTGGAAGTTCACGGTTCATGTATTGCTGAAGCCTGGCTGGGAGAATTGTGAGCATTACTTTACTAGCGTGTGAGATGAGTGCAATTGTTTCAGCATTCTTTGGCATTGCTTTTCTTTGGGATTGGAATGAAAACTGACCTTTCCCAGTCCTGTGGCCACTGCTGAGTTTTCCAAATTTGCTGGCATATTGAGTGCAGCACTTTCACAGCATCATCTTTCAGGATTTGAAATAGCTCAACTGGAATTCCATCACCTCCACTAGCTTTGTTCGTAGTGATGCTTTCTAAGGCCCACTTGACTTCACATTCCAGGATGTCTGGCTCTAGGTGAGTGAAAATGCATGTAAGTTACAGTAAATAATTTTCAAGTCTATATGGGAAGAATTGTTACCGGAGAGGTGATATACAGGTTATAGTTGTACATTCAGAGAGAATAATATAGAGAAATAGGACTCAGGCATCAGGCCCACTGCAGCATGAGGCTAGTGCCTGGCATAAAAAGACACACAAACCAATGGAACAGAATAGAGAACTCAGAAATAAATCTCTGCTAATAAAATCAATTCATCTTCAACTAGGGCAGCAAGGATTACAAAGTGGGAAACGGACAATCGCTTCAGTAAATAGTGTTCTGAGAATTTAGATATTCATATGCAAAAAAGGGGGCTTCCCTGATAGTTCAGTTAGTAAAGAATCCACCTGCAATGCAGGAGACCAGGTTTGATTCCTGGGTTGGGAAGATCTCTAGAGAAGGGAATAGCAACCCACTCCCAGGGACTGGGGAGCCTGGTGGGCTGCCGTCTATGGGGTCGTACAGAGTCGGACACGACTGAAGCAACTTAGCAGCAGTAGCAGCCAGTATTCTTGCCTAGAGAATCCCCATGGACAGAGGAGCCTGGCAGGCTACAGTCCATGGGGTCACAAAGAGTAAAACACGACTGAACACAATGCAAAAAATGGAATTGGACCCTTATCTTGCATAATAGACAGAGGAGCCTTGCAGGCACAGTCCATGGGGTTGCAAAGAGTCGGACATGACTGAGCAACTGAGCACACACACATACTTACATAATACATAAATATCAACTCCAAATGGATTAAAGACTTAAACATAAGATCTGAAACCATAAAATTCCTAGAAGAAAACATGGAGGAAAAGTTGCATATCATTGGTCCTGGAAATGATTTCTTGCATATGATACCAGGAGCACAGACAACAAAAGCAAAAATGAACAAACAAGACTACATTAAATTAAACAGCTTCTGCATAGCAATGGACACAATCAAGAAAATGAAAAGACAGCCTATGGAATGGGAGAATATAACTGCAAACCATATACATGATAACTTTAGAGTTAACGTCTAAAATATATAAGAAACTTCTACAACTCAATAGCTAAACAAACTGATTAGAAATCTGATTAAAAAGCAGGCAAAAGGCCTGCATAGACATTTCTCTAAAAATTTAATAACACAAAAGGGCAAAAGTTGCTCAACATCACTAGCCATCAGGGAAATGCAAATCAAACAGTGAGATCTTATATTGCATGTTAGGATGACTGCATGAAAAAAAAAAAAAAGGTAACAAATTTTGGAAAGGATTTAGAGAAGAGTGAATCCTGGTACACTGTTGGTGGGAGCAAAAGTTGGCACAGCCACTGTGGGGAACAGTATGGAGGTTACTCAAAAAATTAAAAGTAGAACCACCACACGATCTAGTAATTGCACTTCTGGGTATTTACCCAAAGGAACTGAAAGCAGGATTCTGAGAAGATACTTGCACTCTCATGTTCACTGAAGCATTATTCACAATAGCCAAAATGTGAAAATAACGTAACTGTCAACCCATGATTAATGAATAAAGAAAATATGGTTTATACACACAATGGAATATCATTCAGCTTTACAAAGAAGAAAATCCTGTTTTTGGAAACAACATGGATGGAACTGGAGGCCATTATGCTAAATGAAATAAGCCAAATACACAAATACTGCATAATCTCACTTAAAGGTGGAATCTAAAATATTCAAACTTATAGAAGCAGAGTTGAATGATATTTGCCAAGGAATAGGCTGGTGGGCTGCCATCTATGGGGTCGCACAGAGTTGGACACGACTGAAGCGACTTAGCAGCAGCAGCAGCAGCAGGAGGGGAGGAGGAGAAGGCAATGGTACCCCACTCCAGTACTCTTGCCTGGGAAATTCCATGGGCGGAGGAGCCTGGTAGGCTGCAGTCCATGGGGTCACTAAGAGTCGGACACGACTGAGCGACTTCACTTTCACTTTTCACTTTCATGCATTGGAGGAGGAAATGGCAACCCACTCCAGTGTTCTTGCCTGGAGAATCCCAGGGATGGAGGAGCCTGGTGGGCTGCCGTCTATGGGGTCGCACAGAATCGGACACGACTGATGCGACTTAGCAGAAGCAGCAGCAGCAGCAGCAGGCGGGGAGGAAAATGAGGAGATGGTCACAGAGTATAAAGTTTCAATTACACAAAATAAGTTCTGGAGATCTACTACATAGCATATTGTCTACAGCTTGCAATACCATATTATGTTCTTACAATTTTCTAGAAGGGTAAATACTGTTTTATGTGTTTGTACCATAAGAAATTAATTAATTAATAATAAAGGGGCCTGAAACTTTGGATGGTGATGGATATAGCTAAGGTCTTGATGGTGATATTGATTTCATGAGTGTATATCTATCCCCAAACTCATTGAATTAAATATGTTAAATATGTACAGTCTTTTACATGTCAATCATACCTCAATCATACCTGAATAAAGTGTATTTTTAAAAATAACAAAATTAAATTATAAGCACAACAAAATTTTTGTGTTTCACTACGTGGTATAATTTTATTCATAGAGTTTTTCAATACAGTGTCAGAAGTGTCAGTTCACTTTTGTTCTTCAATCAACTCTATTACATTTACAACCATCCCATTTCAAACTTACCACTACATGAGGGCTATTATTATTATTACTTTTTTACTCAGTCCTAGAGTTCTATTTATTATAGGTTCTTATAAATTTTCTCTGACACTGGAAAGTAGCCTAGACAAATCCAGTGCTGGTCGATAAATTACAAATGTCAGCTTAACTTAAATCAACTAGTGTGACTGTTAGTAGTTACTTGAGGGCCTGACCTCTAAGCAAAGGGTGAAGGGAAATATCATATTTGGAAGGATTATTTGAGTTAAAACTCATGAAGGCCAGGATAATCATTCTTAGAACCAATGAACTGAGATGGATTGGGACTAGTTACTTTGACATAGATCACACTGAAAGGAAGAAGTCTTATCTGGCCCTCTATAAAAAATTTATATAAGATGTAAAGGACTTATCTTTAGCAATTTAACAAATCTAGCAATGAAAGCAATATATTATATAAATTAAAAACCATTAAAGTGCAGGACAAGACGACTTCACAGGTAAATTCTAATAAAGATTTAGACAAATGTTAACTCATATCTTTCCCAAACTATTCCAAAAAACTACTGGAGAGGGAATGCTGCCAAACTTACTCTACAAGTAGAGCTTCACTCTGACACCAAAACAAGACACAGATGTCACAAAACAAGACAACTACAAACTGGTAAATATAGATGTAAAAATCCTCAACAAAACATTAATGAAAGGACTTGAACAATACACCACATGATCATTTCAACAGATGAAAACAAAGCTTTTTCAAAATTCAACATCCTGGTATGATAAAAGCTCTTCAGAAAGAAGGTATGGAGGGAACATCAGATCAGATCAGATCAGATCAGTCGCTCAGTCATGTCTGACTCTTTGCGACCCCATGAATCGCAGCACGCCAGGCCTCCCTGTCCATCACCAACTCCCGGAGTTCACTCAGACTCATGTCCTTCGAGTCAGCGATGCCATCCAGCCATCTCATCCTCTGTCATCCCCTTCTCCTCTTGCCCCCAATCCCTCCCAGCATCAGAGTCTTTTCCAATGAGTCAACTCTTCGCATGAGGTGGCCAAAGTACTGGAGTTTCAGCTTTAGCATCATTCCTTCCAAAGAAATCCAAGGGCTGATCTCCTTCAGAATGGACTGGTTGCATCTCCTTGCAGTCCTCAAGAGTCTTCTCCAACACCACATTTCAAAAGCATCAATTCTTCGGCCCTCAGCCTTCTTCACAGTCCTGCTCTCACATCCATACATGACGACAGGAAAAACCATAGCCTTGACTAGACGAACCTTTGTTAGCAAAGTAATGTCTCTGCATACCTCGACATAATAAATTAGGCCATATACAACAAGCCTATAGCTAACATCATACTCAACAGTGAAACACAGAAAGCATTTCCTCTAAGGCTAGAAACAAGAAAAAGATGCCCACTCTCCCCACTTTCATTCAACACAGTATTTGGAAGTCCTAGTCACAACAATTAGACAAGAAGAAGAAATAGAAAGAAATAAAAATTATTGGAAAGGAATAAGTAAACCTGTCACTGTTTGCAGATGACATGATATTATACATAGAAAATTCTTAAGTTGCTATAAAAAAACTACTAGAACTCATCAACAAATTCAGTAAAGTTAGAGGATACAAAATTACTATACAAGAATTTATTGCATTTCTATACACTAGAGCCAGACTTCCTGGAATGTGAAGTAAAGTGGCCCTTAGGAAGCATCACTATGAACAAAGCTAGTGGAGGTGATGGAATTCCAGTTGAGCTCTTTCAAATCCTGAAAGATGATGCTGTGCAAGTGCTGCACTCAATATGCCAGCAAATTTGGAAAACTCAGCAGTGGCCACAGGACTGGAAAAGGTCAGTTTTCATTCCAATTCCAAAGAAAGGCAATGCCAAAGAATGCTCAAACTACTGCACAATTGCACTCATCTCACATGCTAGTAAAGTAATGCTCACAATTCTCCAAGCCAGGCTTCAATAATACATGAACTGTGAACTTCCAGATGTTCAAACTGGTTTTAGAAAAGGCAGAGGAACCAGAGATCAAATTGCCAACATTTGCTGGATCATCGAAAAAGCAAGAGAGTTCCAGAAAAAAACATCTATTTCTGCTTTATTGACCATGCCAAAGCCTTTGACTGTGTGGATCACAATAAACTGTGGAAAATTCTGAAAGAGATGGGAATACCAGATCACCTGACCTGCCTCTTGAGAAACCTATATGCAGGTCAGGAAGCAACAGTTAGAACTGGACATGGAACAACAGACTGGTTCCAAATAGGAAAAGGAGTACGTCAAGGCTCTATATTATCACCCTGCTTATTTAACTTATATGCAGAGTACATCATGAGAAATGCTGGGCTGGAAAAAACACAAGCTGGAATCAAGATTGCCAAGAGAAATATCAATAATTTCAGATATGCAGATGACACCACCCTATGGCAGAAAGTGAAGAAGAACTAAAAAGCCTCTTAATGAAAGTGAAAGTGGAGAGTGAAAAAGTTGTCTGAAAGCTCAGCATTCAGAAAACTAAGATCATGGCATTTGTCCCATCACTTCATGGCAAATAGATGGGGAAACAGTGGAAACAGTGGATGATTTTATTCTTATGAGCTCCAAAATCACTGCAGATGGTGATTGCACCCATGAAATTAAAAGATGCTTACTCCTTGGAAGGAAAGTTATGACCAACCTAGATAGCATATTAAAAAGCAGAGACATTACTTGTCAACAAAGGTCCATCTAGTCAAGGCTATTGTTTTTCCAGTAATGATGTATGGATGTGAGAATTGGACTATAAAGAAAGCTGAATGCAGAAGAACTGATGCTTTTGAACCATGGTGTTGGAGAAGACTCTTAAAAGTCCCTTGGACTGCAAGGAGATCCAACCAGTCCATCCTAAAAGAAATCAGTCCTGGGTGTTCATTGAAAGGACTGATGTTGAAACTGAAACTCCAATATTTTGTCCACCTGATGTGGAGAGCTGACTCATTTGAAAAGACCCTAATGTTGGGAAAGATTGAAGGCAGGAGGAGAAGGGGACAACAGAGGATGAGATGATTGGATGGCATCACCGACTCAACGGACAAGAGTTTGAGTAAACTCCAGGAGTTGGTAATGGACAGGGAGGCCTGGTGTGCTGCAGTTCATGGGGTGGCAAAGAGTTGGAGATGACTCAGTGACTGAACTGAACTGAACTGAACTATACACTAGCAATGAACTATCAGAAAGAGAAGTTAAGGAAACAATCCCATCAACCATCACATTAAAAAGAATAAAATCCCTAGGAATAAACCTACCTAAGGAGGTAGGTACTCAGAAAACTAAGACATTGATGAAAGAAACTGA
Organism: Bos indicus x Bos taurus; assembly: GCF_003369695.1. Classification (NCBI taxonomy): domain Eukaryota; kingdom Metazoa; phylum Chordata; class Mammalia; order Artiodactyla; family Bovidae; genus Bos; species Bos indicus x Bos taurus. The sequence goes on along the minus strand of NC_040076.1, from coordinate 55,981,022 downwards.
AGATGACACAAACAGATGGAAAGATACACCGTGTTCTTGATTGGAAGAATTAATGTTGTTAAAATGACCATACTACCCCAGGCAATCTATAGATTTCAGTGCAATCTCTATCAAAATACCAATGGCATTTTTCACAGAACTAGAACAAATAATTTTAGAATCTGTATGGACACACCAAAGGTCCCAAAGAAGAAGAACAGAACTGAAGAAATCACCTCACACCTGTCAGAATGGCCATAATCCTTTTTTGAAAAAAGAACCCAAATAACAAATGTTGCTGAGGATATGATGCCAAATGAACCCCTCTACACTATCAGTAGGAATGTAAATTGGTGCAGCCACTGTGGAAAGTAGTATGGGTACTTCTCAAAAACAGAGCTACCATATGACCCATCAATTCCGCTCCTGGGTATATATCTGGAAAAAAAAACTAATTCAAAAAGATACATACACCCCAACATTGACAGTAGCATTATTCATAATTGCCAGGATATGGAAGCAACTCATGTGTCCATCAGTAGATGAATGGATAAAGCAGAGAGGACATATATGTACAATAGAAAGTGAAAAGTGAAAGTGTTATTCATTCAGTCATGTCCTACCCTTTGCGACCCTATTGGACTGTAGCCTGCCAGGCTCCTCTATCCATTGGATTCTCCAGGCAAGAATACTGGAGTGATCCTCCTCCAGGGGATCTTCCCAACCAGGGATCAAACCCACGTCTCCTGTGTCTCCTGCATTGGCAGGCATGTTCTTTAATACTAGCACAACGTGGGCAGCCCAGGTCAGTGATTATTAGAGAAATACAGATCAAAATTACAATGAAGTATCACCTCACGCCAGTCCTAATGGCCATCTACAAACAATAAATGCTGGGGAGGGTATGGAGAAAAGGGAACCATTTTACATTGTTGGTGGGAATGTAAATTGGTACAGCCACTATGTAGAACAGTATGAATACTCCTTAAGAAACTAAAAATAGAGCCACCATATGACCCAGCAATGCCACTCCTGGATGTATCTCCAGAGAAAGACATAGTTTTTTGAAGCACTATTTGTGATAGCCAGGACATAGAAGCAACTTAGATGTCCATCAAGAGATGGGTAAAGAAGTTGTGGTACATATATACAATGGAGTATTACTCAGCCATAAAAGGAATGAATTTGAGTCAGTTCCGGTGAGGTAGACAAACCTAGAATCTGTTATACAGAGGGAAGAAAATCAGAAAGAAAGAAATATATCATACTTTAACACATATATATGCAGTCTAGAAAAATGGGACTGATGAACCTATTTGCAGGGCAGGAATAGAGACACAGACATGGAGAACAGATGAATGGACACGGCAGGGGAAAGAGCAAGTGGGACTGACAGAGTGGCACTGAGGCATGTGCATTATCGTGTGTAGAACAGACAGCTAGTGGGAGGTTGTTGTATAGCACAGGGGGTTCAACCCTGTGCTCTGTGACAACCTAGAGGAGTGGGATGGAGTCGGGGATGGGGGTTCAAGAGGGAAGGGACATGTGTATACTTAGGGTGATTCACGTTGTTGGTGGCAGAAACCTACACAACACTGCAAACCAATTATCCTCCAATTAAAAATTAAGAAAGATGTGGTACATATATCAAATGGAATATCAGTCATTAAAAAGAATGAAATAATGCCATTTGCAGCAACATAGATGAACCTGCAGATTATCATCCTGAGTGAAGTAATCAGACAAAGACAAGTATCATATGATATTGTTTATATGTGGAATCTTAAAAAAAAGATACAAATGAACTTATTTACAAAACAGAAACAGACTCACAAGGAACAAACTTATGGTCATCAGGTGAGAAGGGTGAGGGGGAGGGATAGATTGGGAGTTTTAGATTTGAAATGTACACACTACTATATTTAAAGTAGATAACCAACAGGGATCTCCTGCTGCTGCTGCTGCTGCTGCTAAGTCGTGTCCGACTCTGTGCGACCCCACAGACAGCAGCCCACCAGGCTCCCCTGTCCCTGGGATTCTCCAGGCAAGAACACTGGAGTGGGTTGCCATTTCCTTCTCCAATCCATGAAAGTGAAAAGTGAAAGTGAAGTTGCTCAGTAAGTGTCCGACTCTTCATGATCCCATGGACTGCAACGTAATAGGCTCCTCCGTCCATGGAATTTTCCATGGATGTACTGGAGTGGGTTGCCATTGCCTTCTCCAAACAAGGATCTACTGTATAGCATAGGGAATCTGGCTCAACATTCTGTAATAACCTAAATGGGAAAAGAATTAAAGAATAGATACATGTATATGAATAACTGAATCACTTTGCTATAAACTTGAAACCAACACAACATTGTTTATCAACTATACTTTAATATGGGCTTCCCCAGGTGGCTCAGTGGTAAAGAATCCACCTGCCAATGCAGGAGATGCAGATTTGACCCTAAGTCAGAATGATCCCCTGGAGAATGAAATAGCAACCCGCTCTAATATTCTTGCCTGGGAAATTTCAAGGACAGAGAAACCTGGGCTATAGTCCATGGGGTCACCAAAGAGGCAGACAGAACTTCAGTTCAGTCGCTCAGTCGTGTCCAACTCTTTGTGACCCCATGAACTGCAGCATGCCAGGCCTCCCTGTCCATCACCAACTCCCGGAGTTCACTCAAACTCATGTGATGCCATCCAGCCATCTCATCCTCTGTCATCCCCTTCTCCTCCTGCCCCCAATCCCTCCCAGCGTCAGAGTCTTTTCCAATGAGACAACTCTTCCCATGAGGTGGCCAAAGTACTGGAGTTTCAGCTTTAGCATCATTCCTTCCAAAGAACACCCAGGGCCGATCTCCTTCAGAATGGACTGGTTGGATCTCCTTGCAGACCAAGGGACTCTCAAGAGTCTTCAACACCACAGTTCAAAAGCATCAATTCTTCGGCGCTCAGCTTTCTTCACAGTCCAACTTTCACATCCATACACGACCACTGGAAAAACCAGACAGAACTTAGCGACAAATAACAACAACGACATACTCCAATATAAATAAAAATTGAAAATAAATTTTAAAAGAAAAAAAAACCATTGAACCTTTGGATGATAAGTTTCAAGCTCTTCAAGTAAAAGCATCCTTGTCTAGAAGCAATGAACACTAGTCTATGTCACACTGCATATCATTATTTTATCAATCCCAGGCTGTTCCAAGTCATTAAGTGCCAGCAATATCCTCCTTTCATGCTCTGGCCTTGGATAGTGGGCTAATACAAGGTTTTTCAAAGCCTCAAGTGGGATTGAGTCATTGTTCCCCCGAGAAATAGGAAAAATTATGGAGCAGAATGTTTCAAGGGATTCCAGAAATAGCCTGCATCTTGGCTTCCTAGTTGTTTGTCAGGTGGTAATCTCCTTCACATGGTGTATTAGTTTATTAGGGCTGCCATAAAAAAGTGCCACAAACTGAGTGGCTTACAAAATCAGGAATTTCTTTGCACGTTCTCTAGAAGTTAGAAGTTCAAAACCAAGATCTCAGGAGATCTCTCTCTCTCTCTGAGTCTCTTCCTTGCTTCTGGTAGCAGCCGTTGATTGTTGGTGCTCCTGGGCTTTGCAGGTACACCACTCTGATCTCTGGCTCTGTCATCAATGGCATTGTCTCTGAGTGTTTCTGTCTCCCCAGCTTATGAAGACACCAGTCATTTTGGATCAGGGTTTGCTCTATTTTACCTCATCTTAACTTGATTACATCTTCAAAACCCTATTTCTCAATAAGATAACATGCATAGGTACCAGGGGTTAGGACTTCAGTATATCTTTTTTTTTTTTTCTAATTTTATTTTATTTTTAAACTTTACATAATTGTATTAGTTTTGCCAAATATCAAAATGAATCTGCCACAGGTATACATGTGTTTTGAGAAGTTCACAGTTCAATACTTTATACCTGGGAAATAGATAAATTAGGAGACTTTGGGCTGTTCCATTCTCAAGACAGTTATAATAGAAAACAACAAAAATATGAGTTGTTTCATGGTTTTTGTTTTGTAAGTTGTAAAAATTGTTGCATGGTTACTACCTTATAATATTTCTGCTAAGGACTAGAGGAAACCCAATTCCTCCTGCCACAAGTGAGGGGGGAAAAAGTTGTAATTTTATATTATCATTGTTAATATATAAACATTTGAATATATAACACTTTTGAATATAAAGGAAGTCCTCCACCCCAGGTGGGTGATACCAGCAAAGTGAAAGTGAAAGGCACTCAGTCATGTCTGACTCTTTGCGACCTCATGGACTATACAGTTCATGGAATTTTACAGGTCAGAATACTGGAGTGGGTAGCCTTTCCCTTCTCCAGGGGATCTTTCCAACCCAGGGATTGAACTCAGGTCTCCCACATTGCAGGCAGATTCTTCACCAGCTGAACCACAAGGGAAGCCCATGATACAAGCAGGTGGGTTCCAAAGGGCTGGATCGTTAAAGATCTTTTTCTTCTTAATAGGGAAGATCATTACCGTTCAGATTACTGGAGCAAAATATACCTCAGTAGCAAAGGGCTGAGAAACTGGTGTATAGGGTCTGATTTTTTCAACTTAATGGTGCTTTGTGTAGAAAAGAAACAGAAGCTTGTGACTATCTTTCTATTGGATGACTCTTGGAATACTACTTTACTCACTCCCTTACATATAAATAAAATTAACTACTATTGGGCTTATGAAAAAGAGAGTCTTTCTTGATCTTTAGGCAAAAATTTTCCTAAACTGAGTAAAAGGGCACAATACTCAAGGAAATATCACATATTTCTTTTTGAATACAGCTTATTACCAGGTCGCACTAGCAGGAAAGAATCCACCTGCCAATGCAGGAGACTTAAGAGACTTGGGTTCAATCCTTGGATTGGGAAGATCCCTGGAGGAGGGCATGGCAACCCACTCCAGTATTCTTGTTTGGAGAATTCCATGGACAGAGGAGCCTGGTGGGCTACAGTCCATGGGGTTGCAAAGATTCAGACAAGACTGAAGTGATTTAGCACACACACACTCAGGGTATATAGGGAAGTAGTGGGGAACAGTATTTCCTGAGCTTTTGCAAAATAGGATTGAAGGGAGTCAGTTAAATGCAATGTTAACAGAAATACTATAAATTTGACTCTTAAATACTTTAGGGCTAAAAGAACATGACGGTAAACAACTCCACGAGGAGATGTCACAGAGTGCCATCACAAGAAGCAACTCCACTTCTTCCATCTAATCTACATATGGTTTTAAAGGAACCAGATATCAACTCCTTTATTTCAGGATACTGACATATCATGCCATTTGACTCCAGCTTTTACATTTCAGCTTACAAATATATCTTCATTAGATGTATTAATGGTGAAGGATATCCAGATATAACAAGCCTAAGAAGGGGCTTTTAAATCACCCAAATTGTCCTTCAAAGGGCATGTATCAGAGACAAGGATGCATCATGTCCCCTGTTGCTCTGTCTCATAGTATCCTGGAGTTTCATACATTAAAAGCAGGACTACTGGGGTGCAGATTATTAGAATTATTATTGGCAACATGGTATCTATCATGCTGAGAGAGTAAACTTAAAAAAATCCAGTTGAAGCTAAACTGAGAGAGAGGGGTTTACACAAAATTTAATAAGCTACAGGATTTACAATAATTTAAGTCCTCTCTCAGAAATCCCATTTCATTTTCCAATTCATTGCCATAATTAGCCCCATCCCTAAATGGCGAAAATGCTGAGGGGATAGATAGGCTCTAACAAAATGAGTAAGAGAGAATTTTCAACCTCTCCCAACATCCTCACGAATCAACTCTTACCTATTCTGTAATGAGTTCTTGGCATACTGTGTCCTTGCATCTTACATATTGCACAGGAAAAAAAACTTTTATACTGACATTCATAAGAGGCTAAAATAGAGATCAAGGTCTGAAAGTTTATGGATCTAAGCAGGCTGGCATAACTCCACTAGCTGGAAATGAGGACAAAAGAAAGTCATGGTACAGATATGTGATCATTTAGAACCATCATTTTGGATGACTTGTGCATGTAGATTTGAAGTTTTCTGTTTAATCTCATTTCTGATTCTACTTATTAACATTATACAACAATAGTAGTTTCTTGTAAAATGCACTAAGCCTTGTCTATGAATCTAACCAGATTGTGGAGACAGACTATTAGCAGAAGAATATGAACTTGCTCTTTTCTTCTCTTCTCTTCTCTTAGCTTATTCTCTACCAGCCCAGATCAGAGCAACTTACTGCCACACCAAAAGAGCTAAATGCTAAAACTCAAAACCCACATTATGAATAGTAGCTTCTGGATATCGTATTTAGAAGATATTCAGATATGTTGTATGAATAAACCTCTTCCAGCCAGGTTTTAACAATCCTACTTGAGGCTGAACTTTTTACTGTAGAGTATTCTGCTCCTACAAGACCCCATGCATCTTCAGGGTAAAAAGAATAGCCATGCTGGCCTTTTTTCAACAGAGTTACTATGAAAAAGGCATTTAACTAAGAGCTGTACTGCTGACTCCATTCTTTTTTGAAAGAAAGCAGGAAATCAATCACCCTTTTCAACTATTGGATATCTGCTTTGGGACAACAAAAGAAAAAATAAGTGGGAGGGAAAAGTAAATACAACTCCACATCTATTTTTAATTTATACCAACAGGCTCCTCTTCTGAGTATCATCCAAAAATCTGGAAACATGTCCACTATAGGATTCTTAAATTTAATATGCCTAAAGTGAAAGTGTTAGTTGCTCAGTCATCTCCAACTTTTTGAGACTCCATGGACTATAGCCTGCCAGGCTTCTCTGTCTATAGAATTCTCCAGGCAAGAATACTGGAGTGGGTTGCCATTCCCTTCTCCGGGGGATTTTCTCAACCCAGGGATTGAACCCAGGTCTCCTGCACAGCAAGCAGATTCTTTACCATCTGATCCACCAGGGAAGCCCAAATATGTCTAAGTTTATTATATTTAACCTATGAACAGCTCCTTTCCCCATATAGTATCTATCTCACTGAACTGCATAACCACCTAGCCAGTCAGCTAAGCCATCAGTAGGTCAATTTTTGTCTTTCTATGTCCTTTGATCCTCACATTCAGTTGATCACCAAGTTCTATGAATTCTGTCTCACAAATATTTCTCAAATATGTTTCTTTTCTCTCCCTCCACAGCTACTTCTTCAGTATTTTTTGACAGTTTTTAAATTTTTTAATTGGAGGATAATTGCTTGACAATGTTGTGTTGGTTTCTGCCATACAGCAATGTGAATCAGCCATAAGTAAATCAGAAACAGAAAAAAAAAAAAAAGCATCATTTATTAACACATATATATGGAATAAGAAAAAAACAAAACAAAAAAAAATGGTACTGATGAACCTATTTGCAAGGCAGGAATAGAGACTCAGACATAGAAAACAGACTTGTGGACACAGTGGCGGAAGGAGAGGGTGGGAAGAATTGAGACAGTAGCATTGGCATATGTACCCTATATGCTTCCTCAATGTTTCTTTCTTGAGTTATTACGAGCCTTTCTAACATCTCCAGTCTTGCTTTTTTTCTTATGTGTTTTCCGCATGACAGCTATGTTCTACCTCAAAGCAAATCTCAAGTTGAGATGCCTTGTGGTTCCTTTCAACATGGAGTAAATGTTCACTCATTCATTTATTCAACCAATACTTGATGAGTGTGTATACAAGACCAAACACTGTCCTAGGAAACAGTGAGTAAAAGGGAATATAGTCTGCTGTCATGAGCTAACAATCTCTTGGGAGGGATGGAGGATGGCGATATTAATCATCACGGATTCTGCACAGTACTACCACAAACTGGAGTGTTATGATGAAAACAATTCCATGTTCTGAAAGCAGAGAGCAGAAACATCTGATTTAGTCTGGAGAGTGAGAGCATAAAGTGAGAAAAAGAGAGGAACGTAGGGCAGCTTTAGAGAACTTCAACCTTCCAGGGTTGGATAGAGGTGTATGGACGCACAAGGGAGCTTGTGAAGAACCAGTAAGAGGCACCCCATGGTGTCACAGATGTGACAAGGAAGGGATCATTTCAACAAGGATCATCTTCTGTGACAAACTCTTCTTAGAAGTTAAATAGACGAGGTCTAGAAAATGTCCCTTAGATGCAGGAGCATTGAGGTTATCAGTGACCTTGGCTAAAGCTGATTAGATGAACTAATTGGAAATGAGCACAGATGGGAATGAGTTAAAAAGCCTGTACAATCTGAGGAAAAGTGGGTGGTGGGAATGGAAGCTTCCAAGGATCTCGGAGACCTGGCACCTGGCCTCCTCTTTAGTTTGTTCTTGCATCACCTCCCTACCTATTGTATGCTCTCCTGTCACCAAACACAGCCCCTTCTGCCACAACAAATGACTTGCAATTTGCTCAAGACTCCACTGTCTCTTTTATCTCAGGGCTCTAGAGCATGCTATTCTCTCTACCCGAAAGGTCCTTCAACTTTCTTGTACCTGGACAATATCTACATTTCCTTCAATGCTCAGCTCATCATCACTGCCTCAGGAAGACTTTTCTAATACCCACCTCAGCTTAAAAGTACTAACATCACCACCACAAACAAATGCCTAAGATTGCTCTTATGAAAGACTCAATTTTGAATCTGTCTGCCTGTTTCTCCTCTCCCCCCAACAAGATTGTGATTCATGAGATAATAGGGACGCTTTGTCATTTTTATGTGCTCAGAATATGCTTGAAGAGTGAATGAATGATCACTGTGAACTGCTCACTCAGACATTAGAAGCTTTATCCACAGAAGGACAGGGTTCTCATAGTATAGGCCCTCTGCAAACTACAGTAGTTGCCCCCTGGAATGTTCTATCTTGGGGACACATCTTCCCTGTACAGATTCAGAGAAAGGGTTTTGAGATAAGACAGACATAAGTCAATCCCAGCTCTTCTCTGACCCTCAGTTTCTTCATCTGTAACACCTACAATGTATTATTTTATGTGTGCAGAGGCTTTCCTGGTGCCTCAGACAGTAAAGAATCCACCTGCAATGCAGGAGACCAGGGTTCCATCCCTGGGTCAGGAAGATCCACTCGAAAAAGGAATGGCTACTCACTCCAGGATTCCTGCCTGGAGAATTCCATGGACAGAGAAGCCTGGAAGGCTATAGTCCATGGGGTCAACAGGAGTCAGTTACCACTGAGTGACTAACACTTATGAATGCAGAATTGTGGAACTCCATGTAGAGTATTTAGCCTAGTTTTCAACTTGCAAATAAATGAGCAAATGGTCAATACATGTTAGTTATTATTGGTATCCCTCATACTGGTTTCCTGTTGTTGCTGTAACAAATTACCATAAACTTGACAGTGGATGAAGCACAAGCTGGAATCAAGATTGCCGGGAGAAATATTAATAACCTCAGATATGCAGAGGACACCATAATTATGGCAGAAAGTGATGAGGAACTGAAGAGCCTCTTGTTGAAAGTGAAAGAGGAGAGTGAAAAACTTGGCTTAAAACTCAACATTCAGAAAACTAAGATCATGGCATTTGGTCCCATCATCTCATGGCAAATAGATGGGGAAACAATGGAAACAGTGACAGACTTTATCTTTTTGGGCTCTGAAATCACTGCAGATGGTGATTGCAGCCATGAAATTAAAAGACGCTTGCTCCTTGGAAGAAAAGCTATGACCAACCTAGACAGCATATTAAAAAGCAGAGACATTACTTTGCCAACAAAGGTCCATCTAGTCAAGGCTATGGTTTTTCCAGTGGTCATGTATGGATGTGAGAGTTGGAGTATAAAGAAAGCTGAGTGCCAAAGAACTGATGCTTTTGAATTGTGGTGTTGGAGAAGACTCTTTAGAGTCCCTTGGACTGCAAGGAGATCCAACCAGTCCATCCTAAAGGAAATCAGTCCTAAATATTCATTGGAAGGACTGATGTAGAAGCTGTAACTCTAATACTTTGGCCACCTGATGTGAAGAACTGACTCATTTGAAAAGATCCTGATGCTGGGAAAGATTGAAGGTGGGAAGAGAAGGGGATGACAGAGGATGAGATGGTTGGATGGCATTACCGACTCAATGGACATGAGTTTGAGTAAGCTCTGGGAGTTGGTGACGGACAGGGAAGCCTGGAGTACTGCAGTCCATGGGGTCACAAAGAGTCAGACATGACTGAGTGACTGAACTGAACTGAACTGGCTGCTAAAATCAACATAGATTTCTTTCTTCTCTTATGGTTTTGGAGGCCAGCAGTTTGCAAATGGATTCTAATTTGCTGAAATCAAGATGTTGGTTGCACCACACACTCTCTAGATGCTCCAGAGAAGAATCTATTTCAGTATCTTTTTCAGCTTCTAGTGGCTAGCTGTGTTTCTTGGTTCATACCCACATCCTCCTTTTTTAAAGCTACCAGTGTAACATCCCTTTCTGACTCTGCTTGTTTCCTTCACATGACCTTCTCTTCTGTCAAATCTCCTTTGGCCTGCTTCTTATAAGATCACTGGTGATTATACTTAGGGTTCACCTGGATAATCCAAGATAATCTTCTATTCTTAAGAGCCTTAATCACATCACAAAGTCTCTTTTGCCATGTGAAGTAACATTCACAGTTCTAGGGATGAGGACCTGGTTAATTAGGGGAGCCATTTTTCACCCTACCACATCACTATTGTTATTATTGTATTTGATATAGTAAGATAAACAGTAATTCTAGACAAACTAAATACCCAGAGCATAGGTATCTCTGCAAAATGTACAGTACTTACAATCTATTGTAGCAGAGCAAGGAATCCTTGTATCTCAAGCTTCTACTAAAGTAATACACTTGATGAGAAAAGGACTACAGGACTACTAGCTTCCTCCCACTTAACTCATAAGAGAAAGAAGCTGTTATGGTTTCCTCGAAACAGGTCGAGGTGTATATATTGCCTAAGGATCAGTGAAAGTGCTCAGGAAGGTCAAGAGATGGCACCCTCCCTTAGAGAAAGGAGCTGTTACTACCAATTCTCTATATGACACTGTTAGACAGGGTTGCATTCTCTCTTCCACCTGCAAAGTCAAAGCAAGATCTATCTGTGCCTAAAGTTGCCATCAAGGGGGAAATAGGAAATATTAGATTTCTTTTCGACCTAGACATTTCTCATTAACTTGTCAACTTGCTTTACAAAAGAAATAGAATAGGGCCTTGCTGTCATATTAGGGATTGTTGCCAAGTCTCTATGTACGGCATTTGTTGCAAATTTAGTGATTTGTTCTCCAGCCAACATGCCTTCTTTAACAGAGCTGTAGTTCAATTGGGAAAACATGAAGTTTAATAAAAATCAATAAAAGAAATTCTAAGAGCAAAAAAATTGCAAAGTGAATTTCTTCTAAGCCTAAGTCATTAGAGAAGACTTTACATAAAGATACTTATATTTCAATTTTTTTCTTATACCTCAATGTTAAAAAAATCAAATGAAAACAAGAGGGAAACTATACAGTTCTCAGTGGTAAAGGAAGTCTGGGCAACTTACTTCCTAGTGGTGTGTAGATTATAATTTGTCCAAATTATAGGCTCAAAAATCAGAGATACTGACATAAGTTCAGTTCAGTTCAGTCTCTCAGTCATGTCCGACTCTTTGCGACCCCATGAACTGCAGCACACCAGGCCTCCCTGTCCATCACCAACTCCCGGAGTTCACTCAAACTCATGTCCATCAAGTCGGTGATGCCATCCAGACATCTCATCCTTTGTTATCCCCTTCTCCTCCTGCCCCCAATCCCTCCCAGCATCAGAGTCTTTTCTAATGAGTCAACTCTTCACATGAGGTGGCCAAAGTACTGGAATTTCAGCTTTAGCATCATTCCTTCCAAAGAACACCCAGGACTGGTCTCCTTCAGAATGGACTGGTTGGATCTCCTTGCAGTCCAAAGGACTCTCAAGAGTCTTCTCCAACACCACAGTTCAAAAGCATCAATTCTTTGGCGCTCAGCTTTCTTCACAGTCCAACTCTCACCTCCATACATGACCACTGGAAAAACCATAGCCTTGACTGGATGGCTTAGTTTCATTGATGATGCTATGAAAGCGCTGCACTCAATATGCCAGCAAATTTGGAAAATTCAGCAGTGGCCACAGGACTGAAAAAGGTCAGTTTTCATTCCAATCCCAAAGAAAGGCAATGCCAAAGAATGCTCAAACTACCGCACAATTGCACTCATCTCACACGCTAGTAAGGTAATGCTCAAAATTTTCCAAGCCAGCCTTCAGCAATACATGAACCGTGAACTTCCAGTTGTTCAAGCTGGTTTTAGAAAAGGCAGAGGAACCAGAGCCCAAATTGCCAACATCCGCTGGATCATGGAAAAAGCAAGAGAGTTCCAGAAAAACATCTATTTCTGCTTTATTGACTATGCCAAAGCCTTCGACTGTGTGGATCACAATAAACTGTGGAAAATTCTGAAAGAGATGGGAATACCAGACCACCTGATCTGCCTCTTGAGAAATTTGTATGCAGCTCAGGAAGCAACAGTTAGAAATGGACGTGGAACAACGGACTCGTTCCAAATAGGAAAAGGAGTATGTCAAGGCTGTATATTGTCACCCTGCTTATTTAATTTATATGCAGAGTACATCATGAGAAATGCTGGGCTGGAAGAAGCACAAGCTGGAATCAAGATTGCCAGGAGAAATATCAATAACCTCAGATATGCAGATGACACCACCCTTATGGCAGAAAGTGAAGAGGAACTCAAAAGCCTCTTGATGAAAGTGAAAGAGGAGAGTGAAAAAGTTGGCTTAAAGCTCAAGAAAACGAAGATCATGGCATCTGGTCCCAGCACTTCATGGGAAATAGATGGGGAAACAGTGGAAACAGTGTCAGACTTTATTTTTCTGGGCTTCAAAATCACTGCAGATGGTGACTGAAGCCTTGAAATTAAAAGATGCTTACTCCTTGGAAGAAAAGTTATGACCAACCTAGATAGCATATTCAAAAGCAGAGACATTACTTTGCCAACAAAGGTCCGTCTAGTCAAGGCTGTGGTTTTTCCAGTGGTCATGTATGGATGTGACAGCTGGACTGTGAAGAAAGCTGAGTGCCAAAGAATTGATGCTTTTGAACTGTGGTGTTGGAGAAGACTCTCGAGAGTCCCTTGTACTGCAAGGAGATCCAACCAGTCCATTCTGAAGGAGATCAGCCCTGGGATTTCTTTGGAAGGGATGATGCTAAAGCTGAAACTCCAGTACTTTGGCCACCTTATGTGAAGAGTTGAATCACTGTCAAAGACTCTGATGCTGGGAGGAATTAGGGGCAAGAGGAGAAGGGACGACAGAGGATGAGATGGCTGGATGGCATCACTGACTTGATGGACGTGAGTCTGAGTGAACTCCTGGAGTTGGTGATGGATAAGGAAGCCTGGCGTGCTGCGATTCATGGGGTCACAAAGAGTCGGACACGACTGAGTGACTGAACTGAACTGAACTGAACTGACTAGACGGACCTTTGTTGACACAGTAACATCTCTGCTTTTTAATGTGCTATCTAGGTTGGTCATAACTTTCCTTCCAAGGAGTAAGCGTCTTTTAATTTCATGGCTGCAGTCACCATCTGCAGTGATTTTGGAACCCTCAAAAATAAAGTCTGACACTGTTTCCACTGTTTCCCCATCTATTTCCCATGAAGTGATGGGACCAGATGCCATGATCTAGTTTTCTGAATGTTGAGCTTTAAGCCAGCTTTTTCACTCTCCTCTTTCACTTTCATCAAGACATACGAGATAACTGGAATAAGTAATGATGTCAGTGGTGTGAGGGAAAGAGAGCCAGAGACATAGAAATGGGGAAAAGGATATGGAGAAGAAAGAATTATGGACTATTAAATTGTAAATGTTCTTAAAAACTGTTTTCTTTCCAAACGATTTAGTGAATCTTATAATTTTGATTAAAGCAGAAAACAAAGGAGGAAATCAGAATTAGCTTCCAAAGTGTTTTTCTTCCAGTCTAGGCAACAAAGACATAGCAGACTATTAATACAGCTTAACACTCTACAATGCTTTTTTTCTTAAATGAGAATCTCTAATACATTCACAAACGAGTGTGGCTGTCTCCTTATGTGAGAAGCAAAACACTGAGTGAAAAATTTAGCATGTGGTCTTTGTGCAGCTGAATTAGGACTGGGCTCCTTTCCTGAATTCTGAGACAGAGATCTATGCAGATCAGCATCTGGCATTTGTTCTGATCTCTCTTCTCAGAGAGTAAGAAAGTGCAAGTAAGTTCAGTGCAAGGTCATAGGGGCATAGGGAGAATTCCCCCAACTCAGGGTAATAAGATGAGGCTAGGAAAAATGATGCTTTGCCCTCATACTGTGAAATCACTGCATTTTACTTCTGAACACTACCCTGTTCTGCTCATTCTGATTTCAAAGAAGAAATCTTGGGGAAGGAGCTCTACAGTTTATCAAAAAGTATCATGGGATGCAATTAACAGAGAACATACATTCCTCGTGTGTAGGCCATTTACATAATACCCAAGGTTCAGGGGTGGTGGCACTCAAGGAAGAAAAGGCTCAGATCCTAAACAGCTGGCACTGACCTGAGCTATGCAATGCCTCATTCCAGCTCCCCAGGTCAGGCCTCCAAGACATGTTGTCTGGGAGGTGGAATGTTTAAGTCATCCTAAAGAGGTCACCAAATGGGAAAAATGGGTACAAAGCCCCTCCCTTGCCTAGGAACCTGCAGGTTCCACAGAAGTGCCCCTGAATAACAACCAAGTTATCCTCTCCAAGTGTGCTATTAAATTATTAAAACCCCACTACAATTACTACAGCTAATAAAGTGCTGGTGCAGAGCACAATCTTGGTAGTAATTGTGTGGCAGGATGATTAAACAGCAGGCTTCAATAATTGTTCCAATCCATCTTCAGAGATGGAGTCAAAGCTCTAACAATCAAATCAATCAATTAATGCAGAAAACTGTTAAGGAAGAAAAAAATCAATGAAAACAACTTTTCACAACAAAGTAATAAATCAATCCCAAATAATCATGCTATATCATTATATTAAAAAAATGGGATGATACCAGTTATTGCAATTAAATACCAAAGCAGTAATTTCATTGCCTATTACTCCTGCTCAAAGTGGAGGGAGATCTGATTTTTATTGGATTTTGTGGCATCTCAGTAAACACCCAGAACTCAAATTTTATGCTTAAGAGCAATGTAATAGCAGGGTATCTCTTTTGCCAGTAAGTCCCAGGCTCCTATCACTTTCCACTGCCAAGTACGTGAACAACCATGGAGAATGGAAAACTACCCTAGAGAAAAAACCCAGAGCAGGACCTGAATGGATCTCATTATAGCATTTTACCATTTCCAAAGCACTTTGCCAACATTATCTGAAGTTTTCTTTCTCCATAAGTATGGAATGAGGTAGAGTAGATATTTTTAATTAATCTATTTTGCAGTGAGGCATATTGAGGTTCAGAGAAGAGACTTCCCCAAGACCACATGGGGTGAAACAAACAGATAGGGGCCATGTGTCTTTCTCTTTCCATCACTCTACCCTGCCTGGGGGATGGTGCTACCGAAGTCCAGAAGGAAGGATTTAAGTCACCCTTAAAGTCTCCTTTCCCCTGAAGGTACCTATAAGACTGAGGGGGCAACTGGAAGTGGGCCCAGGGAGTGCTCAGGGGAGGTCTATGAGATACAGGTTTACCCCTGGGCAGGCTATCCCGGTCTTCAAATGAGACCTCTTGGAGCTTCTCGAGATGTGATGCCTCAAGGTCCAGATGGCTTTTGCTTCTCAGAAGGGATCTTGACAGTACCTCTGAGTTGTTTCTGTTGTATTTTTCATTAGCAACACCTACTTATACCATTAATCCAGCACTTAGAACATCCCTGGCACTATGTAAGTATATTATATGTGATCTCAAGTTAATTCCTTAAACTGTGTCCACAAGTGGGTACCAACTGCTTCCTCTCCCCTTATAAAAAACTTAAGATCAAGAAAGCTAATTTGTACAAAGTCACAGAGCAATTAAGTGGTGGAGCAGTTGGTACTCACTTGTCAAAACTTCTCTTGGGCAGTTATAAAGTCAACACATACTTTTGTGTTTTTTTTTAAATTAAAGTTATTAAGTGATGGCAGAAAGGTGGTACATCATAAGTTGCCAAGACCACTGCCAAGTCCAGTGACGTGCTAGGATTCAGGGGACTGAATTAGGAAAGAGAAAAGGTACATGGGGTGAGGTCCAGAGAAAACCAGGTACGAGATTCTAAAACTCTATCCTAGTGGAGTGTTGACAATTCCTTCAGCAAAAAACTATGGCGACGCTGTCCATTAGGAAAGCTCCTCTAGTGAGCAGGTATCAAGTTTCTGAGTTTGAGTATGAGGATGACTTAAATCCTTCCTTCTGGACTTTAGTAGCACCATCCCCCAGGCAGGTAGAGTGATGGAAAGGGAAAGACACATACTCATATTCATACCCAGATTTCTGGCCATAAGGTGACCTGCTTCTCACTTGGCTCTACACTGCCAACATTTCGGCTGCAAGTTGTTTAATCAGTTATATATAACGTAAAGAACATTAACATTCCCTACTGGTCTCACCTTGCAAACATCTTAAAAGACTATTCATTCTGATCTCATTCTTTAGACAAAATAATGGGTATAGAAAAGATGAGTCAAAACTTCTCTTGGGCAGTTAAAAAGTCAACACACGGTTGTATTTTTTAAATTAAAGTTATTATGTGATAGCAGAAAGGTGGTACATCATGAGTCACCAAGACCACTGCCAAGTCCAGTGATGTGCTAGGATTCAGGGGACGCAGCATAGAGTTGTGTTTGCTGCTATGATTTCTTACAGCAAAAGGATACAAAACAAAATTAGGAAAGAGAAAAGGTACATGGGGTGAGGTCCAGAGAAAACCAGGTACAAGTTTCTAAAACCCTATCCTAGTGGAGTGCTGACAATTCCTTCAGCAACAAATTGTGGTGATGCTGTCCATTGGGAAAGCTCCCCTACTGAGCAGGTATCAAGATTTCTGACTCTCAGAAGGCACACAGGCATTCAACATGCGCCAAAACATTTTCACAAAAAGGTCCGGCATGTGAGGCTTTCTTATCAAGAAATGATGAGAATCTTTCTAAATCTATGTTCCTATATTCCAGCCAAGGACCAGTCTTATAAGCAGGTCTTTCAAAGGACAGCAGTTTCAGGACTGTTACCATTACTCTCTTCTGCACAGGTTAAGTTTGTTGTGTCTTTTCATTTTATTTCCTCTCCATCCTTATTCCCTTCCTTCTTTCCCTCCTCTTCACAGAACTGGAAACCAAGACTCCTGTGACCTATTTAAGCTACTTCCATAGGGGTGGTCAGCAATAAGTTTTTGTCTTGCATCTCCTGGTTAACTCACTGTTAACTCACTGTCTTACAAAAGTCTGCTCAGCTTCATTCTGAGAATCAAGCTTTCTGGGTCTCAGGCTCATAGCTTCTTTCATCAGGGTAGCTTCTAGGTTTTGAGGAATCCTATTTTGGAGCTTTTAAACCAGGTAGCTCTCTGTGCAGGAAGAACTATTTTGTATCTACCTTTGATGGCTCCCAGGACTCACTGTCTACTCCACAATGAACTTCGAGGAATTCAATGCTGTTCCTAGAGGGAGTCCAAATGCTCATTTTCTCTTGAAAAACTATTAGACCCTTCTAAGGCCTCACTGAGAAGCACTAGGTGACCGCCCTGGATTAGCCATTTATAACACGTTCAAAGAAGGCAAGAAATGGTACCTACAGGGAGGAGCAGATGATACGAAGGCAAGTACAGACTGGAGGTCAAAGAATGAGAGAAAGCAGTTTAAAGAAACAGAAGAAAAGAGAGCCAAAGGTAGCTTCAGTTTAGAGTGACATCAGGTCAGGGAAGATTCTGAGCCAATTCAATCCAAAAGGTACAAAACTGAGAATTTCTGTGGTTTTGGAGAAATACATTTTGTGCAGGTATTGAAAGAAATACAGAGTGAAGTAAGCCAGAAAGAAAAACACCAGTACAGTATACTAACGCATATATATGGAATTTAGAAAGATGGTAACAATAACCCTGTATATGAGACAGCAAAAGAGACACTGATGTATAGAACAGTCTTTTGGACTCTGTGGGAGAGGGAGAGGGTGGGATGATTTGGGAGAATGGCATTGAAACATGTATAATATCGTATATGAAATGAGTCGCCAGTCCAGGTTCGATGCACCATATTGGATGCTTGGGGCTGGTGCACTGGGACGACCCAGAGGGATGGTATGGGGAGGGAGGAGGGAGGAGGGTTCAGGATGGGGAACACGTGTATACCTGTGGTGGAATCATGTTGATATTTGGCAAAACCAATACAATATTATAAAGTTAAAAAATAAAAAATAAAATTAAAAAAATAAAAAAAGAAATTTTAGAAAAAAAAAAAAGAAATCCAAATGACCTCACAACTCTGCCTTCATGAAACATTTCATGTGTTCAACCAGTCTGATCATTCTGTGTAAGAGGAATAAATGACCATGTAAGGCAGTATCTACATATGAACTGTTACAACAACCACACTTCACAAAGATCAGATCACATCAGATCACATCAGTCGCTCAGTCGTGTCCGACTTTTTGCGACCCCATGAATAGCAGCACACCAGGCATCCCTGTCCATCACCAACTCCCGGAGTTCACTCAGACTCACGTCCATCGAGTCAGTGATGCCATCCAGACATCTCATCCTCTGTCGTCCCCTTCTCCTCCTGCCCACAATCCCTCCCAGCATCAGAGTCTTTTCCAATGAGTCAACTCTTCACATGAGGTGGCCAAAGTACTGGAGTTTCAGCTTTAGCATCATTCCTTCCAAAGAAATCCCAGGGCTGATCTCCTTCAGAGTTGGTTGGATCTCCTTGCAGTCCAAGGGACTCTCAAGAGTCTTCTCCAACACCACAGTTCAAAAGCATCAATTCTTCAGCGCTCAGCCTTCTTCACAGTCCAACTCTCACATCCATACATGACCACAGGAAAAACCATAGCCTTGACTAGACAAACCTTTGTTGGCAAAGTAATGTCTCTGCTTTTCAATATGCTATCTAGGTTGGTCACAACTTTTCTTCCAAGGAGTAAGCGTCTTTTAATTTCATGGCTGCAGTCACCATCTGCAGTGATTTTGGAGCCCCCCAAAAATAAAGTCTGACACTGTTTCCACTGTTTCCCCATCTATTTCCCATGAAGTGATGGGACCGGATGCCATAATCTTCGTTTTCTGAATGTTGAGCTTTAAGCCAACTTTTTCACTCTCTACTTTCACTTTCATCAAGAGGCTTTTTAGTTCCTCTTCACTTTCTGCCATAAGGGTGGTGTTATCTGCATTTCTGAGGTTATTGATATTTCACAAAGATACTAACCAATTATTAGCCAGTTTTTTGAATATAAATACATTTTCATCTTCAGTCCAATATTCTTTGCATATATCTACTCTATGGATGCTGCTACTGCTGCTGCTGCTAAGTCGCTTCAGTCGTGTCCGACTCTGTGCGACCCCATAGACGGCAGCCCACCAGGCTCCCCCGTCCCTGGGATTATCCAGGCAAGAACACTGGAGTGGGTTGCCATTTCCTTCTCCAATGCATGAAAGTGAAAAGTGAAAGTGAAGTTGCTCAGTTGTGTCCGACTCTTCGCAACCCCATGGACTGCAGCCTACCAGGCTCCTCCATCCATGGATACTGAACAACAAATCTCAGGGTTTTGTTTTGTATTGTTTTGTTTCATGAGGATTTGCTACTTATCGAAGTAAAACAATATCCTTACTTTGAATACTGCATCCTCACACTCCTTCTCTCACCCTCAGGATGTGTTCCTTGCTACCTCTTATATCCTACCCCTTTGCTCCTCTTTGCCCTTCCACTGAGTCCAAAGCTTCTACAGGACCTGGTGACTTCTGTCCGGTCCTCCCCTCCAGCCATGCTCTGTGTCCCTAAGTCCTTGAAACAAATGACACGTCTTCATTAGCTTCTATAGCTTATGTGCTTGTTGGAAATATTCTGTTCCAAACACGGCTAGGAATCACCATGAAATCAGGCAAATGCTTAGCTGTGCTTCCCATCATCCATTTTGGATGATCATTTTTAATGTACCATGTTATTAAAAGAAGAGACCTGTTTTTTTAAATTTAGCATTGGTGTTGTCATGAGAAAACAACTATGCAAAAACATGTCTCAAGGTTTTTTCTGCTGTGTTACATGCCTAAAAGGCATTCAGAGACAGAAGGCCAGGAGCCAAGAGTGGGCACCAAAGAACTGAAGGCTGCTGCTCTAGTTCAAGGGGACAGAGAGGAATTTTTACAAATGATATGCAAAATAACAACCCTCCCAGAGAGAAACTTAAAAAGAGGGACTCTGACATGAGGCAGCCAGGCTTTCTCCGGTTCTTTGGTAGTGAGCTTACTGGATTACAATGCTTCTTTTTTAGTGCAGTTTTGACCCACAAGGAAGAAACGCAGGCATAAAGAAAGAAAGAGCCAGTATTCTGATGTCTGTGCACAGAGGGAAATGGAGCTGCCTCATCCTGATAAGTAAGCTGCTAAATGAAGACAGCTTCAGGGTCTTTTGAAACTCAGAGACATGTTTAGCCCAGACAGGGCTGAAGTAAAACCGTCTGCTAGAAGAGGCAGTGCCAGTTGAGGCCATGCCTTCTGCCCCTCCCCCTGCTCAGCTGTTCCCAGTTTCTGAGGCTACGAAAAGAGTCACTTTGCTTCCTAAGATCAGATAGCCAGTGACAAAATGATTAATTCCATCAACTCTATGTGTAAGTAAGTATCACGGCCTTTCCATAGACTATCCATTTTCTGAACTTTGAAGATTTATATGATTCATAAAATTACAAAATAGCAAAATTTAAACTGATGGTATATATTTATCTGGGTTCCCAGTTAGAATTGACAAAATTCTAAACCTCTCTGATCACCAGAATCTCTGGGAAGTTTAATACAGGGAGATTCCTGGGCTCACCTCTAGAGATTCTTATTCAGTAGATCTCATACCTATGTTTTTAAAAAATCTATTCTATTGACTTTGGTGTCAAATCAGATTTGGAATTCCCAGACCTGACTTTCACTACCAGCAGTCCATATTACCAGAATTTCAGGCATGGTTTATCACAGAGTTTATCAAATTAATGTGTGTATCAACCACCTAGGGATCTTGTTAAAATGTAGGTTCTGGTTATTATTATTGGATAGAGAAAGAGATTCTGCATTTCTAACAAGCTTCCAGGGGAGGCTGATGCTACTGGTCTGAAACTACACTTTGAGGATAACTGTGATAAACTAAGCCCCAAAATCTCAGTGGCTGAGCATGCTGAATGTTCACTTCTCATTCATGGAAAGCCCAGTACGGACTGGATGACCCTCCTCTGTCTCCTTGTTGCTGTCGTTCAGTCACTAAGTTGTGTCCAGCTCTTTGGGACAACACGGATTGCAGCACACCAGGCTTCCAAGTCCTTCACTGTCTCCAGGAATTTGCTCAAATTCATGTCCATTGAATCCGTGATTCTATCTAACCTTCTCATCCTCCACGGCCTCCTCCTCCTGCTCGCAATCTTACCCAGCATCAGGTGCTTTTCCAATGAGTCCGCTCTTCTCCTTTTGGAACTTTTGGCCTCCAAAGTAGGAGCTGAAAGGCATGGAAGTGGCAGCATGGCTTTTAAATGTCTCAATCTAGAGGCAACACATGACATACGTCAGGCATATGGCCCCAATATAACCACAAGGGAGGCTGAGGAATGCAGAGAAGCACCTGGAAATTGGGGGAGAAATAGTGGTTTCTGCATAAGAGTCTATTGCTGACCTGAAACAATGAATGAATTTCAGTATCTATTGAGTAAGTGATTCGTTTTAACTTTTTTTTGCTACTTTTATTTTACTCTAAACCACATTATTAAAACATAATTAAACCACTGCCTTTTTGATTTACTTTGATCCACAAAATGATTATCTTATCAGGTTATCTGCAGCCCGGGATATGCCATGATAATATGTTTGATTATTGCATCACATACAAAATTATATTTTGTTTAATTATAACATCTGCTTTCTGTAAAATGCATTTTTTATAAAGTGAAAACATCTAAAATCAGAGACTTTCCAATAAATGTTATCATGGGATAATGGCAGACTTATTAGGACACCTGCAAATCCAGAGAGCAGGTAAACGGCATTATCATCGTGGCACGGTTCCTCAACAACCCTGTCCAGCCTGGATCCCTCCACTTTGTTGTATACTCACTCACTTCTATCCTCTCAACAATAATACTCAGACATCCTTTTCTAGCTTTCTTGCCATAGGTAAGTGTAACTCTAACTTTGTTGAGTCTCAATATCTTCACATGTAAACTGGGAATTCAGAAGATTATGCCTCATAGGGTTGTTACAATGATAAAATATATTAATTATTTTACATATTAATATATATTAATATTCTATATTATATTCACTCTATATTAATATTCTTCTCTTAGAAACAGATTATGAAGAATTAAAAGAATAAGTAGGAGAAAGTGTGGATTTGAATATATTTAAGGGATCTGTTCTGAATTCTATAGTTTTGGTTTTATGAGTCAGTGTTTATGAACACAATAAATATAGGGAATGTTGAGACAGCTGTGAAATCTACGTGGACATTCTTGGAGCTAGGGGAAAAAAACCCTTGGTGAGCAGAAGATCAGTTCTAATGGAACAGGCAATCTCTCAGGTGCCCCTTCTAAAGTATGATTCTATGATAAATACATTATTTTGACCTCATGTGCTCACGTTTTCCCTCCAAAGCTTGAGATTGTTTTTACACAAGCATAGTACCTCTTCTTGGTTTGCTGTCCAAAGTATATAATAGCTCTATAGGCAGTTGATTCTCAACATGTATTTATTATGAGCTATGTTATTTTGGACTAACATTTTATTTGACTTCTCTATGACAGGTATTTTTAATTTTTTGGAGATCATAGAATAATTCAAGACCTTGAAAAAACTACAATCCCCTCTTTCCTAGAAAAATTCACATTGTCTATACATATAAATTTTTATATATAATTTTAAGGGATTCATAAACCTCCAAAGCCATGTATGGATTCCAGCTCCCTAGAAAACAACATTATGCTAACTTTCTAAAATTTACCAATAAATGCTATTAATATTAACATGCGGTCATGAAATTAAAAGACACTTGCTCCTTGGAAGAAAAGCTATGACAAACCTAGACAGCGTATTAAAAAGCAGCGACATCACTTTGCCAACAAAGATCCATCTGGTCAAAGCTATGGTTTTTCCGGTAGCCAGGTTTGGATGTAAGAGTTGAACCATGAAGAAGGCTGAGTGACAAAGAATTGATACTTTCAAACTGTGGTGCTGGAAATGACTCTTGAGAGTCCCTTGGACTGCAAGGAGATCAAACCAGTCAATTCTAAAGGAAATCAACCCTGAATATTCATTGGAAAGACTGATGCTAAAGCTCCAATACTTTGGCCATCTGATATGAAAAGCCAACTCATTGGAAAAGAGCCTGATGCTCGGAAAGCTTGAGGGCAGGAGAAGAAGCGGGTGGCAGAGGATAAGATGGTTGGATGGCATCACCGATTCAATGGACATGAGTTTGAGCAAGCTCCAGGAGATAGTGAAGGACAGGCTAGCCTAGAATCCTGCTGTCCATAGGGTCACAAAGAGCTGGACATGTCTGGGTGACTGAACAACAACAACAATATTAACATGCAGGAAATACAACAGTATTTCCCATAGAATGAAGCAAGTAAGGAGATAATTAGAAAGGCTAGGGAAATCCCATAACAACAGGCTCCCTCTCATATTTTCCGAGACTTCTGGTCTCTGATACACTTGGCTTGAGAGGGAGAACTACTGTTTCCATCGCCTCTTTGGTGAAGCCTTCCCTGATGCTACCAAATAAAGTTCATCTTCCCCACATTATTTGTTGGGGGCCAGAGTGAGGTACTCCGCCTGTGGCAAAGGTCATGAGGAAGGAGGCTCGACATACGCAAAGGCGGGATCGAGCCTCAGGAGTCCCCCTGGAAATCCTCAAGCATCTACCCCCATAACCAGAGCCTGCCTACTTTACTACTTTGTGCTCTCACCTACACCTCTGACTTTACGGGGGGCTGTCCCCCACCACCTCTTTCGGAGAAGGAGTTAATCTAGAGCTCCAGTTAATAATAATTCCTGGGCGTGATAAGAGTGTTTTAACCTACAAACTCCTCTGAAGGTTCTCTAGCCTGCCTGACAGGCTCATCCGGCCACATGTGATTGCTCACAGCCTCCCAACCGTGAGAGGCACGAGATGCTTTAAACCTTCTAAAAACAGGTTCCTTAGAAAAGTTAGAAAACTATTAGTATAAGTATAATGGGCTGATTAGAAATCGTATTGGTGAAGGGTTTTTCATTTGTTGAGCCAACGTTTGTTGCTAAGTCTCCATATCCCCTGCCCTTACACACATTAATGAATATATAGAAGAAATAAGTATTAACCTTTGATATTAATCACGTTAGACCTTAGGCTAAGTAAATTCTTTCCTTAACTAAAACCCACTACACCCTCACCCTGTAGGAATGTAACTTTATTTGGGTGGCATCTGTTTTGAGAATAATCAGCCCTGGAGAAATAAGTGTCCTGATTGACTGACCGCTGTCACAAGGAGAGGGTCGTAAATTGTCAGCAGGACCCCCTGGCCAGAAGATGATGTAACACCCCTAAGACCTCTGTATACATTTGTATGAAGCACCTGACTTTGATAAAAGTCAGGACTGCTGTCCCCACGTGACTTTTGTATAACATCTCAGTGTATAAAAACAGACTCTGGAAAATAAAGAATGGGGATCAGTTTCTCGAAATACTGGTCTCCCCATGTCACTCTCTCTCTCACTCTGGCTGAGTCTCCATCTGGAGCGCGGAACCCACCATGCTTACTAATTATGCCTGGGCTTCTAAGATCCGACCGGGGAGGCCTCAGTGTCTCCTCTCCTTCGGGAGAACGGAAGGACGCCTGCGGCCTACGTAAGTGGTGCAAGCTTCTTGTCTTGAAGTTTTATTGGTCCCCCGCGTAAACCAAGCTACTCAGCCTCTTTTCTCCACTGAATTTTCCTACTGAGCTATCCTTATTCTATTACTCTTTATATCTCTAATTAATATCTAATTGAAGCTATCGTATCCTGATCTTCGCCTACGCCGTCTCTCCTTCGAATACCTGGATCAGCCGGGGCTGGTCCTCGGCAATTATTCATCCCCTCCTCAAGCAGCACTGTGGGCCAAGAGCTTATCCATTTCTACATCCTCAGTGTCCAGTCCAGCAGACAGAACACAGCAAGCATTTAGTAAGCACGTGTTTAAGTGTTCTGAAGGTTAAGTCACACTGATCTATTCTTTTTTGCACTGAAGGCAATTCCATAGGGCAGAAGAAGCAGAATACTCTTGACAGACTGCCTCACCAGCCCTCTTCCTCCAGATCCTGCCTGACCCAGCATAGGACAAATACCAGTCAAATTAAATTAAATTTCATTTAATATGTCAGTCATAGTTCTTCTGACAAAGAAGTTGCTTATACACCATGCAAAAACAAAAGACAGATTCTTTCAACTTGATTTAAGTTAGAGTGAGCAGAAAAAAGTAAGCAGCATTAGACAGAGTCAAGCCCAGTTACACAGTGGGGGCCCTGTGACTGAGGTTTTCTATTTCTCTCAAAAGCTTGAAATAAAGTTTTGCTTGGCATGGGAATGCCACTATTGATCTCAGGAGGATACTCAACCAGGAATCAGGAAGAGAAACACATTGTTGGATTTGGAGTCAAATCATCAGTAAAAAAAAATTACAAAAAATTAAGTTAAATTTGCATTTAGGTACATAACAAATAGCTTTCTAGTATCAATATGTCCCAAATATTGTCTGGAATATATTTATACAATTTTTTTTTGCTGTTCACCTGAAATTAAAATTTAACTGGGCATCTTCTATTTTTATTTGCATAATATTGCAACCTTAATCTAGAGACCAAAACCTTGCAGCCCTCTCTAAAGTTATGCAGCATCACTGTCTTCAGTCTCTTCCTATGAGAAACAAACAACTTTGATTTATATTCTTATTTACCATGCTCTAAAGACATTACCTTTACTTCCAAATTAACTGGGTTTTTCTGATGGCAATCTGTAACTTCCCAAATCTTTTACATTTGTGATAATTACATTCATGGGAAACAAGATTCTCTCAGCAGTTCTTTCCCCTCCCCCCTAATGGGTGGGTGGTTTATGAGAGGAGATGAGCGGGTGGTGCCATGCATTATCGGCTGGCACTTCTGAGCTTTCCTCCTTGCTGGTATGTGTTGGGAGAGGAGACCAGCTGTCATCCTGTGGTGTCAAGTTGTGGGGCTACCCATTTTGGGAAGAGTAGACAGTCCCCTCTCTCAAGGGGAAAAGGGCCCCAGAGGGCAGCAAAGGCCAGCACCTGTTGGGTTTTGATAGAGTTCCAAAGTGAAGTCAAAAGGCTTGGCCTTGCTATTTATATTGGGAAAGGACAAAAGGGCCTTAAAAGCGTGAGACAGCTGATCAAACCAGAGCACAGTTACATCTTGGTGAAAGAGAACAGATGTGGCTTCTCCTGAACTATGTATAGGATCAACCTGGGAGTTCTCCTCAAAATGATGGATGCAGAGCACCAGCATACGTGTCAACTCTCTACGGGTCATTGCATGGATTGCTCTCTGGTGTTTTCGTTTCCATATGAACCAAACAGTCTGGGTTTATTTTGCCCTCATGTATTCGGCAACGTGACATTTTAGTGGTATTCCATTCTAAATTTGAAAGTTATTGCTAGACTATTAGTCACTTTCCCGGACAGTGCTGGTGGTCTTAGTGGTGTTTTGAAAACAAAAACAAGGGTCAAAAAGCATATGAGTGTCTGTGACCAAAATCTTAATAATTTACTTAAATATTTGCCAAACTGTTTAATTTTTGATCAATGCTTGTCTGTCTGTCCAGTTTTGATTAATATCAGCTAAAGACTAATGTATCTCCTAGACTGCTTAGGGAAATTTTTAGGCTTGGAAACAACTAGGACCTTCTTATTCTTGAGAATTCTCAAAACAAAATATCAGGGTCACATCTGCTTCAAAGCAGAATCTGGTTCCAGGAAGATCAAGGGTTCACCCTGCACAGAACTTTATTTCGAGCTGACCTCAAAACATATGGAAGAGCAATTGGGATCATTGCACTCCAGGAGCATGACATATGGTCCCTTGTGAATGGCTTTTCAATGTCATTTCCCACCACTCCCTGGCATTTATCTGAGACTATTACATGGCTTTTTGCCATATTCTTTATCACTGTCACTGCTCAGAAACCACACTTACCACAATAATAAACACTTTTCCCAATTTCTTTTATTTTACAAACTTTTCCTCACACACAACTCAAATATCACTTCTACTGGGTCTCCATGTAGGCGCTCCAACCACAACATGGGCTGGTCTACAGGGACTGGCATTAGTTATGTTAACCTGAGGCAGTATAAGTGGGTGGAGAACAAAAAGGGTTGAGAGGAGCCCAGACTGATCTAAGGTTGGGAGTGGGGAGGTAACTCACAACCGAGTCAAAAAGCAAAGGAAGAACAGAATAGGTTTGTGGATAACTGAAGGCAGATGGGATGAGTTTTGAGGAGTGAGTCCTGCATGTCAGAAATTGTGAATCAGTGTGCTGGGATGTCCTTTTGTATGTAGTATAAAGTAGAGCCAACATGAGATGGCAAAATCTTCCCTGACTGATTATAACTTGTTGTTTCGAATGTTGATTATGTCTTCTCTCTGGTGTTGCTATTTTCTAGATCCAGGGTTCTATTCTCACGATATCTACCATAGCACAATTCAGGGAGTGTTTGTTGATTAATTCACTGCCAAGGAATCTCAAACCTCTTTAGGAGGGCACTGTAGGTTTCTGATTTACCCATTAGGTGTAGTTTTTACTTTCTACCTTTGCCATCAGTCAATGGTGAAGACTAATTCCCAGAGATTCTATGTCCATGGGAATGTTGGGTGATGCCATTTAATAGATTGCCATTATGTCTTCAACTCAGAGAATATGCTTTGTCATCAAAAATACTTGGATCAAATTTACCTCTTTCCCTGCCTTGTATTAGACTTATGTCCATGAGAAGCCAATTCCAAGGAAGTATGGAACACAAACTAAATAGAACTGTGATTCTGATTTCAATATCTGTAATAAGATGGAGCCAAGTTCATTCAAGGATAGAAAGGATTGTTGATAGGGTGGATATGTCAAAGGAGTATGAAATTAAGGGCTAAGACAAATGAAGTTAAAAATAAAAAGAACAAATTCTATAGCTTTGTCATAGTGGAAAGAGAAAGGGTTAAAGCTACAAGAAACTCGTGATGTTTACTGCCTCAGTGAGCCATTCTCTTCTCCTTCTGTGGATCTTTTCTAACCTGCCAACCATTTTCCAAAGGCCAAAGATACAAAAATTCCAATTTTAGTGGAATCAAAATGTTCTTGATCTTTGGCAACTTAGAATCTTGCTACTTAAAGTATATTCCTAAGGCCTTAGCATCAGCATCTCCTGGGAGCTTTAAAAGATGCAAAATCTCAGGACCCACTCCAGACCTACTTAATAAGAATCTATATTTTAGCATGTTCCCCAGGAAATTTATATGTACTTAATACATTTTGAAAAACTGACCTAGGGTAAGCAACCCATAGAGCTCTGAGAGCTGTTCAGAAAGTGACTTTTCTCAATGCTCCAAGTCATGGTTTCTCTCATTTTAATGACTGCTTACTAATCACTAGAGGGATCTTATTACACTGCAGAGTGTGACTCTGGTGTCATGATGGGGTCTGAGATCCTTGATTTCTAAAAAGCTCTCAGGCACTACCATTGGCTCTGATTACAGACCACACTGTAAGCTCCAATTCAAACCTATAGACCAAGCAGGGCAATAGTTTTCAAGTGTAGTTAGTCCTAGATGAGCCACATCAGCATCACCCAAGACCAAGCCTGGTACCAAGTCTAATTCTTGGTTTCATCCAAGACCTACTGAGTCAGAAGCCCTGGGGTGGGGACCTCTGCCTGTCAGCAAATCTTCCTGGTGATTCTGATCACACCTAAGTTTGAGGATTACTGAAACAGAAGACAGTACGCTTGCAATAACTATTTTTGAGGTCTCATTGTTTGAGCAACTTCACATAAAATAATGCAGATTATCTTCAATAAACCTACTCAATATACAGATAATTATATAATTTCAGAAACTATCTTAACCACATTGATAGAAATTTAAATTTCTGCCAGTGTCATACACAGCACTATGAAGCAAAAGAAAATCACCAATCAATGTGTTTTAAAAATAAATTCCCTCCAGTTATGGTTCATTTCAATCATATGTAGAACATGCAAGTCTATGCTAGATGCTGCAAGAGATGCAGATGTGTTAGTCAATCTTTGCCTTTTGGAACTTATGGTTTCACGAAGCAAACATTGAGCATGAGCTGAGACTACTTCAAGGCTGCTTTCTAGGCTTTAAACTATAAATTCAGCAAATGAGGAATGATTAGAAGTCTGTAAAAAGGGTACTTAGAGATAAAATGTTACCTGGACTTGAAGGGAGGTGGACAAGAATCATGTGATTCTAGGATAAAAGAGAGCCACAGAGATAAACACTATTCAGTTTTTCTGTCTGGTTTAGCCCTGCTGTGAAGCTGCTTTCAACTGGAATGCTTTTTGTACCAACCTTTAGAATCACTGCATTGCTCTGGTCACTTTTGCTATCCCAGTTTGTATATACCCAGAGGGAGAACACACTCTGGTATAACCAGTCCACCAGACAGCTGATCTCAGTCACAATGAATAAAGGCATTCTGGGCGCACTCTTGTGAGTTTTAGGAATTGTGTGGGTTTGGTTGACTCTGAAACACTGACAAGATAGAATTTCTGGGTAGTGAGGTTGGAATTATCATTAGGACCCTAGCAAATTCTCTACCTTAATGCTACCCATACAGTCCCTGTGTGGACAGGCAACCAGACTCTCTAGGTGATATCCATTTCAACACAGACCTCCTTTAAACCTCTGGAAGTACACAAGTACTTGTATGACAAAGCCACAGTATTGTTATAATAGAGTTTTGCTTAAAAGATAAAGTTTCAAAGGAAGAACTGAACACATCAGATTGGGGTGGATACTGAGGGTGATCAATAAAGCCTAAAGAGTTGGTAGAATGTTTTTGTTGAAGTATAATTCACTTACCATAAAATCACCCCTTTAAAGTATACAGTTCAGTGATTTTTAGTATCTTCAAAAAGTCATGAAACCATCACCACTATTTAATTTCAGAACATTTTCATGACTCCCAAAAGAAACCCCATACCCTTTCAAAGTCACACCCCATTCCTCTCCCCTACCTTCTGGCAACCATTAATCCATTTTCTATTTCTCTTTCTATACCTCTTCAGGACATTTCACATATATAAGATCATGCAACATATGGTCTTTGGTGTCTGGCTTCCTTAACTTAGCATATTTTTGAGATTCATCCACGCTGCAGCATATATCAGTATTTTGTTGCTTTTTATGACTGAATAATATTCTATTGGATGGGTATACCGTATTTTGTTCATTTATCAGTTGATGAACATTAAGACTTTTAATTTTACTATTATGAAAAACACTGCTTTCTAAAGGTAGATCACTGACCAGAGTTTTTGAGTTACAAAAGTTGTTCCTGGGATTTATTTTAGAAAACAGTCACCACTGGTAGCACACTTCAGCAATACAGAATGGGTTACAAAACTTGTTTAACTGTGTGACATATTCAATCTGATCATCAAACTCAATCTGTCACTTCAGGGGAGAATGACAGTTGTGTTCAAGTCAGCAGATAAAATGGCTGCATTCAAAGGCAAACTGGAATCATGGGGGCAATGAGCAAACATTGGGATTGTTGACATGTTTCAAACATTAGCAGAGATTTTGAAAGAGACTGAGCCAGAGCCCTCTTTCTCCCAGCTGGTCGCATGATCACATATTTCAGCTTTCAAAAGAGTTTGAGCATTATTTCCCAACCACAAAAGACCCCCAAAGTGGGAGTTATCAAGAGAACAATCTTGATACAGTCTTGAACAAACGAATTCGTAAATTAACAACCGTGTACATTAATAAATGGAGAAAGAACCTTTTGTGGAGATGGGAAAGAAAGAGAAGAAAGAAGATAACTTTATATTGATTTTGAAAAACTAAGGGAGATAAGGGTGGAGATTATTCAATCAATAATTATCAAGCTGGAGAGACAGATCAAGAAAGCAAGAGTAAGAGTGAGTAAGAGATATGAGAGTTAAACTGTGAAGTAGGTGAGACCACCAAGGAGGAATGTGTGCAATGAGAAGAGAAATAGGTTATTAGTTCTGAAAGAGAAACCTAAGTTAGGAAAGATCAGTCAGGACATGGTCAGAGAAAAGAACAATACAGATCAAGGGTATTAAAAATAAAAGGTGGTCAGTAACATCAAAAATGTATTTTGTAATTATTAAATAATGTCTCTTCCAAAATTCCAAATAGAGTTAGGTCACATTTTTTTCTGCAGAGATCTATTTCACACAAGAAAATAAGTTAATTGAAAACTACATGTAACAAAAGCCTAATTAACTTTAGTGGAGGGTGAAGAAGAGATAATTAGAAGAAAAGAAAAAAGGTTCAAATCACCCATCCAAAACTTCAGACCAAGCAGCAAAAATCAACATATATAACAAACAAACAAATAAAAATAAATTTCAATTCCAAAATGTAGGTAGTGAAGAGGGAATCAGAAAGGAGAACTGGAGTAAGGAAAAGAGAAGGGAAAAAGAGTAGCATTAAAAAAAAAAAAAAAAAAAGTGAGACTGAAAACAAAACAAAATCCAAGGAAACAATCTATTAGCCTGAAGGTTTGCAATGCTTGTGGCACATTAGAACCACCTGGGGAATTAAAAAAAAAATACTCGTTCCTGGGTCCCTCCCTAGAGATTCTGAACTAATAGGCCTAGAATGAAACTTGGTATTGTGATTTAAAAACAAAAAACAAGGCTTCTAATCTGTAGTTCAAAGTGAGAACTTGCTGCCTTAGAGGTATTGAGGAGAGATGGAGAGGAAGCCATACAAGATAAATTACTTTTGTCCAATCTCATGGTCCACTTGGGCTACAGACTTCAAGAAATCTTTAAGATATAAATTAGCTAACTAACCAAGCATAGCTTAGCTGCTTCTTACTCTTTGAAATGAAATGCTTGAAGACCTAGTTTTAACACTAATGTAGGGCCCTACGCAAATCACTTAGCATCACTGAGTCTGTTTCCACATATTCAAAATGAAAAAGTTTAGGCAAGATGATTTCAAGGCCACTTACCACAACTATGATTTGAAGTTATTAGAACAGGAGAGAATAGGGAGGCCAGTCAAAATTAGCTCCTTCCAAGGTCTGTATTGGAGAAGGCAATGGCACCCGACTCCAGTACTCTTGCCTGGAAAATCCCATGGACGGAGGAGCCTGGTAGGCTGCAGTCCATGGGGTCGATAGAGTCGGACACGACTGAGTGACTTCACTTTCACTTTTCACTTTCATGCACTGGAGAAGGAAATGGCAACCCACTCCAGTGTTCTTGCCTGGAGAATCCCAGGGATTTAGCAGCAGCAGCAGCAGCAGCAGCAGCAGCAAGGTCTATATTGAATCTGCTGGGCATACTTAGCATGTTTGTAAGGGAAGGCAAAAAGGGGTGACGTGGAAGCAAAGTCAAGAAAATATAATATGGCACAATAGGAATTCTTAGCTTCCAGTCCCCCAATATAAATACTGATTTTAACAGCCATCCTTGGACAGAAATAACTTATTTGAGGTTTGAAATCCATAACAGCACATGGTGGAGCTCAGAACAAGAAAAGGTAAGAACAGTTTCATTGATCCATATTATTGCATTCCTAATCTGGCATAGTACAGGGCAGAGAGATCCCATTGGCCCACAAGTTCCCCTTTGGGTGGAGGAGAGAGTAGGTCCATGTGTGGCTCCTAATACCAGGTTCACTTGCCTGTGAATCCCAGTAGCAGATCTCCCAGTGGACACCACCACCAGGCCTGCCCAGGGAAGAGGTGACTGCTTCTTCAAAAATCACAGACACCAACACAAGGCTATAAAGGTCACAGAGAATCAAGGAAACATGATATCACCAAAGGAACAAAATAAAGCTTTAGTAACTGACCTAAACAAATGGAGGTTTACAAACTGTCTGACAAAAAATTCAAAATAATTATCCTAAAGAAACATACTGAGCTTCAAAAGAACACCGAATGACCTAAAGAAGTCTACACCAAGACATATTAAAATTCAATTATCAAAAGGCAAAGAGAAAATTTTGAAAGAAGCAATATAAAAGCAACTCATGACATAAAAAGAACCCAGATGATCATCATCAGATCACTCAGAAGAAACCATGCAGTCCACAAAAGAGTAGCATGACATATTCAAAGTTCTAAAAGAAAAAACGGCCAGCCAAAAACACTGTATCTGGCCAAAATAACCAAAAACTAAGAAGATTTGTCACTACTAGAAGTGTCTAACATGGAGTCCTAAGAGGAGTTAAGTTGAAATAAAGACACCAAACAGCAACACAAAAGCATATGAATCTCACCAGTAATGGTAAATATATAGACAATTATAGAATAATATAATACTGTAATGATTGTATATATAAATTTTAACCCTAGTATAAATGTTAAAAAGACAAAAGTATTAAAAATAACTATAACCACAAAATTCTGTTAATGAATCCATGATATAAAAAGAAGTAAATTCTGATATAAATAACATTAAAAGTTAGTGATAAAAGAGTAGAGTTTTGTGTGCAATAAAGTTATTATCACAACTTAAATAAAGACAAAAAGGATAAAGAGAACAAAAGAATCAAAGTGTATTATGACAAAAAAAATCATGAAGGAAGATAGGAAGAGAGGAACAAAAGAACTACAACATAGAAAACAATGAGCAAAATGGTAATAGTAAATCCTACTTATCAATAATCTGTTTAAATGTACATGGATTAAATTTACCAATTAAAAGATACAGAGTAACTGTATACATAAAAAATAAGATCTAACTATATACTGTGTACAAGAGTTTCATTTTAGATTTAAGGACATACACAGACTTAAAGTAACAAAAATGGGGAGGAGAGTGGCAAAATTCCATGCAGATGTTAACCACAAGAGAATAGGAGTTGCTATACTTATATCAGACAAAATGGGCTTTAAGTCAAAAGTTGTTCACAAAAAACAAAGTTCATTACATAACGTCAAAAGGTTCAACTGAATGGGAAAATATTACAATTTTAAATACATACGTGCACTCAATACCAGAGCACTTACATATATAAAGCAAACACTAACAGATGTGATACAATGATAGTAGAAGACTTTAATATCCTGTTTTCAATAATGGATATGAATAAATCATCCAGACAGAAAAAACAAGGAAACAACAGATTTGAATACAATACTGCTAGACCTTAAAAGACATACACAAAACCTTTCACCAACAATGGCAGAATGCACATTCTTCCCAGTGTCACCTGGAACAGTCTAAAGGGTAGATCACATACTGGGTCACGAAACAACTCAACAAATTTAAGAAAACTGAAATCACTTCAAGTATCTTTTCTAACCATAATGTAATAAAACTAGAAATCAAAAACAAAACAGGAAAACTCAAAAATACGTGTAAGTTTAATGATACATCATTGAGCATCCATTGGATCAAAGACAAATCTAGAGGGAAATTAGACAGTATCTTGAGTCAAAAACACAATATATCAAACTTATGAGATACAGCAAAAGCAATGCGAACAGAGAAGTTCCTAGCAATAAATGCCTACAAATACCATATGATACCACTTACATGAAGAATCTAAGATAGTCAAACTCAGAAACAAAAAATATAATAGTAGTTGCTAGGGGCTGGGGTGAGGTGAAAATGGGGAAGTATTAATCAAAGGATATGAAGTTTCAGTTGTACAAGATCTGTCCTAGAGGCTAACTGTATAGCATAGTGGCTACAGATTACAATACTGGACACTTAAAATGCTGCCAAAAAAGTAAAGAGCGGTGTGTTCCCTCACACATTATCAAAATCACCACCATTGTAATAATACAAGCATGCCTTGGAGATATTGCAGGCTTGATTCCAGACCATTCCAATAAAAGCAAATACTGAAATATTTTGGTTCCCCAGTGCATTCACAAATTATCTTTATATTATGCTATGGTCCATTAAGTGTCCAATAGCATTACATCTAAAAAGACAAGCAAACTTTAATTAAAAATACTTTATTGCTAAAAAATTTTCATCATAATTTGAGACTTCGGTGAGATGTAATCTTTTGCTGAAGAGTCTTGCCTTGATTTTGATGGCTGTTGACTGATCAGGGTGGTGGTTGTAAAAGGCTGGAGTGGCTATAACAATTTCTTAAAGTAAGACAACAATGGAGCTTGCTGTATTGATTGACTCTTTCTTTCATGAATGATTTTTCTATAACATTTAATGTCGTTTGATAGCATTTTACCCACAGTAGATCTTCTTTCAAATTGGAGTCAATCCATTCAAACTGTGCTGGCACTTTATCAACTAAGTTTATGTCATATTCTAATCCTTTTTGTCATTTCAACAGTCTTCATAGTATCTTCATCAGGAGTAGATTCCATCTCAAGAAACCACTTTCTTTGTTCACTCCTAAGAACCAATTCCTCATCCATTCAAGTTTTATCATGAGATTACAGCAATTCAGCCACATCTTCAGGCTCCATTTCTAATTCCAGTTCTCTTGCTATTTCTATCAATTCTGCAGTTACTTTCTTCATGGAAGTCTTGATCCCCTCAAACTAATACATGGCGGGTTGGAATCAACTTCTAAACTCCTATTAATATTGATTCTTAATGGCATCTAGGATGGTGAATTCTTTCCAGAAGGTTTTCAATTTATTTTATCCAGATTCATCAGAGGAATCACTATTTACATATGCTACAGCTTTATCAAATGTGTTCCTTAAGTAATGACTTAAAAGTAAAAACGACTCCTTCATCCATGGACTGCAGAATGTATGCTGTATTAGCAGGCATGAAAACAACAAGTATCTCACTGTACATCTATATCAGAGCTCTTGGGTTACCTGGTGCATTGTCAGTGAGCAGTATTTTAAAAGGAATCTTTTTTTCTGACCAGTAAGTCTGAACTTAAAATATTCAGTAAACCATGTTGTAAACAGATGTGCTGTCATCCAGGCTTTCTTGTTCCTTTAATAGAGCACAGACAGAACTGATTTAACATAACTCTTAAGGGCCATAGAATTTTCACAATGATAAATAAGCATTGACTACACTTTAAAGTAGCCAACTGCATGGCCTATAATTAGTCTCAGCCTGTCCTTTGAAGCTTTGGAGCCAGGCCCTGACTTCCCTTCTCAAGCTATGAAAGTCTTAGATGGCATCTTTTTCCAGTAGTATAAGGCAGTTTTGTCTACATTTAAAAGTTGTTTCTAATGTAGCCACCTTCATAAATTGTCTTAGCTAGGTCTTCCAGATAACCTGCAGCAGCTTCTACATCAACACTTGCTGATTCACCTTGCACTTGGACGTTATAGAGACAGCGTCTTTCGTTAGACCTCGTTAACCAACCTTTGCTGGCTTCAAACTTTTCCTCTTTAGCTTTTTCACCTCTCAACCTTCATAGAACTGAGTCAGTTAGAATCTTGCTCTGGATTGAATTTTAGCTTAAGTGAATGTCGTGGCTGGTTTGATCTTCTATCCAATCACTAAAAGTTTCTCCATATCAATAGTAAGGCTGTTTTGCTTTCTTACCATTTGTCTGTTCACTGGAGTAGCACTTTTAATTTCCTTCAAGTACTTTTTCTTTGCATTCACAACTTGGCTATTTGTCACAAGAGGCCTCACTTTCATCCTGTCTTGGCTTTCTACCTGCCTTTCTCATTAAGCTTTATCATTTATAGATTTTGATTTACACTGAAAGATGCAGAACTCCTCCTTGGATGAACACTTAGAGGCCACTGTAGGGTTATTAACTGGCCCAATTTTGATACTGTTGTGTCTCAGGGAACAGGGAGGCCCCAAACAAGAGATCTGGAGGAATAGTTGGTCAGAGGAGCAGTCAGAACACACACAACGTTGATTGATTAAGGTCACCATCTTACATGGGTGCAATTTGTGGTGACCACTCCAGAATTACAAGAATAACGTCAAAGATCACTGACCACAGATCACCATTTCAAAATAACAATAATGAAAATGTTTGAAATATTATGAGAATTAACAAAATGTGACACAGAGATATGAAGTGGGCAAATGTTGTTGGATAAGTGGTGCTGGTAGACTTGCTTGAAGCATGGTTGCTACAAACCTTGAATTTGTAAAAAACACAGTATCTACAAAGTACAATACAGTGAATTGCAATAAAATGAAGTATGTCTGTAGGAATCTTTTGAGATGATGGTTGTGTTTATGGTATAGATTGTGGTGATGGTTTCATGGGTGTAGGCCTACCTCCAAATGTATCAAGTTGTATACATTATGTATAGCCGTTTGTTCGTCAACCAAGTAGTTTTTAAAAAATCATAAAAGTATGAAAGGAAAAGCTTTTTAAATTTTAGTTTACATAGAAGTTTTGTGTTACTCTGAAATATGATTTTTCAAGGATTAAAATTTTTTAAAAAGAAGTATTAGAGAATGGGAACGCTCATTTTTTTCTTGCTTATGGCCTCTAAATTATTAATATGGCTCTGCTTTTTTCCTTATCAACTGCTGAATCATAGTTGCATTTTTAGATACTGATATGTAGAGGCAAGAAGGGAAGCATGAAGGCAGAAGTAGGACTAAGGATAGGACACATCTATAAGCCCCCTGCCCTATTACTCCACTATTTACGTACAGATGAGAGTCTCCAATCGGTCCTGGCCTTGAAGTCTCCAGCCAACCCCGTTCCAAGAGAAAGAAAGACTAATGTTTGCTTACACCAGAGGTGACTGTTCTGACTCTTTACCAAAACTGGTCTAGCTTGTGCTCCTTGAGATGCCCAAGGCTCAGAGGACATGGAGAGAATTAAGCCTCATTTAGTTGCCCTGCTTAGACTCACGGACCTTCCCATGTAAGCATAGCTCAGAAGCCACCTGGCACATTTTTAGGGTGGAGAAGATCCACACATTATGGGAATGTTTACATTAATGGATGTCTTGTCTTCATTTTTTTTTTTTAATCCAATTCTCAGTGGCTCCCTAGTTCAAGAAATGAATGTGAATAGAACAAAACTCAGTTTAAATGTCACGTCCTCTGGCTCTACCGGTCAGGATTAGTTGTCCCTTATCCGTGCCTCTCAGTTATTACAATAGTTACCTTTCATCATATTAGACACAGCAACAGGCCTAAGAATTTTACATGCACTAATGCTCACAAAGCCCTAGGCAATAAAAATTATTATTTCTTCATTTTTTCAGATATAAATTCTCATGCTAAAAGAGGTCAATCCATGTAACCAAGATTGCTCAGCTGGTAGATGGCAGAACCAAAATATAAACACAGAATGCTTAACTATGCAGTTTCATTGCTACAAAATACTGCCTCTATACATTTTCTTTAAACTGGCCTAATTTGCTGATCATTTGTAAGTCAAACAAGACCACTGTAGGGAATTTACACAAATCAAGAAAATGTTAAAATCTGTGTTAATTTTCTTTTTTTTTTTCATTTCACTTCCTTGTTTGAACAGCTTTGATTTTTCCCTCTGTTCACAACAATTTTTTATAATCATCACTACCACCCACGTTAGACCTCAATTAATATTTTGATGATTTTGTGGTATCTTTAAGACTTTTATAAAAATTGTTTAATTTATTTATTATATCATTTGCCCTTTCCTCATATCACTGAATTCTTCATGAGCACAATTTTAACTGGCTTAATAAGAGTTGATCATACTTTACAGAAACATTCCCTTCTTACTTTGTCTGCTGCTGTAAATAATACTAGGGTGAGCATCTTACAAATTTTGGTTCCCATTTCTGATTATTACCTCAAGACACATATGGAGGTCCCCATACAACTTCTCTCTGGGAGCCACCTGCCCCACCCATACCTGTCTCCTACATTCACATTTAAGCTGTGGAATCTTGCCCTTCTGACTGTAACTAATTGTTGCAATGCTGTATACTAGACCCAGACCAATATATTTATTTTTGAAATTTGGAATTTTAACCTGAGAAACATAGAAACTTGAGTGTCACTCATAGCCAGGCCATATCATTGGCCCATTCTAGAAGGAAGGACCATAGTCTCCAGCTGATGAGGTCCCCAAAGATGCTCTGTTTCTTGTTCTTCCCAAAGCCTGGCTTTTCAACAATTTCTTGTGCACCAAGATTCATCAGTATCCTTCCAACTAATACCTCTGTTTGACACACTATTCTGGTTGGTTTCAGCAACTTTCAATTACAAGAAACTCAATTAGTAAAAAAAATGCACAGCAATATTTCTTGAAGAGGTATTACTTGGCTAAACTAAATTTAAGACCATTCATGCATATGGCTCCACTGTTGAGAAAATTCTAGAGTTTGTATTCCTATCAGTAAACATGTGAGAGGATACTATTATGTTTCATATCTTTGCTAAATGTGAAGGCAGATCATATCATCTTATTATTCACATTTAAATTTATTTAATCACCAATGATGTTTAACATTTCAATATGCTTCTTATGTTTATCAACGTATGTACCTATTTCTTGTCTGCTTAGCTACTGTAGGCTAAAAGTTTTATTGTTTGTCTATATAAGATCTTCTATGTTCAGAATGTTAACCTTGATTAGACCACTTTTCATATTTTTCTCAAATGATGTAATTACGTATCTCTCTCTCTTTTTGTTTTATTTAGTCACCAGGTTGTGTCCAACTCTTTGCAACCCCATGGGCTATAACCCACCAGGCTTCGTGGTCCATGGGATTTCCCAGGCAAGAATATTGGAGTGGGTTGCCATTCCTTCTCCAGGGATCTTCTCAACCCAGGGATCAAACCCATATCTCCTGCACTGCAGGCAGAACATTTAAAACACTGTACCACCGGGGGCCCCATCTCCCTCTCCACTTGCTCACCAACGCTTTTCATTCTAAGCTTCTGCCAGTTGAACTTCACACATTGCCTGTAGACCAATATTTCAGTTGCTCAGCACACACACACAAAAGAATATGTTTGTTCAGATTTGTCAGAAGAGAAATTTTCCTAATTTTAACCACCCAGTGATCCAAGTTAATGAAGTCCCATCCTGACTAATGCCTCCATGAGAACTGTAACAGGTTGGGGAGTGAGGTGATTTGTGTGATCTTTCTGCCTGGAAGTAATGTACAACCCCTCTGTTCATGTCTCACAGACCAAAGCAAGCCACGTGGCCATAACAAACTTCAAATGGGCAGGGTATACAGCCTTACTCTGTGCCTAGCAGGAGGTGAGAACCAGAATATATGTGAAGAGCCCGAAATGGATACACCCCTGTCCATTCTTGCCATTTCTCGCTGTTCCAACTCCTTCTGCTTCCCTTATATATGTGCCTGTTTTGCTGTACTTTTATTGTTATTCTTAGCACATTGGTGGTCAAGTTCTCCCCACTAAAATGCACTGTCTTAAGGACAGAGATTTGGTCTTTTAACTACTATCTTGACGACAAGCAAACACTGCCTGGTACAGAGTATGCAGCAAAATAAATATTTTTTCAGATCAATGAATGAATGAATAAAACATTCTTCCTGGGATGACTGGGTGGACTGTGCTGTCATTCACTTGTAAAGAAAATGCAAAGGCAGAAGTAATTTCAGAGGAATGGTGAGTTTGTCTTTGAACATGCTGAGCTTGAGATTCCTGTGTGATATTCAAATGCAGATGTCAAATAGGAACCTGCTTCCATAGGCCTGAAGTGCAGATCAGGGAATATAGATGTGAAGATTATTTGCCCATGGGTAATAGCAGAAATCATGGTCATGGCTGAGACTCCTGGGCAGATATAGTAGCACAGTCGTGTCCTACTCTTTGCAACCTCATGCACTATACAGCCCATGGAATTCTCCAGGCCAGAATACTGCAGAGGGTAGCCTCTCCCTTCTCCAGGAGTTCTTCCCAACCCAGAGATGGAACCCAGATCTCCCTCATTGCAGGCGGATTCTTTACCAGCTGAGCCACAAGGAAAGCCCAAGAATACTGGAGTGGGTAGCCCATCCCTTCTCCAGTGGATATTCCCAACCCAGGAATTGAACTGGGGTCTCCTGCATTGCAGGCAGATTCTTTACCAACTGAACCATCAGGGAAGCCCTAAAGAAAATGCAAAGGCAGAAGTAATTTCAGAGGAATGGTGTTTGTCTTTGAATATGTTAAGCCTGAGATTCCTGTGTGATATTCATATGTCAAGTAGGAATTTGCTTCCATAGGTCTGAAGTGCAGATCAGGGAATATAGATGTGGAGATTATTTGCCCATGGGTGACAGCAGAAATCATGGTCATGGCTGGGATTCCTGGGCAGGTGTAGTAGCACAGAACAGAAAAGGACAAACTTTGGCCTCCCAGATCTCCTCTGTGATGTCTGCTCCTCCCAACAGCCTTAATAGGCAGAAGTCCCAGAAACCTTCCACTCTTGACAGTGTAAATGACCTTGCCTCTTTAATCTCATTGGCCTTCCTATCAACAAAGACAGCTCAGGAGAGCCAGCCCTGCATATTCTATTTACCCCAGTC
The DNA here is from genome assembly GCF_003369695.1 of Bos indicus x Bos taurus. NCBI lineage: Eukaryota > Metazoa > Chordata > Mammalia > Artiodactyla > Bovidae > Bos > Bos indicus x Bos taurus. The sequence continues at coordinate 55,939,223 of NC_040076.1, read as the reverse complement.
TGTTAGACTCATGTTCACCCCTGATGTTACAGTTGTAGGAGAATCAATACATCACACAGGGCCTTACGGAAGCAGAAAGCAGACCCCAGTTGCTTACCCAAACACTTGCTCTGAGTCCTTCTGGCAAAATTCCCAGGAATAAAAGACAGGGATGTGTGAAGAGTGTTTTATCGGTGATGCACAGCAGAAGCCAGCTGTCTCTCTAATGATTATTTGTATTCACACGGAGATCTGTTCAACAAAGGAATTCACACGCAGAAGAAACTCCTCCTTGGTAATACACACCACAGTCCCGCAAAGTGTTTTCATAATTTACTATAGCTCTGCCCTGGGGCTGTTCAAAGCACAGCATGTAATTCAAAGCTTTTAAGAATAAATAAAAGTTGAATACTGTTCTATAGTTAAGGACACCAAGTTACAGCAACCTGCCTGGTGACTCCTGAAGATCAATTCTGGCACCATAAATCACACTCCTGCTTCCTAATTTTCATTCCAGAACTCTTTCTATGTCCTAACAATAGTTTCCTAAAAAACTTAACCTACTTTCTAAAGGTTTTATAGCCTCAGCTCATGAACCAATATAATGCCACTCAAAGATTATCCAATGCCTATGGCCAATTCATATTGATGAATGGCAAAACCATCACAATATTGTAAGTAATTATCCTTCAATTAAAATAAATAAATTTTCTTAAAATAAATTTAATAAAAAACAAAAAAGATTATCCAGGAAGCACATAATCAGTGAAGGCTGATTTTATCCAGAAGTAGCCTCAGACTATACTATCTGTACCCTTCTCTGCACCTTTTATATCCTCTCCTTGAACATCAAATGCCAAGGTTAGACATTAGAGTCGTCTACTCAGATGTTGCTTAAATTTTCTCCTACAATTTGCTCATGGAGTGTTTATCCATTTCTCCTTGGACACCCGTGGAATGCAAAAATTATTATTTCCCTGGCTAGTACATTAATTTTTAGATAGATCGTTAGGCAATTCCACGCATTGAGTTGAAATAGTCCACACTCTATTATTTCCTTGTAATCTTTCATCCTGTACTCTGAGCCACCCAGAATAAGTCTGAAAATGCTCTTCCACAGACACATGAAGGAGGTTTGACAAGAGAATCATCCACCCTCGAGCCTTCCCCTTATCCATTGTAAATGCCCTCGGTTCCTTCAGCCTGTTCAAGCTCATTCCCAGTTTGCCAGTTCTGCTGTTCATCTGGGATCCTACATAGACTGCTCTTCCTCAAGTGTGCTCTGCCCAGCACAGCACAAAGCAGAGGCGCTCTGCTATCTGGAACCCCGTCAGCCTTTTTGGCAGGCATATCACACTACCGATTCAGACTGAGCTTACACCCAACTGTAACAGGATGTAAAAGTGTTTAACATCCTGCTGTTAAATGATGCCTCCTTTACCCTGCTCTTAGGCAGCCAATATCCTGATTCCAAGCATAGACTTTTGCATTTGCCTCTGCTAAATTTCATCTCACTGAATTCCCATTTTCAGTTTGCCATTCAATGTTCTCACTCAAGTCATGAATAATAATTACAGAGAGGACAGAGTCAAGAATAAATCCCTGTGGCAAGGGGATAAGATCAATGATGATCCATTAATTAATCCTTTTGGTCCCATTCAACTAGATACTAAGTCACCCTCTCCCCCACCACCCATACTCTTGCTGCCCCACAGCACTACATCTCGCCTCACAGGTAACACAGGAGACCTTGTCAAACACCTGGCTGACACCCACACCCAGCCCATTCACAGCATCCTCAAACAGTTGGATGAGTAACCTTATTGACTTAGCCTATATTTAACAGCTTAAAACCCATGGTAAATACATAATCTTTAAATACCAACACGATCCTCAATAACTTGGCTTTTTGGATGAGATCCAGGCAGCCTTTGAATGTGGTCCCTATAAGTAAACACACACCTAGGTACCACCTTGGGTTTCTATTAGAACCCACTTTGTATCACTCTGCCTCCAGGTTCTGTTGCGTCTTACTTTCAAGTCAGCATCAGAAACTTGAGAAGCTATTAGATGTTTTCTCAGTTTTCTTTGAAACATTACTTCCTCAGTGGACGAAAACATAGCCTGGGGTTTCAACACTTACCAAGGGATTGGAGGATGAACGATGAAATAGCTATTGTGCTGTTCTGAGAGCAATCTCGCCACCTCGCATCACAGGGATCTCCTCTGACTGCCTTCCCTGGGACCTCCCTGGAACACTGGCAAAGAGGCACGTTATTCCACAGGTGGTTATAAAAATCCCCATTACCTTGGATGTAGACCAATTATTTATATATCTCTTGAATTTCATGGTTAAAGATGTGAAAATACTCACACCTTGGCTCCACAAAATGTCCAAGATGAGCCTAGAATTCTTGCTCCCAAACTATCATCTTTAACATCCACTAAAATATTATTCAGTGATCTCCATAGGACAGCCCATTGTTCCAGATCCAGTTAGAACTCCTGGAGGCTTGGGAGGTCACCACTAGGCTTTACAGCCATAGTAGAGTTCCAAAGAATCCTAAACATTCCAGATTCCTCCCTCTTCTTTTATAGATGGGAAAATTCCCAGAGACATTGGTTGAGTCGCCTAAGGTCACAAAGCTAGCTGAACACAGAGCCAGAATAAGAAAGCACATCCTTTGACACACAGTCCAGTTCCTTAAAACAGAGAGAGCTAGAACAAGAGAAGAGAAGAGGCAGAGGCATCTTCTGACCGCACAAGAAATTTACCAGACCACTGCAGCCTGTACATCATTTCCATGCCTGAGAAATGAAGAGGGGAAGGGCACCTGCCTCTGATGCTCACAGACTGTGGGGTCAGAGAGCAAACTCCTCCTCTCCCAGAACAGGAGGTAATGGCCACTTGCACCCCTGTACCCGCACAAACCTTTCCTGGCTCACCAATGACCAAACAGCAGTGTTTCATCACCTTAGGGTGTGCGTTGGTGTAGCATGGGATAAGAAAGGAGCACGTTGCTGGCAAACAGCCATTTCCCTCTTTCTTGCCCAGCATGTGCCACTAGCAGAACTCCTCAGGTTTGTAGCTCTTCTCCAGCGTGTTTGTTGCTTACACTTCTTTACTTTGTACTCTCACGTACAGAAAAGAGAACCCCATGCTTCAGAAGTCTGTTTTGTTTTTTGAAAACAGGCCAGCACCACAAAAAGCCTTTTATTCTTTTTCAGAAATCTGGAAAGTTGCCTTTAATTATTTAGCTATCAGAGGGACCACAGGCTGGGGTAATAGATAAGAAGAGAACAAGGAACCATTCACTGATCCAACCAGATGAAAGATGGAGAGAGTCCTCCCACCTGACTCCAGGAGGAAACACCAGGTGCAAAACCCAAAACTCCCACAGAGTGTGGATCCTCAAAGTCTCATGTTACAAAGTCAACTCATAGGTACTAACTTAAAATTTGTACAGGTAAAGACAGCAGGATCTTCTTTGAATAGCGATTCCCAAACCAGACCAAATATCAAAGTCATCCTGGGTGTTTTATAATCAAGTTCAAACTCTAGCAGGAGATCTCCACGCTTGTATTTTAACAAAACACATGACTTGATTCTTAGTATAATTATCATACCATCTCTTAGAGATGATTTTACTTTATTTAGAATTTTTTATCTCTTGCTATATAAGTATCTTTAACAATAAGGAGATAATAATGACTTCTATGTAAAACAAGTCTGACATGGAGAAAACAGGGAGGGATTTGAACATGCAGAGGGTATTTTTTAGAGGGAATTACTGTCAAAGAGGCAAGTTCTCCTCATGAAAGTCAAACCAATCAAATCTATTTCTACAAAATAAGATGTGAACAATCGTTAGATGTTGAAACGATGACAGTACACCTTGCATTTAGTGACCCTCCAATATCAAAGGTTTCACTCAGTATAGAACCTAAGACAAATTCACTTATCTAGAGGGCACACTGACCTGTGTCCACCAGGAGGGGGGCACTCCTTACCCCAGGCTATACTCACCTCGTGTGTCCTCAGACGCTGCCGCTGACAGTGTCTCAGCTCCTCGGGGCAGAGGCAGTGCGGTGGAGACAGACTAGTTCTTTGTCGAACTCATATCCACATAGGTAGATTACGTTTTCTATCTTGCCTTGCAATTAGATGTAGCCTTTGAGGGGTCCTGGCCAATAGCACATGGAGGACATGAGTCCTTTGCCAGCAGTCTGAGACTGGGTATGGAAAATAGAGCAGTGGATTCAAGGTCTAGGAGATGACACTGCCCCAAGTTGGGGAGCCTGGGATCCTGAGTGCATGTGCTGAGAGGAGTCTTCCTGTACTTGCTACCCACTAGACTTGACATAAGGAAGAAATAAACTTCTAACATGCTAACCACTAATATTTTGGGATTATTGGTTCTAGCAGTTAGCCTTCTCTGTCTTACACAGAAATCAAGACAGAAAAACTGAAATGCTGACTTAGTGAAAGCCTAAAATGGCTGGTATTGTTTTAGCAGTCAGACAGCAGACAGTAAGGGGGTCAATATACCGAGCTAGAGAGCTGGAGGGTCTTGATGATCTCTGGCCAAACATTTCATATTCGTGTCATTGGCAATAACTTAAGAAAAGGATTACATGCTTCTGAGCCTGGAGCTGTGAGGAAAGTGGCTAGAAAGAGGTATAGTAAAGAGCGTGTTGATTATTCTTAAATGCCTTTAGTACTGGAGCTTAGGCAAGAAAGGAGAGATTTTCATGCAGAGATTAAAGGGGAAAAGTCCAAGGATCAAAAGTCCTTGATTTATAAGGACCAAATTTATAAGAACCAACTACTGCTGAACTCTAAATAATAAGAGATAAGACTGGAAAATATCCTGAGCTACCAAGACCCATAAGACTTCTTACTGATACACTGTGACTTTGGAGCAAAGATCAGGATAAGGGATTGTTTCAGCTAGCATCAAGTTAGCCAGGAATTTGAGAGAGGGATACAATGGGATGAAAGAGAAAAGAAAAAAATGAGGCTTGAGAATTATGTCTAGGTACAGGGAGCTATATTTGATATCCTGTGATGAACCATAATGGAAAAGAACACATAAAAAATGTGTATGTGTTTCATTTTGTTGTACAGTAGAAATTAACACAATATTATAAATCAACTATACTTCAATTTTCATTTAAAAATAAAAAAATAATATGTCTAGGAAAGAACTTGAGTGCAGTTACTGATGAGAAACAAATAGGTCAAATGTCTAGTGGGTCTCTGAAGAAATTATATTGCCAAACTAATCACTAACTTACTTGCTCTAATGAGGCTTCTAATTGTTGAATCCCTAAATGTGCATGAGTAGGAAGCAGGTTATTAAGCTCCCAGGGAAAATTTATTCCCACCATGCCCACTTCAGAGGTGACCCTGGAAGAAAACAGCAAAGGAAGAAACACCCAGCGGGTGGATCAAAGTTCATGGAGAATGAGGGACAGGGGAGTTCCTCTCAGAGAGGACTCTGTGTCTGACCAAGTCACCTCCTCAGTGGTCAGAAAGGACCTTTCACAATGCCTGGTCAGGAGGATTTCAGAAGAATGCTGGACCAGGGGCTGCTGTCTCCCACTCTGCCCTTCTCCAAACAAATGTTTTAAGTTGTACATTGCTTGACCATTGTCTACTGAGGGGTAAAGAGGAGGAACACATAAGTTATTTTTTCTCTTTGAAGGTCACCAGAGGCTCCACATCCAAGCTTGGTAAGGACTTTGCAATGCTCAGAGATCCTGGACTCAGCTGGATGCAGGAACTCTCTGGGACTTAGGGTTGTCTCCGTTGGATAGGGGAACAATGGGTTCTGCATATGGAAGAAACAGTGAAATCAATATTCAGTGACCAGAAAAGTAGACTGTGGCACAGACTGTCTAGTCACAAGACCTATTTCCTCCTGTGCTCTCAATCAAACTACTTTTCTGGCCTCTTTGGCATGTGATCAAATCTAGTGGTTTAGGAATATGGGGCAAAAATGATGTGTCCACTTCCAGGTCCGACCCATGAGTAATCTAAATGTGCCAAACTCACTCTTTCCCCTCATATGCTAGCTTCAGGCAGAGAATGCAACTGAGGGGCCACGACTGGCAAGAAGGACCCTTAAATGCAGAAGCTCCACCCCCTCCTCATTTATCAACACTGATTGGCTTTGATGTGTGAACAATAAACTTTTATGAAAAGCCATTGAAATCTATGGGCTGTTTCTTCTAGCAACAAGCCTTTCCTTACTAATGCAGGCGGGACCAAGCCAACCACTCATATGTAGAGCATCTTTAATTGAAGGAGAACACTGGCAGTTCATTAGCTCTCAGATACATGGACTTCTGGAATGCACATCTATTTTCCTCTTTTCTTTCTATTGAACACGGAGTCACAGGACAGGAAGTTTCCTATTGTGAAGTAAAGACCTGATTTTAAATCTAAGATCTGTCACAGATTAGCTACTTGTTCTTAAGTAAATCATTTAATCACTGTGAACTAGCTACCTTATAGAGCTGTTATGAGGAGGAAATCAGGAAACATGAAAGTTTTGAGCATAATCCCTGAAACATGATATGTATTCACAGTATGTGGAAGGTATTCTAAGTAATATCTATCTATCTATAATCTCATTTAATCTCACAACAGTCTTATGATGTTGGCACTACTCTTATTCAAATTATACTCACAATGGATATAAGGGCACAGGAGATTAGGAATTGCCCAAAAGAACTCCATCAGTAAATGAACTGAAATACAGGGGTCTGACTCTGGAGCCTTCCTTCCCCCTGCCTGTCCAACACCTCTGCTGCCTCCAGATATCTGGCCTAGCAACATCCCTTCCAGTTTCTGTGAACACACAAAAGTCTCCCATAAGGGAGCTCAGTAGCATGTCTCCTACACTGAATCCTCTGATCTGCTTGGATCTTGCCTTATTCTTTTTTCTAGTCCCTCCCCTAAACATATCACATACCCTGTTCCTCATTTCTGGAATGACACAGAAAAAGCAAGTTTAGCGTTTGTCTGGTATTGCCTGATGAGTGCACTGAAGGAAAAGTCAAACAGAAGCAGGTCACTTAGATCTCTGGTTTTTCCTCTATGACATTTGCTGAAATGGTCTTCTAATTCTACTCAACAGATATATGTGGTCAGGGAAGGGGGATGGTAATGGTCCACTTTTTGGGTGACCTGGGAACAGCAGCATAAGAGGCAAAGCTTATGTGAATGTAACAGATCCAACAGAACTGATCTTTCAAACATCAGGATATATTATGGAAAACTCCCCTCTACACACAGAAATGCACACACACACAAAATCTTGGTTGGCAAAACGGTTGTCTAAGGAGGCCTTACAAATAGCTGAGAAAAGAAGACAACTGAAAGGCCAAGGAGAAAGGGAAAGATGTACCCATCTGAATGCAGAGTTCCAAAGAAAAGCAAGGAGAGATAAGAAAGTCTTCCTAAGTGAACAATGCAAAGAAATAGAGGAAAACCATAGGATGGGAAAGACTAGAGATCTTTCCAAGAAAATTAGAGATACAAGGGAACATTTCATGCAAAGATGGGCACAATAAAGGACAGAAACGGTATGGACCTAACAGAAGTAGAAGAAATTAAGAAGAGTGGCAAGAATACACAGAAGAACTATACAAAAGAGATCTTAATGACCAAAAAAATCATGATGGTATGATCACTCACCTAGAGTCAGACATCTTGGAGTGTGAAGTCAAGTGGGCATTAGGAAGCATCACTACGAACAAAGCTAGTAGAAGTGATGGATGGAATTCCAGCTGAGCCATTTCAAATCCTAAAAGATAATGCTGTGAAAGTGCTGCACTCAATATACCAGCAAATTTGGAAAACTCAGCAGTGGCCACAGGACTGGAAAAGGTCAGTTTTCATTCTGATCCCAAAGAAAGGCAATGCCAAAGAGTGCTCAAACTACCACACAACTGCATTCATCTCACACGCTAGTAAAATAACGTTCAAAATTCTCCAAGCCAGGCTTCAACAGGACGTGAACTGTGAAATTCCAGATGTTCAAAATCCAGATGGATTTAGAAAAGGCAGAGGAACGAGAGATCAAATTGCCAACATTCGTTGGATCATCAAAAAAGCAAGAGAGTTCCAGAAAAATATCTATTTCTGCTTTATTGACTATGCCAAAGCCTTTGACTGTGTGGACCACAACAAACTCTGCAAAATTCTTAAAGAGATGGGAATACCAGACCACCTGACCTGCCTCGTGAGAAATCTGTATGCAGGTCAGGAAGCAACAGTTAGAAGTGGACATGGAACAAAAGATTGGTTCCAAATTGGGAAAGGAGTACATCAAGGCTGTATATTGTCACCCTGCTTATTTAACTTACATGCAGAGTGCATCATGAGAAATGCTGGGCTGGATGAAGCATATGCTGGAATCAAGATTGCCAGGAGAAATATCAATAACCTCAGTAATATGCAGATGACACCAGACTTATGGCAGAAAGTGAAGAAGAACTAGACAGCCTCTCAATGAAAGTGAAAGAGGAAAGTGACAAAGTTGGCTTAAAACTCAACATTCAAAAAACTAAGATCATGGCATCTGGTTCCATCACTTCATGGCAAATAGATGGGAAAACAGTGGAAACAGTGACAGACGTTATTTTGGGTGGCTCCAAAGTCACTGCACAAGGTGATTGCAGTCATGAAATTAAAAGATGTTTGCTCCTTGAAAGAAAAGTCATGACCAACCTAGACAGCATATTAAAGAGCAGAGACATTACTTTGTCAACAAAGGTCCATCTAGTCAAGGCTATGGTTTTTCCAGTAGTCATGTATGGATGTGAGAGTTGGACTATAAAGAAAGCTTAGCACCGACAAATTGATGCTTTTAAACTGTGGTGTTGGAAAAGACTCTTGAGAGTCCCTTGGACAGCAAGGAGATCCAACCAATCCATCCTAAAGGAAATCAGTCCTGAATATTCATTGAAAGGACTGATCCTGAAGCTGAAACTTCAATACTTTGGCCACCTGATGCGAAGAACTGACTCATTTGAAAAGACTGCCATGCTGAGAAAGATTGAAGGCGAGAAGAGAAGGGGATGACAGAGGATGAAATGGTTGGATGGCATCACCGACTCAATGGACATAAGTTTGAGCAAACTCCAGGAGTTAGTGATGGACTGGGAGGCCTGGTGTGCTGCAGTCCATGGGGTTGCAAAGAGTGGGACACAACTGAGTGACGGAACTGAACTAAACTGACCTAAGAATCAGCAAAATGATATGTATTTGAAAGCCCACACTAAATAAGCAGAACTTGCTTGATAAAAGTAAAGCAGCTTTTTCCCTCCAACAATCTCCTTAATATGTTTTCATAAGATGAGAGGATGGTCTTTTATATGCCCATTGATGAAAAGTCAAATAGTTTCATGATTTTTTCAGTGACCCTTAGGTAATAATTCTACATGTACTGTAAATATCCAAACCTATTCTTGATGCTATATTAAAAATGCTTAATCTTACAATTACTTTAGTAGCGTGTGAGATGAGTGCAATTGTGCAGTAGTTTGAGCACTCTTTGGCATTGCCTTTCTTTGGGACTGGAATGAAAACTGACCTTTTCCAGTCCTGTGGCCACTGCTGAGTTTTCCAAATTTGCTGGCATATTGAGTGCGGCACTTTCACAGCATCATCTTTCAGGATTTGGAATAGCTCAATTGGAATTCCATCACCTCCACTAGCTTTGTTTGTAGTGATGCTTTCTAAGGCCCACTTGACTTCACATTCCAGGATGTCTGGCTCTAGGTCAGTGATCACACCATCGTGATTATCTGGGTCGTGAAGATCTTTCTTGTATAGTTCTTCTGTGTATTCCTGCCACCTTTTCTTATTATCTTCTGCTTCTGTTAGGTCCATACCATTTCTGTCCTTTATCGAGCCCATCTTTGCATGAAATGTTCCCTTGGTATCTCTAATTTTCTTGAAGAGATCGCTAGTCTTTCCCATTTTGTTGTTTTCCTCTATTTCTTTGCATTGGTCGCTGAGGAAGGCTTTCTTATCTCTTCTTGCTATTCTTTGGAACTCTGCATTCAGATGCTTATATCTTTCCTTTTCTCCTTTGCTTTTTGCTTCTCTTCTTTTCACAGCTATTTGTAAGGCCTCCTCAGACAGCCATTTTCCTTTTTTTGCATTTCTTTTCCCTGGGGATGGTCTTGATCCCTGTCTCCTGTACAATGTCACGGACCTCTGTCCATAGTTCATCAGGCACTCTATCAGATCTAGTCCCTTAAATCTATTTCTCACTTCCACTGTATAATCATAAGGGATTTGATTTAGGTCATACCTGAATGGTCTAGTGGTTTTACCTACTTTCTTCAATTTAAGTCTGAATTTGGCAATAAGGAGTTCATGATCTGAGCCACAGTCAGCTCCCAGTCTTGTTTTTGCTGACTGTATAGAGTGTCTCCATCTTTGGTTGCAAAGAATATAATCAATCTGATTTCGGTGTTGACCATCTGGTGATGTCCATGTGTAGAGTCTTCTCTTGTGTTGTTGGAAGAGGGTGTTTGCTATGACCAGTGCATTTTCTTGGCAAAACTCTATTAGTCTTTGCCCTACTTCATTCTGTATTCCAAGGCCAAATTTGCCTGTTACTCTAGGTGTTTCTTGACTTCCTACTTTTGCATTCCAGTCCCCTATAATGAAAAGGACATCTTTTTTGGGTGTTAATTCTAAAAGTTCTTGTAGGTCTTCATAGAACCATTCAACTTCAGCTTCTTCAGTGTTACTGGTTGGGGTATAGACTTGGATTACTAAAAAGCCTTGGAGGAACTAAAAAGCCTCTTGATTAAAGTGAAAGTGGAGAGTGAAAAAGTTGGCTTAAAGCTCAACATTCAGAAAATGAAGATCATGGCATCTGGTCCCATCACTGCATGGGAAATAGATGGGGAAACTGTGGAAACAGTGTCAGACTTTATTTTTTTCGGGCTACAAAATCACTGCAGATGGTGACTGCATCCATGAAATTAAAAGACGCTTACTCCTTGAAAGGAAAGTTATGACCAACTTAGATAGCATATTGAAAAGCAGAGACATTACTTTGCCAACAAAGGTTCGTCTAGTCAAGGCTATGACTTTTCCAGTGGTCATGTATGGATGTGAGAGTTGGACTGTGAAGAAAGCTGTGTGCCAAAGAACTGATGCTTTTGAACTGTAGTGTTGGAGAAGACTCTTGAGAGTCCCTTGGACTGCAAGGAGATGCAACCAGTCCATTCTGAAGGAGATCAGCCCTGGGATTTCTTTGGAGGGAATGATGCTAAAGCTGAAACTCCAGTACTTTGGCCACCTCATGCGAAGAGTTGACTCATTGGAAAAGACTCTGCTGCTGGGAGGGATTGGGGGCAGGAGGAGAAGGGGACGACAGAGGATGAGATGGCTGGATGGCATCACTGACTCGATGGACGTGAGTCTGAGTGAACTCCGGGAGTTTGTGATGGACAGGGAGGGAGGCCTGACGTGCTGCGATTCATGGGGTCGCAAAGAGTCAGACACGACTGAGTGACTGAACTGAACTGAACTGAACATGCAATTCCTATAAAGTGGTGATTCATTACTTCTAAGTTTTTCTCTGGTGGCTCAGGAGTTAAGAATGCCTGCAGTGCAGGAGATGAGGGTTAGATCCCTAGTTTGGGTAGATCCCCTGGAGATAGAAATGGCAACCCACTCCAGTATTCTTACCTGGGAAATTCCATGGACAAAAGAGCTTGGTGGGTTACAGTCTATGGATCATAAGAGTAGGATACAACTTAGCAACTACACCACCACCATTACTCCTGATCACATTACTTACTCCTTCTGAAGTCCCTAGGAATCCAGAAATACGCTGAACTTCTATCTGTCCCTTCAGCTCTCTACTGAGTGGGGCCTCAGGGATCCTATGCTGGCCCTTTTGCTTGTAGCCCACTGTGGACCACAGGAAATGATTATCTGCTCTTTATCCTTACAAGCTCTGAGAGTAGGGATGATACTAAAAACAGTCAATCACCTTAACTTAAGTTAACCTGCCAAGATCTAGACTGTCCATTATCTCTTTCAATTTTTCAGATGGGAGTCAGACATGAGGCCATCATCCTTCAACTAGAGGGTGACATATCAAATTTGTCCAGTAGTCCTCTTGAAACTCTCTCTTCTTGGCTAGAGAGGAAAGAGAAGCACGTCTTCCCCTCTCCTCCTTGGTGGGATGGGACCCATGGTACATGTCTTTTCAAAGAAGCCCCTCCAGAAACCCCACACCTGATTGTCAACATCTGACACTTGAATCCCTCACCATGGATGAGGTTATTAAAAGTTGTGAAACTGCTTTTGAAATGATCTTGATTTTGCAAGTTGGTCCAGAATCTCACTTTGGAATAACATACCCATTTATATCTTGGTGCTTCATGGGAAATTCTCATTCAACATTGCAATACACATATTATTAAAAATTGCGAACCTGTCAGATCACATGATGAAGAAAACAAAAGTCATTGATAATTTCACTTCTCACACAAATATAATCCCTGTCAGCATTTGGGGGGAATATTTGTTTTGTTTCTGCCTGGAAACACATTTAAAAGTATCTACTTTTAGAAGATGGAATTATACCCTCCATATTATTTGTAAGTGGGCTTCACTTGTAGTTCAGTCGGTAAAGTATCTGCTTGCAGTGCAGGAGATCCAGGTTCGATCCCTGGGTCTGGAAGATCCCCTGGAGAAGGAAATGGCAATCCACCCCAGTATCCTTGCCTGGAAAATCTCATGGACAGAAGAGCCTGGTGGGCTGCAGTCCATGGGGTCTCAAAGAGTCAGGCATGACTGGGTGACTAACACTTACTTACTTACTTATTATTTGTAAGTAGTTTTTTTTTCCTCCCTAATATATTTTGAACAACTTTTTCATAAATGTGTTTCCACATATTTTTAGATGGCTGTTCTAGATGTCACCTTTGGACATACACTGTTGATTCAACAAATCATTACTGTTATAATGATTCCATTATATATCCACTTTCACGAGTATTTTGGTAGACAAATTTTTGTGTTCATAATAAAATATAAATAGTAAAATTAGAAATATAATAGTATTAAAAGTTACAAGTAAAACATAAATCTCACCACACAGGAGTAGTATTTCAAGCTATAATCAGTAATCACTAGATTCACAGTAGTCTGAATTAAGGGTCTAGGAGAAGATTTCGGAGAAGGCAATGGCACCCCACTCCAGTACTCTTGCCTGGAAAATCCCATGGACGGAGGGGCCTGGAGGGCGGCAGTCCATGAGGTCGCTAGGAGTCGGACATGACTGAGTGACTTCACTTTATTTTTTCACTTTCATGCATTGGAGAAGGAAATGGAAACCCACTCCAGTGTTCTTGCTTGGAGAATCCCAGGGACGGGGGAGCCTGGTGGGCTCCCGTCTATGGGGTCGCACACAGTCGGACACGACTGAAGCGACTTAGCAGCAGCAGCAGCAGCAGCAGTAGGAGAAGATTTTGATTGAATGTCCCATGGAGAGATGCCAAGTCCCACAAAGTGCATTCCAGATGATTGGAGACAAATTTTACTCATATTCACAATTTTTCCTTCTAAACCAGTTCTTACTTTCACCATGTGCTTAAAAACGTCACTGAATACTATTAATTCTACTTTAGAAATATTTCCTGGATGCAGCCCCCTTCTCCATCTTTTCACCCATTATATTCACCCAGTACCTTTCTTCACCTAAACTGCTATATTCATCTTCATGCCCCACTCATCTTTCATCCACACTGACACCAGATTGGACTTCCTTAAAACACTTTATATTACTTCCAGATTTCAGTTCTATGTGGCTTTCAGATGGCTAAAGGATAAGTCTAAATGCACACTGCACAGCAGTTCAAGGCATTCTCATTCTCACCCTTGCTTACCCCTCACTCCTGTTGCACCTGCCTTGCACCTTATGCTTTAGCCACACTCAATTTCTCACTGGTCCCGAGATACACTGAGATTTCTCTAATGGTGATTGTACACTGCTGCTTTCTTTGTCTGGAGAGTCCTAACCTTCCTTATTCCCTTTTTCAAACTCTTACAATCCTGTGTCCAACTCCTGTGATCCCATGAGCCTGGCAGGGATTCTCCAGGCAAGAATACTGGAGTGGGTTGCCATTTCCTTCTCCAGGGAAACCTTCCCGACCCATGAACTGAATCCAGGTCTCCCGCTTTGCAGGCAGATGCTTTACCAACTGAGCTATGCAGGAAGCCCCTTTTCACACTAGGTGCTACTATCTCCTCTCTTTTCCTGAAAGGTCTTGGTGGTGATTCCCACTGCTCCCTCCTCTGGTTGTTCATGGTATGAAACTAACAGGTTTCTCTGTTTCATGCTTATCTTTATCACGTTGTATTTTTTTTTTTTTTTCCAATTCTCATACTTGATTTTTTATTCTAAATCTGGTGCTTTTTATTTTTTTAACTAATTTTTAATTGGAGAATGATTGCTTTACAATGTTATATTGGTTTCTGCCATACAACAATGTGAATCAGCCATAAGTATACTTATGTCCCCTCCCTCCTATCCCTCTAGGTTAAGTGGTGGTACATAAATACAATGGAATATTACTCAGCCACAAAAAGGAACAAATCTGAGTCAGTTCTAGTGAGGTGGAGGAACTTATGGCTTGTTATATACAGAGCGAAGTAAGTCAGAAAAAGAAAAACAAATATCATATATTAATGCATATATGGAATCTATGGTACAGATGAACCATAAATGGTACAGATGAAGCTGTTTGTTGGACAGGAATAGAGACACATACCTAGAGAACAGACTTGTGGGCACAGTGGGGGAAAGAGAAGGTGGGACGAATTGAGATAGTAACACTGGAATGTATATGCTACCATTGATAAAATAGATAGATAGCTGGTAGGAAGTTGCTGGATAACACAAGGAGCTCAGCTTGGTGTGTTGTTTTCATTCCTTGGCCTGTCTCAGTAGACAGAGCTGCTGGAAGATAGGGACTTGAACACTCTTGCACCTCACACCGTTAAGCATGTAGAATATGCTCAATAAACCAGATTGATCATTTAGAAATCTTTTTGATACTAATAAATGACTGAACTGTTCTGAAACATAATGTAGAAACTGCTATTCCTTTCCCCCACTTCTTTTATAGCTTAAAAAAAAAAAAAAAAGCCAGTGGAGGAAGGAGTCACCGCATCATGGTAAAGCAAGGGAGAACCTGACTCAGGATGCTGGGGTCACGGTCCTGCTTTCCAGATCTTGAGATAATAGGATAGTAGGTCCGCCTTGATCCAATGGGGTACATTACAGGAAACTCATAGATTTACAGGTTAAAACTGAAGCCTAAAGAGTTTAAAATATATTTCTCCTCTCACTGTGCCAATTGTGTACAATGATAACATGCATAATATGTCTAAAATACAAGCCCAGATATGCATTTCTGGGCTGCATGGAATAAGCACTCCAGCTCCAGTAAACACCGTTTTTAAAGCACACACTCAATGATACATTTAAATTAGAATAAAAAGACAGAGAACATCATGTGAAACACTTCATTACCTTTTGCATTTCTATGAAGCCTAGGGTAGAGGCAAGCATTAAAATAACAAGACTGAAAAGTGGCTGGTGAAAAGGTCTTTAGTGCTTCTCATCTGACATTTTTAAAGGAGCTTATTAATGCAAAAACCCTGAGGCTTTCATCCTGTGCACACAGAAACTGAATCTCTGAGGCGTAGACAGACTGTAGAGTAAGTCGGCCCCACTGGAAATGTTCCATAGAGAGGCTGAAAGGAGGCTGCAGCTTCTCCTTCAGTGTCCCTTCATCCGCCCCACCCAACACCACTTTTCCCACAGCCAAGCTGAAAAATATCGTTTCAGCCCTTATTCCAAATTCTAGCTTCACCAAACTCAACAGGCTACCCTGCCCCTGCTGGCCACCTTACAGGCTGCTGGGTGGTGCCATCCACCCCACTGCTAATGAAGTTACCACCACACAAGTCTATCACTGCTCCAGGGGCCAAAGTGGGCTGTCAACCTGGCCCTCTCGTGTTTTGACTGTATAAGAAATCCCTGTATAGAAGCCAATCATTTCTCCTTTTCAAAGCCAACAGAAATGAGTTTCTACTATCTGAGAGAATTCTACCCAGTACTCAGACATAAAATATGAGGGACTGCTTTCCAGCGTTATTCCTACTGGTCTCATATTCTAGAATCCTGTTCCCTGTTTTATTGTGCTCTATCTCAGCACACTGTAACACATGTAATGTGGTCTCTATGGTGCTCACTGGAAGCCGTGTCTCATTCTGTTCCTCACATGCTTGCATCCTCAGACAGCTGGGGACTGGACCAGAGTTGTCAAAAGTCCTTTCATTCTTGAAAAATGCTTCTTAACTCTCCCTGAGAACTCTTGTCCTTTTGTTTATTTTGGACAACTGCCAAAACTTCGCTCTCTCATCCCAATCCATCCTAGCCTCACCCTCTCTGAGCATTTGAACCTCTCATCATGCTGGCAAGTAAGAGGGCCCTGGAGAATCCCCTAGAGAGGTCACAAGTCCTTCTTATCCCCACCCACATCAACCCAGACTAAGCCTCCCGTCACTGGGTTGGTGGAAAAAGAGAACTAGGTATAGAGAGTCTCTGCCCTTCAAACTCTATTCATAAGGTAGAAGAACTTTTCAAAGATAGTTAAAATTCCAGTTAATATCTCAAGGAGCCACGTCAAGAATACGACAATTCACATGGAAGAGCTTTTATCGCCTTGATACAACACTGGTACTTGTTCTTCAGGCCTGTGCCTTTGAAAGGTCTCCTGAGTCTTTGTACCTCAGTAAAACAAACGTCATTACATCTAAAGCCATCTTGAACTCCCCTGATCTGTCCTCCTGACCACATGTGCAGAGCCACAGAGTCATAGAGCTTAATGGTAATCTGGAGACCATCTCTTAAAAAGTCCTCTATAGCCATTCCCTCCATTTTACAAAAGGAGAACATGAGGCAAAAAGGAAGAGATTTGTTTAAGTTGGAAAGAGAGGTAACATTTATTAGCATTTCAGGCCCCTGACTACTAAACTGCTGCTTTTTTCACCATTTAACCATTTCCTGATATTCAAGCTACTAAAGATGGCCCGAAGTGCTCTCTTATCAATGCAGAATTTGACACCCAGCACAAGATCTTGTGCTCAGTTGTCATTAATAAATAAGGGAGACTCCAAACAGCACAAGTTTCCTGGATAAGAAAGGCCTGAGGCAGTGGTTTTGTTTTTTGTTTTCTTTTCTTTTCCTGACCAATAATGGATTCTGTCAAGATCTTGGAGGATTTTCTACTTCTAACATCAGAGCAGCGACATCTTTAAGAGTGGTGCTGTAACAGCAGTGTCCAAATTGAGAACCTTGAAACTCAAGGGCATACATGAGGGGAAAAGCAGCTTGAGAGACTTCAAATTCCTAGGACTTTGTCAACAATCAACTCCTGAGGGTCTTCAGAGATGACAGGATGACTACAACATAAAATACCTGTTTTTTAACAAACATGGTGAAACCTAATCAAGTGAATTTGTGTTTTCTTTTTTCCGACCTCAGTCACTCTGTAAGAAAGTATACTTTATCCTGACATACAGCCATTTCATGAAATATTTTCAAACTTCTCTTTGGAAATTGCCATCAAAGCCTGCTTAGTATTCTCTTCAGGGTTTTCAGTGTTAATAGTTGCTTTTTCCTTAAGGTGGATTTGAATAATAGAAAAGGCCAAAAGTCACACCCTTAGTTAATTAAAAGAAACAAGGCAGATAAAATTATATTTTTTTCTAAAACTGTGTATTCTTTTAAATTGTATATTGATAAAGACATCAATTTTCTGGTATATTTTGAAGGTGTTTCCAAAGACATCATTTCAAAAATAACTGAAGGAATGTCAGTGTCATTGGAAGAAGAATATAATCTCTCTCAGTGATTAAAGCAGAGTCAACATTCATATAAACTTCAAATAAGCTTCAGTATTGTGTTTCAAAGACCAGGCACAAGTGTGACACATTCCCCCAATAAAATACATGCTGTCACATAAATGGAAATTTGAAAAGATGTTTAATAGCTTAGAAAATGCCTTTTTTACAACATTAAATGAAAAAAGCAGGGTATAAAACTATACATCACAGAGTTTCACAACCACATAAAAATGTTCATAGGATAGGAGGAATAGATACCAAGAAATCAAAAGTGATGATCTTTGGGTGGTAGACTAGCAAGTGATTGTATTTCTACTGTTCAGTATTGTCTAAAAATTTTTAATGAATGGGTATAACCTGTACAGTAATAGAAATAGAAATGCTTTCCTTTCTTAAAAAAAAAACAACAAAAAAAACACCTCAATTATATGTAAACATTTTCTCACAACCAATAAAAGAATTGTTTCTATTTGGCCTCAGATTATGATCACTTCCATGCATGATGTTTCGTCTGTAACATGAAGTAACTGGGTAGTTGCCATCACTCTGAAGGCTTTATAAAAGACCAAATGCAGCAACCATAGATGCGAAGATTAAACACCTAGAAAAGTTGCAGAATAATAAAATAGCATGATTTGGTTCTATTAAAGAAATATTTTATTTACTTGAACACCTTGTACCATAATAAGACTAAATTTATTACTACTTCCCTGGTGGCTCAGGTGGTAAAGAATGTGCTTGCAATGCTGGAGACCTGGGTTTGATCCCTGTGTGGGGAAGATCCCCCGGAGAAGGGAATGGCAACCCACTCCAGTATTCTTGCCTGGAGAATTCCAGGGACAGAGCAGCCTCGCAGGCTACAGTCCATGGGGTTGCAAAGAGTCAGACATGACTGAGCATGCACACATGCATTCATTAGACCAATGTGCTGCTAAGTTGCTTCAGTCGTGTCCGACTCTGTGCGACCCCATAGACGGCAGCCCACCAGGCTCCCCTGTCCCTGGGATTCTCCAGGCAAGAACACTGGAGTGGGTTGCCATTTCCTTCTCCAGTGCATAAAAGTGAAAAGTGAAAGTGAAGTCGCTCAGTCGTGTCCGACTCTTAGCGACCCCATGGACTGCAGCCCACCAGGGTCCTCTGTCCATAGGATTTTCCAGGCAAGAGTACTGGAGTGGGGTGCCATTGCCTTCTCCGAGACCAATGTGAACATGTTTATTAAGAAACTTAAATATAACCATACAGCAGCAGAGCTAGACTTTACCTAAAGACATGGTAGTCTTTAACCCAACTGGTATACTACATAGTTCATTCCTTTAGTAGGCATTTTCCAAGTGCCATAAAGAACCCAATAACCAGTGCCCAAAAGCTCTATGAGAAATTGTAGTTTATATATTTATGGTACAATACTTTCCTTGTTCACAAAACATGATTTGTTACCTCTAATTTTTCACACAAGTCTGTACTCATGATACAGCTATTATTAGTGCTCATCACAAAGAGTTAGAAATAGTTTTAGGTCTAATTGCAACACCCTAAGGTCAGGAGCCATGTCTTAATTGTCTTAATAGTCAATAAATTTGCCAAATTAAATTCCTATTGTATAGATTAGGACACTGAGGTTTGGGGGTGTCATATAATTTGTCCATGGTTACAAAGCCAAAAAGTGTTTTAGGACACCCAACTTCTTTTCTATTGCATATGCTTTCTATAATAATACCTGAACTTTGATAACTACAGTATATTTTAAATATAGATAACAAAAAATTTAATTCAACACTCAAGAATCTAAATTCCTAGAAGAGATAAAATTTACAATGAAAAGAGTGATCCTTTATAAAAAATCTGTAATAACCATATAAACAATTAAGGATGATTAAATACATTTGTAACTGGGCAGTTACAGAGAAAAAGTGCTATAAAATGTAAATAATAATGAACCAAGCAAATTGAGTTTATCTTCGCTGGAATAGTAATACTCTGAGCTGTGACATAATAGAGGTGCTCAAAACTCAAATCCTAAAAATATCAATATAGGTTGAGAGAGATAAATTACCATATGGGTGAAGTGCCAATAAAACTGTCTAGAGACTATCATCTAAGAATTACATGTAAGGACACACAGGATTTGAGGCAGTATATTTTGTTACAAAAAATAATAAACAGGGCTCCCTGGATTCAGTTAGTTCAAATGTTATATAATTCTTCTCCTATATACCCAAAATGAAGCCCTCTGTGCAGTGATGCACTAGTAGAAGTTCGCAACTGGATCTCAGGGGCTCGAGGGAGGTTGCGTTGTGGATGGATGCATATGTGCGTGTGTGCACGCTAAGTTTCTTCAGTCGTGTCCACCTCTTTGCGACCCTATGGACTATAATCTGCCAGGCTCCGCTGAGATTCTGAGATTCTTCAGGCAAGAATACTTGAGTGGGTTGCCATGCCTTCCTTGAGGGAATCTTCCTGACCCAGATGTTCAACCCGTGTCTTTTATGTCTCCTGCATTGGCAGGGAGGTTCTTTACCACTAGTACCACCTGGGAAGCCTGGATGCATGTATATACGCTTATTATAAATTTTACTGATACAAAAGGTATACTTCAAATAATTTAGGAATTAAAATAACATACATGATTTTTTATTGTAAGTTCTACATAGTCAAAAGATTCTCACAGAATGTGTTTGCTAGTTTTTATCATAATTTTGTAGCCATAAACAACCTATGGCTGCAATTGAATGAGTATAGTCCTGACTTGTTGATGTCACTGAACATCTACTTAGCAAAAGATGTACAGTAGTGCACCATTGTATAATATTTCCACCAAATAAAATAAATGTAAATAGCCACAAGAACATATATTATAGCAAAATCCAGTAAAATTGAGAATGTGGTGAATTCTGAATATGTCCTACTTTTGTTTCTAATATGACTTATTTTATTTTTAACTGAATGTAATTTTAATTTAATAATGGCTCTCTTTAGGGGCCAGTTCCCAAGATGGTGGAGTAGAAAGACCCTGAGTTTACCTCCTCTCATACTCACACCCAAACTTCTTTATTTACAGAACAACTATCAATGAAAAAGGCTTGAACCTAACAGAAAAAATCTCCCCCATCTAAAGATATAAAGAAGGAATCATAACAAAATAAGTAGAAGGCACGCAATTGTGTTATAGTCAAGACCCATACACCCAGGTGCACGATGCAAAAATGGAAGAACAATTATAATTGTAGAGGTTCTTGCTAAGGAGCAAGGGGTTTGAGCACCACATCAGGCTCCCCAGCTCAGGATCCTAAACCAGGAAGATGAGTCCCAGAACATTTAGTTCTGAAGGCCAGCATGACTTATTTGGTGAAGGGTTATGGAGGGTTGTGGGAAATAGAGACTTTATTCTTAAAGGGTGCATACAAAATCTTACAAGTTTCAGGACCCAGAGCAGAAACAAAAAATTGAAAGGATGCTGAATCAGACTTATGTGTTGATCTTAGAGAGTCTCCTGGAGAGGGAAGAGGCAAGTGGAGCATACTCTAGGGACATAGACACTAAAGTCAACCAATTTGGGAAGCTTGTTCTACCATATGGGCACTGGTACTGGCAATAACCATTTTGGAATCCTCCTTTAGCTTATCAGCCTCAGAACCCAGCCCTTCTCTAACCTAACAGCCTATAGGCACCAGTCCTAGGATACCTCAGGCCAAGCAGGTAAGGGGTAAGAACACAGCCCAACAACAGACAGGCTGCCTTAAGACTTCCTGAACCCACAATCATCCCTGTACATGTCTCTGCCAACCAGAGGTCCCAGGACCCAGCACCATACACCAGTACACAGGCAATAGACCTGGGACCCCAGGACCCAGCTCTGTCTACCAGTGGTCGGGTACCAGCTTCAGAATGCACTGGGCCTCAGCCCCACAACTGAGCCTGCTCTAGCCTTGGGACACATCTCACCCACCTACAAGTGTATACCTGCCGCAGAAAAACCACAGCCCCACATCTTCCATGGCAGGAGCCAGCCCATCCATCAGCAGGCCAACACAAGCTTCAGGACACCCCAGACACCACTGCCAGTTGCATCAGGAAGCAATCGAACTTACCAGTGGTCGGACACCAGCTCTGGAGCCCTAGGTCTGGCAGCCAGATCCCAAGACCTGGCTCTGCCTTCTAGTGGGCCAGCACTAGCCCCAGAATCTGGCTTCACCAACCAGTGGCCAGGAAACAGTCCCAGGATCTCCTGGATCCTGACTCCACTAACCAGTAAGTCAGCTCTAGTCCTGGGGCCTCCCAGAGGTCCACAGTCAGCTGCTTCATGACCCAGCCCTGCCAATCAACAGTTGGTAGCCTCCATACAAGGTGGGGCCTGGCAACCAACCAGACCAGGGGACATCTATGTCTATCAAGCCTATCATGGTAATCAACCCACCACAACAAAAAGATCCACACAACCTATATAGAAGCACTCCTACGGTATATACCTCTGGTGACTATAAGAGAGTATGCTGCCAGGACACACAGGACTTCTCTTACAGAAGGCCACTTATCCAAGATCAGGAGACATAACAATCTACCAGATACATAAAAATAGAAACAGCACGTTAGACAAATAAGGCAACAGAGGAATATGTTCATAATAGACAAACAAGAAAAAAGTCCAGTAGAAGAACTAAGTGAAATAGAAATGCAATCTACCCAATAAAGAGTTCAAGGTAATGATCATAAAAATGCTTAAAAAAAAAGAAAGGAAAAAAAAAAAAGAAAAAAACTAGGGGGAAATAAAGGACAAACACAGGAGAAGTTTAACAAAGTGTTAGAAAATAGAAACAGAGCTGAAGAATACAATAGTCATAATTTAAAAAATACACTAGAAGGAATCAACAGTAGATTAGATGATACAGAGGAACAAGGAACAACAAAAAATGAAATGAACAAAAACAAAAGAACTACAAAAGCAACCCCAAAACAATAAAACAATGGCAATACGCACATTAGATCAGATCAGTCGCTCAGTTGTGTCCGACTCTTTGCGACCCCATGAATCGCAGCACGCCAGGCCTCCCTCCCTGTCCATCACAAACTCCCGGAGTTCACTCAGACTCACGTCCATCGAGTCAGTGATGCCATCCAGCCATCTCATCCTCTGTCGTCCCCTTCTCCTCCTGCCCCCAATCCCTCCCAGCGTCAGAGTCTTTTCCAATGAGTCAACTCTTCCCATGAGGTGGCCAAAGTACTGGAGTTTCAGCTTAAGCATCATTCCTTCCAAAGAAATCCCAGGGCTGATCTCCTTCAGAATGGACTGGTTGGATCTCCTTGCAGTCCAAGGGACTCTCAAGAGTCTTCTCCAACATCACAGTTCAAAAGCATCAATTCTTCGGCGCTCAGCCTTCTTCACAGTCCAACTCTCACATCCATACATGACCACAGGAAAAACCATTGCCTTGACTAGACAAACCTTTGTTGGCAAAGGAATGTCTCTGCTTTTGAAAATGAACTATAATATATAAAATTTTTGAATCACTATTTGAAAACCTGAAACTAATATTATATTTAAATAAACCACATCTCAATTTTAAAAAAAAGGAAAAAATTATAATGGCCGTAACAGTGCCTTGCAAAATTCCTGTGAATTTAACAACAGGTTCTTATGAGGCAGCATGCAGCAGCTCCAGCATACCACCACCCTACTTCACCCCTATTACTCTCTTATTTTGCTTATTCCTGTTTTATTTTTCTAAATGGCATTCATCATCAGACAGCATTAGATATTTGTTTCTTGCTTATTCCTCCCAATAGAATATAAGCTCAATGAGGGAAGGAATTATTTGTGTCTCAATCATTACTGCTATGGTATCTGGCACATGGCAGACAGAGGTGAGAGGAGCCCAGGCTTAGTCTGAGGAATCAGGGATAGCTTAGGTCAAGTAATTCATGCTATCATCACTGTATGCTCAGTGAGCAGAGTATGGTATGGAGATTAAAGTGAAGGAATTCTTTGGGAAATGTTTTTATTATCAATATCTATGGGGGAAGAGGGACTTCCATGGTGGCTCACATGGTAAAGAATCTGCCTGCAATGCAAAAGACCTGGGTTCAATCTCTGGGTCAGGAAGATCCCCTGGAGAAAGGAATGGCAACCCACTCAAGTATTCTTGCCTGGAGAATTCTATGGACACAGGAGCCTGATGGGCTATAGTCCATGGGGTCCAAAGAGTCAGACATGGTTAAGTGAGTAACACTTTCACACTTTCACAGTAGGGGAAGGGAAGGAAGAAGGGCTGGCAGAGGAAGAGGTCTAGCTATGACACAGTGCAACCAAGTCTTCACCTTATCTCACAGAAGCTCTAGAGCTGAGAAGGACCATCAGAGTTGCCCCGGTTGGGGCAGTGTGAGTCTTCATACCCTCACAGTTATTAGGTATGGGCTGCCCTCAAAAGGGGGGGGTGACCTTGGAGAAGGTGATTCTTTTATTGTTAAGTGTTGATAGCTAAGGAGTGTCTGTTGGCAGCACTCCAGCAGCTGGGGAACATGTCTTGTGCGGGGTTAGAGTCAAGACAAGGTGCTAGTGTCAGCAGGAAACTGGAGTGCAGTGAGAAAACGGAGAGGGAGCCAGTCATG
Source organism: Bos indicus x Bos taurus (assembly GCF_003369695.1). Classification (NCBI taxonomy): domain Eukaryota; kingdom Metazoa; phylum Chordata; class Mammalia; order Artiodactyla; family Bovidae; genus Bos; species Bos indicus x Bos taurus. The sequence continues at coordinate 55,914,676 of NC_040076.1, read as the reverse complement.
GGAGCCACAGGAAGGGAGCACAACCGGTGGGATTGTGAGAAAGACTGCAACTTCTGAAGAGTTCACATTTCCAGGGCTTGTTCCAGGATCATTGTTTCCTGGTGATATGCGGCAACAGCTGAAGCAGGGTGGGAAGACACTCCTGCCGCTCTCATTTTCCTGGTATACCTGTAAACCTCACAGAACCCCTAGCCAGTTCAGCTATACTAGGATTCTCATTCAAAAATATCTATTATGTGTCAGGCCCTGTGCTGCACTCTGCAAATGCAAGGGTGAGTGAAATTAACATAGTCCCTGCCCTAAGGGAGCTCACAGCTACTGCGGTGGTTCTTAATCATGACTGCACAGTAATATCACCTGCAGGGTTACTTTTCAACATGCCAATGCCTGAGCCTCATGGCCAGAGATTCTGATACAACTGGCATCAAATACGGCCCTAGGAGCAGTATTTTCTAGTTGATATTCATGTGTAGTCAAGGTTGAGAATCATTGCTGTAAGCCATTGAATGAGAAGAAAGGATATACCCAGTACTCTCAAATTTGAACTGAAAAAACAGAGACCCTGAACACAGAGAAACCAAAACCAAAAAAAAAAAAAAAAAATCTAAACAATGGCCTGATCCAAAAATATGATCTCACCTAGTCCTCTGTTCTCCAGTCTGAATCGTCACTCATGACTAAATTAAGCTGTTGATACCACGTCGCTAGAGTTGCTAGAATGGATGGTGAATCTTTCTGCTGACTGAATCTTTCTGGCTGGGATTACAAAGTGTATGTATCCCCTGTACTGCCTTGATGGCACAACTAGAAGTGCCTTTCACACGTCAACAGACATCGGGGCAACCCAGACAGGGTCTAAACTGCTCCTGCTGAAAACTGGCAACATCTTGGGGTTTTTGGCTCCTGATATTGTTACCAGTAAGTCAGCCTTTCTCTCTGAATTCCTGACTCCAGTTCCCAGACATGGTATTTAATTAGTGTCTCAATTATCATTTAAATGTTGGCACATCAAGTTCAATAAAGATCAGGCAGATGAATTTTGGTACAGCGGTTGTATCATCAGTGATTTCCACAGAGATAGCTTATTTGAAGGTTAAGAATTCGAGCAGAGGGCTTTACCAAGTTGTTAATTGGTGTAAATACTTTTTCAGCTGCAGAAATCAGCACTGTAAACAAGTGACTGGCTCCTTTGATCTTAATGATCTAAGATGTTTTTCATGCATCACAGCAGCTGCTTGGGTCCTACACTGCAGTTACCAAGAGCACAGAGGTAGCCTCCTTCTAAACAAGTTTTCATATTGGCTACATTGTACACAATTAGTCAGAGGATTATCAGAACAACTTTAGTGCCTGGAACTATTTTTAAAATCATACAAATAGTAAAATTTGAATGGAAATGATTTGGAGTGGAAAAGTCAGCTTTATATCACTATCAGAAAATGAAAAAGAAATGGAGGATACCCATAATCAGACTGGCTGCTAATTTTATCTACTTTTGTATTAACCTTGCTTATAATCAAAAGAAATGTAGGGGAGGTTAAAGGAAGAGAGGAGAAAGGAAAATTAAATGGCATACCTGTCCACAGCACTTCATCAGGACTAAAATTACTTTCAATACCATGTAGATTAAGTGAGTTTGCACATGTTGAGAACTCTACCCACGTTTAGGGAGGTGCAGCTGGATTTTCATTCTGAGTTTTCTTGCCTGCAGGCCTTAACAGGTTTTTGGTTAGTTTTCAACTCAGGTTCAGTATGGAGAAGGGAATGTTTAATAATCCACTTCTAAATGAGAAAAATGGATTTCAGAAAGCAGAAGATCCCAGAACAAAGGCAGATTACCTGGGGATTCCTCAAAATGGAATCTCTTGGATTTGCACAGCTTCAGGCCCTGTCTTCTGAATATCTCATTATTAACGGGGAGGTGGGAAGAAACCACATAACGTGTTTCAATCCCCCATGAGTCATTTCTCCAAAATAAGGAGTCACCCTTCAGATTCCAAGGCATAACATCATTCAGTATTTTAGAAATCTTACCAGGATTCTTCTCGGACTTCACTACTCAGTTTGAGGTGGTTGTGGTGGCTTTTCATTTCCCCAAAGGAATTTTCCTGGCTTCTAGCTGCCTTTTCTCAATGCCAGAGACTTTATATTTTTAAACCTCTATGTCATGTTACCTCTTTATTACTTCATCCATCAGAAGACAGAATTGGACAGGATCTTGAAACTGGAAGCTACCTCATGCATCACCAACTTCCTTATTTTATAATACCATCAATGCTCAAAGGGTTAGTTGAATCTTTCAAGGCCCAACACTCTTTGGGGAAGCAATGACTGAGAATTCCAGCTCTAGAGTAATACACGCTGGTTTAGATTCTAGCACCAATATCTATTGGTTGTGGGACCTTGAGCAAGTTAGTTAACTTTCCTGAGTCTTGACTTTCACATCTGAAACAGAAATAAGAAATAAGAACTCTCCTCTTGGAAATGTGAAAAGGATCAAATGATGTAATCATGAAAAGCTCTTAGCCCAATATCCAATACAGTGTGGTTGTTGTTGATGTTCAATCACTAAGTTGTTTCTGTCTCTTTGCAACCTCACAACCTGTAGCACACCAGGTTCCTCTGAAGTGAAAGTCACTCAGTCATGTCTGGCTCTTTGTGAGCCCATGGACTGTAGCCTGCCAGGCTTCTCCTTCCATGGAATTCTCCAAGCAAGAATACTAGAATGGATTGCCATTTCTTTCTCCAGGGGATCTTCCTGACCCAGGGATCGAACCTGGGTCTTCTGCATCACAGGAGGACTCTTTACCATCTGAGTCCCCAGGGAAGGTTCCTCTGTCCTCCACTATTTCCTGGAGTTTGCTCACAGTGTGCACTTGATAAGTGGTGACTCATAATTATTGACAGAACCCAGACTAGAATCAAAGATCCTGACTTCCATCCCAAGGTTCATTCCTTTTTATCACATTGGACAACTTTTTCAGTTATTAAGAGTTCTACCATCAAAGTTCTAGGCCTTTTTGCTCTAGAAAAAAGTTTATTTCCTTTCTTTTGTATTATATCGATATTTCCTTCACTCCTATGAAGAAAGGAGTTAAGAAATTCCTTTGAGGTGGCTCTTCCAAAATGTCTCAGCAGAAGCAAAATGAAGTGTGGGGTCCTTTCTTTGGAGGAGGTAAAACCACTTGTGTTATTTGTAGCTGCACTGCAGTAATGCCACGTCGGTGTTACTTTCCCCTCTAACTTCTTGTTTATTTTTTCCCATCTACATAGTTCAGCACAGTTCGTACCTCTGTCTCCAACAGCAACTATTTCATAAATTAATTACGCTCTCTGAAAAGGCAACAGACACCTGGGGTGCAGAAAGCTGCTCCAACATGAAGTGGAAAGGCCATTCTGTCTCCTTCTGAAAAATGACATTGCCATTCCAAGGGTTATTCTCGGGATCATTCATTTAGAAACTGCACCATCTTCATAATAAAGAAGGCAAAACAAAACACTAAGCCCACCACTAACCTTGATTACGTTGTCAGAAGGAATAGCTTCTGAAGTGTATCAAGCATGAAAAGCAGTTAAGGTGGAACATTTTCAATTTTCGACCCTGGTTCGTACAAAATGAGTTTTCCTCTTCTGATCTGCGTCGCTGTGAGTAACTGCCACCTCTGACTCACGCATCAGCCTGCTGGGGGAAGGTAGTGCAGTTGGTTCAGCTGCCTCAAAGGCTTTCAGAGAAGCTCAGCAGTTCTGTTACTATGGAAAAGATCGAGGGCACTGGCTCATACCACTGTTGTCAACGCTCAGATATAAAAATAAAAGTGATCTGAGAGAACTGTACTCCCAACTTTGTCAATGTGGAAGAAAAAAAATAATAATAACATGAAACTCAAACTGAACCGGTGAGACGCTGGTATCTCGGAATCTCACTGATTCCCCAGTAATGAGCTTGAGTATTATACTTTTGGAGGCTGGTTCACAACCAAAGAAATTTTAGAAGCCACATTAGATAGAATCCATATGCCCTCTCCCACCTTAGCTCTCTCTCATAGCTGCTCCCTTTTCTAGATGGTCATTGCATTCAGCAGCCCTTCCTCTTCCACATTTCTCAGATCTGCCTGTTCCTTTCACTTCCATCACAGGCAAAAGTCTTCAACATTCACATCTCAAGTATTTCAACAGTCTCTTTGTCTGCCTTCTTTGCAACCAGTTTCTTTATGACCCAAACCAGCTTGCATTGTGCTACAGGATTAATCTCTTAGTCTTCATGACATTTTGCCTGTTTACACACACACAATAGTTCTTATTCTGTGCATGTATTCATACCCATCTGTCTGAGTACACACAGCTCCACTTCCACTACACATTCATTTCACCACGTATTGAATTTGCCTCCAGCCTTCTTATCCCTGGGCTGTTTGTTGCTCTGTTTTCTGATGCAAGATAACCTTTCCTTTTCCTGCATCACTTTCCTTCTGAAGGATCCTTTGGTGGGAAAGTAACTCCAGCCACTTCAACATCAGAACTTCATCTTTCATTTCAGCTGCTTCTCAGGAATCTTTTCTTCTCTAAAATATTGTCACTTAGAAATATTTATTTATTTGGATGTGGTGGATCTTCACTGTGTCATGTGAGATTTTTTTGTTTTTGTGCACAGACTCTGGTTGTGGTGTACAGGCTTAGTTTCGCCAAGGCATGTAGGATTTTAGTTCCCCAACCAGGGATAGAACCCACATCCCCAGGATTGCAAAGTGGACTCTTAACCACTAAATCATGGGAAGTCACAAATTTTCCCTTCTTTACCACTCCATGTCTTTCTTGGTAGCTCTATCCCTGCTTCTTCTCCAGCAGCCACAGATTCTCCAAAAGTTTCCTTTCTCCCACAACTTTGTGCCTAAACCACAACCAACTTCCTGGAGTAGCATGAACCATAAACCAGAGTACAATTCTGGAAAAGGCACAAGAGAGAGATCCCAAAGACACCTCTATTTTCACCAGTATTGTTGGGTACATGGAACACCTAAAAATTCTGGGCAATAAGTAAAAAGCCTTTATAAAAACACATGGCTACAATGGCTAGAAAGTAAGAGATGCCCTTAGAGGTCAGAATAAAAATGAAATTTCAAATCCAGAAATGGATTTGAAATCTGTCATCCAGAATTTGTCATACAGAAATGAAACATTAGCATGTGTCCTCTTCCAATCCAGATGGACTATAACTCAGCTTTGGTAGACCACAAGGAGACCACCTGAGGTATAGGCATCGTGGAAATGCAGATCAAGGGTATCTGTATCAAATGAGGTCCCTGGAAGTTTCCGTGGGTCAACTAAGAAAAAAACTTTCACACAAAGAGCTGATGGGATGTTTATCTGTTTTGGCCTTGGTTATGGGAAAAGGGGAAAAAAGAAAATGATTCCTCAGAAATCTGAACCACAACTCTTTCCTCACACAAAGTTAGGGCTAAAATTCACACTGATTGTAAGATTCATGAAAGTGAAAGTGAAGTCGCTCAGTCGTGTCCGACTCTTTGTGACCCCATGGACTATAGCCTATCAGGCTCCTCCATCCATGGGATTTTCAAGACAAGAGTGCTGGAGTGGATTGCCATTTTAAAAATTTACTTTAAAACAGGCGTTGGTATGGTCGATGGCCAAAACCAACCTGGCATCTACTTTTGTACAGTCCATGAGCTAAAATGGCTTTTGCAGGTTTATAAGACTGAAAGAAAATAAAAATAAGAAAATACATCATGACACAAGAATATTATGTGAAGTCAATTTCAGTCTCCAATCGAACATTTCACCGGAGCGGTCACGCTCACTTGTTTACACGCTGCCTATAGGTCCTTTCACTCTGCAATGGCAGAACTGAGTTGTTGTGACAAAGGCTGTATAGCCACAAAGTCTAAACTATTTACTCTCTGACCTTTTACAGCAAAAGTTTGCTGACCCCTGGTTTAAAGTGATTTCAGTGATCTCTTTAAACACAAACCTCAAGGAGTTCTACAGATAACATACTAAGGAATAAAGGCTCACATTTTTTTTTTAAAGGCAGTCCTAACATTCAAGGAGTAAGATAGGATGGGTGACAACAGAAATAACTAATTAGAGAATCCAAGCTACAAAGAATATAGATATCCAAATTATCAGACACAGAATTCAAAATATGTTGTTATCACATTTGCCTAAGTCCATCTGGGAACCTCTATGCAGTCATATTTCTATATGCATTTGTTTTCTCACTCGTCTACTTTTTGCCTTGTCTTCTTTCTTTACAGAAAGTGACTGGTGGTAGTTTTTTCCCTAGGTGTATTATAAATGCCATCTCTTATAGAGCATGATATTTAGGGATAATTTGAAATTTTGTTTAAAATAGATCCTGGGACCACTTTAATACCTAGGCACTTTATCTATTCAGAATTTAACTGTCCTTAACAGAACCAGGAAATTACTTACCACTAAAAAGTACTAGGATCAGCAGTGATTCCTAACCAGGAAAAGTTCACAATTTATGCTCAACAGGTAATCACTGAATTGGGAAATCCTCTATCCACTTGACCTACAAATATGTCAGCCACCTCCAGTCACTGAGCCATGCTTGCTAATGTGGTGTGTCATGATCTTTGCCAAGATCATTGAGGACTCACTCAACTCACCTTATAAGAGAGGCCTTCCTGAACACTCCTTTTAACAACCCCTACACACACACACACACACACACAAACACACACACACATATACAAATTGTTTTCCACATTTCCCTATTTAATTCAAAGTTCTTCACATTCAGTTCAGTTCAGTCATTCCATCGTGTCTGACACTTTGGGACCCCATGAATCACAGGACGCCAGGCCTCCCTGTCCATCACCAACTCCCAGAGTTCACCCAAATTCATGTCCATTGAGTCAGTGATGTCATCTAAGCATCTCATCCTCTGTCGTCCCCTTCTCCTCCTGCCTTCAATCTTTCCCAACACCGGGGTCTTTTCAAATGAGTCAGCTCTTCACATCAGGTGGCCAAAATATTGGAGTTTCAGCTTCAACGTCAGTCCTTCCAATGAACACCCAGGACTGATCTCATTTAGGATGGACTGGTTGGATCTCCTTGCAGTCCAAGGGACTCTCAAGAGTTTTCTCCAACACCACAGTTCAAAAGCATCAATTCTTCGGCATTCACTTTCTTTATAGTCCAACTGTCACATCCATACATGACTACTGGAAAAGCCATAGCCTTGACTAGACGGACCTTTGTTGACTTTGTTGACAAAGTAATGTCTCTGCTTTTTAATATGCTGTCTAGTTTGGTCATAACTTTCCTTCAAAGGAAATCACCATCTGCAGTGATTTAGGAGCCCCCCAAAATAAAGTCAGCCACTGTTTCCACTGTTTCCCCATCTATTTCCCATGAAGTGATGGGGACCAGATGCCATGATCTTCGTTTTCTGAATGTTGAGCTTTAAGCCAACTTTTTCACTCTGCTCTTTCACTTTCATCAAGAGGCTTTTGAGTTCCTCTTCACTTTCTGCCATAAGGGTGGTGTCATCTGCATATCTGAGGTTATTGATATTTCTCTCGGCAATCTTGATTCTAGCTTGTGCTTCATCCAGCCCAGCATTTCTCATGATGTACTCTGCATATAAGTTAAATAAGCAGGGCGACAATATGCAGCCTTGACGTACTCCTTTCCTGATTTGGAACCAGTCTGTTGTTCCATGTCCAGTTCTAACTGTTGCTTCCTGACCTGAATACAGGTTTCTTAAGAGACAGGTCAGGTGGTCTGGTATTCCCATCTCTTGAAGAATTTTCCACAGTTTGTTGTGATCCACATAGTCAAAGGCTTGGCATAGTCAATAAAGCAGAAATAGATGTTTTTCTGGACCTCCCTTGCTTTTTCGATGATCCAGGGAATGTTGGCAATTTGATCTCTGGTTCCTCTGCCTTTTCTAAAACCAGCTTGAACATCTAGAAGTTCATGGTTCACATATTGCTAAAGGCTGGCCTGGAGAATTTTGAGCATTACTTTACTAGCGTATGAGATGAGTGTAATTGTGCGGTAGTTTAAGCATTCTTCACATTACCCAAATATGATTTATTCAGATAGTCACTGTCTAGCTTTCCTTTCCAGAATGTAGATTACATTAGAAATGAATGCTGTTTTTCTCACACATCCACATTACTCTTGTATGCAGGGTACTTGTATCCTTAGGACCTAGAAGAGTAGCTGGCACAGGAGTATCCTGTGTTTAGCTAATTAATGGTATCTTCCCTGAAAAGATGAACGCAGACAGGTGGTCCATCCCTTGCTTGAGACACCTTAGAAACTATACATTTTTGGGGTCTCTCTGTAAAAGCCAGTGACCTCTGGTTTATGTTCATCTCTGCCTAAGAGTTCAGGATGGTTGTGCCACATCAGACTCCAGATTTCATTTATTTTCAGCATTGAGAACCCGGAGAGAAGAATTTATAAGTTTTCAGGTTCAATTGCTCTTGAATTGTGAACTCTGTCCTTTCAGTCTGCACTCTCTCCAGTCGGGTGATCACAGCATCAACAGTTGAGTGGCCATTCCCAAGACCATGAACCCCTGCCCCGACTTCAAAGCTACATTTACAAATGGCCATGAACAAAGCACCTTGCCTCTTCCATGGTCAGTATGCTGGGCTCCTTTTCTCAGCGGGGTCAGCATTCATCAGACTGCACCCCTGGAGATTCTGTCCTTGTTGGAATTAAACTGGTCTGAATTTTGGTGCTTATTTCTCTGTCTTGTGGAATAAAGATGCATACACATTTATTATCCAGTTACCACACAGGTGACTCGTTCCAGTCACAACTGCTGTGTAACTGTCTATCCCAAAATGTATAGAATAATAAGCACAGTAGCAGCCAGCACAGAAGGGATGGTTTGTCTCTGCTCCATGAAATATAGTACTTTACCTGAGAAGATTCCAAACCAGGGATGACTTGATGGCTGGGACTGGAGAGATCACTTGGAGGCTCTTTCACTCACATGATCCGCACTGACCTGAACTGCCCTGACATGTGGTTAGTCCATGTGACTTGACTTCCTCAGATGGCCTCAGGATGGTCAGACTTGATGGTCCAGGGTTCCAAAGTAGAACCTTATAGTGAAAAGGCAGGGCTGCCTCACTTTTTATGAGCCCGGCCTGGTAGTCACACAGCATCATCACCACCACACTCAATGGTCAAAGAGGGCTCTCCACACACAGGAGACAGACCTCAGCTCTCAATGGAAGGAGTGTCAAAAAATTTGCAGCCAATTTTTAAAAATGCTACACTCTCCTTTCCTCTTAAGTTTACTCCTCTCTTAACATAGACTAGTACATTTTCCACTAAGGCTAATAAAAACTTCCCTTACAGCCTCTTCAGGTTTGGGTAATGCATCTTTTGTTCATTAATCTGCGTAAAGCCTGAGCAACTCACCTTTTGTTACTTCACCTGCATAATAAAGGAGTTGGACTTGATGACTAGTTTTCTCCCTTCCAGCTCCTACACTACATGCTTCTGCTATTGTAATGGGTTGAATAGCATTATCCAAAAATTCATATCCACCTGGAACCTCAAAACGTGACCTTCTGGGTAATAATGTCTTTGTAGATGTAGTTAGTTAAGAGTCTCAAGATTAAAATATCCTAGATTTAGGAGAGGCCCTAAATACAGCGACAGCTGTCCTTATAAGAAGAGAGGACACAGAAGGACACAGAGAAGAGGGCCATGTGAAGATGGAGGCAGAGATTAGAGTTAGGCTCCCACAAACCAAAAAATCCCTGGGGACACTGGAGACCGAAAGACATAAGGCAGGCATCTCAGAGCTTTCAGAAGAGGCAAGGCCCCACTGACACCTTGATTTCAGACTTCTTCCCTCCAGAACGCTCTGAGAGTAAACTTGTGTAGTTTAAAGCCACCAAATTTGCGGTAATTTACTGTAAGATCTCTAGGAAACAAATACGACTGCCTTGTTCTGTCTCTTCCTTTCCCAAATCAAGCCTCAGTCACCACAGGTAAAAGGCTCCTCTCTTTTCCCTACTCCTGACCTGTTCCCCATTCCTGACCTGCTCCCAGCAACGCATGACTCCATGAGCACCGCTACAAGACATGAATTGAAAGGACAGAGACTCTGGGGGATAAGCTCACCATCTAAAGCCTTAGTGCACCTAGGTCACCTCTGAATTGCTGCTTGTTTTCATTGGGTAAACAGTGCAGTTGAAGCTGAGGAGCAGAAGTCCCAGTGTGTGGAAGACACAGATGTGCTCTAATGCAGGCTCCAGAAGATGGGCAGAGAGGACACGAAAACATGTTGTGCTGCGTCCCCAGTAGATGCTACTTCTTGAGAAGAGACACCCAGCATGGCACAACCTCCAGGCTGAAGTACAATTACCAGTGTTCTCAAGACATGGAACAAAGAAAAAGTAGAGTATGTAGAATGATGAAGCCTAATCGATTCAAGTGTTTAAACTTTTTTTTATTATTAGAAGCTGAAAAAACAAGAAATAATAAATTTAATGGGGGCATGAAAGATGATGCTGTGAAAGTGCTGCACTCAATATGCCAGCAAATTTGGAAAACTCAGCAGTGGCCACAGGACTGGAAAAGGTCAGTTTTCATTCCAATCCCAAAGAAAGGCAGTGCCAAAGAATGCTCAAACTACCGCACAATTGCACTCATCTCACACGGTGGCAAAGTAATGCTCAAAATTCTCCAAGCCAGGTTTTAGCAATATATGAACCGTGAATGTACAAGCTGTACAAGCTGGTTTTAGAAAAGGCAGAGGAACCAAAGATCAAATTGCCAACATCTGCTGGATCATCAAAAAAGCAAATGAGTTCCAGAAAAACATCTATTTCTGCTTTATTGACCATCCTAAAGCCTTTGACTGTGTGGGTCACAACAAACTGTGGAAAATTCTTCAAGAGAGGGGAATACCAGACCACCTGACCTGCCTCTTGAGAAATTTGTATGCAGGTCAGGAAGCAACAGTTAGAACTGGACATGGAACAACAGACTGGTTCCAAATAGGAAAAGGCATATGTCAAGGCTGTATATTGTCCCCCTGCTTATTTAACTTATATGCAGAGTACATCATGAGAAATGCTGGGCTGGAAGAAGCACAAGCTGGAATCAAGACTGCCGGGAGAAATATCAATAACCTCAGATATGCAGATGACACCACCCTTATGGCAGAAAGTGAAGAGGAACTCAAAAGCCTCTTGATGAAAGTGAAAGAGCAGAGTGAAAAAGTTGGCTTAAAGCTCAAGAAAACGAAGATCATGGCATCTGGTCCCATCACTGCATGGGAAATAGATGGGGAAACAGTGGAAACAGTGTCAGACCTTATTTTTCTGGGCTCTAAAATCACTGAAGATGGTGACTGCAGCCATGAAATTAAAAGATACTTACTCCTTGGAAGGAAAGTTATGACGAATCTAGATAGCATATTCAAAAGCAGAGACATTACTTTATCAACAAATGTCCGTATAGTCAAGGCTAAGGTTTTTCCAGTGGTCGTGTATGGATGTGAGAGTTGGACTGTGAAGAAAGCTGAGCGCCAAAGAATTGATGCTTTTGAACTGTGGTGTTGGAGAAGACTCTTGAGAGTCCCTTGGACTGCAAGGAGATCCACCAGTCCATCCTAAAGGAGATCAGCCCTGGGATTTCTTTGGAAGGAATGATGCTAAAGCTGAAACTCCAGTACTTTGGCCACCTCATGTGAAGAGTTGACTCATTGGAAAAGACTCTGATGCTGGGAGGGACTGGGGGCAGGAGGAGAAGGGGATGACAGAGGATGAGATGGCTGGATGGCATCACTGACTCGATGGACATGAGTCTCAGTGAACTCCGGGAGTTGGTGACGGACAAGGAGGCCTGGCATGCTGCGATTCATGGGGTTGCAAAGAGTCAGACACGATTGAGTGACTGGACTGAACTGAACTGAATAATCTGTAAGAAAATCGTAAAACTGCAAATGATTCAACTGCTCCTGTTTAGACTTCGGAAGACTCTGCTAGCTGCCAAAGCCTGCCTGCTCGTTCTTGACTTGAAAGATGCTTTCATTCCTCCCTCCTGACCCTAATACAGCTCTCTCCCTGCCCCCTTGACTGCTGAGTCCAGAAATGTGTTGCATCCTCATGGGAGAACTCCCCTTCTCTCTCACACATCTCATTTAAATTTCTAATTCCCCAAAGCCTAAAAAAATGGATGCCTCAAGACAAGCTGAACTCAGAAAGTCAAAGTGAATAGTAATAAGGGGTTCAATTACAGACCATGCACTTCCCTTATCTGGGTGACAAACACACTCATGTCATTTGAGTTCCTGCCCTCATTTTGCTTTAAAAGTGATTAGGAGGTCTTAATATATTTTGAAAGAAAGTATCTCCCCCACCTTTATATTTTTTCACAGACCACATGCTAAGCTAGCCGGCAAGAAGAAATTTCATTTCAAAGCAAGATTAGAAAGTGCCTTTTTGAATGCTATCAAAGCTGACGCTAAGATGTGAAAATACAGTTAACCAGATAATTTAGAATATAGATGCTTGCATCATTAAGAGGGTATATTTTTCATTTATGCAAATCATTTTCAAGTAGATGGTGAGGGAAAAGAACATATGTAATAAGGACATTAATTTTTAGTTTATAAGACAGAAGCTCACAAGGGGAGCAGCAAATGAGCTGAGCTGTTTATCAAAGAGCTGCAATGGAAGAAGAGCACAGGCGGTTACCCAGCACAGCAGGCAGGTCAGTGAACATGGAGGCCCTGCTCACAGCCCTTCTGGAAACTGCAGAAATTAAGCCTTTTTGTCCTTGCATTGTGGCCTGGTTGACTTTGCACCAGGTCGAAGCAATGATGTGTATAATTGCAAAGCCTCCCCTATTACCAGAGCCTGTCACTTCACAAAGTGATATCTGGGCTCCAAGCCAGATTTTTGGTTTCACCTTAGTTTTCAGGATACTCCATATTGATGAAAGGAAATATATTATGGTGTCTAAAGTGGGGAGAGAGGAGGTCAGGTGGTGAGAAGGAGAGCGAGAAAGGAAGAGAGGAGAGCAGGGAAAGGAAGAAAGACAAAAGTATAGGGAAAGAAAGAGAATGAACACTGGGAGAGGAGCTTGGGTCAGAAGATGGCCTGTGAGGAGTGAAGTGTTTTAGAAACAGCAAATCTGTATTTGTCAGTTTGTGGAAAAGCAGTGTGAGGAAGGACAGCAGCTTACCTTCTAACCAAGAGGGAAAATGGCATAAAAGGATATCGGTCTCTTGGTATGCTCTGCTATGCCTATTCTTCTGGATAATTATCACCCTTATTCTTAAGATTTGCACTCAAAGAGTAATTGTCTTCTTCAGTCATGCATCATTCATTATTTAAGTTAAAAAGTAAGTGCACAGAAAACATGGCAGTGTGGGAAGGTACAATTTCAATTTGGTGGAGGCAGAAGATGTGAAAGAACCATGTGGTGGGATGTGATCACAAGTCCACTGAGTCATTCTGGGGAACTCATTTCTTCTGAGAACTATTTATAAACCATAAAAGTCTCTAATAGAAAACAATGGCCCATCACCCCTAGAAACTCAAATCTCCTCATAGGCTGCTGCCATCCTTTTCCTTCGAGAAACACTGATCCATCTTCCCCTTAACTTCTTTTTGTCTCAAGCTGTTAGTTGGGCCACAATGAATGGCAGGAATAATCAGGTGATCAATACTGGTTAGTCCCTAGTAATAGGGAATGTTTTCACATTCACAGGACTGGGGAAGAAACAGTAATGCGATTGCCCTTCTCACTGGCAGGTGAGCCACTCAGTGAATGGTGCACCAGATCCCATTACATATGCCTGTTTCCTCAAGGGGAAAGCAACAATGTATCTTCATAAACCCTTGGATGGACAAGCTCTCCCCTCCATATCCTCTGTGGAATCTCCAAGGTGACCTGGTCAGGTCCTGCACCGCTCAATAGCTAGTTTTCTCTGTAATAGTTCTTTTCGGTTCTCAAAGTACATCATTCTGCTTTCTCCAGGTGAAGAATGCCTCAGAGAGAAGTGGTTTATTCAAGACTCCTTGACTAGTAAGAAGGGATTCTGGACCAAGAATTTGGGTTTCTCACATTATAGAAGAACTAGATGTACCTAACTACTTTGCAAATATCATTTTAGGCTGGACAGTGGGCCTAAGTAAATAAATAAGTGAATAAATAAATGTTTTAAATTACAAAAGGTAAGTAGGAAATGTGGCTGAAGATAAATCTCTTGAACCTAGGGAATAAGACAAAATAAGAATTGGGGGTTGGGAAATATTAGCAGCATAATCTCTACTCAAGTAAAATATACGTATATATCTCGGTGTCCTTGTTTTTAAATTGATGGAAGGGATTAAAGAAGGAGTCATGACAGATCTTCTAGTCTCACAAATGAAGTGAATCAGGGCACATTTTACTGACTGAAATGACCTTAAGGCTATAAACAATATATTAGTGTTCTCTAAGTTATGCTTATGGTAATTAAAGATGATTCTGTGGTTATGTTTGATAAATGGGGAAGAAAGCAATTATAGCTTTTTATGTCCCCATTACTATGACCTATGAAAATTAGATAATTAATAGCTCTCTGCAAGAAGCAGCCTACCCCAATTTGGCATTTCTTTCTACTCATCTAAGCAAAGCTCCTCACCAGTACTTAACTTCCCATCTGTCTGAAAGCAGATTCATATTATTCTGCTTCTGCTGCTACAAACTGAAATATGCCTTTTCATCAGTAGTTCAGCCAGCACACCTACTACAATATTTACTGAGAATACACCATGTCAGGTCCCAAGGGCATAATAGTGATTAAGGCATCAAAAGTAATCATTCCCACTATGATTATGGGAAAAAGTACCTATCTTCTAAATAGCAAAATGGATGGCTTAAATCTAACCATTTTATTTCTTATTGAAGTAGAGCTGATGTGTAATATTGTTCATTTCAGGTGTACCACATAGTGACTTGATATTTGCATACATTATGAAATGATGGCCACAATAACTCTAATAACCATCTGTTTCCATATAAAATTATTACAGTATTACTAATATGCTGTATATTATACAACTGTGGCTTATTTATTTTTTAAGTTTAACCCTTTTAATCTCCTTCACCTACTTCACCCCTTCTTCCACCTTCCCTCTGGCAATCATACTTTGTTCTTTTATCTAGGAACCTATTTTAATTTTGCCTTGTTTTTTTAGTTTTAATTTTGTCTTTTAGATTCCACATATAAGTAAGAGCATACAGTATCTGTCTGACATTTAATTTAGCATGATACCTTCTGGATCCATCCATGTTTTCAAAAATGGCAAGGTTTATTTTTCTTTGTTTGAGTAATATTCCATTGTCTAAATATACCACATCATCTTTATCCATTCATCTGTCAAAGGGCACTTAGGTGACTTCTATACATTGACTATTGTAAATAATGCTACAATGAACACTGGTGTGCCTATATCCTTTCAAATAACTGTTTCTTTTTTACTTTTTCAACAGCTTTATTGAGGTATAAGTTACATACCATAAAACTTACCTATTTTAAAATGGTGTATAGTTCAACAAATTTAGTAAATTTATACAATTGGGTAATCATCACACAATCCAGTCTTAGAACACATCCACCACCCCACAGGATTTTCACCCTGCCCATTCCCTGTTTCTATTTTCTTCATGTAAATATTCAGAAGTGAAATTGATGCATCATGTAACAGCTCAATTTTTAGTTTTTTGAAGAAATGCCATACTGTTTTCCACAGTAGCTGCACCAATTTACACTCCCACCAGTACATGAATGTTCCCATTTCTCCACATCTTCATCAACATTAATTATTTGTTGTATTTTTGAAAACAACCATTTTGACAAGTATGAGATGGTATCTCATTGTGGTTTTAATTTGCATTTTCCTGATAAGTAGCAATGTTGAGAATCTTTTCATATGTCTGTTGGTTATCTGTATGTCTTCCTTGGAAAATGTCTATTCAGGTCCTTTGCTCATTTTTAACTGGGTTGTCTGGTTTTTTCAATAGTCATTTATGGATGTGAGAGTTGGACCATAAAGAAGGCTGAGTGACAAAGAAATGATACTTTAAAATTGTGGTGCTGGAGAAGACTCTTGAGAGTCCTTTGGATTGCAAGGAGATCAAACCAGTCAATCTTAAAGGAAATCAACCCAGAATATTCATTGGAAGGACTGATGCTGAAGCTGAAACTCCAGTACTTTGAACACCTGTTGCAGAGAGCAGACTCATTTGAAAAGACCCTGATGCTGAGAATGATTGAAGGCAGAAGAAGAAGGGGGTGGCAGAGAATGAGACACTTAGTATCACCAACTCAATGGACATAGATCTGAGCAAACTCAGGAAAATAGTGGAGAACAGAGAAGCCTGGCATGCTGCAGTCTTGCAAAGAGTTGGACATGACTTAGTGACTGAACAGCAACAACATGCTTTTTTGAAGTTGAGTTGTATGAGTACTTTGTATATTTTTTATATTAAATCCTTATGGAGTATATCATTTTCAAATATCTTATTCAGTAGACAGCCTTTTTATTTTGTTGACAGTTTCCTTTGCTGTGCAAAGCTTTTTAGTTTGATGTAGTCTCATCTGTTTATTTTTGCTTTTCTTTCCCTTACCTTAGTACATATATCAAAAAGAAAAGAGCAGAATGCATATTTTTTCTTTTAGGAGTTTTATAGTTTCAGGTCTTACATTTAAGACTTCAATACATTTTGAATTTATTTTTGTATATGGTATGAGAAAGTAGTTCATTTTGATTCATTTGCATGTAACTGTCTAGTTCTCCCAACATCATTTTTTGAAGAAGCTGTTTTTTTCCCCATTGTATGTATATTCTTGACTCATTTGTCATAGATTAATTGACCATATAAGCTTGGGTTTATTTCTGAGCTCTATTCTGTCCCACTGATCTATATGTGATTTTATGCCCGTACCACATTAATTACTGTAGTTTTATAGTATAGTCTGAAATTAAGGCATGTTATACCACCAGCTTTCTACTTCCTCAAGATTGTTTTTTTTGAGCTTTCTGAGGTTGAGTTTAGGGGTCTTCTGTACTTTCATACAAATTTTAGAATTATCTGTTCTAATTCTGTGAAATACGACACTGAAATTTGTATAGGAATTACCTTAAATATGTAGACTGCCTTGCATAGTATGAACATTTGTTTCTGTCATCTTCAATTTCTTTCATCAATATAATTTTCAGAGTATATATCTTTTACCTGTTTGTTAAATTTATTCTTAGATATTTTATTCTTTTTGATGAAATTTTAAATGGGATTTTTTTATTACTAATAGCTCATTGCTCACAGAAGGCACTGGCACCCCACTCCAGTACACTTGCCTAGACAATCCCATGGACGGAGGAGTCTGGTAGGCTGTGGTCCATGGGGTTGCAAGGAGTCAGACACGACTGAGTGACTTCACTTTCACTTTTCACTTCCATGCATTGCAAAAGAAAACGGCAACCCACACCAGTGTTCTTGCCTGGAGAATCCCAGGGACAGAGGAGCCTGGCAGGCTGCCATCTATGGGGTCACATAGAGCTGGACACGACAGAAGTGACTTAGCAGTAGCAGTAGCAGCAGCAGCTCATTGCTAGTTTATAGAAATGCAACAGATTTCCACATATAGTTTTCTACCCTGAAGTTTACTGTATCCATAATTTAGTTCTGTAGTTTTTGGTAGTGGCTTTAGGATTTTCTATAGAGTACTATCATGTCATCTGCAAATAGTGACAATTTTACTTCTTCCTTTCCAACTTGAATTCCCTTTATTCTTTTCCTTGTTTGACTGCTGCAACTAATACTTCTAATAGTAGATTAAGAGGTGATAGTAGGGATCCTTGTCTTAAGAGATCTTAGAGGTCTGATCTTAGAGAAAATTCTTTCAGCTTTTCACTATTGGGTTTGATGTTCACTGTAGTTTTGTCCTTCACAACATTTATTATGTTGAGGTGTAGTTCCTCTGTATGCATTTTATTGACAGCTTTTATCATAAGTGAATGTTGGATCTTGTCAAAAAATTTTCTGCATCTTTTGAGAAGATCTTACAATTTCCATTCTTCAACTTATTAATGTAGTATATCATGTTGGCCGATTTGCAGGTATTGAACCAACTTGCATCTCTGGGATAAGTCTCACTTGATCATATTGTGTGACTCTTAATGTATTATTGAATTTGGTTTGCTAAAATATTGTTGAGGATTTTTCCATCTATGTTTATCAGTGATATTGGCCTGTAGTGTTCTGTCTTTGGTTTTGATATTAGGATGATGCTGACCTTATAGAATGAATCTGAAAGCATTCCTTTCTCTTCAATTTTTTTTTTTTTGAATAGTTTGATAAGAATAGATGTTAACTCCTCTTTCAATGTTTTATAGAGTCCACCTGTGATTCTATCTAGCCCTGGACTTTACTGGGAGTGTTTGAACTATTGATTAAATTTCAATACTGATAATTTGCCCATATTTTCTACATTTTCTTAATTCAGTCTTGGAAAATTGTACACTTATAGGAGATTATCCATTTCTTCCAGGTTGTTCGCTTTATTGGTATACAATTGTTCACAGTAATCTCATGACCTTTGTATTTCTGTGTTGTCAGTGGTTAATTTCTCTTTCATTTCTGATTTTATTTGGTCTCTCTTTTTATATTGATGAGTGTAGCTAAAAGTTTATCAATTTTGTTTATTTTTTCAAACAACCAGTTCTTGCTTTTATTGATCTTTTGTATTTTTTAACTATTTCATTTATTTCACTTTCATTTATTTTTTTCTTTTCTTCTATTAACTTTGGGTTTTGTTTGACTTCTTTCTCTAGTTTTTTTGGATGTAAGGTTAGATAGTTTATTTGGGATTTTTCGTGTCTCCTGAGGTAGGCCTGTATTGGTATAAACTTTTCTCCTAGAACTGCTTTTGCCGCATCCCATAGATTTTGGAATGTTGTGTTTAGATTTTCATTTATCTCTAGGTATTTTTTAATTTCCTCTTGATTTATTCAATGATTCATATTGTTAGAAGCATATTGTTTAGACTCCACATGTTTGTGTTTTTTAGGGGTGTCTTTGTAGTTGATTTCTAGTTTCATATTGTTGTGGTTGGAAAAGACGCTTGATATGATTTCTATCTTCTTAAAGTTACTGAGATTTGTTTTGTGCCCTAACATGTGATCTATCCAAGACAATGTTCCTTGTGCACTTGAAAAGAAGGTGCATTTTGCTGTTTGGGGATGGAATGTTCTATATACAGCTATTAAGTCCATCTAAAGTGTTGCTTAAGGCAAATGTTTCCTTACTTGATTTTCTGTCTGGATGATCTGTCCATTGATATAAGTGGAGCGTTAACATTCCTTACTATTATTTTGCTACTGAAAATATCTCCCTTTATGTCGCTTAATGTTGTCTTTATGTATTTAGATACTCCTTTGTTGTGTGCATATATATTTACAATTGTTATATCTTTGTGGATTGATCCTTTTATCATTATGTAATGCCCTTCTTTGTCTCCTGTTATAGTCTTTGTTTTAAAGATGATTTTGTCTAATATAATATGGTTACCCCAACTTTCTTTTCACGTCTATTTATACAAAATATCTTTTTAATTTCTATCACTTTCAGTCTGTATTTTAGATATGAAGTGATTTCTTCTAAGCAACATATATTCTTCTAAGCAACAGAAATCCATTTAGTTACACTATTCCCTTTGATTAGAGAATTAACACATTTAAAATTTATGGATAGTCATATATTTATTGCCATTTTATTCACTGTTTTCTGGTCTCACAGTTCTCTATTCCTTTTTTCTATTCTTGATCCTCTTGTTATTTGATTTTAATCTTTAGAAGTATGTTTGGATTTCTTTCTCTTCTTTTCTGTGTATCTATTATAAATGCTTGGTTTGTGGTGATTATGAAGTTCATATACAAAAAACCATATATATTTTAAGTTAATGATCTCTTATGCTCAGACACATTCCAATAGCCCCACATTATCACACTTCCTGCCCTGTTTCATGATTTTGATGTCATATTTTACATTTCTTTTTATTTTTTATATTCCTTAACTACTTACTATAAATATAGATGACTTTACTTCTTTTAATAACCTTCCTACTAGTTTTATAAATGATTGATCTACTACATTTACTATATGTTTGCCTTTACTAGTGAGATTTTTCTTTTCTTTAAGATTTCTAATCGTGGCCTTTTCTTTCCACTTAGAAAAGTCCCTTTAACATTTCTTGTAATGCAAGTTTAATGGTGATGAACTCTTAACATTTTCTTGTCTTTAATACTTTTTATCTCTCCTTCAATTCTAATTGATAACTTTGCTGGATGGAGCATTCTTGGTTGTTGGCTTTTTTCCTTTCATTATTTTGAATGTATTTGTGCCACTCCTTTCTGGCTTGCAAAGTTTCTGTTGAAAAGTCAGTTGATAGTCTTGTGGGAGACCACTTGTATATAACTAGTTGCTTTTCTCTTGCTGCTTTTAAGATTTTCTCATTAATTTTTGCCATTTTAATTATAATGTGTTTTACTGAACAGTGCTTCCTGGATCTGGATGCTGGTTTCCTTTTTTAGGTTAGAAAAAGTTTTCAGCTATTATTTCTTCACATACATGTCTGCCCCTTTCTGTCTTTTCTCTTTTGTGGATTTTATAATGCAAATATTAGTATGCTTAATGTTATCCCAGAAACCCCTTAAGTGATGTTCATTAAAAAAAAAAAAAAAAAAAACTCTTTTCTATTCATCTTGGGTGATTTCTACTACTCTGTCTTTCAGATTGCTGATCTATTCTTCCATATCAGCTAATTGACTATGGATTCCTTCTAATGTATTTTTCACTCCAGGTATTGTATTCTCTAGCTATGATTGTCTATTTTTATATTTTGTAATTTTTGCTGAAGTTCTCACTGTGTTCATCTATCATTCTGAGATCAGTGAGCATCTTTATGATAATTACCTTGATTATGGTAATTTTTTTTTATGGATAGACTATCTTCACTTTGTTTAGTTCTTTCTCTGAGATTTTGTTTCATTCCTTTATTTGGAACATATTCCTCTGTCTCCTCATTTTGCCTAATTCTCTGTGTTTATTTCTATATATAAGGTAGTTTTATTGCATGTCCTAAACTTAGAGAAGTGGCCATATGTAGGAGACCTGTGGTGACCAGCAGTTCACTCTCTTCTGGTCATCAGTACTAGATGCTCCAGGATTATCCTGTACATGGGCCACAGGCTTTTTTAGTGCTGCTAATTGTGGATGAACTTATAGGTGGGGCTGACCCCTGGCCTGGCTGGCCGTGAGATTCTGCCTCAGGTGGCTATTGCAGCTCTTTTAGCAAGCAAGAATGGCTCCTCAAGCAGCTGGCTGTGTAGCCTGGTGGAGCCCAACTGCTGTTGACTCATTGGTTAGTATAGGTCCCTGGTGTTAATAGGCTAGAGGAAGGATTCCAAAATGGCACTTCACAGTGCAGATGTCAGTGTGGTAGAATAAGATTACAAAAATGACTGATGCCAGTGTCTCCATACCCAGGGGAAGTTCAGCTGCCTCCTGTCCCTCTGAGAGGCTCTTCAAGATCAGCATGTGGATCTGACCCCAATGTCTTTCAAACTACTGTCTTTGTGCATTGACATTCTGGGTGTGCTCTTTAAGAGTGGATGTGTACTTCTTATAATTTTCCAGAACGTAAGTCCCACTTGTTTCAAAGCCCAACTTTCTGCTGGCTTATCTTCCTAGTGCAGGATCCCAGGCTGGGAAGCCAGATGTGGAGCTGGGGAGGATCCACATTGGGAAGTACCTCTGCAGTTGTGATATCACTCCCACTTGTGGGTCACTGACCTAGGAATTGTGTCTCTGCCCCCACCCTACTACTTGTCACATGTGGCTTCGTTTTTACATCTTTAGTTGAGGACAATCAGACATACAGATGACACCACCATTACGGCAGAAAGCGAAGAAGAACTGAAGAGCCTCTCAATGAAAGTGAAAGAGGAGAGTGAAAAAATTGGCTTAAAAACTCAACATTCAAAAAACTAAGATCATGGCATCTGGTCCCATCACTTCATGGCAAACAGATGGGGAAATAGTGGAAACAATGCCAGACTTTATTTTGGGTGGCTTCAAAATCACTGCAGATGGTGACTACAGCCATGAAATTAAGACATTTGCTCCTTGGAAGAAAAGTTATGACCAACCTAGATAGCATATTAAAAAGCAGAGACATTACTTTGCCAACAAAGGTGCATCTAGTCAAAGCTATGGTTTTTCCAGTAGTCATGTATGGATGTGACAGTTGGACTATAAAGAAAGCTGAGTGCCGAAGAATTGATGCTTCTGATCTGTGGTGTTGGAGAAGACTCCTGAAAGTCCCTTGGACTGCAAGGAGATCCAATCAGTCCATCCTAAAGGAAATCAGTCCTGAATATTCATTGGAAGGACTGATGCTAAAGCTGAAACTCTTTGGCCACCTGATGCGAAGAACTGACTCATTGGAAAAGACCCTGATGCTGGGAAAGATTGAAGACAGGAGGAGAAGGAGATGACAGAGGATGAGATGGTTGGATGGCCAACTCAATGGACATGAGTTGGAGTAAACTCTGGGATTTGGTGATGGACTGGGAGGCCTGGCGTGCTGCAGTCCATGGAGTCACAAAGAGTTGGACATGACTGAGCAACTGAACTGAACTGAAGACAATCATTTTTTCTAGTCTTCAAATAGTTCTTATAAATACCTGCTATGTAAATAGTGTGATCTTGATGTGCCCTTAAAAGGAAGTGAGTTTGTGATCTTCCTCCTCCACCATCACAATCTCTTTCCCCTCTCCCCACCCTGGCTTTTAAAAAATCCATCTCCAAATGCCTAAGCTCTAAGTTCAGTAAAAAAGTGGATATGGAAAACCCAGCAGTGTCCACAGAACTGGAAAAGGTCAGTTTTCATCCCAATTCCAAAGAAATTGAATGCATTCAATTTTGGGCAGTGCTATAGAATGTTCAAACTACCAGACAATTGCACTCACTTCCCTTGCTAGTAGGTTTATGCTCAAAATCCTGAAAGCTAGGCTTCAGTCAAATTGTACTTGAATCAAGAACTTACAGGTGTATAAGATGGATTTAGAAAAGTCAGAGGAACCAGAGATCAAATTGCCAATATTCATTGAATCATAGAGAAACAAAGTGAATTCCAGAAAAACATCTAGTTCTGTTTCATTGACTACACTAAAGCCTTTGACTGTGTGGATCACAACTGTGGAAAATTCTTCAGGAGATGGGAATACCATTTTACCTGCCTCCTGAGAAACCTATATACAGGTCAAGAAGCAACAGTTAGAACCAGACATAGAATAATGGACTGGTTCAAAATTGGGGAAAGAGTACGACAGGGCTGTATATTTTCACCCTGTTTATTTAACTTATATACAGAGTACATCTTGTGAAATGTCAGGTTGGAGGAGTTACAAGCTGAAATCAAGATTGTTGGGAGAAATATTAGCAACCTCAGATATGCAGATGATACTACTCTAATGGCAGAAAGCAAAGTGGAACTAATCAGCCTCTTGATTAGAGTGAAGGAGGAGAGCGAAAAAGCTAGCTTGAGACTCAGTATTCCAAAAAAGTAAGATCATGGCATCCAGCCCAATCACTTCATGGAAAATAGAAGGAGGAAAAGTGGAAGCAGTAAGAGATTTTCTCTTCTTGGGCTCCAAAATCACTATGGATGGTGACAGGAGCCATGAAATTAGAAGACATTTATGTCTTGGAAGGAAGGTTATAACAAATTTAGTACATTAAAAAGCAAAGACATCACTTTGCCAACAAATGTCCAAATAGTCAAAGCTACGGTTTTTCCAGTAGTCATGTACGGATGTGAGAGTTGGACCATAAAGAAGACTGAGCACTGAAGAATTTATGCTTTTGAACTGTGGTGCTGGAGAAGACTCTTGAGAGTTCCTTGGACTGCAAGGAAATCAAACCAGTCAATCCTAAGGGAAATGAACCCTGAATACTCATTGCAAGGACTGATGCTGAAGGTCCAATACTTCAGCCACCTGACACAAAGAACTGACTCATTGGAAAAGACCCTGATGCTGGGAAAGATTGAAGGCAAAAGGAGAATAGAGTGGCAGAGGATCAGATGGCATCACCAATTCAGTGGACATGAACTTGGATGAACTCTGGAAGATGGTGAGGGACAGCGAGGCCTAGCGTGCTGTGGTCCACGGGGTCAGAAAGAGTGGGACATGACTTAGTGACTGGACAACAACAAAATGGTGACTGTCCAACATACCACCATCAACACTTTCCTACTTTTCACCACACCCCCCCCCCCCGCCACCCAAGAAGAGGAGTCAATGCTTACATTACAAAGTGCCATATCTGATAAGATTAAACATATAGGAAGCCTAATTATAAGTACATAAAGAAGATAGATGATGAGGAATAAAATCTCAGACTGTAATAAACTATTTTATCTTGGAAGCTTCAGCCTTCCTAGCAGTGCATCACAGATTGCACTTTAAAGTTTTCATTCTGTTAGTAGGAGATTTTTTTTCTGAATGGTGAATAAATACATTGTTCTGTTATCAGTAATAACCCTATGGATTACTAGGACATTTTCTTCCAAGTCACAGTGCCTTTGAAATTTATTGATGGTAATTTATTGCAGCACATTTAGCAGAGCAAGGGAAGATAGTGTTAGGTCAGACTCACAAAACGCTAGTATTTCAAACATCAACGAGTCTCTGGAATCTTATATTAACCAACACAATAGCCTATGTGTTTCCATAGCTGTGTCTCCTTTATTCTCCCACTTTTACTCATTTAAATTTTATCTGCTTCTAAAAAGAACATTGTATGATTTAAATACATATACTTAAAATGAAGGTTAAAGAAACAATTTAGGGGAGAAAGAATAATTTTACCCATCCTGAGAATGAGATCATTACTGTAATTAAACACTTATTTTATCTTCCAGCTTCCTAGTAGTTAAGGATAACATTAAATGTAATAGTTGTATATATATATATATATATATATATATATATATATAAAAATTTTTTTAAAGCCTACAATTTTACCTAGGGAGACATTTTCATGTCTCTAAATTCCTAGACAATGGTTTTTCAGTCTACATCATATATGAAGCAGGAAGCAATAGAATAAGCACAACAAAAAAATAATAATTTTAGAGGTGATCATGAAATATTCTTCAAATAGATCCCTATATCAAAATTTAATAAAAACCCAACAACACAGAGAAAAGTTTGACATAAATGTACCTTTGTGGGAAGTTAAGCTATCAGTCCTGGTATATAATATCCTGATGATCTCATTTTTTACAAGGATCAGGTTTGAAGAACCTAGATAAGGTACCTCTTAGCCTATCTCTTTTAACCACAATTTATTAGTTATACTCTCAGTGGATAATTTATAGGAGCCACTTCAAGACTCAGATTTTTTAAAGACGTCTAGACTGCTGATTTTGTGTGTGTGAGAGTGTGTGTGTGTGTGTGTGTGTGTGTGTGCTGTTGACTGGTAACTGTGCTGTGATCAGGAGATGGATTTTTGCTAAGTAAAATATAGGTGAGGGTCCCTTATATTTATCACAAGACAGTAACTTTGACATCCCCTGTTCCTCTGGTACCACAACCAGAATGAGCTATCCCTGTTCAAAAGAGTGATTTAGCTCACCACTGAACACCACCAAACACCAGCAACAATAAAAAATTTACAATTTTAGTTTAATACATCAAGTCTTCATCAATAATTCATTTGTTTTTTGAAAGACCAATTAGCTCAAAGTTACAGTGAGAGAATCAGAATCTTAAAATTGTAAGATACTCTTTCAACGTTGGGATGTGAACACATCCAGTGACAGGTAACTTACTGCTAAATGAGACAGCTTGTCTAGCTTCTAAAGCACTCTAAATGTGAGAATGTATTTTTATATAATGTTCTTTTATAAAATTTACTTCTAACTTCCATTTATAGTCTTTTCTGCTGCCCTCTGATGCATGCAGAATATGCATGATAAATAGAAAATATCAATTTCAAATCACTGCTACACAGGAATTTTAATTATGTCATGTTATGTTAAAGGCACTGGTCATAACAAACACCCTCTTCCAACAACACAAGAGAAGACTTTATACATGGACATCACCAGATGGTCAACACCGAAATCAACTTGATTATATTCTTTGCAGTCAAAGATGGAGAAGCTCTATACAGTCAGCAAAAGCAAGACCAGGAGCTGACTGTGGCTCAGACCATAACCTCCTTATTGCCAAATTCAGACTTAAATTGAAGAAAGTAGGTAAAACCACTAGACCGTTCTGGTATGACCTAAATCAAATCCCTTATGATTATACAGTG
Organism: Bos indicus x Bos taurus; assembly: GCF_003369695.1. Classification (NCBI taxonomy): domain Eukaryota; kingdom Metazoa; phylum Chordata; class Mammalia; order Artiodactyla; family Bovidae; genus Bos; species Bos indicus x Bos taurus. Next base: position 55,888,267 of record NC_040076.1, on the reverse strand, counting down.
GAAGTGAGAAATGGATTTAAGGGCCTAGATCTGATAGATAGAGTGCCTGATGAACTATGGAATGAGGGTCATGACATTGCACAGAAGACAGGGATCAAGACCATCCCCAGGGAAAAGAAATGCAAAAAAGCAAAATGGCTGTCTGGGGAGGCCTTACAAATAGCTGTGAAAAGCAGAGAATTGAAAAGCAAAGGAGAAAAGGAAAGATATAAGCATCTGAATGCAGAATTCCAAAGAATAGCAAGAAGAGATAAGAAAGCCTTCTTCAGTGATCAATGCAAAGAAATAGAGGAAAACAACAGAATGGGAAAGACTAGAGATCTCTTCAAGAAAATCAGAGATACCAAAGGAACATTTCATGCAAAGATGGGCTCGATAAAGGACAGAAATGGTATGGACCTAACAGAAGCAGAAGATATTAAGAAGAGATGGCAAGAATACACAGAAGAACTGTACAAAAAAGATCTTCACGACCCAGATAATCACAATGGTGTGATCACTGACCTAGAGCCAGACATCCTGGAATGTGAAGTCAAGTGGGTCTTAGAAAGCATCACTATGAACAAAGCTAGTGGAGGTGATAGAATTCCAGTTGAGCTATTCCAAATCCTGAAGGATGATGCTGTGAAAATGCTGCACTCAATATGCCAGCAAATTTGGAAAACTCAGCAGTGGCCACAGGACTGGAAAAGGTCAGTTTTCATTCCAATCCCAAAGAAAGGCAATGCCAAAGAATGCTCAAACTACCGCACAATTGCACTCATCTCACACGCTAATAAAGTAATGCTCAAAATTCTCCAAGCCAGGCTTTAGCAATATGTGAACCGTGAACTTCCTGATGTTCAAGCTGGTTTTAGAAAAGGCAGAGGAACCAGAGATCAAATTGCCAACATCCGCTGGATCATGAAAAAGCAAGAGAGTTCCAGAAAAGCATCTATTTCTGCTTTATTGACTATGCCAAAGCCTTTGACTGTGTGGATCACAATAAACTGTGGAAAATTCTTCAAGAGATGGGAATACCAGACCACCTGACCTGCTTCTTGAGAAATGTGTATGCAGGTCAGAAGCAACAGTTAGAACTGGACATGGAAGAACAGACTGGTTCCAAATAGGAAAAGGAATATGTCAAGGCTGTACATTGTCACCTGCTTATTTAACTTATATGCAGAGTACATCATGAGAAATGCTGGACTGGAAGAAACACAAGCTGGAATCAAGATTGCCGGGAGAAATATCAATAACCTCAGATATGCAGATGACACCACCCTTATGGCAGAAAGTGAAGAGGAACTCAAAAGCCTCTTGATAAAAGTGAAAGTGGAGAGTGAAAAAGTTGGCTTAAAGCTCAACATTCAGAAAACGAAGATCATGACATTCGGTCCCATCACTTCATGGGAAATAGATGGGGAAACAGTGGAAACAGTGTCAGACTTCATTTTGGGGGGCTCCAAAATCACTGCAGATGGTGACTGCAGCCATGAAATTAAAAGGCACTTACTCCTTGGAAGGAAAGTTATGACCAACCTAGATAACATATTCAAAAGCAGAGACACTACTTTGCCAACAAAGGTCCGTCTAGTCAAGGCTATGGTTTTTCCTGTGGTCATGTATGGATGTAAGAGTTGGACTGTGAAGTAGGCTGAGTGCCGAAGAATTGATGCTTTTGAACTGTGGTGTTGGAGAAGACTCTTGAGAGTCCCTTGGACTGCAAGGAGATCCAACCAGTCCATTCTGAAGGAGATCAGCCCTGGGATTTCTTTGGAGGGAATGATGCTGAAGCTGAAACTCCAGTACTTTGGCCACCTCATGCGAAGAGTTGACTCATTGGAAAAGACTCTGATGCTGGGAGGGATTGGGGGCAAGAGGAGAAGGGGACGACAGAGGATGAGATGGCTGGATGGCATCACTGACTCGATGGATGTGAGTCTCAGTGAACTCCAGGAGTTGGTGATGGACAGGGAGGCCTGGCGTGCTGTGATTCATGGGGTCACAAAGAGTCGGACACAACTGAGTGACTGATCTGATCTGATGTTAAAAGCTCATCTTTGCCCACATGATGTGTAGTGTACCTATTTCAGTACAGAATGCTCACTGCATGATTATTTTTTGTGATGTTAATAGTATAGGTGATTCTTCTCTATTGACTTAATAGGTCTTTTCTTTCCTCTGTTCAAACTTAATCCAAATAATTTGTGGTCCTGCCCTTCCTACACTTCCTAAAAGGTCTGTGATATACAGTATGTGCTTCCACTCTATCCTAGATCATGACTGGTTAGAATACAGATAAATATCCCAATCAAAAGCTACCAATTCATGACCAGAATGATTTGTATTACTCAAAGGAAATGGTCCCATAAGAGTCTCTCTTTCTGAAGATGGATGTTAACTGAATCTGCTTTGGTAATATGTGCTGTATGCCTTAAAGTTTCAGTTATGTTTGTTAATTAGTTATTGATATAACCAGAAAACATTAATTTTTTAAAGATTTTCTCTTTAATACAAAATACGTTGTTAGTCAATGGTGAATGTTAGAGTAGGAAGATCATGAAGACTGGAGGATCTTACAATTTAAGCTGTCATTGGAAAGGTGACTAACAAAGATAAAATAAGCATTTAAAGGAAGGAGAATAGAGTGTGCAGAAGAGGACTTGCTGGTAGTTTATCTGAGCTTGAGCAATAGAGAAAGCAGTTTTTAACTTGCTGCCTTCTGTTTCCACAAGGCCTGGTTACAGTGGTTCCCATCCTCAGATCCCTATGTGAGCTCTGTATCCTTACAATGCCCTCCGACCTTTACTTGATCTGATCTGACTGGGTCTTTGTGCCTTGAAAATGAGACAGCCCTGACTGAAGAGGAATGAAATACAAACATCCCAAGTATACAGATGGAGAATCCAAGTTACAGAATGGGACTTGAATTAAGAACACAGAGAGCTATATGTAGCACTGGCAACTGAAATCCTTCTAAGCTCCATTTTTGTTGTTATTCTTTTGTCCAGTCATGTCCGACTCTTTGTGACCCCAAGGACTGCAGCAGGCTAGACTTCCCTGTCCTTCACCATCTCCCAGAGCTTGCTCAAACTTGTGTCCATTTAGTCGGTGATGCCATCCAACCACCTAGTCCTCTGTTGTCCCCTTTTCTTCCATTTTAGTTCCATTTTATACGGGCTAATTTCAGTGACAGAGATTGTTTTGTATACTTTTATGCATAAAAAAGGAAGAGATCAAATTAAAAGAGATTAACTATGACTCTATTCAGCCTGTGTGGTTCAGAGAGCAAGTATCCACATATAAAGAACTCAGTGCACTTTGCACCACAGATCATCCCCAGGATCTTGGCCTATTTCACAGTAAGATGCTGGTTCAACATGCAACTTGTCCTGGTTTCATACTCAAGATGAGCAGCAGTTCAGACTAATGTTAGGAAGCCCCACTTCACATGAACAGAGCAGATCACAGAGCGTATGGAAACACACTCGGGAAATCCTCCTTACACACCTCTCATCTGTGGATGGGCTGGAGTTCTAGGAGGATAGATGGTGTCTGATTGAGGGACAGCAGGGCAAATGAGGGACAGAACTGGCTTTGACTACTGGGAAGGGAAGCTATAGATGACATTGGAGAGCCACTTGTTTGGAACATGATTTATAGTATTTTCCAAAAGGGAGTTCATACCACATTGTGCACAATTTACACCATGCAATATATATTCATCTTCCCTTCCTTCTCCATTCTATTACAGACTTTGAATGAGTCATTCTTGACACACGTTGTATTGTTTCGGACACCAGTTATTTTGAAAAACAGTGTGGAATAAAATGCTTTCTCATTACTTTATCCCTAGGAGCTATTGGTTAGTTCATTTGGTTTCTAATATTTCTTTTTTTGGTTCATAAAATAAATCATCCAGTGAAGCCCCAAGGTAATCATGCATGAAAATAAAAACATTTGACAGCAAAAATTCGCCTCACAAAATTCCCATTTTCTTTATGCCCAAGGGAAGTTTTTTGGGAATTACAGTGGGAAGTAAAAAGCAGGAGAGAAAAAAGACAAAGACTTCATAGTTAAAGTGATTTCTAACAAGCACAGGATTAAAAAAAAAAAAATGGCAGAAATTACATTCAGCAAAACCAAAGCAAAAAGGCAGAGCGAAATGAATCACAGAAACGTCTGCTCAGAATCTGAAAATTAAAATATTGCTCTGAATAAAATAGATATGATTCCCAATTGAACAATGAGCTGAAATCCAGGAAGCTTTCAAAAATAAATAGGAGGTAATCACAGTGAAGAATAAAGATAAGTGCACCTTCTTATTTACATAAGCGGACAGTAGTTCCACAGACACTTGCTTATTAAAATGGATTGTTACCCAGACTGCAAGGAGCAAAGTGAAATGGATCATAAAGTTGCTCATTTTAATGCTACAATCTCTCAATGAAAATGTATTTTCAAATTGAGATGAAATCTCAACATCTGAGTGATCAAAGAATCACTGAGAAGGATTTTGAATTAACCAACATCTGTTTGGGGCAAAGAGAGTTTTTGTCTAAGTGACCCACCCATCATTATAATTCAAGGGCTTGTTAGGAGACTTCCATATATCCTTCTCTCATAGACAATTACTATTCTTACCTTTCCTGGATAATTGTATCACTGCCCTTGTTGCTGCAGAGTGACTGGGTCAGCCATGAAGTTACTTATCTAGGCACCAGGATATAAGCCCTACCTTCAATAAGTTTACATATCTGTGAATAAGTTATTTCTTCCTATTTAACAATCTATTCCAAAACTTAAGGACTTAAGTTACTGACTTATGATTCTACAATTTCGGCTCAACTCAGCTGGGCAGTTCTTTTGCTCATCTTTCTGAGTGGTGGATGATCTAAAGTGGCCTTATTTAACTAGATCTATGGTTCCTCAGTTCTCTTCCACATGACCTTTCCATGTTTCTAACATAAAGGAAACAGCCTTCCACAACAGCAGTCTCAAGTACATATCAAACCACTGTCTGAATCATTTTTATCTATGTTCCACTGACCAAATTCACATGGCAAGTCACACAGCCAACCCCAGAACCAATGTGGGAGAGAAATCACACCAAATCCCGAAATTCTAGAAGTCACTATTCATACGGCTATTAACGCAACAATACATAAAAACTCCTATTTTCGGTTGAGCATAGAATAAAGTACAAAGTACTTAGTCTGGCATTTCTACATATTCTTATCCCAAATCACCTTTTCTTGTCCCATAGAAATGTTACAGTAGCAAAAATAACCACAGGTTTCAACATAAAGACAAATGCCATACCCAGAATCTGTCCTTTTTAGTGCTGAAATACACTCTTATGGTCTCCACTCTCTCTGCCCAGGTCCTTCCATCTACTGAGAATCCTGGCCATCCTTCAAGGTCCAGATTAGAGGTTTCCCATTCTGTGAACACTTCCATCATCGTTCCAACACATGAATAATTTCTCCCTTCTCTAAACTCACTATCAAGATGGCACCGTGTAGTGCAAATGACCGACTTTGGAATCAGACATACTTAGTTCCAAACCCCAGTTCTTCTAGTTTGTGATTATGATCATACTACTTCAGCTTCCTGTTTTACTTTATGTCCTCTTATTTTGAGAACTTGTCAAATAATGTGAATCTTTAAAGACACAAGTAAGTATTAACACCATTTTATTGCCCAAGCCTACTTCCCAGTCTACAGGTCTCAGTCTACAGTCTACAGGTCTCCTCTACCTCCCAGTCTACAGTCTGCCCCCTGTATACAGGTCAGGAAGCAACAGTTAGAACTGGACAAGGAACAACAGACTGGTTCCAAATAGGAAAAGGAGTACATCAAAGCTGTATATTGTCACCCTGCTTATTTAACTTATATGCAGAGTACATCATGAGAAACGCTGGGCTGGAAGAAGCACAAGCTGGAATCAAGATTGCCGAGAGAAATATCAATAACCTCAGATATGCAGATAACACCACCCTTATGGCAGAAAGTGAAGAGGAACTAAAAAGCCTCTTGATGAAAGTAAAAGAAGAGAGTGAAAAAGTTGGCTTAAAGCTCAACATTCAGAAAACTAAGATCATGGCATCTGGTCCCATCACTTCATGGCAAATAGATGGGGAAACAGTGGAAACAGTGGCTGACTTAATTTTTCTGGGCTCTAAAATCACTGCAGATGGTGATTGCAGCCATGAAATTAAAAGACACTTCCTCCTTGGAAGGAAAATTATGACCACCCTAGACACCATATTAAAAAGCAGAGACATTACTTTGCTAACAAAGGTCCATCTAGTCAAGGCTATGGTTTTTCCTGTGGTCATGTATGGATGTGAGAGTTGGACTGTGAAGAAGGCTGAGCACTGAAGAAATAGTGGAAACAGTGGCTGACTTTATTTTTCTGGGCTCCAAAATCACTGCAGATGGTGATTGCAGCCATGAAATTAAAAGACGCTTACTCCTTGGAAAGTTATGACCAAACTAGATAGCATATTCAAAAGCAGAGACATTACTTTGCCAACAAAGGCTCATCTAGTCAAGGCTATAGTTTTTCCAGTGGTCATGTATGAATGTGAGAGTTGGACTATAAAGAAAGCGAGTGCCGAAGAATTGATTCTTTTGAACTGTGGTGTTCTAGAAGACTCTTGAGAGTCCCTTGGACTGCAAGGAGATCCAACCAGTACATCCTAAAGGAGATCAGTCCTGGGTGTTCATTGGAGGGACTGATATTGAAGCTGAAACTTCAATTCTTTGGCCACCTGATATGGAGAGCTGACTCATTTGAAAAGACTGTGATGCTGGGAAAGATTGAGGGCAGGAGAAGAAGGGGACAACAGAGGATGAGATGGCTGGATGGCATCACCAACACAATGGACATGGGTTTGGGTGGACTTCGGGAGTTGGTGATGGACGGGGAGGCCTGGCGTACTGCGGTTCATGGGGTCGCAAAGAGTTGGACACGACTGAGCTGAACTGAACTGAACCTCCCAGTCACTTCAGTATGTAGTGTTTATTCAATGTTAGCTAAAGGTAGAAAAGAAAGAAGGAAAAATAGAGAGGAAAGGATGGTATCCACATTACTTCTTAAAGCAAATGATGTCAGTTGTAGTACCTCTCTTCATAAAGGACAAAGTTGCTGGTTGCCACTGGTAATTATTCAAACTGCTAAACTGCTAAGACATACTAAATTTCATTGTAGAAAAACATTTTTCTAACCATAGTAGGTCTATTTGATAAGTAAAAGCATCATGGATTTATAGACCTAGAATAGATGCTAAGAAGTTGTTTAACCTAGCTTCTATCTTCAAACAGAACTGCACCCAATTCATAAAGACAAAGGTGAGGCTTGTCCTCACACTGGAGGAAAGAAAAGACTCTGCTGAGAGGAGGTGTGGCAGGCCCATTATGTAACCAGGCTCCCATTGCTGAGATACCCTGAGGAAGATGCTGATGGTGGATATGTAATTTCTAGCAAGTCACTATTAAAACAATTTACTTTTTCCCAGTCACAGGGGTGTGTCTATGAGCCTGGTTTAGAGCAGTGCAAGAAAGTCACTGGAGAGATAATGGGAGACAGTGAAACTGACATTCAGGGAAACTTAGGACAATGTGATTTGAGTCAAATAAAGAGAAATGGGTAAATGATTTTAAATGTTGCCATCAGAAGAAAGGAGTTGTCAGGAGTTAGGGATGGGGTGAGGAGGAAGTCAATGTAGCTATAAGAGGGGTAGCTGGAGGATCCTCATAACAGAACTGCTTTGTATCTTGATTGTATCAATATCGATGCCCTGGTCATTATATTGTACCATACTTTGCAAGATATCATTGGGAAAACTGGATAAGTGGTGTATAGGAATCTTCTCTGTATTATTTCTTAACAACTGCACATGAATCTACCTGTATTCAAAATTAAAAGTGTGATTTAAGAAAACTTCTAGAGATGCAAATAAATGAGTTGAGAATCAAGTATAGAATACAGAGTTTGTTGTCAGAACAAGTTTTCAGTACCAAGTCCATCTTAGTAGTTGTTTGATCTTGGCCAATGTCTTAATCTCACTGAACCAGAAAACTCTTGTCCTTTGAATAGGCTTAGTATTAATATTAGCACCTATCCCAGAGGGATATGCAAGAATTTAATGAATTAAGATATAGAAAGTCTTATCCCAGAGCCAGGCACAAGGTAAGTACTCCATAAATGCCATTTCTAATTATGACTTCACATTTCCTCTCTCTCAATACAGTCCATATCATTTTAGGAACACAGGAGAAATAATAAGGTACAAAAATAGGAAGACTTGGTTTTTATTACACTGAAGCTGGGTAAAGACTTAGTGTAAATATCTCAAATGCATAAATTATAATGAGACACAAAATGCAGTTATAATTAAACTAAGCAATTTTTATGAACTAGAAACAAAGTCACTGCCCAGGTTTATGCATTTCTTTTTCTTTTTTTATGAAACAGAGAACCAATTAAACAGCCTGTGTGGGATTTTTGAATTAGCATTAAACAGAGGCACAAAAGTGATAAAGATAATTCCTTGCTAGTTTCCCAAATTACCAGCAATAATAACTAAAATCAATTAAAGTTTTCCTAAGATCTTTTCCTTAGAAAAAAATTTCTGAGATGTTCACACTTTTATGAATTCAATTACCCAAGTTTTTGTGCTTTTTCCTTTAAGGAATATTCTTTTCAAAATCAGGAGAGGTTGTAAGGGTATGTGGACCCTCTCTTTTCCAGAACAGTGGCGGATGGGGATGATACAGGCAATTGAAGTCCCTTGGAATAAAATGTAAATTTGTCATATCTATTTTGGTCTTCTTCTCTAACAAGCAGCTAACCATCAACCATACGGACTCACTAGCATTTTTGGTTGACCTGATCACCAACTGCTAAAAAAGAGAGGAAAAGAAACACTCGATCGAGGTCAGAATAAAATATAAGCAGTCTATAGAGTGGAGGATACGGGCTTCCCTGGTGGCTCAGTGGTAAAGAATTCACCTATAATGCTGGAGACATGTGTTCAATCTCTGGGTTGAGAAGATTCCCTGTAGAGGGAAGTGGCACCCCACACCAGTATTCTTTCCTGGGAAATCCCATGGACAGAGAAGCATGGCAGACCACAGTCCATGGGTTCAAAAAAGAGTTAGACATGACCTAGCAACTAAACAATAACAAGAGCCAAGGATACCATGCAACCTTGGCACTTTAAATCATCATGGATCCAAGATTTCATAGAAGACAAAAACTGAACTATGAAATAGAGAACAAAAGAATTCAGCAGAACATGGAAAATATGATTTTCCTAACAAGGTTTCACTATGAAATGACGACTCTATCACCCTTGTGAAATGGACAAAACACACACACTGAAATCAGCTAAACTTTAGTCAAAACCCAAGGTCCAATGATTACTTGCTGTGGGACTTTAGACAAGTTACTCATGTTTTTGAGCTGCAACTTTTTCATTTGTAAAACTGGAGTTATAGTAGCTGTCTTGCTGGTGGCTCTGGACCCAAATGAGAGCACGTTCGTGACATGCACACCTCAGTGTGTGACACAACAGGAGCTGAGGGTAGTATTAGATCCCTTCCCTCTTTGCTCTTGTATCTTCTGTTTCTCTTGCTGTTGCGGCTTATTGTTGGGTTCAAGTTACTCCCCACTACTGATTATGAAACTGTTCCTTAAGGACAAACCCTGACTCCTCAAGGCAACAGTGAAGATAGATATCTTGACTGTCAAGTCTGGATATTCCATTCCAGGTTGTTACTGACAAGTAAATCCTCTGAATCAACTGCAATACACACATACTAAAAAACAAGCTCACATACAGTTATTCTTTGGAATATTAAAAAGGAAAGAGAAATAGGTAAATGGAATGGGGGTTGGAGAAGAGCTCAATTCCACTGACAGGGAGCACATCATAGATCCATGGGTTCATTCTCATAATCTTGCAGAATGGTCTCACCCATCACCTTAAGTGAAGGCCCCTGACTCATGCAGAGAAGCTTGAAGGCCTGTGTCTAACCCAGTTTCAGTCACTAAAACATCAGAAAACTGATAAAGTGATTGTCTCTTGAAAGAGAGAAGTTAGGTGGGTCTCTCATGGGCCAAGAAGCAGGAGTCTAGGTTTAAGCAAAGGCTGACATCTCCTTTGGTTACTTATCCATTACGCCTTCACTTCACTTCACTTATGCCTTAACTTTTTCCTAATTGAATAGAAGCAATGTACCATTGTAAGATGTATTCTGACATGAAAAAAATGTTAGTAATAGTGTGCATGAAATAGTATAGGGTTAGACAACTCTGATCCTTTTGTGTATTTCTAGTTGCCTATGATAGATTGCTACAATAATGGCTCCAATGAATGACGCTCTCCTGTATCAACTTCCCTTTGCAGTGTGACCTGCGAGTCCTCCTACCAAGTAGAATCTATTTCCCCATCACGTGAATGGGGAAATAGATTCTATTTCCCCATTGATGTAAGCTGGGCTTGTGACTTTCCTGGACCAAGAGAATGTGGTAAAGTGATAGTGTGTGACTTCCAAGGCTAAGCCTGAAAATGCCTTGCAGCTCGTGGAGAGGCCCCATCGAGAGCCAACACCAACCATCAGTGAAATGAATGAGGTCATCCATGAATGCCCCAACCCCGAGTTTACCAACCAACACTCTGAGAACATGTGAATGAGTCCAGCCAACCCTAGAGGAGCAGGAGGGTTTCCCAGCTGAGTCTAGTCCTATGACACTATGATTCATAATGAGAAACTGGTTTTGCCTCATGTTTCTGGTTGTTGTTTAGTCTGCTGAATCATGTTTCTGGCACAGAACTCCTAAAGCCCTTGGAATTTCCTAAGTGATGAGAGTATAAAGGTGTCTTTTGTTATGTTAATGAGGCCACAATGGAACCACACCTAAAGGTGGAGGCTGGTTGCCAGGAAAATCAAACAGCTTGGTTAGAGGATTGAAACCTTTCAGTTCCATCCTCCTGGCTTCCCAGGAGTGAAGAAGGGCTGGAGGTTGAGTCAGTTGCCTGTTGCCAGGGGCCAGTGATTTAGTCAATTTTGCTTGTGTAATGAAGCTTCCATAAATATCCACAAGGATGGGGTTTAAAGAGCTTACAGGCCATGAACACATGAAGGTGTGGGGAGAATGGTCTGCTGGAGATGGCATAGAAGCTCCATACCTCTCCCCCACACCTTGCCCTAAGCATCTCTTACAGTGTTGCTGAGCTACAGTCTTTTATAATAAACTAGTATTTCTCTGAGATCTGTGAACTACTCCAACAAATTGATCACACCCAAGGAGAAGGCTGTTGGAACCTTCAACCTATAAGTGGCCCAGCAAGTGCTCAGGTGATAAACTGGACACGTGACTGGTGTCTCAAGGGCGGGGGGGCTGCAGCTTTACAGAACTGAGAACATGACACCATCTCCAGGCACACAGTGTCAGAGTCGAGTCAGACTGTAGGACACTCAGCTGATGTCAGAGAACTGCTTCGTGGTGTGAGGAAAAAACCCACACATTGTAAATGGGTATAGAATCATAAGCCCAGACTGCTCATGCACAGAACTGTGACCAAATACACAGCTTTGTTTTAAGCTACTAATTTCTGGCTTGGATTCTTATCCAGTAACGGATAACCAAAACACAAGGTAAAAGGACCTGGTGAGGCAAACTCCTGACACAAAATAAAAACGAAGCTCAGAAAACTAGTCACCGCACCTCCCATTTTTGTTACATCCAGTTGCCTTCTTTTCATTCTTATTTATTTCCTTGGTACTTCTGCAGCTTTTAAGATGTCTAATCACCCTTTCTGGAGATGTCTCCGTAATTTCCTTCACAGCTTTCCTCCTTCTCCATCACTTTTTCCAGTTTCTTTTCCTCTAGACTCTCAGCATCCCAGTTCTTGATTCTCTGTTCTTATCTCCCACTCACTCAGGTAGCTTTCTCCTGAGAATAATCTCCTCTATTCTGATGACATGCCAGTGTTTAACTATTGCCTTGATCTCTATATGCCATTAGTTTTCAATAAGTACCTGCAATATGGTTTTTACATGGTTTCATATGGAGAAAAATACACACACTGACTGTGAATCTCAGACTTACATTTGACAAAACCAAAAACATCTGAAAATCTATTTGTTGTTTTCAGTCACTAGGTTGGATCCAACCCTTTGCAACTTTTAAAGGGTTCTGATTTCAAGAGACAATTTCCTACCTGACTGAAAATCTGCTGTATTATATTGGGGTCAAAATATTTCCCCTCCTAAATGAGGATGACAAAAAAAAGCCAGTAGGAGTTCAACTCTTATTGTACACCCAAAGACACGAGATGAATGAAAGATTCAAGTATTAAATACTCACATGTCACTGCGGCTTAAATACCTTTCTTCAATTTTCACTTAGGCATTCAAAGATGCTTCTGGCAGTTCCAAATAGGAATCCACATGTAGCTCTGGGCTTCAAAGAATGAAACAAAACAGTAATTTCAATTTCATAAGTCCTCAGAGTGAAAACAACTGAGAATGTAGCCTTTTTCTGGCTGTTGTGTGTTCCAATCCCTGCTGGCCAATTAAGTTCTTTCAAAGCCCCAGCAAGGGCTTGAAGGTTAATTAAAATGTGTGATTTAGGGAAAAAGAGAAAAACCAAACTGAGGATGCTGTAAAGGCACACACTCTACCAGCTGCTTTGGAAGCGACATTTAATTAACCAGCAGTGAAGCAAGGCGCCTGCACCGTCCATCTCTGCACAGACACCGTGGCTGCAGGGCCAAGGTCTCAGTAGGTGATGTTTGCAAAGACAGCAGACAGGACGTCTCTCCATTCCCCACCCCCACTCTGTCCCCTCCTCTTATAGACAGGGATCCTGCTTTTTATTGTCTTTATTATCAAGACTCCTTCCCACAAATTGTGTAAGACTCCCTCCCACAAATCTTTCCCCACTGACTCTCTTCTAAAGCCCCACAGAGAAGATTTTCTCATCTCTTCTGTTCTCCCCTCTACACACAGCTTGCCCATCTATTTTCTGCTCTTCAGAGTGGCAACTACTTGGTTAATTAACTAATGGCCTGTTAGTATGTTAATCTGCTCTGGAAACACATACACCTTAACTGAAGAACGCGTAGGGCTTGAAAGACTATCACTGGAAAGGGGTGGCCAGCCTCAGAGGCACCCCCAGTGACCTCTGCCTCTTGGTAGGCACACCCATGTGTAATCCCCTCCCACATTTTACCAGGGTTGGTCTGGGTGATCAGTAACATATAACCATAGTAATACTTTGTCATTTCCAAAAGTAGGTTATTAAAAAAAGAAAAACTTCCATCTTAGGTTTTGTCTCTCTTACTAGTTCCTTAGTAGGAGCCCTATGGAGAGGCCTTCACGGCAAGGAAGTGAAGAGTCACATGTGTGAGCTTGGCAGTGGTCCCTTCAGCCCCAGTGAAGCCTCAGAGACTGCAGGCTTTATGGATTGCTTGGCTGTGACCTCATGAGAGATATTGGTCTAGAGCCACCCAGCTAAGTTGCTCCCAGATTGCTAACTCACAGAAACTGCGCCATACCCCATGGACTCTAGTCCATCAGACTCCTCTTTCCATGGAATTTTCCAAGCAAGAACTCTAGAGTGGGGTGCATTTCCTACTCCAGGGGATCTTCCTGATCCAGGGATCAAACCCACATCTCTTTTTGTCTCCTGCTTTGGCAGACGGGTTCTTTACCACTAGCGCCATCTGGGAAGCCCCAGAAGGAACTTTAAAACAGTAAAGGCCACAGTTAACATCATGGTAAAAACTGGACGCTTTTCCACCAAGTTCAGCAGCAAGCTAAGGATGTGTAGTCTCACTATTTCTATTCAACATGGTACAGGAAGTCCTAGCCACCACAATCAGTCAAGAAAAAGAAATAAAAGGAGTTCAAATTGGAAAAGAAAAAGTAAAGTTATCTCTGTTTACAGATAACATGATCCTGTATATAGATAACTTTAGACTCCAAACACACACACACACACACACACACACACACACATACACACGCACAAATGTATTAGAACTAATAAATTAATTCAGTAGAATTTTAAGATACAAAATTAATATAACAGGTGCATTTCTATGACTTTCAAGCATGATCAATGAGTGGCAGTGGGTTACTTTGATTAGTGGAAGATGTCACTGGATTGAACCTCAGATAAAGAAAGGCTGCCTTCCACCTATGGTATTTTATAACTGGTATTGGGTGCAGGTCTTATTTTTGGGGGAGAGGTGCAGGTGTTTTAAATAAAGCATTGGGTGATAGAAAGAACATGGACTTTAGAGTCAGGCAGAACTGAGTTTAAGTTCTCTTCCCAGTACTCCATAGTTTCTGACAGTGAGAAAGTCATTTTGCCTCCTTCGCTTCTCATCTGTAAAATGAGACTATTAATATTTACTCACAGACTTGTCAAAATGAGATGATATGGTGTATATGAATATAGAATGCTTAAAATTTAGTAGAGTTCCATAAAATTTTGCTGTGAATGGTGGCAATAGGAGGATAAGTAGTAACAGTAAAATCAAAAGTATTTATCAAGCACTCAAACCTTATGTAAGAATTCTTCCCTCTGAATGCCCAGACTTTTGAAGACACTACTCCTTTCTCAAATTTCTCAGAAGCTCTAAACAGAAGAGAGGGTGTGAGTATGTCAGTGTAGAGAGGGGGACATGGGTAACAAATACATCTACTCCCCATGGTGCTCTTGAATTTGGCCAAAGCCATGGTAGCTTCCATGGTTTGTGACTAAGAAGCAATATGGTAGGGTTGAAAATGCATGTTTTGGCACCAGATGCCTCTGGGTTCTAATGTATTCTCTGCAGCTTACCAGTGGTGTCATGTGGGTAATTTCTCTGAGCCCTGGATCACTCATCTATAGAATGGGAATGATGTCTAGCTCATTAGCTTATTGGAAGTGAGATAATATACATAGGTCTCCAAACACAGTTCCAGGAATCAGGAGAATGTTCACCAAATACTAATGTCCCTTCTTTCCAGTCTCTCATCTGAATCATTCAGAGCAACTCTAATAACTCCCAGGGATTTAAAAAGAACTCCAGGGTCTATTGCACGAGTCAAGAAAAATGAGAGGTGTATTATAACTCTTATGAACGTGCAATCACTTTTCAAGAAAGAGGAAATCAATCAATGTATGCCTTAAATTTCATGTTATTTTTTCCACCTCCAGATAATATTTAAAATACACATGATTCAAATAAATTTACAAAATTATTCAAACCACAGATGAAGCATATATGAATATTTAACTGTTATTGATAGACCAAGGACTAGCTCTATGAAAAAGATTTCAAGATGAAAGGGGACTTAGAGCACATGCAGGCTAAGTGTACACTCCACAGGGAAGTCCCACCTAGAACACCTGTTAGAGACAGAACAGTACTGGAATACCTGGATTCAAACCCCAGCTCTGCCACTCATTAGCTGTGTGATCATGGGCAACAAACTCTCTGAGCCTCAGTCTCCTAATCTCTAAAATGGGAATAATTGCAATACTTGACTTTTAGGGTTATTGTGAGAATTAATTATATCTATTGATACATATATCACTGTTGATACATATATCAACAGTGGGCTGGCCTGGTGATTCAGATGGTATAGAATCTTCCTGTAATACAGGAGACTCAAGTTTGATCCCTGAGTTGGGAAGATCCCCTGGAAAAGGGAATGGCTACCCAATCCAGTATTCTTGCCTAAAGAAGTCCATGGACAGAGGAGCCTGGTGGGCTGTAGTCGCATGGGGTCGCAAAGAGTCAGACACAACTAAGTGACTAACACTTTCATACCAACAGTGCCTATTTATACTAATACCTGGTAATGACTAAATATAAGTGGTCATTGCCAGTTTGAAGTAGCTATTGAGCTCTAGCTTGAACTTCAGGAAAACTCAGGAAACTTAGCCCCTGATAAGGCAGACCTTCCACTGTTTGATAGCATTGGTTCCATGTTCTGGGACAAAATAAAGCAAGGCTACTCTATCCAGACAGACCAGCCTCCTGATACTCAGGGGCAGCTAGGGCCATGCTCTGCACTGTGTCTCCTGTCATGAAGGATTTCCAGACCATCCAGTCCCTGGGTATCCTCCTCTAACTGCCCTCAGTTCATCAGTAATCTTTCTGGAGTGTGTCATGTAGAATTAACTCAGTACTACAGACTCTTGAGAGTCCCTTGGGCTGTAAGGAGATCCAACCAGTCCATTCTGAAGGAGATCAGCCCTGGGATTTCTTTGGAACGAATGATGTTAAAGCTGAAACTCCAGTACTTTGGCCACCTCACGTGAAGAGTTGACTCATTGGAAAAGACTCTGATGCTGGGAGGGATTGCGGGCAGGAGGAGAAGGGGATGACAGAGGATGAGATGGCTGGATGGCATCACTGACTTGATGGACGTGAGTCTGAGTGAACTCCGGGAGTTGGTGATGGACAGGGAGGCCTGGCGTGCTGCAATTCATGGGGTCACAGAGTTAGACACAACTGAGCGACTGAACTGAACTGAACTGAACAGATATGATTAGCATCAATTAAATGGGACTAAGATTTCCATTAACAAAGACTAACTCTGTACCTTTACTAAGACAGAATCACATTATGCTAGGGTTTTTTGTCTGTTTATTTTTGTTGTAGAATTATAAGATAAAGCTTGTGCTCCGTGTTCAGTTGCTTCAGTCATGTCCAACTGTTTGTGGCCCATGGACTGTAGCTGACCAGGGTCCTCTGTCCATGGAATTTTTCAGGCAAGAATACTGGAGTGGGTTTTTTCATTTCCTTCTCCAAGGGATCTTCCTGACCCCGGGATTGAACCTGCGTCTCTTGCCTCTCCTACATTGGCAAGCGGATTCTTTACCACTAGTGCCACCTGAGAAGCCCCAAATCAAACTTGTTTAGTAGTGAATATGGGTCTTTATCTCCTGGATTTTACCTTATTACTGTGATTCCGGTATTATAGCTATTCTATTCTAGTACTTTGAATTTTTTCTGTTTTTCCCACTTTTGTGTCAGCTACAAAGCTACAAATCAACAAGGAGCCTTCATCCAAGTCATGTAGAAAAGGGTTTTTTCTTATACAGCTGCTAGTAAGCAAGGAGCACCCCCTGTCTCAGTGTGTGAAACAGGGTAATGTGATGGGCATCTTTTGGATCCAACATGACCATGGATGGTGTGGCCTCGAGGGATGCAAGCTTTGCAAGAAGACAAAAGCTACTGAGCACAGCAAAATGAGTCAATCAATAGATCATTAAGGAGAGGCCCAGAAGAAGAAAAATCCAGATTAAAATTCACATTGAGCAAGACATGACCAATACTAGATACTCTGGAGAAAAAAAAATTTTTTTGAGAAAGGTAACTGTATTCCTAAACAGGGTAGGAAAATAAGTTATTCAAAAGAGGAAACATTCAGAGACTTCCCTGGTGGTCCAGTGGCTAAGATTCTGCCCTCCCAACGGAGCAGGCCCTGGTTCTATCCCTGGTCAGGAACTAGATTCCACCTTCTGCAACTAAGAGTTTATATGCTGCAATTAAAAAAAAGATCTTGAATGCTGCAACGAAAATCAAAGATCCCCATGCTGCAACTAGGACATGCCCAGCCAAATAAATAAATACTTAGAAAGAGGAACTATTCAATAGAAACTTCAGTTAGTTCACAGTACAAGCAGACTCTTTCCTTGAAACTTTGAGGCAAAAGGCTTTCTTAACTCAGTAAAGCCTTTCAGATCACATGATTTACACCTTTCACAAATGCAAGTAACAAATAACTAAGAGATACAAAAGGACACTAACTCCTTAACCTGAGGAATTTGCTTTAGAATTGGGAGAGTGAATGAAAACCTGTAAAAAGAACATAGCAATATTAAACAGCAACAAGAAGCTATGGGAAAAAATAAAAGGAAAATGGAAAGTAAACCAAAACATTATTGAGAGCCTACTGTATGCTAAGTGCTTTCCACACATGTTCTCTTTCATTCCTTCCCAAGACTCCTTAGTGTAAATAATCCATCTTTTTTTATAGATGAGAGAAGTAATTTTCTCGAGACTTACAGGTAATCAGAAGCCAAATGTGACTCAAACCAGATTTGCCAGACTAAACTACGCTCCCTCAGTGCAACACTTTGCCTCCTTGGGTTTTAGTCTATTTTGGAGAATGTAGACACATACAAATTGAAGAAAACAAATTATGCCAGTGATCACTGAGTCGATCATTGACAATATTGATAACTTTTGTAGCATGGATTAGAACTTGTTTTGAAGTTCAAAAGCAAAGAAAACCTAAGAAATCTAGAGATGTCAGAGAAGGTGACTTCATAGAAAGGTTGAATAACTGAGTTCTATACTCACTTAAAGGGTGAGTGTAGACCTTGAGTGGTTGCGGGGAGAGGGTAAGGACAACAGAAGACATCGTAGGAAGATAAGGGAGCCATTTCTTAAGAAAACGTGTTAGGACCTAGTGTGGCACATGACATGGAGTGTGAAGGACAGAGAAGGGAAAATGACAAGTGCAAAGTATAAGGGTGGTCCCGCTGACAAGGGTCAACAGAAAGTAAAGAGAAAAGGTGTTTTAGGTGAAAGAAGATAAATTCTTCTCAGAATTGCTGAATTTAAGATGACAGGGAAGCACACAAACTAAACTCTGAGTAGAGGAAACAGACTAATACTAGTGAGAAAATGGGGCTTGAAATGCATATCTGAAGGGTACTTTACCACTGAGGTGATAATTGCATTTAAAGACATTATTAATGAAGACCAGACCATAGTGCAAGCAACAAGGGAATTGCTGAAAATCCACAGTTACACACAGAGGATCCAGTGAAAGGTCACTGGAGTTCAGAACAGTATAGAGTCACAAAAGCCAGAGTGGAAGAGAGTCTCAGGCATGGCACCCTGAATGACTGGCTTCAATTCCCTGCATGCAGCCTCATTAGAAGCAAATGTACCATTCCTGCCCATGGCTTTGGGTTTACCCAAATGACTTGTTCTGAGCAACAGTGGGAAAAAGTGACACGGTTCCAGCTCCAAGACTCTAAGAAGCTTTCCATGTTTCCACTTAGCTTCCTGTGTCTCTACCATTACCGTGAGAAGAACAGGCCCCAGCTTGCTCACTGATTATGGGAAGAGGATAGGAGAAACGTGGGAAAGAGCCTCCCTGGCTGAACCTAAGTGTACAGCAGGGCTATGCCAGCAGCCATAGCCCGAAGCAAGAGACACCAGCCAAAGCCATCCTTTATCAGACAAACACTTAACAAGCTGCAAACCTGTATGAGCAATAACATCTGATGGTTGTTTTAGATCAATGAATTTGGGGTTGGTTTGTTATGCAGCTATGGCTAAGCATCAGGATTGCTGACCTGAGAAAATATGTCAGAGATGATAAAGAGAAAAGGACTACTGAGCCTGGAAACAGGGCAGCCCATAGAGATTTTTAAGAATAAATGATGTTGTAGTTTGTAGTATTTCTCTGAATATGAAACACAATTGCAGTAGGCTGGCAGTGTATGAAGACTAGCTTTTGAGAGGGACAGGGAGCTGAATCTGAATATACCATCAGATTCTGAACATATTGCCGGCTGAATACAAATTGTTGTTGCAGGCTGGATTACCTGATGACAGAGCTTTCTTAATAAGCTCTCTTGAATAAAAAGTGTATGTTCTCCTGAATCAGTGCTGTAGGTATAGAATTATTTAGACATGCAGAAATGTTATCATTTAAGAGCATATGGTCTGAAATGACTCTAAAGGAATATCCTGTGATGTGCAATGAAAACTGGTGTGACTCTCAAAAAAAAAAAAAAAAAATGATGTTTCAGGAAAACCACAAGTCCCAAAACTAGATTTCAAGGGATAAATAACAGTGGGAAGAAGCAGGAAATGTACTCATAAGTAGAGATCACTTAGCTGAGAAGCTTTAAGGTTAAAATAAAAAGGATAACTATTAGCAAGATACTCAAATATCATATCCCAGAGTGACTTGTGCACATCTGGAAGCACAGGGAAGGAATTCATGGAGGTGGGGGGGTGGAGGGGTAAGAAGGCTGATGATGGTGGAGGATGAGAGCCTCATTGTAGAAGGAAGGGTGCCCAGAAATCAGAGGGAATGGTGTGCAGCACAGAGTGTAAAATGATTCTGCACTCTCCAAGGTGACACGATGAAGGAACTGAAGTCAGGTTCTGAATCAATAGACCATAGATGGGAGGAGTATTTTTTCAGTGAAATTCTTAGATTGTAACTTGATAGCAATGATGAGGGTGTGAAAAAGTATTGCACACTTGCTTGTGTTTTCTTTACATTGAATAGGATTCTGTAGAGTCAAATATCTAACCAAGAGATACATCCAAAGACTTCTTCAGTTTCTGAAGAGAAAGAGTTTGACTCTACATAAAATTCAAGTCCATGGCTTTGAGTGTCTTTAGGTGCTTCTAAGTGACCAATCATGATGTCAAATGGGGAAGTGGAAGTTCATGGGATCACTATGTGAGGAGGGAAGCATGTTGTCTTGGAGAGAAGTATGATGCACTGATGCTCCAAGATGTCACTGAATCATTCTAGGCTAACGAGAGTGCTACTATCTTCGTGTTCCTATGACCCAGGAGGTCATGAGATTTCCTTTCACTGGCCTGACTTCCCAATTTCCAGCCAAATAAATGAATGTCTCTGTCTGAAGGCCTTTCAAAATGACATAATAGGGCTACAAAAAAAGGCCTGAGAGCAATTCATGGATGAGGATGGTTCTATTTTTGAACACTGATTTGCAGCGGTGTGCCCCAAACTAGCTGAGACTGATATGTCAGAGCCACCTGAGTGAGCAAAATGGAATAGGATCTATTCCTGGCAGGGCAGCTGTTGACTCGCCAGGAGAGGTAGTGAGCACCCCAGCAACTGTGCCGTCACTGCATGCTGTCCTGCCTCATTTCTGCTCTAATGGTGAGTCAGGATGATATTTACTCTGCCTGCTCTGACCCCAGTGGAGTGTCATCAAGGCCGCCCTTCCCTCCCAGGCTGCGTCTGGACTGTCAGGGAAACTCTGAGGCCTGCATACTCGGAGCCACTGGCCTACTGGCTGCAGGCACACCAGAAAGCAACCAAAGCCAAGGTTATTTCAGGGCACCTGTCAGCGGGTAGGATCACCGGCGGGAAAGGATTAGTACAAGAGGGTGGAGGGAAGCATCTTCTGGGTCTTCCAGTGAAGGAAAAACAAGTGACACTGCACTCTGAGGACAAGGGCACCAGCACCTGGCCTGCTCCCAGACACTCATTCTGGGGCATGTCTGGAAATGCTACGTGAAGCAGGGAAGAAGCAGGCAGGGTGGATCTAGGGACGTTATCCAAGACACTCTCTACTCCCCTAGGTTCAGATTTTAAAGTTGGCCGTTACAGTATGTCAGGAGATTTATGATCAGTGTGATAGACTCTAGCCACCGTAAACTCCTCAGTCAGTGAACAAACAAACTGTGCTAGATACTGTTGGTTGAAAATCAGACCCTTCCTACCTGTCTAAGTTCTCCTCTGTACTGCAGGGATGAGAAGCTCAAATTCCACAGTGCCTAAGCTCCCTGGCCAGGAGACCCAGTTAGGTTTGGCCAGCATTTTGAGATTTTGAAGACAGAAGAGAAGAGCCAGTTGTTCCCCAAGCGGCAGCTGCAGACCAGGATGTGGGTATCAGCAGATGACAGACACAGTAAGGATTTTTCCCTAGGCTTCCATGCATCCTCCTGGGAGCCATCCGCTTCTCCATGTGAAGTCATGGTGATGGCTTCTTGCGAGCCTGTTCTTCCTGGTTCTTGTGTTGAAATCTTGCTTGCCTTTACTCCCTCAGTCTCCCAACTGAAGGCTCCAGTTATGCCAACTCCATTTCTTCTTATTCAACCTCTTCCTACTTCAGATACCTGGGGAGTCTTCTGTTTTTACCGACAAAACCTGACTCATACACTCATTAGAATCATATATATTCATTCATATACTCATTAGAATCTTCATGCTTCTAATTAAAGAAGGCTTGCACATATTGACATCTCTGGCTTTTTTTGACCCAAACTAAGCAATGGCACCCCACTCCAGTACTCTTGCCGGGAAAATCCCATGGACAGAGGAGCCTGGTGGGCTGCAGTCCATGGGGTCGCTAAGAGTTGGACATGACTGGGTGACTTCACTTTCACTTTTCTCTTTCATGCACTGGAGAAGGAAATGGCAACTCACTCCAGTATTCTTGCCTGGAGAATCCTGGGGACAGTGGAGCCTGGTGGGCTGCCATCTATGGGGTCACATAGAGTCGGACACGACTGAAGCGACTTAGCGGCAGCAGCAGGCCCCAGCAAGCCACACCCTCATCTGAGTTGTAAAACACAGAATGAAGGGAAACTGCTAGCTAGTTTTGAGCATGTGTGGCTTTTATGCTAAGGAGAAAAGAAAACTTGTTTTTAAAACAACAGAACTTTAATAGGTACTCCACCAAAGAAGATATACAGATGGCAAATACGCCTATGAAAAGATGCCTCACATCATATGCCATCAGGGAAACCCAAATTAAAACAAGATACCATCCCACTTATTAGAATGACAAAATTCAGAATCATGATAACACCAAATTGCTGGCAAGGATGCAAAGCAACAGGAACTCTCATTCACTGCAGACGGAAATGCAAAATGATATAACCACTTCAGAAGACAGTGGTCATTTCTTACAAAACCAAACATATGCTCCAGCACTCATACTCTTTAGCATTTACTAGAAGGAGTTGAAAACTCATATCCACATTAAAATATGCATACAGATGTTTAGAGCAGCTTTATTCAAAATTGCCCAAACTTGGAAGCAACCAAGATGTTGTACAGTAGGTGAAATGATAAACTATGAGATATCCAGACAACGAAATGTTATTTGCTATTAAAAAAGAAATGAGCTACAAAGGCATAGAAAGCCATGGAGGAGCCTTAAAGGCATACTAGTAAGTGAAAGAAGCTAGTGTGAAAATACTAATCTGTATGATTCCAACTATATGACATTCTGGAAAAAGCAAAACTATCAAGACAGTAAAAAGATCAGTGGGTTGCCAGGGGTTGTGGGGAGGGAGGAATGAATGAGCAAAGCAGAAAAACTTTTAGGGCAGTGAAAATACTCTGTATGTACTATAATGGTGGACATACATCTTTGTATACAATTTTTTGAAACCCATAGAATGTACAGAACCAAGAATGAAACTTTATATAAACTATAGACTTTGGAAAATAATGATGCATCAGTATAGGTTCATCAATTGTAAAAATATACCACTCTGGTGGGGCATGCTGATGGTGGAGGGGGGAGCTATGTATGGGTGGGGTCAAGGTGGAAATGGAAACCTCAGAACCTTCTATTCAATACTGCTGTGAACCTAGAACTGCTCTTAAAAATAAAGACTATTAAAGTATAGAGCATAAGAAAACACGGACCCAGGATTCATTCTCTCCCTGAAAGCCATAGTGCACTATGTTTCCCACTGGCCAACTACTCCTCAAATATAACCTATTGACTTCTTGCCTTTGGTCTGTAAACACCATTTGCAACCTGGCTTATAAAACGATTATGAGTTCTACACCAAGCTCTTATTGCAATTTTCTGCAAACTGCAAAATAAGGGCTTAGTCCCCCAGATGATGACAAGATGATGTCAGATTGAACGAGAGGAAAGAGGCCAGATAAATAATAATAACTGAAAGCTAAGAGAGAAAATGCATGTAATTTGGCTGAGATGGTTTCCCTGGGAAGAACGGCCACTAGATACTGGAGAATGTCTCATGGAGGGGGCTCCAGCACAAGGAGACCATGAGAGTTCCCGGGGCTGTGCTCCAGATCCAGCGAGCTGAAGAAGACGTCAAGACAGAGGCTCTCTGTTCCCAGAGGCACTCTTTATTTTTTTCCATCAATTTGTTTATTTGTCTTTATTTTTTGTTTTATTTTAATTGGAGGCTAATTACTTTACAATATTGTATTGGTTTTGCCATACATCAACATGAATCTGCCACGGGTGTACCCATGTTCCCCATCCTGAACCCCCCTCCCACCTCCCTCCCCACACCATCCCTCTGGGTCATCCCAGTGCACCAGCCCCGAGCACCCTGTGTCATGCATCAAACCTGGACTGGCGATTCATTTCACATATGATATTATACATGCTTCAATCCCATTCTCCCAAATCATCCCACCCTCTTCCTCTCCCACAGAGTCCAAATGACTGTTCTATACATCTGTGTCTCTTTTGCTGTCTCACATACAGGATTATCTTTACCATCTTTCTAAATTCCATATATATGTGTTAGTATACTGTATTGGTTTTTTCTTTCTGGCTTACTTCACTCTGTATAATCAGCTCCAGTTTCATCCACCTCACTAGAACTGATTCAAACGTATTCTTTTTAATGGCTGAGTAATACTCCATTGTGTATATGTACCATAGCTTTCTTATCCATTCATCTGCTGATGGACATCTAGGTTGCTTCCACATCCTGGCTATTATAAACAGTGCTGCAACGAACATTGGGGTACACGTGTCTCTTTCAATTCTGGTTTCCTCGGTGTGTATGCCCAGCAGTGGGATTGCTGGGTCATATGGAAGTTCTATTTCCAATTTTTAAAGGAATCTCCACACTGTTCTCCATAGTGGCTGTACTAGTTTGCATTCCATCAACAGTGTAAGAGGGCTCCCTTTTCTCCACACCCTCTCCAGCATTTATTGTTTGTAGACATTTGGCAGAGCTGCACACAAACACCGCACTGAGACAGCTTCGTCCAAGCCGGCTGCCAGCACAAACAAACCGCTGAAACCTGAAGGAGATGGTAAAGAAAAGACGAGAAGGGGATAGAGCGGAGCGGGGAGGGAAGGAGGGGAAAAAGGAAAGGGAAAGGAGACATAGGCTAGCTATCTCAGGTACTAGTCGGGGGCTGTGAGGAAGAAAAATCCCCAAAAAAACACTGGGAAACAAAAGAGCGAAAATATCTGAATTTCATTAACTAAACTCAGCCAGGACTAACACAAACAGGAATTCCAACCTGACTTCAGAAACACTTTTAACTGAAAGGATGAGAGTGGTTATTACAGATTTTATTTGCTGTTTGGTTCCA
Organism: Bos indicus x Bos taurus; assembly: GCF_003369695.1. Lineage (NCBI taxonomy): Eukaryota > Metazoa > Chordata > Mammalia > Artiodactyla > Bovidae > Bos > Bos indicus x Bos taurus. Next base: position 55,863,142 of record NC_040076.1, on the reverse strand, counting down.
TAAAATCTTTTCCTTGATAAGCTTCTCACCTAAAGCCTCATTTAGGAAAATATCACATTGTCATTAAAAAAAAATAATCTTTTAGCTCTATGTAGGTATGAAAAATGTACAGCAGAATTCACAGGGCTGTTAACACACCAACATCCTAAATTTTGAAAAGACACTCCTGGCTCTAACAGCTCACTTTGTCAAGCCCCTCCTCTCCACCCCCAAACCACCCCCTGCTATATACACACAGTACCCACAGGGCACAGCACACCCCATCACTGCTCCCATGGCTCTGGGCCTTACATATTTAAACATCCACACACAAGCTTCTTACCCTCAGCTACTTCAGTGGTTGACACACGTTGAATGGGTTGTTCAGTATGGGCACAATCTTGGCCTCAGCTACTGTGTTCATGGCCTGATTTGAGAAGCACCAAAAGCCCTCTGTGGAGAAGTGTGGTCTGCTCATCTTCTAAGTTTCTTGCTTTTCAGGTAGGAGCATGGACCACAGCCTTAGCATCACCTGTTGTTATTTAGTCACTAAGTCGCATCAGACTCTTTTGTAACCCCATGGACTGTAGTGCACCAGGCTCCTCTGTCCATGGGATTTCCCAGGCAAGAATACCGGAGTGGCTTGCCATTCCCTTTTCCTGGGGTTCTTCCCAACCCAGGGATCAAATGTGAGTCTCCTGTATTGCAGGCAGATTCTTTACCATCTAAGCCAGCAGAGAAGCCCTTGTGAACACACCTTATACGCTCTAAATGCAGTCATCCAGATGGAACAGGAATCTGCCTGCAATGCAGGAGACCCCAGTTCAATTCTTGGGTTGGGAAGATTCTCTGGAGAAGAGATAGGCTACCCTATCCAGCATTCTTGGGCTTCCCTTGTGGCTCAGCTGGTAAAGAGTCTGACTGCAATGTGAGAGACTTGGGTTCAGTCCCTGGGTTGGGAAGATCCCCTGGAGAAGGGTACGGCTACCCAATCCAGTACTCTGGCCTGGAGAATTCCATGGACTGTAGTCTATGGGGTTGCAAAGAGTCGGGCATGACTTTCACTTTCATTTCACTTTCAGATGGAACTCAGTAAGTTTGAAGATCACCCGAGTCTGCCATGTATTATGTCAAAAACCATGGGTTCTTCTTCCCTGTGGTACTTTCCTCTATGACAGTGAGTGTGGACAGGACGCACTGCCACACGCAGCTGTATTTGCTGGCGCAGTTGCGGTCACATGGAACAAGCACAGAATGCGGAGTCAGGATACATAGGGTTGAGGTTTTCACCCACATCTTAGCCGTACGACTAAGTCCAGTTTCACTTTTCAGCCTCAGTTTCCTTTACTGTAAAAATAGTAGCCCTTCTATGTATACCACAAACAATTGTGAGGATAAGTGAATATAAGGTAAGGTGTAGGTGTAATAAAAGGTGTAAACTATTACATACTCCAAATGCTGCAGGTTGTCATCCTTGTATCTATTAAACATGCCCTCACATAGTTGTTGATTGGGTACTAGGAACATAGATAATTATAGAGCATCCAATTTTGAAATAAATTCCCTATTGATTGCCTCCTCTAGGGCAGAACAATTTTTAAGGTTTGGTGAGCGGGGCTGTACTGTCAGATATCAAGTATAATATATATAAATGCCCCTCTGATGGAGAACGTGCCCCTGTGTGGACTGTTTATGCAGTGGGAAAAGGCTGGTGAAGGCAAATTCAGATTAGAGCGAAGTTAAGAACATGACTTTGGGGACAGAAGTCGATGTGAGATTATTTGGCCTGCAATTCACTCTATTTTCCTTCTTGAACCCCAGTTTCCCCATCTGTGAAATAAACCACTGCCTGGAACTGTCGTGAGACTTCCAAGAGAAGATGCGTACGGTTAGCACTATAGTTGATCCACAGTCTACCCTCATTAATCTGTAACTGTTTCCATCATTATCTCAGCTCAGCAGAAGCCTGCCTCATCATCCTGGGAGAGGCAGGAGCTTTGGTGAAGTTTCAAAGAGACCTGGCCATTCATCTTGTTTGGGGGGTCTGTGTGGAGGCTGTTGGCAGGTTTGTTTAGCAGGGACAGGCCCTCAGCTGGCACTGTTTGATAACTTCAAGCCGTCTAGTCACATTCTGCTGGACAGACGCATTATTGCTGAAGAGCAAGAGAAGCAGCTCACAAGATTGATGGCTCTTTCCAGTATGGGCAGCTCCCGTGGGGCTCCCCTCTCAGAGTCTGGCCTCCCAGGGAGAACCTTTCTGCTTCATCGACTTGGGCAGATTGAGTCCTGCCCCATGAGTTCCCATCCCTGACGGGCAGTCTATGAGTTTATGATAGCCAGTGTCATTATTCCAGCTGGGTATTCATAAGAAACCCTATCAGCCCAGCAGATCTCAAATTGCTTTCTATAACTTCTCCTCTTCTGAGAAGCCTTTTCTTGGAATGATGTAACCCCTGGGTGACAGTGGGAACACCGGAGGGGATGGCACAGGGCCAGAGCAGTGACAGCGAGCTGGTGTTTATAGTTGTAACTGACTGTGCCTTGGATGGCAGAGGCCAGAGGATTAACTGTCTGGGTTTATCGGAGACTATGGGGTAGTCTTGGATGCAGAACTTTAGCCAGATTATTGAGAAAGAGAAAGTGTCAGTCAGTCAGTCGTGTCCAACTCTTTGCAACCCTCTGTCCACGGGATTCTCCAGGCAAGAATACTGGAGTGGGCTGCCATTTCCTTCTCCAGGGGATCTTTCCAACCCAGGGATCGAACCTGGGTCTCCTGCACTGCAGGCAGATGCTTTACCATTTGAGCCATCAGGTAAACCCATTTTCAGGAAAACCTCAGGTTTAAACCCTGAAAATGGGTTTAAGGAAAACCTGAAACACCAGAATAACTATTAGATTATTGAGAAGTCTAGACAATAGATCTCATTCTTGGACCAAAAAGGTAGAGCAGTGCTTTTCAAAATTTAATGTGCGTGGAGTCGCCTGGAGATCTTGATAAAATGAAGGTTCTGATTCAGCAGGTCTGAGGTGGGACCTAATAGTCCTCATGTCTAAGAAGCTCCTGGGTGATGGTGATGCTGTCAATTCTTGGACCACTCCTTAGTGGACCTCTAGGAGGCTTGGGAAAGGCTTGGCTTGGCCACCTGGACACATCTCTTCTCAGACATTATTCTTTGAACTTCAGTTTCCTTGTATGCTCGAACCCTATCCCCCTGCAGATAAAACTCACTGTCCAGGTTACTGATAATTCTGTGTTCCTAATCCCTAATCTTCAGTCTTCCAATGCAGCCCCTCCTACTTACCAACTCTTATCTTTTCCTATTTATGCCAGTGCTCACAGCCTCCAGCAGGGGGCACACAGTCATACTCAACAGATGCCAGTTTCCTCTTCCCACTCCTCATACCTTCATTAGTGCTGATTCTAAGCCTCATTAAAACCCTTCGCCTCCTCAACCTTATCCATTTCATCCATTTCACCCATTCCAATGTAAATGTGGATGATTTGGGCCTGGGTGTGCCTAAGGACATTTAGTCACAAACGTTCCCCTTCTAGCTGCAGGCTTTTCAACTATGGTAGGCAGAAATCTAAGATGGTAGAAAGGATTCCTGTCCCTTGGTGTGTGTATATCAGTATACCATCTCCCAGTAATTCAAACAAACACTAATCTAGGTGCTGTTATGAATGGATTTTGCAGATGTATGACTCAATGGACATGAGTTTGAGCAAACTCCAGAAGATGGTGAAGGACAGGGAAGCCTGGCATGCTGCAGTCCATGGGGTCACAAAGAGTCGGACATGACTGAATGACTGAGCAGCAAACAACAAACTAGTTTCCCTAACCTGTTGACTTTTAAGATAGGAAGGTGATTCTTAGCAGGCCAGACCTAATTAGATAAACTCTTCAAAGACTGGACCCTCCTTGGTGTGAGAGATTAGAACTGTGAGAGTGATCCGATATGGGGAAAGATTCTCCATTGTTGGATAGAGGGTGCCATATGACAAGGGATTGACTACAGGGGACTCTAGAAGCTGAGAGTGGGTGACAGTCAGCAAGGGAATAAAGATCTCAGTCCTTCAGTGCAAGGAATAAAATTTGGCCAACCACCTGAATGCACTTATCATCAGATTCTACCCCAAAGCCTCCAAGTAAGAACGTAGACCAGTCAGCACCTTGGTTTAGCTTGTGAAACCATTGAGCAGAGGAGCCAGTTAATCTATGCCTGGACTTGTGGCATAATCATAGAAATTACAGGTGATATATAGCATTGTTTTAAGACACCAAATTTGTGGCAATTTGTTTTGCGACAATAGAAAATGAACACCCTAATATACTCTCTCACATTACAATAGCAGAAGAACAAATGACCACCAGTCCATTTGGCTGAACTTTCTCTTCCCCCAGGAATCGGAGCACTCTGGGGCAAAGTATAAGTGAAGTGACAGGCACACAGTATCTAAACGAAATGCTTACTGAAGTTGAGAACCATGATTTCTCTCTGATTTCACCCCTCAGCATTATTTTCCTCATTTCCCCTATTCTAGCCATATTGGCCTCTTTGCTTTTCCTCAAATACATCAAGTGTGTATCTGCCTCAGGACCTTTGCACATGCAGATCCCTCTGCCTACAGCACTCTCCTCCAGGTGGCTCCGTGATTCCTCCCCTCCCATGCTGCAGGTCTCCACTCACATGCCTCCTTATCACTCATGTTTATCATGTGCATGATTCGTCCCCAGTACTATTTAAAATAGCCACAGGGCTTCCCCCGTGGCTCAGTGGTAAAGAACTTGCTGCCAATGCAGGAGATAGAGGAGATGCAGGTTCAATTCCTGAGCTGGGAAGATCCCCTAGGGTCACAAAAGAGTCGGGCACAATTTAGCAGCTAAACAACAACGACCACCACCTTTCCTCATCAATACCCACCAACATTCACACACATTCCGCATCCCTACACCCCTGTTTTATCGTTTCTCCCTGCTTTTTTGTCTCTTTCAAGCAGCTATTAACATCTACGTAATTTATTTCTTTATATCTTGCATCCTTTCACTGGACCATAAATTCTGGGAAAGCAGAGAATTTGCCTATTTGTTCATTCCTACAGTTCCGATGCCAAGCAGAGAGCTGACATGTAGTAGGCATCAGGAAATACTGAAAAATAAGTAGCTATTGTAAGTTGTGACATAGCAAAACCTTCTATATAAGAAAATAACCACAATTAGCCAGGTAAATGCACAAATAGACTACAACACATAAAGCATTCTGACTTCAAATCCCTTTATAAATTCCTTCTATAATATTTATAACTTTGAGTTTCTGTACCTAAAAATGCATAGGTGTCTATGAACTGTCACATGTATTTGTGGGCACACATTCATACACAGACATATACAAATATGCACACACACAAAGCTTAATAAGGGGTACAAATAGTGTGCACCATAAATGTGTTTTGGGGGGGAGGGAATTAATTCCGTGTGAACCCTGGAGAGCATGGCACCACTGCTTGAGCACAAAGAACAAGGCTCTTCTCCTGCAAGGACAGTGGTCCTAGTAACCATGTTTCTTCAAATATCCACCTGACCAACTCAGCGTAACTTGATGAAACAACCAAATCTCTGTCGTCAGGCAGAAAGACAGAGAAGGCATATTGAGCCTAAAAGGTGTTTTGACTGTTTCACAATGGCCTAACTTTAGTGCTAATGGGTTAATTTCCAGGTTGCACATCCTCACTCCTTAAATTGCACTTAGCGTAACTGATGCCAGGTTAATCACTGTGCCAGCCAAGGGAAGTGTCCACAGGGCAGGAACCACATGCTGTTCTACCTGTGTTTAAAAAATGTCACTCCTCTCTGAAGAAACAATGCTGTCTGAAAATAGTACTGAGTCTCAAATGAGACCTTAGAGAAAAAGAAAGCAAGAAGCACAAAGGGGGAAAGAGACAAAACTCACCACTGTCTAAGAATTAAGATGAATATTAAAGTGTTTATTTTTTTCTTCCTTATATCGTTAACTTCTGAAAATAGAATGATGTATATTATTTTATAACTACTGACAATATAGTATTATGTAAAAAATGTATTACATGGAAAGTACTCCCAATTTTAATCGGGACTTGTCTATTTGGGCCACTATAACAGATAACCATAGACTGGGTGGCTTAAAAGCAACAGAAATTTGTTTCTCACAATTCTAATTTTCAAGAATTTCAAGATGAAGGCACTAGCAGAATTGGACTTTGTGAGGATCAGTTTCCCAGTTCAAAACTGGCTTGCTCTCACTGGGTCCTCACACAGTGGGACGGGGGAGTTCTGTGGGTTTTCTATTATAAGGACACTGACCCCATTCATGAGGACTCTGCCCTCTTGATCCAATCACCCTCAAAGGTCTTACCTCCTAATATCATCACATTGGGGGTAGACTTCAACATATAAATGCTGTAGGGACACAGACATCAGTCTGGGGCAGGACTACAGAAAACTGGAGGGTTCCAATGATGCATGTACTATGCTCAGTCTTGACCAACTCTCTGTGACCCTATGGACTGCAGCCCTCCAGGATTCTCTGTCCAAGGGATTCTCCAGGCAAGAATACTGAAGTGGGTTGCCATGACCTTCTCCAGGGGATCTTCCTGACCCAGGGACAGAATCTATGTCTCTTAGGTCTCTGGCATCGGCAGGCAGGTTCTTTACCACCAGCCATCTGGAAAGTCCCTCCAAGGATGTATACTCAAATGTTAAGAGTAGATAACCTCTAAACAGTGAGATTAGTGTTAAATCTTATTCCTGCCTCCTCTCTTTTGTATTATTTTCTTAATTTTTGACAGTGAGCATCAGCTACCTTTCTAATTTAAAACCAAGTGGGTTAATTTTCTTAAAATTACTACCATCCTGTGTCTGTAATAACTAAGCATTTTTCTGCTTGCCTTGAAAAGTGAAAGTTAGTTGCACAGTTGCGTCTGACTCTTTGCGATCCCATGGACTGTAGCCCACCGGGTTCTTCTGTCCATGGAATTCTCCAGGCAAGAGTACTGGAGTGGGTTGCCATCTCCTTCTCCAGGGAATCTTCCCAACCCGGGGATCGAACCCAGGTCTCCTGCATTGCAGGCAGATTCTATATCAATTGAGCTACTAGGGAAGCCTTGTTTGCCTTGAGTTCATCTTAAACAGATTCCATCTCAGATTCCTGGCATTATATATATTAAGAAGCGGAAAGGAGAAGGCAATGGCACCCCACTCCAGTACTCTTGCCTGGAAAATCCCAGGGACGGAGGAGCCCGGTAGGCTGCAGTCCATTGGGGTCGATAGGAGTTCGACACGACTGAGCGACTTCACTTTCATTTTTCACTTTCATGCATTGGAGAAGGAAATGGCAACCCACTCCAGTGTTCTTGCCTGGAGAATCCCAGGGACGGGGGAGCCTGGTGGGCTGCCGTCTCTGGGGTGGCACAGAGTCGGACACGACTGAAGCGACTTAGCAGCAGCAGCAGCAGCAGCAAAGGTTTTGTCTTGAAGAGGTAAAGAGAGTGCTTTCTGTATGGTGTCACCTCTTAGAAGGAATCTTGGCATTTTACCTTTCCCTAAGATTTCCCCTTCACTAGTGGAAGCAGGGGAATTAAGGGGATCTGCTCTCCTGGCCTAACACTCATTTGAATGCAGAGCCGAGTGGCCTTGGAAGTCACCAAGCACCACCCTCTTTCACAGGGGAGGAAACAAGAGTTCCTGAAAGAGGAAAGGGTTTACTCAAGATCACAACATGTTGGCGACATCATAGTAAACCCGGGTCTGGAACTCAGTGAGAACCTGTGTTCTCTCCGCTCTCTACTTACTTACTCCCTATACTCAGATATGGGATCCTTGAGAATTCTCAGCATAGTGCCTTGCATAGACCCCAACAAATGAAGGTTGGAAGAATAGAAAAATTAATTTTACAAGTCTGGAACATTAATGATCAATACCTAACATGGAGGGAAAAAAAAAGAGGTTCTTAAAACAAATACCAGTTCCTTTTCTTAACTTGACAGAAGAAAAAAAAAGCAGAGACAAAACTGCCTTAAAAGTAGAACATCCACCTGTGGGCCACCCATGGTGGCAGCAGGTGTCTGGATCTGTCCCCAGAGAGAAAGTTAAGATGACTCTGGAGATGGAAACGCATAGGGAGGCCTGCACACTTCCATCTTTGGGTTTAAGAGGTCCCAAGACCTCAGGAGAAAATGTAAAAATGTATACCTCTTCCTGATGGGGAAAGAGAAAGCCTCACCCAGCGGCCGCAAGGGAGTTCTGGTAAGTGATTGATCGAGAAGCCTCCAAAACCCAACGGGACATCCCTCAGCTCAGCAAAACCGATGTGGCTCACACTTGACAAACTTCAGGTATTAAAGGAAGGTTATTTAAATGCACCCTGGAGGCAGCAAAAGGAACAAAAAGAACATTTAGTCCCCAGAGTAAGGACAGTTTTAGAAGCGAAGAGAACATTTTCAGGATTTAGTACGGCTTACCAATAACGATGCACAGGCTTCTCCAATGACAGGCGGCACATAAAATGCAGGGCTTGCTTTTCTTCTGTCATTGTCCTGTCATTTGAACCAGCTAGATTCTCCTAAGTAGCTTGGCTTACTCTGAGAGGCACAGTCATTTCATACGACTCAGTAAACCACACCACTCTCAGAACGGCAGCTGCCAGAGTTGATGGAAATTTCTCTATCATCTCCATTTTGAGGGTTTCTAATGCTAATTTTCATATTTTCCCATCTAGAGATGCTTTCTGTGAAGATTCCAAATTGTCTCTTTTAAAAAAATTTTTACTTATGTATTCATTTTTCGCTGTGCGGGGTCTTCGTTGCTGTGGGCTTTCTCTAGTTGCAGTGAGCAAGCGCGGTGCACAAGCTTCTCGTTGCAGTGGCTTCTCGTTGTGGAGCATGGGCTCTAAAGCACAGGCTTCAACAGTTGTGGCACATGTGCTTAGCTGCTCCACGGTATACAGGATCCTTCCAGACCAGGGCCTGAACCCGTGTCTCCTGCTTTGGCAGGCAGATTATTTACCATTGAGCCACCAGAGAAGTCCTCCTGATTGTCTTTTCAACCTCAATCTTTGGCTCAGGTGAACCGTAATGCAAACATGATAACCATGGTATGCCAGGCATCCCTTCTTAGAATGTTTTCTCACCCAATTATAAGATTAGGGATTCAAACTGTCTTGATGGGGTGAGAAAACAACAGGTCAGTGAAGATAAGACTGCTGCATTGCTGTCCTGTGTATCGTGAGGTGGGGGGCAATGGGCAAAGATATGCATACAGCTCTCAGGGAGCTTCAATTTACTCAGATGTTCCCCTTATTGGAAGATAATCTCCACTTTTTTTCATTTACTAAAATCATTAACTATCAACTAGAGTTAGTTGGTAAAAACATGGCTTTCCAGAAGGAGTTGTCCAGCCTGAAAGGAAATTTATCACGGGCTCTCAGCTTTAGAAAAGAGGCTTCCATACAGAAGTTCCTTAATATGCATTCATTTATTTATTACTAAATAAACTGTGGAAGGCAGAATAATGACCTCCTTAAAGATGCCTATGTTCTAATCCCTGGGGCTTGTAAAAATGTCACCTTACATAGCAAAAAGGACTTTGCAGGTGTGATTAAGTTAAGGATCTTGTGATGGGGAAATTACTCTCTTTTCTCATAGGTACAATGTGATCACAAGGCAGAAAGGTCAGAGTAGAGGGAAGCTGGAAGACACTCCACTGCTGGCTTTGAAGAGGAGGAAGGGCCACAAGCCAAGGAAGGCAGAGGGCCCTTCGAAACCAGAGACGGCAAGGAAATGAATGCTTCCTGAAAGCCCTCAGAGGGCATACAGCTCTGTTGACACCTTAATTTTAGCCCGGTAAGACCCAGTCCACACTCTGACCTCCAGAATTATAAATACTAAATTCTGTGTTATTTTCAGCCACTTGGTATGTTACAGTACTAATAGGAAGCTACTACAAAATCCAAGTGAAAAGGCACATTTGAGAATTACCCAGATTATCCCTTACCCCTTTCTAGAAAGAGATGGTTAATAGACAGGAAAACAACTCCAGAGACTTCCAGTGCAGATTCTTCCACCAGCCTGTCTCAGCAAAACGGTGCCACGGTGACCTACAAACATGAGCATACAAAAGCATGGCCACCCTCGTTGGGGCTAATGTGCATTTCACAAAGTCATCTGCAATCAGAACAATCATTTCTAAAGAACAGAGCTTTTTGCTCTGCAAATCAGCTCTCTGGCCTTCTTTTTAGTCCAGATTATAACAAACTCAAATACCTCAGTACCGCATGAAACAAAAGACACAAAGACAGTGCCTAATGTGTAATTTGGGAGGGAATTTAATGATACATCTGTCTGTTTTGACAAAGTACAGTCTTGAAGTATCTACTTAAAATAAAATCAGCAGATTGGCAGCGATTAAAAATGAAAGGCTATAAAAAGTTTAGGGAGAAAAAGCATTAAAGTCTAATAGCTTTTGGTTTATGTGCCAGTACTATAGTAAATATTTCCAGCACCAAATTTCTCGCCTGAAATCTCAAGTGTTAGCTACTGCAAAAAATACCACCATTAAACACATACCAAAAAAAAAAAAAAAAAATTCCATCCTTTATAAAGATTAGGCAGTGAATCTACCTGGGATACAGTACGGCTCGGTATACACAATGTTTTAAGATATTTTATTGAACATTGCTGAACTCCATCTTTCAAGCCAGAAAAGTAGGAACAATATCCTGTTATTTTGTGTAAATATTGCCCTGCAATCTTTTTGACACTAACTGAGCAATCTATTAAGGAATTTTGGAAGTGTGTGAATTTAGGGTATTGTATCATTTGGAAATATAATAACCATATAATATATTGATATCTGCTCTCAAAAACTCTAATATAGTTTATAACTTAAAGCAATAATGTAATGACAACAAGAGAAACCTATTACCAAAATGAAGTTTTTAAATAAAGTTAGTTATAAAATTGCAGGAATTACCAGTGATAGAATGACACCTATAAGAACAAAGGGTAAAATCTACTGCATATGCAAAGTCCTGGACACAGAGCCCACCCTGAACCACACCCCAAAGCAGACCTCAGTTCTCTCACGCTCCAGTCGTACTTAATGTCTCCTTAGGGCACCTGCTTTCTTTCCTCTACTTAGTGTATTAAATCGTTGGAGATTTGTCAGAATCTAGTCCTAATCTAATAGATCTCTTATCCAGTACAGATTCTCTTACACAAGCTTCTTATTTCATGGAGAAGCCTTACATGTAATAACTCTTCCAAGAACTACAGAATAATTCTACAGCTTTTAAAAAACTAGTTAATGGTGTAAGTGGCTAAGGATGATTTATAGTATTATAGCATAGGACTGTACAAATGTAGACCTTTGATACTTTTATTATTGTAACTGCTTCCTTAGTATAAACCTGGCCAAAGCTTCTCTAAGAAGAAAGAAAATGTGGGAAAGAATATAATCAAGGAAATTATGCTTATTCATTTATTTATTAAATATTAAATTTTTTATCTACTATATGGTATGTTTTGTGCTGAGTGTTGAAAATACAATGGGAGATAAGATGGACATGGTTGTGGTCTTTTCCCTCAAGGTCTAAGATGACTGCTAAACGTCCAGCTATCACAAATGCATTTCAGGTATTTGGATGTAGGAAGGGGTAAAGAAGATAATGTCCTTTCCATTTAAGGGAGGAATTTTTCACACTGCCACTTAAGTCTCATTAACAAATACTTAGCCCCATGTTCACAGTAAGCTGTAAGGGAGCTGAGGAAAATAGATTCTTAGGTGTCTGATTTGTGTTCAGCTTAAAGTTAGTGTTCTTATTTTTAAGTAAAGAGAAATGGATCTTCAAAGTTATCTAGCATATTCTGACACAGTATCTATTTCTTTTATATCCAACAACATGTAGTCTGACTTAAAGCATAGGAAATTCTTCATTTAATTTGAATAATAATCAAGCATGACAATATAAGAAACAGCTCTTTGTAATCTCTAAAGTGCCACATACATGTAAAATACTATCAGTTCAGTTCAGTTCAGTTCAGTCACTCAGTCGTGTCTGACTCTTTGTAACCCCATGAACTGCAGCACATCAGGCCTCCCTGTCCATCACCAATTCCTGGAGTCCACCCAAACCCATGTCCATCGAGTTGGTGATGCCACCCAACCATCTCATCCTCTGTCGTCCCCTTCTCCTCCTGTCCTCAATCTTTCCCAGCATCAGGGTCTTTTCAAATCAGTCAGCTCTTCACATCAGGTGGCCAAAGTATTGGAATTTCAGCCTCAACAGCAGTCCTTCCAATGAACACCCAGGACTGATCTCCTTTAGGATGGACTGGTTGGATCTCCTTGCAGTCCAAGGGACTCTCAAGAGTCTTCTCCAACACCACAGTTCAAAAGCATCAATTCTTTAGCGCTCAGCTTTCTTTATAGTCCAACTCTCACATTCATACATGACTACTGGAAAAACCATAGCCTTGACTAGATGAGCCTTTGTTGGCAAAGTAATGTCTCTGCTTTTGAATATGATATCTAGTTTGGTCATAACTTTACAAAGAGTAAGCGTCTTTTAATTTCATGGCTGCAATCACGATCTGCAGTGATTTTGGAGCCCAGAAAAATAAAGTCAGCCACTGTTTCCACTGTTTCCCCATCTATTTGCCATGAAGTAATGGGACCAGATGCCATGATCTTAGTTTTCTGAATGTTGAGCTTTAAGCCAACTTTTTCACTCTCCTCTTTCACTTTCACTGAAGATAAAAATCAACTAGCTGTTAATTCAGGAAATTGGTACTTTCAAAACCCAGAGCCTTAGAGGTGTTACAGGACAAGACGAAGATCAGTTCCATAAAATACTGAATTCTTTTCCATTAAATTGAGTTATTTCATTTCATCTATTTAGTTGCTAATTTTTATAGTTATTTCTACTTATACATTGTTTTTGCTTTCAAAATATTTAAATATCATTCTTGCATAAAACATCTGTTGTCAGCTTTTTTTCCAGAATGCACTGCATGATCCTGATTTATTGAAATGATTCAGAACTAAATTCACTTATCAACGTATGTTTATTAAATGCCTACTGTGTAGCAGGCACTGTTCTAGGTTCCAGATGATAGAACATACAATTTTTTTAAAAAAACATGCTTTCAGAGAGCTTATATTCTAGCAGAAGAAGAGAGAAAACAGCCAAGAAAATCTGTTTAGCTTTGCAATTTCTGTGAGTGATACAAAATCAAAGAAACAATGGCATTTAATGCCCTTTTACCTTTATAATGATAAAACAAACATGTGCTGTGTGTTGAGTTGCTTCAGTTGTGTCAGACTCTTTGTGACCCTGCCAGTCTCCTCTGTCCATGGGATTCTCCAAGGAAGATTCCTAGAGGGGGTTGCCATTTTCTCCTCTAGGGGATCTTCCCCATCCAGGGATTGAACCCCAGTCTCTTGTGTCTCCTGCATTGGCAGGAGGATTCTTTACCACTGGTGCCATCTGGGAAGCAGGAGTACTGGAATGGGTTGCCATTTTCCTTCTCTAGGGGATGTTCCCGACCCAGGGATCAAACCTGGGTCTCCCGCATTCCAGGCAGATGCTTTAACATCTGAGCCACCAGGGACTCAAACAAACATAACCTGGTTGTAAAATAAAGATGGTGGTGGGGGGGGGTATGGAGGGAGGCTGAGTAAGAGGGAGAGAGGTTGAGAGGTTCATTCATCTGCAGGGCTGAATTAACCAGTTGAAGCTGAAAGTGATTTTCTAGTAAGGGTGGCTCAGTGGTAAAGAATCTGCCTATCAATGTAGGAGTTGTGGGTTCAATCTGTGGGTCTGGAAGATGCCATGGAGTAGGGAATGGCAACCCACTCCAGTCTTCTTGCTTGGAATATACCATGAACAAAGGAGCCTGGTGGGCTACAGCCCATGGGGGTCTCAAAAAGTGAGACACGACTGAGTGCACGCACACACACACACACACACAAGAATAAGATATGACTGAGACCACACGCGCATGCACACACACACACACACATACACACACACACACACACACGCACACAGGAAGAACGGCGGAAAAGAAAAAAGTTGGTAATTGTTAATGAAAGAAATAAATTGCCTCTACCTTGAAACGTGCCCCATAGAGCTAACAGAAACTGGTGACTAGTAGAATTTCTTGAGCTCCTTTTATACAACAGTAGATAAGCTAATTAATGACCTCTCAGCTAATAGTGCAACAAAACTGCCTAAAACTGGATAGAACCTATGTGGCCGATCAGAGTCTGTACAGAACAAACTCGCTTGTCCAACGGGTAAGCTTTTAACATCACAGCCCAAATTTTCCCCACCTGTTTCATGCCAGCCCACCTAGAACTTGCCCACAGGACCCACAAAGAGACAGGAAGCCTGCTTGTGCCTGCGCATAACAAATTTAGCAACTCAGTAAACTTTGTAACTAACCTCTTCTGTTTTTCTTTCTTACCTGGAGAACCCTAAGCCTTAAACACCCATCTCATCTTGCCATGGGGAGACAGAGTTGACCCTTGCCTCCTGCCGGCTTGCTTGATCAACCTGCAATAAAGCTTTTTCTTTTCTTAGAAGCCAGCAGCATGGTGTTTGACTTCCAAGCTTGGTGTGCATCCGGCAAGGAGCGCTTTGCTCCATTAACAGCCTACCCGCTTACCAATGGTGACACTGCAGAGAGCCCTGCTGATGTGAGTACGACTTGGGATGGTGTTGGCTTGAAACCTCACGAGTCTCCTGGGTGAAATCTGAAATTGACCCTCTTATAGAGGAGATCTCTGCACCGCTGGCCAGCCTCTTAAACGTTTACACAAAGGCCTTACCTGGGTTTAGTTACATCTACCATCCAGATGCTCTCCATGCCACCTTGATTTCTCAAGTCTGCATCCTTGAAAATGGCTCCAGCTGTGGGAAAGGTGGGCAGAACGTACACTGCAAGGAATGACAGGAGCAGGGGTAAAGATTTTCCGACTGCCTGATCCAGTTTGTGGGTCAGCCAGCAATCACGTCCTCCCCCTGTGACCTCATCTAACTGATGAGGATGGTTGGAAAGGCAATACCTTCTTTTGCCCTGTGGTATATTAACAGACTGAAAAGCTTGTGGCCCAAATGAGCAGAGTAAGGGTCACCTCAGTGCAAGAGGAGGTGAATTTCTCCATTCATTTATTGCGCTGCAGGGACTAGGTGGGGCAAAATAGACCCAGCCCCTGTGCTCAAGTGGTGTCCAGTCTAGGACAGACAGTAAACAGGAACAAAAAGAAACATATATTCCTATGTTATATATAGTACTCTGAAGTAAGGACTGTGGTGAAAAATTACCACATGTGGTCCTGTGATAAATTATGTGGGGGCTGGGGGGACACCAGTCAGTGGAAACTAAAAAAGAGACATCTGAGCAGGACAAAAGGGATGAATAGAGGTCAGCTGGGGGAAGTGTGGGCTGCATCCCAGAAAAGTATTAAACACTAGTTACTGGTGAGAAAAATAGATTTTGGAGATTAAAAATCACTCAAAAACTCCCAGTGTCCATGTGCATACAGATGACTCATTTGAATTTAGATATATAGTAAAACATTTTCCATTAATAAAATATAGTATATCCCTAACATTGCTTTGCTGAAGATACCTTGCACTGGCTCACTAGATTCTAAGCATCTCTTTCTGAGTCTGCATTTGGTGATCTCAAAATGGCAGCTTGAAATTGGCAGTGGTCAGAGTCTTTAAATAATGGAAATTGGCAAAGGCGACACAGCAGGGCTGTTTTTTTTTTTTTTTTCTTCCAGAAAAACTTGTTGTTAAACCTTTACCAGTACATCATTGTCCTTATGTCAACTAATGACAGGATGGCTAGGCAAGAAACACCCAGAGAAAGGCAATAAAAACCAGTAATTTAAATCATTCTAATAAAATCTGATACAATATTTTAATATTTCTCTAATGGTTTAATGTCTTCATAGAGAAAGTATCAAGTTTATTTTGGGAACAAAATGGAATAATCATATATTTGCTGTATCTGTAGTAAGTTGCTTAATTACAGTGGTTCAAGAATTTACCTAGGTGTGATAACATCACTTCTAAAGAATGCTGGTAATTTTCTGAAAACTGCAACACATTTCATTGATCCTTTTTACTGTTTATTCCACTTTAAACATTCCAAAGCCTATTTTCTGATTACTAATTATTGTGCCAAGCTTGGCAGGGGAAATGCCAAAGGAAAATAACAATCTTAGGACTCAGAAAGCTTTCAGTGTAGAAGAAATGAGAAATATTAAAGAATTGAAGGCTACAAATGTTAATGACCAGTAAGATGAAGACAGATACACATAGGTAAAAATGATAGGGAGGGAAGACATCACTGAGAACTTGAATTGATCCGGGCTATCAAAGATGTGTAAGACATAATAATCTAACACATTGCCGGTTGGAATGTAAAATAGTCTAGTCAGTCTGAAAAAGAGCATGGACGTTTCTTAGAAAACTAAGTAGGTACTTACCATAAAACCTAGCCATTGTACTTCTGAGCATTTATCTCAGAAAAATGAAAAATTGTGTTCACCCAAAAAGCCTTATATATATGTTCTTAATAGCTTTATTCATAATAACCCCAAACTGGAAAAGAAAAATCAGTTTGTCTAACCATTTATCCTTCAATGGAATGAATGACCCCAAAAGTGTAGTACATCTACACCATGAAATACAACTTGGAGAAATCTCAAGGGAATTATGCTGCGTTTAAAAGCCAGTCTCAAAAGGTTACATACTGTATGATACAATTCCATTTATAGAGCACTCTTGAAATGACAAAAGTATAGAGATGGAGAACAGGTTAGTGGTTATGAGGGTTTAGGGAGGAGAAAGAGGGAGGGTTTGGCTAGGGCTATAAGAGGACATTAGAGAGATCCTTATGTGGAATTGTTTTGTATCTTAACTATAGTGGTGGTAATACAAATCCATACACATGGTAAAATTGTGTAGAACTAAATGCACACACACACACGCCTGCAGGCACCATAATGAGTGCATGTAAAACTAGTGAAATACGAATAATGCCCATTAACTGTACCAAAGTCAATTTCTTATTAGTGACATTTTACTATAGTTTTTTTTTTTTTTTCAAGATTTTATCACTAGGGAAAACTAGGTGAAAAATATACAGGGGACCCTCTATGTTGTTTCTTCCAACTACATGTGAATCTATAATTATCTCAAAATTAAATGTTTACTTTAAAATTATAACACAATAGTGAACAGGAATGAGAAAATAATCTCCATAATGCCATCACACCTTTATAATAATAATGGCCATTTCTTTTATTCTTGTGGGTGCTGCTGCTGCTGCTGCTGCTAAGTCGCTTCAGTCGTGTCCGACTCTGTGCGACCCCATAGATGGCAGCCCATCGGGCTCCCCCATCCCTGGGATTCCCCAGGCAAGAACACTGGAGTGGGTTGCCATTTCCTTCTCCAGTGCATGAAAGTGAAAAGTGAAAGTGAAGTTGCTTAGTCGTGTCCGACTCTTCACTACCCCATGGACTGCAGCCCACAAGCCTCCTCCATCCATGGGATTTTCCAGGCAAGAGTACTGGAGTGGGGTGCCATTGCCTTCTCTGGGTAGTAGTTGGATAAAGACACAGGAGGGGATTTATTAGAATACCTCAAATCACAATGTATGACTCTAATAAGACAAAAATCAGTCTTACTTATTCTCTGTGAATATTAAATATGAGAAGAAAACAGTACAGAACTGCATTACAGAGACTCAGTCTCTATCTTTCTTATTCATCCTATTACCACCGTTGGTAAGTATGTCATCCAAAGATGCCTACATCATCCTTGGCCCTCCTGAGAGGACTAATGTACAAAGTCACAGCTGCAACATCAGATGACAATTTACGGAAACATCGCTATAAAAACTGAGTACTTCTTTCTGTACCCTTTTCTTGATTTTTCAAGATACAGTGACAGTAACTTAATCGTAGAGTAGATATCAGAGTCTTGGCCTGCTGTTGTGTTGGAAGGTAAAACTTTAGGCTTAGAATGGCAGTGAGGTGTAATTTGCACCTGCTAAAGCACAAACCCATGCATGGACCTATCTGTTTAGTTGTAATCAGAATCATAGATTCTGGATCTCAACACCCAGTACCCCCAACACCACTGTGTGTGTGCGTGCTAAGTCATTCAGTCGTGTCTGACTCGTTGTGACCCTATGGACTGTAGCCCACCAAGCTCCTCTGTCCATGGGAATCTCCAAGCAAGAATACTGGAGTGGTTTGCAATGCCCTCCTCCAGGGGATCTTCCCAACCCAGGGATTGAACACATGTCTCCTGCAGCTCCTGCATTGGAGGCAGATTCTTTGCCACTGAGGGAAGCCCCCAGCACCACCATACATATACTCAAAATGTATACATGTTTTAAGTTCATCTCATAAATGACTATAGAAAATTATGTAGAACTAACTGATGAAACTAAGCCATAAATTTGACATTTGAATGCTCTTGTAGCCCCAGGTAACATCCAAAAGCCACAATTTAATTTTAGACCCAGAGTGAAAGGTTTATGACCATGTTATTCAAACAAACACATGTTGCTATGAAATGCCACTCTGGTCAGACCATCTGTTTATCTGGGTGAATTCATTCAGTACACAGATCTGAAGGAGGATAAATCAGCTGTTTTTTGGCATAAAGGGGTCTGCAGAGAAGGCCAAAGTCTGTAACTCAGTTTCTGCTCATCCATGATCAAGCTCAAAGCCCTAATCAGAGTCTAGTGGTAAAGGGCTGATTTGAAATGGCAGCCTCTGAGCTCTGTTTCTAATGTCTCTCTTTCTAGAAGGTGCTTAAGATCTTAGGTCAAAACAGAGTAATTACTGTTAACTGACCGTTAGGAAAGACCCTGATCCTGGGAGGGATTGGGGGCAGGAGGAGAAGGGGACGACAGAGGATGAGATGGCTGGATGGCATCACCGACTCGATGGACATGAGTTTGGGTAAACTCCGGAAGTTGGTGATGGACAGGGAGGCCTGGCGTGCTGCAATTCATAGGGTCGCAAAGAGTTGGAGTCGACTGAGCCACTGAACTGAACTGAACTGACCATTGTTATATTGCTCAATAAAAATCTCATTTGGTAAATTTAATAATTATGTATTTTTTGTTTTATTTTGTAAACTGTGTCTTTTTTTATTATAGTTAATTCACAACATTGTATTATTTTCAGGTATGCAGCGAAGTTCTTTTTCAGATTCTTTTCTATTATAGCTTATTACAAGATATTGAAATAAAGTTCCATGTGCTATATAGTAGGTCCTGTTGGGTGTCTGTTTTATATATAGTAGTGTGTGGGTTTCCCAGGTGACTCAGTAGTAAAGAATCTCCTGGCCAATGCAGGAGAGGTGGGTTTGATCCCTGGGTCGGGAAGATCCCCTGGAGGAGCGCATAGCTACCCTCTCTAGTATTCGTGCCTGGAAAATCCCATGGACAGAGGAGCCTGGTGGGCTACAGTCCATGGAGTTGCAAAGAGTCAGACATGATGAGCGACTGAGCACACACGCATGAATATAATAGTGTGTTTGTGTCAATCCCAAATTCCTGATTTATCCATCCACCTCCTTTTCCCCTTTGGTAACCATAAGTTTGTTTTCTATCTCTGGGTCTATTTCTGTTTTGTATATAATTAAGTATTTTTAAAACCAAAAATCTGTGAGGAAAACAATTTCAAATATTAGTTTGTCCATACTTCTTAGTGGAAGGAATACAAATTTGAAATCAGACACGTTTTGAATGTCTGCTCTTTTTCTTGACCAGCTATAACTTGGGCACGTTACTTCAACTCTCTGAATCTGTTTCCTAATTTGTAAAACAGGGATAAGAAAAACTACCCCTCACATTTCATGAGAATTGACTCAATAACTGGCACACAATAGATGCTGGATAAATTCTCTCAAGTCTTTTACTGAGATTTTCTTAAGTAACACATTTCTTTGAATTGTTATGCTGCTGCTGCTGCTGCTAAGTCGCTTCAGTCGTGTCCGACTCTGTGCCACCCCATAGATGGCAGACGACCAGGCTCCCCCGTCCCTGGGATTCTCCAGGCAAGAACACTGGAGTGGGTTGCCATTTCCTTCTCCAATCAGGAAAGTGAAAAGTGAAAGGGAAGTCACTCAGTCATGTCCGACTCTTCGAGACCCCATGGACTGCAGCCCACCAGGCTCCTCAGTCCATGGGATTTTCCAGGCAAGAGTACTGGAGTGGGATGCCATTGCCTTCCCCGTGAATTGTTATGAGAACCGACCAAATAATTAAGCACGGCTCACTAAATGCTTGTTCTAGTCCTTTACTGAGATTTTTCCATAACAGAGTTACCATCAATTCAAGGCAGTGTGTGTAAGTCGTGAAGAGTGCAGTTCCTGAAGCCAGACTGCCAAGCTATAAAGACCAACTGTAGCATTTTTTACTTAGAAATATTTGGACAAGTTATTTCATTGCTGTTTCCCAGTGTCCTTATCTGTAAAGCGTGGATAATGACAGGATCCTCATAAGGACTAAATGAGTTAACATAAAGCACGCTGAGCAATACCTGGGGCCTGGGAAGTGCTAGATAAGGGTTAACTATCAGTATTATTATTACCTAGCAACCTAGATGGCATATTCAAAAGCAGAGACATTACTTTGCCAACAAAGTTTTGTCTAGTCCAGGCTATGTTTTTTTCCTGTGGTCATGTATGGATGTGAGAGTTGGACTGTGAAGAAGGCTGAGCACTGAAGAATTGATGCTTTTGAACTGTGGTGTTGGAGAAGACTCTTGAGAGTCCCTTGGACTGCAAGGAGATCCAACCAGTCCATTCTGAAGGAGATCAGCCCTGGGATTTCTTTGGAAGGAATGATGCTGAAGCTGAAACTCCAGTACTTTGGCCACCTCATGGGAAGAGTTGACTCATTGGAAAAGACTCTGATGCTGGGAGGGATTGGGGGCAAGAGGAGAAGGGGACAACAGAGGATGAGATGGCTGGATGGCATCACTGACTCAATGGACATGAGTCTGAGTGAACTCCGGGAGTTGGTGATGGACAGTGAGGCCTGGCGTGCTGCGATTCATGGGGTCGAAAAGAGTCGGACACGACTGAGCGACCGATCTTATCTGATCTGATCTGATTATTATTACCAAGTGTTGTTTAAAAACTTATATTTCATGGCTTGCATCTATTACATTCAAAGATTTTTTTTTCTCTCGATCACTTAGTAAAATAATTTCTTTTCCATTGTTTTATACTAAAAATAGGTAAATCTGGTTCTCTTCCTTCCTGCCTCGTCAAGTCTTCCCAGATGACACTATACTTCAAATGAGGGATCAATGACCTTTATAAGTCTCTCCCAGGAGGTGGAGCCAGCTCTAAGTTTCTTTTGAACGTCTGAAAAAATTTTTTTTGGTTTTTTCTTCTGGTAAATCTGCCCTCAGGCTTGACATTCTCTAGGGTTTCTTCCTGCATTAAAATTCTGTGAAGAAATCCTTTTCCACTCATGGAGATGATTAGGGAGAAAGAAACAAGTTTATCTGAATCTCTGTGGGAAAGAATTGAATAATAAAAATGGAACTAAGACATCCTTACTGTCTCCTCTTCTTCAATGATGAGTCCATTAATACATTTCAAGGCCATTCTATCACAATAGCTCTATACAAACTTACTTTTTGCTTTTCATCTTTATAAAACACCATATTTAATTGTATTAAATAAAATTTTCTACAACCCTGAATAATAGCAATGGTCCCCTTTGCAAAGAGAAAGGTGCCACTGCTGTTCTCCAAGGACAGGACAAGTCTTTTGGGTGAATTCACATTGGAGTGATGTCAGTTACATTGGAGTGATGTCAGTCTTCTTGAATACTCTTATGCTCTTCTCCTCTTTGACCAGGATATGATGGCACCCCAGGTTGGGAACACAACCACTGCACAAAGTGCAGCTGCCAGGCTACACTCTGAAGCCTAAATTGGTGTGACAGTTCTGTGCTCTATGGACCAGCTGAAGATTTAACGTCAGCATTAGCCAAAGAGGGCAGAAGTGGCAGTTCATCTCATTCAGTTTGGCTCTCCTAAAATAAAGGGTCCTTAAAAGAACATCCTGAATTTTTTCTCTTTCTTCCCTCAGAAAAAATCCCAGGCTCTCATCCTATTTCAGATCCTGGGTCACATCACAACACCTATGAGGCATTAGCAGTCTCCCAGGGCTCATGAGAGTTCCCACTTCAACAAAAGAGATCTTTATTGGCAGTATATCTGACTTTATACAGAAGGAGTGCTCACCCACCCAGTGTGGCTCTAGGGCCTATGAGAAGCCCCCTGAAGTTCCTCCCTCCCTGCCTGCCTACACTCCCATCAGAAGTGATTATTCAGATAATTACTGGGCAAATAATTTGTAATCTGAGGTAAATTGTTTCTGTCTTTTGTTGACCTTTGAAAAAATGAAACTATCACAGCAAAATAGGAGAGGACAGATCTGATTTTTATACTGCTTATCAGATATCTAGACTGTTTGAAAGCTTAGTATTCTTGCCTGGAGAATCCCCACGGACAGAGGAGCCTGGCGGGCTAAAGAGTTGAACTCTACTGAGCAACTAAACAAACATGTGCACACACACACACACATACACACACACACATACATCAAGCTATGCGGGGCTCCCCAAGTGGTGCAGGTGGTAAAGAACCCACCTGCCAATGGAGGAGACATAAGAGACTGGGATTCCATCCCTGGGTGGGGTAGAAGATCCTCCTGAGGAGGAGGTATAGCAACCCACTCCAGAGCTCCCTCAAGATACCTGAAGCCAGAAGTACAGTGACCATAAAAAACCAAAATGTGCTGGGACAGCTCAGTTTCATGCATTTTTTTTTCTTCAAAAGAGGCTTTTTGCTAAATATAACTAGAGATGATCTAATGTTTACTTTGGAAAGACTTTTCTAAGACAACTTGGAGGAATGTGTCCATTATCCCACATGTTCTTGTTTGAGGTTAGGCAAATACAGCCTTTATCATAAGGAATGCATAAGTCAGAGCTGGGTGACTTGGTGATCTAAGAAGGGGTGTCTGGCTGAGCTCAAGCCAAGTCTGTGCAGGAGGCTGGGGCAGAGCCCCGTCCTGCCCACTAGATGCTGGGAGGGAAAGGTGAGGAGCACACAAAATCCGCCCCCACATGGGCAGGTCTGCTGCAGCAGGAGGAAGGTGGGCGTTTTACAAAACCACAAAGCCACAGGTGGGCGGTGGAAGGCCGCTGATGTTTGCGTCTGACCGGATCCCAGCCTCTCCCTCCTCATACAAATGACTTGTGGGAAGTTTCTCTAGGAAGTTACTCAAAATCTGTTTCAGGGGGGAAATTTTTTTTTTTTAAATAGAAGACACCCATTGTTCTAGGAATTCAAAATTACTTTCAGTCTTCCTATGTATGTTCTGAGTGTATTAGCACTTCCTTCAGTGAACTCCCCAGAGCTGATGCTGACTTTTTGATCTGGAGAGGAGCCCCGCACTAAGCTAACCTGCACACACCCCTCCCTGTGGCTCTGGCAGAGCCCCCAGGACACAGAGGTCAGTTCGCAGCTCAGTTTAAGTTCCAGCGTTTGTGCCGAATGGGGTTCGTCTCAACAAACACAAATTTATGCCATTATGATTGTCGAGCCCCACTCCTTAACTGTTCCTCTTGAACATGAGAAAGTATGAGTTGTAGATGTCAGCTCAGAAGCTGAAAGTATGTAATTTCTCAAGCAGTATAACAGGCAAACTCTATGACATGCACATCACTGTTGCTTGAATGTCCCTCCTCTGGACAAGCAGGGAGATCCAGGAGGCAGCTCAGGTTGATAGAAATGTTTCACTTAAACTCAAGTCTGACTACCTATGTGTTTTCAATATTGTTTTGTGATTATAAAACTAATACGTATTTACTGAAATGTAGGATCTCTGACAAAACACAAAAACATAAATATAAAAATCTATTTTAACCTCATAAAGGGGTGCTGTTAATGTTTTAATGTATTTATCTCAGTGTTATTTATACAATACGCATACACAAGCACATTTGCATGCCTTACCACTTGTGACATAACTGAGATTACAGAATATAGTATTTTGAATTATACTGCTTTCAATTTATATATCATTAATATTGTCCATCATGTAAAATATTCCTTGAAAACATTTCAATGGCTGCATATTGTTCCATAGAATAAATGTACCATTATATATTAACTTTTCTCTATTAATGAGTTTTTTAATTTTTCCAAACTTTTGCTTTTTCAAATAATAATTTAATAAACATCTTGATACAAGAATCTTTGTCTGATTGTTTTACTATATCCATACAGTAGATTGCTAAATGGGAAATTACTGAGTATATGGACTTTCTTTTTAGAAAGATGTATTAGTTTTTATTTCTAGAGGAAGTGTAAGAGAGTATTATTTTGTTATCTTGTTTTCAATACTGAATAGTATGACTTAAAAGTTCTTTATTGCTATAAGCACTGAAAAACAGCCACTTCATTGCTGTTTCAAGCCTCATAGTTTTTAAGAGGCTTCATTTCTCTAGGTAAAAACATCATTGTGTGTATAGCACATTTTCTTCACAATGTCTACAGACCATCCTTAATTTTCACAAATGCAACTGCTTGGTGATAACTATGATATTCTTACTGTAGGGTTTCAAGAAGAACTCACCAGTCTCTGAGGCTATGCCTGTGGAATCAACACACTAGAGCACAGGCTGCAGAAAAGGGAGGAAAAGGGGATGGAGCTGAGAAGGGGCCACTTCTCAAGGCTGGATCCGACCCTGAGGGATAGTCCTGTCAGAGCTGCTATAGCAGGAGGACTCTGGACACTGGGAAAGGAGGTGCTGGGTAACAGAAAAGAATCTTAGGATACAAAGGTATTGAGACAAGCAGTGAATAGCTTGTCTTACTGAGGATGTTCCTGAGAGGAAAGCCTCGGGAGGATGCTGGAATGACAGAAGCCATTAAACACTCTTACAGCCATGGGTGTCGGACAGAGCTGCTCACTAGAAATGGAACAGGTCAGACCTGCCCATCTGGCGGGTAGTACTCAGCAGAAAATCATCCAGCTAGGAAGGCAGAGCGTGGTGTCCCAAGTATAAGGTGACAAGCAGACGGATTGCTGCGGTCCACTAAGACGGCACTTGACACTGGAAGTTCCTTGGGTGATCCCTGCTGGGTTTCCCTGACCTTGAAGGGGCATGGAGAGCTAAACACATTGTCAGCCCGAACAAAAGGCTAGACAAAGGTGTCGCAACAGGCAAAGACAGACCCCAGCCCTTAAGTGTGGTTTGGGGAAGGACCTGAAAAGGTAAGGTGACCCTGGATGATCTGATGATCTGGACAAATTAGGTCAGATCTTTAAGCCTAGACATCAAGACAAGAGGCCAGGTTTCTAGAGCTCATGAGTAAGGACTGAGCTGGGCATGGAGATCCTCAAGAGACTCCATGCATTCTTGTGGTGACGCCTAGGACTGAGGCCAGACTTTGCCTCTGGATGGGGCTGTGAGGTCTTGGCTATGGGGACTGGCAGGCTGAGATGGCATAGGGCCAGGGATGTCATCTGAAAAAACAAGCAGAGAGCCTTTGAGGACACCCCCAAACGAATATTGCATTTTGTTCTCACCATGCATGTTCATGAACGACTGGATGCTTCAAATGATAAATTGCAAGAGATTTATGGATGAACGGGGAAAAAAATGTATTTGTAGAGGCCTGGTGGGGAATGAACAAAAACCACAACTATTAAAGTAGGCTAAATGGAATGAACTAGCAACCAAAATGAAATGTGTTGTGACACTAGTCAGAGGAGGCTAAAAAGCAGAAGGATTTGTAGGGATGCATTTTTTTAAGGCCAGCTTGTAAATCAAGAGCATGAGATTAATGATGACTTTGAAATGGTCAAGGTATTGAACTGATTTTCTTAATCTGTCTTTAACAAGAGAAATGGAACCAAGCGGCCGTTTCAATTAGGAGGTAATAGGGAGTTTGCAAAAACATCCACAGTTGGTAAGAAAAATCTGGTGACCATATAAATATGCTGCTCAGCAGGTTCTGATGAGATTCACCCTTGAAGTGATATCTGCAAATAATCCTCACAATGGAGGGAAAGGGTAGGCAGAGTGGGAAGGGGTCAGGAGACTGGAGAAAAGATGGAGGGGAAGCAGCCTATTGGGAGAGTGCCCTGTAAGCAGGCTGGTGGAGATGGGTATTAGAAAAGAGTTCTATGAGAAATCCCCAGTACTGTGTTGGGAGGGAAACATTCGAGCAAGCGAGTCACCACTCCAGGAAATACACCTTAGGATAAAGTAGTTAGGAACAGAGGGAAGGAATGTAGATGGTGATCAGCATCACCATGATTTCCCACATGTCTTTATGTGTTAAAAACATAAAGACAGTTTGCCAGATCACTATGAAAGACTTTTTTGAAAGAGCTACCCTAGTTTTGAAGAGTGTAGGTTACATTTTGTTCAATCCAGTAAATATCTGCCCAAGACACATTACATGCCTCATAGATGTTGGAGGGGGTGGAGAAAGCATAAAAAACCCCAAAAAGTTACATCAAGTCCCTGCCTTTATAGAGCTTATGAACTCCTGGAAGTACCCAAACCAAATGGGAAAATAGTGCACAGTGGTGTAAGCTAACTTGTCAGCATGGGAGGTGCAGGCTCTGACGGTCAGGCCCAGGGACAGAGCTGCTCACGTGGACTATCCCTGACATGACAGTCCTTCATGACATGACTTCCCTTCATGTCAGGGAAGACATGCAGAAGAGGGCACCTGAAATGGGCTTTAAAAGGAGGAGAGGAAAGGATCTAGGCAAAGAAAAGGGTGTGGGCTCCCCTTGCAGAGGTTAGAACAGCAGGTCGTGTGTGATGGGAGAACAATGACCCACCTCCCAGAATATTGGAAATAAAAGCAAAAATAAACAAATGAGACCTAATTAAACTTAAAAGCTTCTGCACAACAAAGGAAACTATAAGCAAGGTGAAAAGACAGCCTTCAGAATGGGAGAAAATAATAGCAAATGAAGCAACTGACAAACAACTAATCTCAAAAATATACAAGCAACTCCTCCTGCTCAATTCCAGAAAAATAAACGACCCAATCAAAAAATGGGCCAAAGAACTAAATAGACATTTCTCCAAAGAAGACATACAGATGGCTCAACATCACTCATTATCAGAGAAATGCAAATCAAAACCACAATGAGGTACCATTTCACGCCAGTCAGAATGGCTGTGATCCAAAAGTCTACAAGCAATAAATGCTGGAGAGGGTGTGGAGAAAAGGGAACCCTCTTACACTGTTGGTGGGAATGCAAACTAGTACAGCCACTATGGAGAACAGTGTGGAGATTCCTTAAAAAACAGGAAATAGAACTGCCTTATGACCCAACAATCCCACTGCTGGGCATACACACCGAGGAAACCAGAATTGAAAGAGACACATGTACCACAGTGTTCATCGCAGCACTGTTTATAATAGCCAGGACATGGAAGCAACCTAGATGTCCATCAGCAGATGAATGGATAAGAAAGCTGTGGTACATATACACAATGGAGTATTACTCAGCAATTAAAAAGAATACATTTGAATCAGTTCTAATGAGGTGGAGCCTATTATACAGAGTGAAGTAAGCCAGAAAGGAAAACACCAATACAGTATACTAACGCATATATATGGAATTTAGAAAGATGGTAATGATAACCCTGTATACGAGACAGCAAAAGAGACACAGATGTATAGAACAGTCTTTTGGACTCTGTGGGAGAGGGAGAGGGTGGGATGATTTGGGAGAATGGCACTGAAACATGTATAATATCATATATGAAACGAATCATGATCCATGATACTGGTTGCTTGGGGCTGGTGCACTGGGATGACCCAGAGGGATGGTACGGGGAGGGAGGAGGTAGGGGAGTTCAGGATGGGGAACACGTGTACACCTGTGGCGGATTCATGTTGATGTATGGCAAAACCAATACAATATTGTAAAGTAATTAACGTCCAATTAAAATAAATAAATAAATAAATAAATAATAAAATATAAAAAAAGAAAAGCAAAAAAAAAAGAAAAAGAAGCTGATGAGAATAGAGAGCTCAGCTGGGAGGTGGGAGGTGCTCAAGTAGACAGGAAGAATTCCAAGTTGCAAAGGGTTAGAGTCCTCAAAAAAAAAAAAAAGCAGAGGCCATGATTTGGTCCAACACAAGGAGTTATTTCGGTGTTCTTGAGTTAAGAAAGTGATGTGAGAAGAGTAAACTTACAGAAAAAGGGCCAAGAAAGAATTAATTCCACCCTGGAAAGGGAGGAGGGTTAACTAGGAAAGCTAGAGATGAATGGGAGTTTTGCAGGTTGAGAAATGGTGAAAAGGGTGTCCTGGTCAGACCATACACAGACACAGTATTATGGAAGTAGGTGTAAAGCTCCAGAAAGTCACCCAGAGACAACTATTATACCAGTGGAGTATGTAGAGGGAGTGGCAGATGAGATAAGAAAGGTTACCTGGGGCCAGATTATGGAAGGCTGACTATCCAGCCGGAGAGCAGACTACTCCAGGCAATGAGAGGCTACTGAGCAACTTCTAAAGCAAGGAGTGACAAGACCAGAGTTATAGCATTGTGCAGGGCAGGCTGAAGGAAGGAAAACCATATCCAACTAGGAAATAAAAGCTCACTCCAGCTTATTAATATTCTGTAACTACCCTTTAGCCAATTTGAAATTAAGATAATTAAGATATAACTGAAATGTATGTTAATAATAAATTTTACTATATATTTAAAAAAAAAAGAAAGTAAGAGGTCCAGCCTTGTAGAACACAGGGAAGATTCGAGCAAGGACAGATGTTTAGGAGGTTATGTCTACAACATGAACATCACTTTTCCTGCCCAAACCCTGATCTAACTACCACAGCCTCTTGGCTAAATGCTTGAACTGTTCTCTGAATCAGACACCCTACAGGGGTCCTCTCCTGCTTTGAACATTTCCATCATGGCAGCCAGAGTGATCCTTTTAATGTATGAGCAACGTATATCACTCCTCTGTTGAGAACTCTCTGATGACTCCTAAACCACACAAGAAGCACAGTCCTCATAATACCCCACAAAGGACTGATTACCTGATTCAGTCAGTGCCTACCTCCCTTTCCTTCTCAGATTTCATCTTCTACTTACTCACTCCTAGTCCTCAAATGTGTAGGCCACACTCCTGCCACAGGGCCTTTGCACCTGCTGCTCCCGCTGCCTGGATAGTTCTTTCCCCAGATGATATCCCCTAGACCTTCCCACTTCCCCCTAAATATCACCTTCTCAGTGAGGCGTTCCCTGGACACTCTACCTAAAGTTATAAACCCTATGCCCCCAACATTTTCTAACTCCTTTCCCTACTTTGTTTTTCATTCATATGCATCACTTTCTAACATACAACTTATTAAACTGTTTCCTGTCTCTCTTACCCTCTCCACCCATGTTTGTTTTGTCCATTGCCATAGTCTCAGTATCTGCAGCAGACCTTGGTAGGCACTGAATCACACATATCAGATAAATGGATGAATGAATAAATAAATGTCACAGAAAGCTGAGAAGGGTTGAGAGTAAAATGGCTGAGAGCTCCAAGATGGAGAATTTGGTGATAACTATGGGGAGCTGTACAAAGGTGTCAGAGCCAAGGAGGAAACAAGGAATGCACACCCTCTCCCCAGAAACCCTGCTCTTAACTCTCCTTATCAGCCCTGTCTGAAACATGAGGCTGGGTTTTATAGAAGGGAATGGAATGTTCCCTTCTATGAAATGTGCAGAAGGCTGCACACTTTATAGAAGGAAATCATCTTTGAAGCATGATGTAAAACTAACTGAGACCCATTAAGTGACCTGCTAGGACTTCCCCAGTAGCTCAGTTGGTAAAAATCCACCTGCAATGCAAGAGAACCCTGTTTGATTCCTGGGTTGGGAAGATCACCTGGAGAAGGGACAGGGTACCCACTCCAGTATTCTTTGGCTTCCCTGGTGAGTTAGTTGGTAAAGAATCCACCTGCAATGCGGGAGACCTCAGTTAGATCCCTGTGTTGGGAAGATCCCCTGGAGGAAGGCATGGAAACCCACTCCAGTATCCTTGCCTGGAGAATCCCCACGGACAAAGGAGCCTGCGGGGCTATAGTTCATGGGGTGGCAAAAAGTCAGACATGACTGAGTGACTTTCACACTTCACTTCACAAGTGACCTGCTATACGAAAAAATCTCAACCTTTTCTTTCCAGGATATTCCTGATGAGGTTTTCAAACATGTACTTCCCCTCTTCTATCTTTAATTCTCCTTGATATTACTGAAAATAAAATCCAGTTTAATACTGGTCAGAAATCAGTATTAGTATGTTCTATTCACTTTAAAAGTTTATTATAAAAAGAGTCTTTTGAGGTTTCTTATGACAAATATAATTTACTGTTTTACAATTAGAAATTTCAAAGAACCTCAGATATGAGGAAACTGAAAATAAGGAATAAAAATAAAGATATGAGATGAGTGATACAAAGGACAGGATGGGAATGTGAGAGTGAAAAAAAATTGAGGATAAAACAAGAAATGGGTGGAGTCAAGTTTTCGCTAAAGTGCTCTTATAAAGAAATACTGGTAGGACTAGAGTTGAGTTGAGATCAATGCAAGACTAAACCAATGGCAGGAATAGAGACACAGACACAGAGAACAGACGTGTTACTGTGGTGGAGGGGACGAGGTTGGAATGAACTGGGAGAAGAGCATTGACAGACATACACTGCTATGTGCCCAGAGCTGGCTCATTGGAAAAGACCCTGATGCTGGGAAAGACCGAAGGCAGGAGAAGGGGACGGCACAGGATGAGATGGTTGGATGACAACACCGATTCAATGGACATGAGTTTGAGCGAACTCTGGGAGATAGTGAAGGACAGGGTAACATGGTGTGCTGCAGTCCATGGGGTCGCAGAGTCAGACATAACTGAGCGACGGAACAAGAATGTGTAAAACAGATAGCTAGTGGGAAGCTGCTGTATAACACGGGGAGCTCAGCTCAGTGCTCTGTGATGACCCAGAAGGATGGGATGGTGGGGTGGGAGAAGGCTCAAGAGGGGGGACATATATGCATACATATTGCTGATGCACATTGGTGTACAGAAGAAACTAACATAACACTGCACACCAACTATACTCAAATGATCTTAAAAAATGAACAAACCAGTGGAGTTGGGGTGGAGGACAGGATGGGCCTGCTCCTGTTCAGAGATGGACAAGAGGAGCTGGAGCAAGGCTTTGCAAAAGTGCTCAACATCTCTGCATCCATCTGGTAATATGTGGTCCAGATGGTTAAGGACATAGAAAGTGTGTGCGGAAGGAACTGGGAGGCTGAAAGGACATTAGCAGTTAACAGTGTTGGGGAACGGAGAGACTGACATGATGGTCTTTCACATGAGTGAAGCAGGTAAGAATCAGTCTTTATACACAAAACTACAATCAATATCACACCTCTTTCTTTTCTTCTAGTCAGCTTTTCTAAAACCATGTTTCTACTCCAACAGGTGAGACTGGAAATTCAAAGCTATTTTTGTAACATTCTTTTCTTATTTGTTTCAAGATTATTTCAAAGTCCTGGGGTCTGACACAGTGGTGAGGAGGGGTGGTGTCTCTTCAGGTTCACCACCCTACTGCTCTTCTCAGCTGAGACTAGGACAATGAAGAGTCTCACCGCCCATATTTACTGGGGAATTGTTCCCTCTGCTGCTGCAGCTGCTGCTGCTGCTAAGTCGCTTCAGTCATGTCCGACTCTGTGCAACGCCATAGACGGCAGCCTACCAGGCTCCCCCGTCCCTGAGATTCTCCAGGCAAGAACACTGGAGTGGGTTGCCATTTCCTTCTCCAATGTATGAAAGTGAAAAGTGAAAGTGAAGTCGCTCAGTCGTGTCTGACTCTTAACAACCCCATGGACTGCAGCCTACCAGGCTCCTCCATCCATGGGATTTGCCAGGCAAGAGTACTGGAATGGGTTGCCATTGCCTTCTCTGAGGCTCTTCTAAATACACAGAAACACCCGAAACTCTGTATCTCTTGACACCAACCATCCTAGAGCATCTTTTTTTAGTTTGAGAGAAATTGCCTTTCTCTTCAAACTCTGTTCTCAGAACAATGGGTTTAGGCTTCTGGGAAAAAACACAGAAAAGAATAAAACCTCCCCTGAGATGAAGAAAGTACTCCCTTGAAAGGGGAAGGAGATAGGGGCAGAATATATAGAGAAAGTATGATAATTAAACATTATCTTGCAACTTACAAAGACTCCCTAGTCCAAGAATAAATTAACAGTAACCAATCTAATGAAAGTAATCAGCTTACTTCAGTTTCTCTCTTGGTGTAGTCAGTGGAAAGGCACTGCCCACATCTCCTTTCAGAAAAGGACTTGCCCCAGCTTTCAGCTCCCGGCTTGATCCTGTTGCAAAGGGCCTCTGCACCCAAGAACATGCCATTTCTGGGCAGCCTACATCCAATGAGGGGGGCAGGGCATGGACAGGAGCCATTTCAGCTCAACGTGGGACATGCGTGCTACAAACCTCCCTGTGGATGGATCGATGCTTCACAGACCTTCCTCACAGTTCTAATGTCTTTCTGCCCTATTTTGCTTCAGCCCCTTACCTTCCACAGGTGTTTGTCTCAAAAAAAAAAAAAAAAAAACAAAGAAAAAAAAAAAAAAAACGCCCGTACACTCAAATCCTGTCTCATCATCTGCTTCCAGAGAAGCCAACCTACAACAGTGCATCCAGGGGTGGTCCTCAAAGTATATCAATAACACAGGATTTGGGGGCCAAATCCCTAGTCACATGCCAGGCAATGAGAACCCAGCTGGTGATAGAGGGAACACGGGCACCCTCTGGCCCAAGGGGACAGTCCTAAGGAACATGTAGGAATTATAAGGACAATGGGATTGTGTGAATTTTGCTAAGTGCCACTGATATACACCAGCGCATCCCTGGTGGTTCAGGTGGTAAAGAATCTGTCTACAATGTAGGAGACCTGGGTTTGATCTCTGGGTTGGGAAGACCCCCTGGAAAAGTGAGTGGCAACCCACTCTAGCATTCTGGCCTGGAGAACTCCACGGACAGAGGAACCTGGTGGGCTACAGTCCATGGGGTTGGGAAGAGTTGTACATGACTGAGAAGCTAATACTTTCACTGATACACAAAGCATAATGAAAAGCTGCAGGCAATTATTAGGCCATAGAAAAGTCAAATATAAAAATCAGAGGATCTCCCTTAAGTTAATAGGCTTGCATATCTTGCAGCTGAGGCCAAACTCAGGAGTAGACCTAGTGCTGATCTCCAGAAACGGTTAAACACCTCACCAAGCAGACCTGTT
This sequence comes from Bos indicus x Bos taurus, assembly GCF_003369695.1. NCBI lineage: Eukaryota > Metazoa > Chordata > Mammalia > Artiodactyla > Bovidae > Bos > Bos indicus x Bos taurus. The sequence goes on along the minus strand of NC_040076.1, from coordinate 55,829,724 downwards.
ACTAGTTGGGGGAAAGGAGACGCTGACACTTGGGATGGGAATATCTTGGAAGATTCCCCTGAAAATGTTGAATCTCCAGAATCCTGGGATGACCAACTGTCCTGATTTTCAGTGACTGAGTGGTTTCCTGGGCGGTGGGACTTTCTGTGCTAAAAGTTCGATAGTCCTGGGCAAATTGGGACTAATCTTTGTCCTCTGTGCTGCTGTGCTTAGTGGCTTAGTCACGTCTGACTCTTTGCAACTCCCCTGAATTCTCTGCTAGCACTTCCCTCTTGCTTGGAATCAATATAGACGTCACCTCCACCTTCAAGATAGCATATGCTCTACTCAAGATCTACCCACACCTCTCCTCCTGGCTACTAGGCTTCTAAGTAGGATTAAGTCACAGCATAATCACCCTGGGAAATGCTGGGCCTGATAAGGAATAAAGGGACTTCACTCCAAAGAAGCTGCAAGGCCTAGCCAACATTCACTGGCAGATGCAAGGCAGTACCAGTTGGACTGGGTTCTGAGGCTGTGTGACTGAGCAGGGCTGGAGCATAAGATCAGATGAGGGAGAGTTTATTGATTTGGGAGCATACTTCAAAGATACAGGATTTACAACCTGTCAAGAACCCTAGGAGATGATGTCTAGCATGGTACCTAGAAGCATGAAAAAGCAATGGTCCATCTACTAAGTGAAGTTGGAATGCCAGAATGTCCTGGAATATAGAGGAGCAAAGAATTAAAGGGCTTAGGGGTATGGACATATCAATCACGACATAATTCTATATTATGTGAGGCCTGAAAACTAACTAAAAAGGCAATACCATGTATCAAGGTGATGCTAATGAGGCATGGCCTCATTATTTGCCAGGACTATCGTAACGAGGAGCTTCGGTATCACCAATGCTCAGCAATGATGAAAGTACCACAAATGGAGTAGGAGAGTACCCTTCCCCACGAGAGAATCCCACATTCTCTTGTTGTTGTTGTTCAGTCACTAAGTCATATCCAGCTCTGTGACCACATGGATTGCAGCATGTCAGGCTCCTTTGTCCTCTACTGTGTTCCAAAGTTCGCTCAAATTCATGTCCATTGAGTTGCTGATGTTATCTCACCATCTCATCCTCTGCTGCCCCCTTTTCCTCTTCAATCTTTCCCAGCATAAGGGTCTTTTCTAATGATTTGGATTTCTGCATCAGATGGCCAAAGTATTGGAGCTTTGGCATCAGTCTTTCCAATGAATATTCAGGGTTGATTTTCTTGCTGTCTAAGGGACTCTCAAGACTCTCCTCCAGCATCACAGTCTGAAGGCATCTGTTCTTCGGCACTCGGCCTTCTTTATGGCCCAACCCTCACACGTGTACATGACTACTGGAAAAACCAAAGCTTTGACTATAAGACCTTTGTCGGGAAAGTGATGTCTCTGCTTTTTAATATGCTGTTTGGTTTGTTAGAACTTTCCAAGGAGCAAGCATCTTTTAATTTCACTACAGTCACCATCCACAGTGATTTGGGAGCCCAAGAAAATGAAAGCTGTCACTACTTCCACTTTTCCCCTTCTATTTTCCATAAAGTGATGGAACCGGATGTCATGATCTCAGTTTTTTGAATGTTGAGTTTCAAGCACCTCTTTCACTCTCCTCTTTCACCCTCATCATTGTGTGAGAATCCCACATGATAAAGGCCAAGTGTGCGAATGCCTAGCAAGCCAGGTGGATGAAGTTACCCTAATGAACAGCCAGGTAAGAGCAGCAGCCAAGGGGGCCTGCAGAGTGTTATGGTCTTACAGGACCACCAGTGGCAGCTTGTCCTGGGAACCTCTTAGAAATGCAGTTCCTCAGGTCTCTTCCCTGACCGACTGAGTCAGAAACTGCAGGCGGGACCCAGGAATCTGAGTTTTAACTAACTCTCTGGGTGATTCTAATGCAAGCTGAAGTTTGAGAACCTCTGAGTTAACGGAACACAGGTAAATCAAGACCAACTTTGAAAGCAGGGCTATGCCTGAAAACCCAGAAAGTCGGCATGTGCTATACGTTTTAGAAAAGGCTTTGTTTCTTCTTTAGCCAATACAACAATGGGAGAGTTTACAGAGAAGTTGCAGCTTAAGTCTCTATGCCCTGCACATTTCTACTTAGAAAATCCAAATTTTAGGGAATTAGCAACTGTGAGCTCTGAGCAATTGAACAGTTCTGCCCATCTGCTGCACTGAGCAAGGTAACATTCTTCTGCCCAGCAAAGCAGTTTTTGGTTTGCTTTGAGCTGAGAAATGCAGGTCAAAGGCAACAATCCCACACTGCACCTCTGGGCTTTACCATCAGTAAGTAGGAGGAGAAGTGTTTAGAAGCAGAGAGGCAGATTGTGGACAAAAAGGCTGGGATGTTCTTAATCATGATTCATGAACTAAAGACAACTTGGAAACTCAGGTGGCGCTGGTGGTAAAGAATCTGAATGCAAATGCAAGAGATGCGAGGTAGATCCCTGAGATGGGAAGATCCTCTGGAGGAGAAAATGGCACACCACTCCAGTATTCTTGCCTGGAAAATTCCACAGGCAGAGGAGCCTAGCCGGCCAGTCCATAGGGCCTCAAAAAGTCAAACATGACTGAGCATGTGCATGCACACACATACACAGACACACAATTAGACTAGAATTTCAAGGGCTAAAGTTTGAGATATGAATTAATTATTTTCTGGATGATTTTCCATCTAATTTCTCTAGAGCTTTTTTGCAGCAATTTCAGGTTGTAGAAGGGATTTTTTTTTTCCCCCACGTTTTACTTCTTGGTGAAAGCATAAATCTCAAGGCTTTTCCCAGAACCTCTGGGGAGAAGAAATTCAGAGGCAAAAATATCTGGTTGCAAGAGTTCATGATTCTGTTATCTAAACATGAACAATCATCATACCCAATTTTTTTGACTCCTAATTTGAATTCTTCTCCAAACTGACTATTTGTGTAGAGTATGTCTGCTCTTTTGTTTACTGGCTATTTCCTACCCATTCAATACCCAACTAAGATATAACATGTTCACCTTTGTTCTGACTTCATTCCAACACTGCTTTGACCTTCTGGGAAGTGTGAGGGTATGTAGTTATCTGTCTTGTGGCAATATGGCCATGATTTCAGAGAATGAAGGCTGAGAAAGAGCCATAGGCTATTTGGGAGTCTAACAATATAATGGCAGGACAGACAGGTGTGGAGGTGAAGACCAATGACAGTCAGGAAGATGGTAGCTCTAGTTTCTGATGACTCTATGTCATACGTGCAGTAAGAGATGGTCTATGTCAACACTGTACTAGCCAGGAGGCACCACCTTGCAGGTGCCAACTGTGTATGTCCCTTCCCAACTGAAGTTTCCAATAAATGAGCATGGTAAGTTTCTCTATTTATTTAGGTTTTCTTTGATGTCTTTCATCAGCATTTTATAATTTTCATCACTGAGACCCTATATAGATTTTGTTTAATTTATACCTAAGTATTTTATTTTCTTTGGCACAATGGCTCACGCTTTCCTCTACATTGATGAACATACACAGTGTATTTATAATATTGGTTTAATGATCTTTCTTTATCCTCTAGGTCAGAGGTTAGCTAACTATGGGTCAAAACCAGCCTGCAATATGACCCATGAGCTAAGAATGACTTTACATTTTTAAAGGATGGTAGAAAACAAAACAAGACAAAAAAAACACATCATCAGCAGTCAGGGAAATTATAAAACAGTGAGACAGCACTTCATACCTACTAGGATGGTTATAGTTAAAAAGAGCAGATAACAACAAGCATTGGTAAGAATGGGGAGAAACTGAAACCCTCAAACACCGTTGGTAGGAATGTAAAATGGTGCCGCAGCTTTGGCAAACAGTCTGGCAGCTCCTCAAAAGGTTCAGTCTGAGTTCCCACATGATCTAGCAATTCCACTCCTAGGTATATATGGAAGAAAAATAAATACATATGTTCACACAAAGGCTTGTACATGAATAATACATAATTCTTTCCAGAAAGTAGGAACAACCCAAATATTCCTCAACTGATGATTGGATAAATGTGGAATATCTATACAATGGAATATTATTCAGCAATAAAAAGAAATGAATAAATGCTGTAAGCATGGTTGAACCTTGAACACATTATGCCAAGTGAAAGAAGCCTACATATTATGTGATTCTATTTACATGTAATGTCCACAATAGGCCAATTCACAGAGATAGAAAGTAGACTGCTGTTGCCAGGGGCTGGGAAGGGGAAGGGGGACTGAGGCAAGGAGCAAATAGGAGTGGGCTTCTTTCTGGGGCAATGAAAATAGTCTAAAATTGGCTTTGGTGATGATTACAAAATTCTCTGAATAACTAAACAGCATTGACTTTTAGAATTTAAGAGGATGAAAATTATGGTATCTCCATAAAATGTTTCTTTTAAAGTGGTTCCTATTTTGAGAGCTAACAGATCAGTAAAGCATCCATCCCTAAAAAAATTCAGGAATTCCAAGTTAAAAAATGTAAGAACATATTAAAATTTATCATCTAGCACTAATACCATTTCAGTAAAGAAGGGACATTTTAACACCTAAAGACTAATCAGGAATGAAAACAGTTTTTAAATGGAATAAATTCAGTTTCATTTAAAAAGTATTAAGTAATTTCCACAAGCAATTACAATAATATGTAACTTGTCACGTTTTAAAAAATATTTACAATATTGCTTGAAGTATAAAAGTACTCCTGTTACTATTGTTAAAATCATTTTTAAAAAAGGACTTCAGTATAGAAATTTACTACTTCTATGAAAGACGTTCTTTAAATCTTGAATTTTATAGTCATGTAATTAGGTTACTAATCTTTATGTATATTTTAATCATACTTTATTTATCAATAATGAAAATGAAAAAGTTTAGTTGATAAAAACTTTATTCAAAACATATCAAGAACCACATAGTTCAAAACTGCAAAAATAAAAGACAATTTCTGGTAACTTAAAAATAAAGAGTATCTATAAACAACCACATTAACATCTACTATTTATAATACAATTTCAAAACCAAAGCTAATCTCTGTATTTCTATATCTTGATACATTTGAGCTAGAATCCTCCTCCTTACCTCACTATATTATTATGCAACCCCTTCAGTTTTAACAGTTAAAATATAACTTGGGTATTTTCTGTATACTATTAATCTCTTCCCATACTGAAAAATTGAGACAGTTCAAATGATTAGAAACTAATTTTCACTTAAAAAAAAGAACAGGTTAGTAAAACATTTCTTTTGAAAACTTCTCTGAATTGAGCTACACAAAAACACATTTCTACTTGAGGACTCTCCAGATTATTCACTATGCATTTATATATATATATAGTATAAGACATTTGAAAAAAAGCTTTTCATCTTTTTTTTTTTTTGGTCAAGATTCACACTACCCAGGTGCTGTGAAACAGCAGAATTAACCCCAGTTTATAAAGGGAAAACAAAGGCACCATAGTGAGATCTCACCAGGGCCAGAGTGAGACCACATTTACTTTCTGATTTATGTCCACAGCCAGATTCTCTTTCTGGACGACATTAATTTGTTCAATGATGGAAGTAAGTGATGTGGGATTTATTGTGGGAGAACTAGTTCTGGCTCTGTAGGTAAAAAGTTCACAGGGTGGACAAGGTAGAGAGGACAATTTCAGTGTGAAACGGGTTAATGAGAAGAAAGTTAAAACCGGAGTACAGACTCTATTCAGACAGAGATCACTTTTCAGACATATAAATAGCAAAACAAGGATAGGAAAAAATAATAGCTATAGAGTTTCTCATTTCTAAACCAAGGGGCTTTTACAAAATCACTTTAAAAGTAGGAGCTTTCTTGAAGACAACCCTTAAGCATCTTATTCTCCCCGCGCTCCATAAAACTCCTGTAAGGTGGAGACTACTAATTTTTTACTAGGGATGAAAGTGAGAAGTAATGAAGTTAAGAGGCTAAGAATGAATTCTCACATGGAGAATGAATAGGCTGGAGCAGATGTAATGTCTTAAAGCTTTGGTTTAAAAATAGAAACAGAAGGTAAAGGATAAACAGGAACTTTTCTGGATGGACAAGTGGAATAATCCAGGGATCCAGTAACACCACCACCTACTTAACATTTTTCTACAAAGAACTTGGAATTTCAAGTACATAGTGAAACCTAAGATGACAAATGTTCTTCCGGGTATTGAAATGCTCAGTTGAACGGAATATAGCAATAAGTTCTCATAAGACCACATGAAAAAACAGAGGCATTAATAAGCCACAGTGTGGATAAGTGCAAACTAAGGCATTTAGGACAAAATAATGCTGCCTGTAGCTAAAATATGATGGACATGGAGCCAGCAACATGACTTCTGAGAGGAATTTAATTTAGCCTGATCAATGAGTTAGGGTGGATTAAAGGAAAAAAAAAAAAAAAGAAACAGAAAAGCTGGTCATTATTGGCAAGAATAATGAAAGCTAAAACAACGGTGTCCATGCATTTGGGAATCAATGGAACTCTCGTCTTTATAAACCCACTGTGAGTTATTAAGGGACATTACGAATGCTTGAAATACATTCCTAACCTCTGGAGGAGACACATAAGACATTTATTCATGGCTGTCAGACATATATGTAGCAGGATAGGCCACAGTTCTAAGCCAGTGTGGCAAATCTGATGTTCTGGATTCCCAAGGGGTTTTCCCCTGCAGTCTCCTCCAATCAACTTTACAGTTCAATCCTGTACCACAATAATAAATACAACCGGTTCAGGCCATAATATCAGGGGTCCTGCTGGGCCACAGGGAATCTGATCATAAAATCTTTAAATAGTAATGCTGGGAAAAACCTCAAGAAGGGAACTATTTAGTCTCCTACCTCTAGATGGAGTAAAACATTGAAACATCTCAGAAAGCAGGTTTTTGTTTGTTGAAGATTGTTTGGGATCACAGTCATAATCTAGTAATAATTTCAAGTCCATTAGGTCTATCTCCTTGGAGAAGGCAATGGCAACTCACTCCAGTACTGTTGCCTGGAAAATTCCATAGGTGGAGGAGCCTGGTAGGCTGCAGTCCATGGGGTTGCGAAGAGTTGGACATGACTGAGTGACTTCACTTTCACTTTCATGCATTGGAGAAGGAAATGGCAACCCACTCCAGTGTTCTTGCCTGGAGAATCCCAGGGATGGGGGAGCCTGGTGGGCTGCCGTCTACAGGGTCGCACAGAGTCAGACACGACTGAAGTGACTTAGCAGCAGCAGCAGCAGCAGCAGCAATCTATCTCCTTGGGTCTAAATGACCTGTGTGCGCGTACGTGTATGTGTGTTCGTGTGTGCGCGTGCACTCAGTAAATGATATGCTTCCTGTATAAACTGTATGCAAGTGGCAACTGTAAACAACACAGCTCTAGAATGGGAGTCCTTAGAGGACAGGGCCCGGCCGACCTATAATTCATGGAGGTGCTGCTGTTTTCCATAAATATTCACAACATCTGAAATGCAGGCATTTATCCTTACACCTCACAGCTAGAGGTGACAGATATTGCATATAACTAGAACTTTTTGATCACAACAAACTGTGGAAAATTCTTAAAGAGATGGGAATACCAGACCACCTGACCTGCCTCCTAAGAAATCTGTATGCAGGGTCAAGAAGCAACAGTTAGAACTGGACATGGAACAACAGACTGGTTCCAAATTGGGAAAGCAGTATGTCAAGGCTGTATATTGTCACCCTGCTTATTGAACTTACATGCAAAATACATCATGCAAAATGCTGGGATGGATGAAGCACAAGCTGGAATCAAGACTGCCAGGAGAAATACCAATAACCTCAGATATGCAGAAAGAGAAGAAGAACAGAAAGCCTCTTGATGAAAGTGAAAGAGGAGAATTAAAAAATTGGCTTAAAACTAAACATTCAGAAAAGTAAGATCATGACATCCAGTCTCACCACTTCATGGCGAATAGATGGGGAAACAATGGAAACAGTGACAGACTATTTTTTCAGGCTCCAAAATCACTGCATACGGTGACTGCAGCCATGAAGTTAAAAGACACTTGCTCCTTGGAAGAAAAGTTATGACCAACCTAGATAGCATATTAAAAAGCAGAGACATTACTTTGCCAACAAAGGTCCATCTAGTCAAGGCTATGGTTTTTCCAGTAGTCATGTATGGATGTGAGAGTTGGACTATAAAGAAAGCTGAGCACCGAAGAATTGATGCTTTTGAACTGTGGCATTGGAGAGGACTCTTGGGAGTCCCTTGGACTGCAAGATCCAACCTGTCCATCCTAAAGGAAATCAGTCCTGACTATTCATTGGAAGGACTGATGCTGAAGCTGAAACTCCAATACTTTGGCCACCTGACGTGAAGAACTGACTCATTGGGAAAGACCGTGATGCTGGGAAAGACTGAAGGCGGGAGGAGACGACAGAGGATGAGACGGTTGGATGGCATTACTGACTCGATGGACATGAGTTTGAGTAAGCTGTGAGTTGGTTATGAACAGGGAAGCTTTGCGTGCTGCAGTCCATGGGGTTGCAAAGAGTTGGACGTGACTGAGTGACTGAACCGAACTTTTGGTGAGGGCGGTATGTAGGTATGTAATTTGATATACATCATGGCCTTATCCCCCAAACACTGGCTGGGATATTCTGGGGGAATGGACCAATGAAAGGAATTTATTCCCAGTCTCTGGAATGGAGAATCCTTTTCTTTGTCAATGGTGGTTTCCCTTATCCTTGAAATATAGAAGGAATGTCTACATCATAGTCTCAATTGATAATGTTTGATAAAAAGATGTTTAGTGTCATCTGAATTGCTGACATTCTCTTTATTCTAGTCTACTTGTAGTTCCAAATTTCCACAATCAAACAAACATGACTAGACAATACTTTTCCTATTAAATGGAAATACATTAGAAATAAACTACTTTATATATTTTGGCAATTAAGGCAAAAAGGCATCTGAACCTACTTCTAACCTTTTTGCAGAAATAATGCTAAAGTATTATAAAAAAACGCTAAAGCAAGGTAATAAAATGGGCTGGAAATAGATGTTTATAGATGTGAGGATTTTCTTGCATGTGTGAACTCCAAAATTTTTTTCAACTGTGAATTTAAGTGGGCTTCTCTCCCCTCTTTCTCTGATGCATACATGCATACACATACACACATACACACACCCCCATCCTAAGCAGGAAAAGGCTGCCACTAAGGAGAAATGCCCGCAGGTGGTTGACTTTAGAGCGGTGAATATAGTGCATCCCAGTGTGAAAGTGTGGTAACAACGAATCCTTAAGAAATTCTGTTATGTTGAATGTAATTTAAATTATTTTGGCGATTGTTAAATGGTCTTACCGTACACCCTAGAAGCGTTTAGTTAACATCTGAAATTTCCTAGTTGGGAATATAGCCTCCAAAGGTTGTTAGTTAGCATTCGAAAAGCTTATTTCAGAGGCTACTACCACAAGAGTTCAGCACCAGAGACTTTGTTAATAGGTGATTATTTTCAGTGGTCAGATTAATGGTGTTAAAGGTATGTGGATTGGCAAAAATACTACAGGGCACTCCATCCTTTCACAAACAGGGCATACAGTGCTAGCAAGCCCACCAGCTCTAGGATTCCTAGAGTACTAACCTGCTCTGTGTCTAGAAGTTGAACAGAATCAGGCTGCCTGACATTGAAGCAGCTGTAGTATTACTGGATTCACTTCTAATTGCCCTTTTACACAAAATATTGATAGTCTCTCTAAAAGAATGGAGTGGGAACTTTTTCAAGCTTACATGACAGGTTGACTATTATAGGATGTCTGTTCTGGTGCCTGCTTGTTTATGTACATGAATAATGCAGACTCTGGCTTAAAACCTGATTTCCGTGTAATATACCACCTAGTAAGGTTGCGGGGAGGAGACCTACAGCCCTCATCTACTGGAAGCCACCAAAAGTGAAAGTGAAAGTCACTCAGTTGTGTCTGAGTCTTTGCGACCCCATGGACTATACAGTCCATGGAATTCTCCAGGCCAGAATACTGGAGTGGGTAGCCTTTCCCTCCTTCAGGGCACCTTCTCAACCCAGGGATCAAACCCAGGTCTCCCGCATTGCAGGCAGATTCTTTACCGACTGAGCTATCAGTCAGAAACCCACCAAATCATCTAATAATTGCAAGTGACCAAACTGATAAAGTCCAGCTTACAACAATTTTAATGGAAGGAACACAAATACCTTTCAAGGGCCATAAGATGAATCCAGGCATAGTCCACAGTTGAACAGGCTTACAAACAACAGTTTCTGCAAATTGCCCAAGGATGAAGGGTGTTGCCAGTTCAGCGCAGGAACAAGAGAAGCACAGAACTAAACCACAGGTAGAGGCCCTGACATTTCTACGTTCATTTCAACTGACCACCCCGCCCCCCACACACACATGTGCATGTTGCAGGGAAGCCAAGGACAGGTAAGAGTCTTCAAAGTTAACTAGCAGATTCTGACACTATTTCTTACGTGTGTGTTCTCAGTTGCTCAGTCATGTCTGACTCTTCGTGACTCCATGGACTGTAGCCCACCAAGCTCCTCTATCCTTGGCCTTCTTACATGTTCTAAAATTGAATAGAACATATAAGAAAGCCAAGGATAGAGGAACCCTCATAGAAGAGAAAACAAACCACTGCCTTTTAAGAATTAATCTAAATTCTTATCCCATTATGTCAGAGCAATCCTAAGTCATGCTGACACTAGTTCAGTGTGGTGTGCAAAGAATCTGGTGACCTGCTATTGCAGTGATGATGCATGCTCCTGGAGGTTAGGCTATCTACAAAATCAAGGCTGTGTGTTTAAGATGGAGCATGCACACTCCCCCTTGAAATGCAAAGCTGCAAGCATAAGTGGATAAGCACTCTGGGATTTATTTCTGGTTCAGTGTGTTTTAATAAACCAGTTATGAGAAGAGTATCTAGTATCAGCTGTGGCTTACATCCTTAAGCCTCACTCACGGACCTTGAAGAGTCTGACTTCCAAATTTAACTGTCCATCCTCAAGTGGTCTAGACTCCAAATTTAGAGATCAACAAGCTAATTTTGGATGGCATTTTTTGCTTGAGGGAGCTTGTTGATCAAACCCTTTTAAAGCTCCATTCTATTCCCCTCAGTATTTAGAGAGAACAGATGGAAGGCACCGGGATAAGCAATTATACAGCTTCTGTGACCCATGTAAGGGGCCAACAGCTATAAAATCTACCAGTTTGTTAAAGAAATATCATAGCTGACAGAGAAGCAAAGAGGATATTGAACTAGCTGGCTGTTGCAAGAGGTGTCTACACCCTGAGATTTCTTTTCTATAACTACACCAAGAATGTAAAAACTTGCAATAGTGGCTACTTGTTGGTAGGGAGGCAGAAATACAGGTCAAAGGGTTCTGAAGCTCAGTGCTTCCAATCTCTTTCCCTAGTGCCAATGAAGACATCTCAATTCCCCTTGAGGTCCAAGGTCTTCTTTTGTAACACTAATCCAACAATTTGCTCCCCACCAGGACCCAAGAAACCATCCCCCATTTTTAAAGCTCACTAAAGGAGTGACTGCACCTCAGTATCTTCCACTGTAACATCCAGTATGTATAAACCACTTCCTTATCAAGGAGAGCTCTGTCTAGAGTCAACTTTCTACTGGAAGACATTGCAAGGATCCCTATACCTTCAGTTACATTAACTCACTGATGGGATTTCAAGTAATAAAGTTAGGTACCTTCTTTCTGGGCCAGCTTGCTAGCAAGGGCAGTGAACTTATTTTGAGGTAGTGCAGTGATACAGCAATGATGGTCCCTGGTATTTACCCTTTGATTTCATTTAACTATCATCTTTTGGGGCTTCCCAGGTGGCTCAGTGGTAAAGAATCTGCCTGCCAGTGCAAGAGATGCAGGTTCCATCTCTGGGTCAGGAAGATCCCCTGGAGAAGGAAATGGCAACCCACTCCAGTATTTTTGCCTGGGAAATCCCAAGGACAGAGTAGTCTGGCGGGCTAGTCCATGAGGTCACAAAGAGTCGACATGACTTAGCAAGTAAATAGCAATGACAACTATAATCTTTTACAGAACTGCCGGTCATCCATGTAAAGGAGGGTGGCATTGTATTACTACTGTAGAACAACTTGGATAATTTTTCTGATAAAGCAAGGCAACTGAAAAAAGGAAATAAATACACAAGCAAGAAATAGAGTCAGAGGAATGTGAATCATAACTTATCTTTGGTATCCCAGTAGAAATCTATGTTGATATTCTCCTATCCCTTGAAGTTTAGGTTGGAAATGTGTACTATTTTATTTCAGTGCTTATGTCACTCTTTCCTAATATATGACAAGTCTGCAGTGTTTTCATATCTGTGACAGACCCATAAGCTTCCAGAACACATAGTAAAGCAATGCTTGTCTAAGATGTGAGGACGGGACACTGACACTTGCACGTGTACCTATGCTCCCCACTCTGCTCACCCCATTATAATTGCTACCTTCAAAGCTCAGTGAGGAAAAGTTGGCAAAGGGAAGTGAGAAAATTCCAGACAGACACTGGCAGGCACCAAGATGTTGTAGAAAACACTAGTAAGCCAGTCACTGTAATATCTGCTATTAGCATCTCTTTACACTTATTATTGACCAGGTAAAGATGGGGAGGAAGGATCAAGGACCACATGTGGGTTTAGCACACAGGCCATATTAATGCGGCTTTTTTGTTTTTTTGTTTTTTTTTTTTTTAGGTTTTCAAATTTTTGACCTGGCTTTTAAAAGCAAGGATTATTTCATGGTGCTTTTTCCATCAGGCTTTTTTTTTTTTTCCCCCTGAGGTAGATAAAACATGGACAATAAGAAGTCTGAAGAATGCAGAGGGTAGCTGAAGCCTGTGTGGACAGGATTAGTTTGAAAGAAATTTCAGCAGTGAAAGCTGAGCCTGTCATATATAATACCACAGAAAAGAGGGAAAAGGCTCAAGGCTGTCCACCATTTAGAAAGGGCTTTTAGATTTTAACAGGTGGGAAATGGGCTAATCTGGACTGCAAAGAACAGAACTGTGGGAACAATGACCGAGTAAGAGAAGAACCTTGGTAAGCACACAGTTCATCAAGACTAGGTTGATGATAGCAAGAAATATACATCCCTCAGGACCTTGGTGATCCTGAGATCATAAGAAGGAACACACAGTACAATATCACAAGAGTATAAAGCAACCAACAGACCTGAAGGTTTAAACTGCCTTTTGTTATGTTTTTGGGATAAACAATAAAGTATGCCTCTTAGCCTCTTGTTTGTAAGCAGGTATTGTTAACTGTACTAAACAAGTCAGGAAAGCCCAAATTCCACGACATAATTAGTGAGATGGATTCTGAGCTCTTTTTTCTGCCTGTTTGAATTACAAATGAACAGGCTGGTCTGCCTGAGACCCAGTGAGGTTAATATTCCCAGCTGGGGCCTTTCTTTCTGGAGAATCACTGCTGTCATCCCAGGCAGATGCTCTACTTTTAAATGAACATGTCATTGTAGGCCAAGTGTTAGTAGTTAAACGCCATCATCACAGAAACACACAAAGCTAGAGTCAAGTTCACAAACACAGCTGGTGGCTAAGAAACTCTTAATGAAAGAAAGAAATTCGCTCTTGGAGCCAAGTCATTCATCACAACTTCCGATACACTTAGACTGGGATTGCTTTATATGAAAGAGAATAAAATCATAACTATTGGCCTCAGTTTCTCTCTCCCCAATCTAAGAATAAACATTTGTTAAAACAGCACTGGAGAAAGAGGACCTTCACACATAATGTTCCCGGGGATTGATGTAGACTCCCTCCAGGTCGCTATATGGATGGTGTCTGCCAGGGCTCCCGTCTTGGTAGCGCATCTGATCATATAAGGGGTACATTTGCTGAGTCCCGTCCTCCCCCACTGGATTCTCATCTTCACAGTCGAATCTCCTGCTATTCAGTCCATTCTAAAAATTCAAACATTGCTTACATTAGTTGAGCAGCTGTTTGCATTTTTTCTAGCTCTTGGGTGAAAACAGGCAAGCACAGAATTCATTACACACAAGCTATTTATTGAATGGCAAGGTGTCAACAGCTTATCATTTTCTAGTCACTTGTTGCTTATAATACCTAAGAGTGATGGCATCTCCTAAACAGAAAACTGTGACTAATGGGGACTGTGGTCAGTTTCAGGCTTCGAAATTTGGAACTGGTATCAGTTAAGGTAAACTGGAGAAAAACAAGGTTGTGAACTGCAGGAGTCTCTCAGCAAGGCTCAAGCTTGGAATCCATGCATGAGATAATACAGAGATTTAAATGAAATAACCAAAACCAAACCAAAAGAAGCCTCAGGATTCAGAAATGGGGAATCAGGGGAGAGATACAGTGAAATGCATAGGTAATATCTGACTGTATGCCCAACATGGCTGAGAATAAGAAATGCTTTCAAAAAACAGCCTCTTGTCTTGACCTTTCTTCCTTGCTTGACTCTGGGTCACAGCTGATACCATAAAATGAACTTCCCTGGTGCTCTGTGTTGTCGCTGGTACTGATCCTCTGTCAGGTTATTGGTTTCATATAACTTATTACTTCTAAGAGGAATAAACCAGCTCAAGGACTTTACAAAATCACACTACAGGTGCTCAGATAGCAGAGGGGAAGAAAATGAAGTTGCATGGAAATAAAATGATCTTTTAATAAACATGGTGGTCACTGGCTCCACCTGGGCTGACCCCGTTAGAGGATCATGTTACTCACAGGGTGCTGGACATTTCCAGTCTCTCTTTCTTTGAACTGAGTCTGCAGAGGCAAGTGTTCAGTCTGGAGGGAGAAGACAGAAAAAGACATGCACTTTAAAGCACAAAGCACATGATAAAACAGATCAACCAAGACCACTAAGACTCCTATTTTAAAGAACCAACCGTGTCTTGTTAAATGTCTGCCAATGAAGCAAACTGTTTCACGTGAGGATGGGAAAAGCAACGGCATTTCCTGAGTGTTGTCTCTCTCTCAGCTCCAGCCCTCTTGTAGAGGAAGAAAATGCACAGAACATCTCCTACAGAAGCTCTCATGCAAACTGGTTTGCATCTTACTCAAGGGAGCACTCAGCACAGAAGGGCTCTTGCCTCTTCCTAGTGGAAGAGGCTGATATTTTGAATCGGCTAAAAGGGGTTTGGGGTGGTAATGAAAGGTTATTCTGTTTTTATTTATAGATGTATATATGGTCTGCTTCTCTTCCTCTCGCTACTCCTTGTCTCCCAACCCCAAACAGCTCATAAAAGGGATTCATCATTTCTAAACCTCAGCCTGAGAGAATGTTTCTCAGCTTCCCCTTGGCTTATAAACACATACTGACCTTTCAGCCCCAAGTTCAAATATCATCTCTTTCAGGAAGCAGAGCACAAAACCCTCAGGCAGAGAGAGTCACTTTCCTTTCTGTATTTTCACAGCATGTGTAATTTTCACATCTATTTGCTTTCTCCTTCACTGGACTGAGGGTGCTGGCTGGAGTATTTACAGACATTACCTCATTTAATTTTTATAATAATTCTGTAAAACCCAGGTCTTTATTTTACAGATGACTAAAACGGAGGCTCAGAGTGGTTAAGTAAGGTGTCTCTGGTCACACAGCTTGTAAGTGGTGGATGCTTTGTCTGATTCCTAAACCTATATTTTTATAAGCCCTGCTTGCGCCTAGAAAAGAGACGTTCAAGAACTGTAATACAAGAATGCCTGAAAATCCCAGCATGTGGGCACATCTATCAGCATGTTCTTCATTTCACTGTCTTTGCTTAGGCTGTCTTTTTAGTCTGGAATGTCTGCCACTTAGCCTCTGGCACTTGAAATACTACCAATCTTGGCCAGACTAAAGTCAATTTTTTTTTTTCCTAAAAGGCTTTTCTGCAGTACCCATCAAAGTTAATTTATTTACTCCTACTTTTCCTGTTGTTCTTATTCTTATTTATACCTCTATTATAGCAGACATCATGATCTGTTTTTTAGTTCCTAATGTTTTTATCTTTCAATCCTAGCGAGCCTTTCCTGGCCATCCTCCTCCAAACCCACACCCTAGCCTGTGGGTCTTTCATAATAATAAGTCAATCACTAACTAATAACTTCACTGAAATATGAACTATCAATTCTTGATATCCTCTGTCATATGCCACGTTATCCAAAGCATAAGATATCTGTGACAAATTTGTTCCCCCGTCACATTCTGCATGATTCTGGGGTGCTTTTGGCATGATCAGTTGATACCGACAGTACACAATGGTAAAAATTCAAGGCAAGGCCTGTTCCATGGACCAATCACATGGGGCCTTGTGCTCAGAAGGGTCCCACTTTGGGGTTCAATGTTCTGTGGTTGCCACCTTAGATTGCTTAATGATTTTATTATGAATTTGTGCTTTGTAAATGGCCAAAAGGACAACAGAGCATGCTTCAGGGACCTATAACTTCAGCCCAAGGGTGTCCTGCCTCCTTCTGCTTGTCTATGATTTCTTGGCTGCCACCCCCAGACCCTCCCAGTTTCCCCTCTCTTCCCCTGTCCCGTGACTGCTGCTGCCCTCTGCCCTGGCCAGGGGCCTGAGTGCTGGTACAGGGAAGTCTGGGGTCAGGAGTGCATGCCCTCCACACCACAGAGCATCTGGCGGCTGGCAGGAGAATATGAGGACACGTTTCATTGAGGCCAAACCTCTTACGTCCATATAGGAACCCAGTCTCCATACTGAAAATCTTATTTTTTAAACAAAGGGCCCTGCATTTTGCTTTGCACTGAGACTACAAATTACATAGTTGATCCTGGTCCAAGAAAAATAGACTCAGAAAAAAAAAAAAAAAAAAAACACCTAAAATTAAAATTAGCATTTTCTTTTGTTTCCTGGCTATTTTAGATAAGCCATGGCTTTATGGGTGGCTCAGACAGTAAATAATCTGCCTACAATGCAGGAGACCTGTGTTTGATCCCTGGGTCAGGAAGATCCCCTGAAGGAAATGGTAACCCACTCCAGTATTCTCGCCTGGAGAATTCCATGGACAGAGAAGCCTGGCGGGCTACAGTCCATGGGGTCGCAAAGAGTCAGACACGACTAAATGACTAACACATACACACATGGCTTTATGAGCAAGAACAGCATAGCTACCCTTTTCTCACGGCCTGAGCTTTAAAATCAGCAAGTACACTTGAAAATATTGGACAAGAAAAGAGAGTTCCTAGGACAGAGCAGGAAGAAATGGTGCCTGGACACCACGAGCAGTCTTCACTTTCACTGACTGGACAATCAGCAAATGTTAAGTTCTTATTCTCTATCTAATATTGTAATTCTCTATCAATAAATCATTATACCTCACATGAGTCCATGAATTTTGTAATACAACAGTTGGTCAAATTCTTTATATAGACAGAAGTCCCACACGTCCTAGGGATGGCCCTGCATTAGGGACCAAGACTATGGATGCCTGCCTCTGCCATGTATTGGCATCTAGCTTCTGACCAGATACCTTAGGAACTTAATTTTATAGTGGCCGATAAATGCGCTCTCTTTCTGCTAGTCCATAACTACTCCAAATGTTACATATCTGACTTTCTAAAAAATTTAATCACAAGAATATATAGAAAAGTGTCTTACATGATACCTCACATGTGACTGGTGCTTTGCATATGTAAACTGAATTAACCTATGGTATTTTAATTGGTGGATACATGGTATATATTATTATTCTTGTGTTTTTTTCCCAGAAAGCCTTGAGAGAGTCTGAATCTCTAAAACATATTTAGACTTCCCTACTTTACATGTACTATCTTGTAACAATTTCTACTGAGCTGCAACCCATACTTACTTTCCTGATTCACTAAAGTCATGTAGATTTTCATTCCTGTCTTCTGTAGATTTTCATTCCTGTCTTCCAAGGTACTAACAAACTAGTTTTTCAAATTGTATTATCATAATGAATATTTTTACTTTCTCTGACTCAAAAATAAATCTCCACGTTACTATGTGTTATATTTTATTCTTTCTGTTTAGATAAGACTTTAAAACCCCATAAACAGAGCTTTAAGAGTTACTAAAGTTTATTTTCAGTGATAAACAGAATCAAGATTTCAAGCTGCTATTGTCAACAAGTCTACAATCACACTGGACACTGCTTGCTCTGGCAGTGGAAAAACTACAAACTAGAGTTCCAGTTGAAACCATTATTCCCCTACTGAATTAGGATCCTTTTGGTCTTCTCTCATATCATAATTTCATCCTCAAAATGCTCTTATACTTCCTTCCATGTCTTCCTTTTGCTCACATTCTTTTACTCTAATTTATAAACCTTAAACATTATTTTTTAAACACATTCTCTTACCTTCCCAAATGTTTCTCTAACATGTTCCCTCCAATTTCTAGCCCCAACTGACATCCATCCGCCTCTTCTACAATTTTCTTAAGCCTAGAGAAAATTACTGTGGCAGATCACTCCCACATCTACAAGAACTTCCCTATCGTTCTCTTATTTTTCAACTCTCTCACGCATATTTGCCATGGATTCCTACCTCTTGGCATGACAATATGTTCAAGCATCTGCCATCTTCAGAGATAAATGAAAAGATAGTATCTATTAAAACTTCAACATCTTAAATTCTAAAAGGGCATATACCTCTTGAAACTTCAGCTTAACAAGATAACTAAAACTCATTACCTGCTGAAGGACCATCCATCCTCTCTCAGTTCCTAAGATTATAAGGGAATATAAACTAAGCCATGATCAGTGTGTTCTCTTGGCATAACTCTATGAGCTTTGTCCTGCTTCATTCCGTATTCCAAGGCCAAATTTGCCTGTTACTCCAAGTGTTTCTTGACTTCCTACTTTTGCATTACAGTCCCCTATAATTAAAAGGATATCTTTTTCGGGTGTTAGTTCTAAAAGGTCTTGTAGGTCTTCACAGAACCGTTCAACTTCAGCTTCTTCAGCATTATTGGTCAGGGCATAGACTTGGATTACTGTGATATTAAATGGTTTGCTTTGGAAACGAGCAGACATCATTCTGTCATTTTTGAGACTGCATCCAAGTACTGCATTTCAGACTCTTTTGCTGACTATGAGGGCAGACAAAGATGGAGAAGCTCTATACAGTCAGCAAAAACAAGACTGGGAGCTGACTGTGGCTCAGATCATGAACTCCTTATTGCCAAATTCAGACTTAAATTGAAGAAAGGAGGGAAAACCACTAGACCATTCAGGTATGACCTAAATCAAATCCCTTACGATTATACAGTGAAGTGGGAAATAGATTAAAGGGACTAGATCTGATAGACAGAGTGCCCGATGAACTATGGCCGGAGGATCATGACATTGTACAGGAGACAGGGAGCAAGACAATCCCCAGGAAAAAGAAATGCAAAAAAGCAAAATGGCTGAGGAGGCCTTACAGATAGCTGTGTAAAGAAGGGAAGTGAAAAACAAAGGAGAAAAGGAAAGATACACCCATTTGAATACAGAGTTCCAAAGAACAGCAAGGAGAGATAAGAAAGCCTTCCTCAATGATCAGTGCAAAGAAATAGAGGAAAACAATATAATGGGAAAGAATAGAGATCTCTTCAAGAAAATTAGAGATAACAAGTGAACATGTCACGCAAAGATGGACTCAATAAAGGACAGAAATAGTATGGACCTAACAGAAGCAGAAGATATTAAGAAGAGGTGGCAAGAATACACAGAAGAACTGTACAAAAAAGATCTTCACAACCCAGATAATCACGGTGGTGTGATCACTCTCCTACAGCCAGACATCCTGGAATGTGAAGTCAAGTGGGCCTTCGGAAGCATCACTATGAACCAAGCTAGTGGAGGTGATGAATTCCAGCGGAGCTATTCCAAATCCTGAAAGATGATGCTGTGAAAGTGCTGCACTCAATATGCCAGCACATTTGGAAAACTCAGCAGTGGCTACAGGACTGGAAAAGGTCAGTTTTCATTCTAATCTCAAAGAAAGGCAATGCCAAAGAATGTTCAACTGCCGCACAATTGTACTCATCTCACATGCTAGTAAAGTAATGATCAAAATTCTCCAAGCCAGACTTCAATAATATGTGAACCGTGACCTTCCAGATGTTCAAGCTGGATTAGAGGAACCAGAGATCAAACTGCCAACATCCGCTGGATCATTGAAAAAGCAAAAGAGTTCCAGAAAAACATCTATTTTTGCTTTATTGACTATGCCCAGCCTTTTACTGTGTGGATCACAACAAAGTGTGGAAAATTCTGAAAGAGATGGAAATTCCAGGCCACCTGACTTGCCTCCTGAGAAATCTATAGGCAGGTCAGGAAGCAACAGTTAGAACTGGACATGAAACAACAGACCGGTTCCAAATAGGAAAAGGAGTACGTCAAGGCTGTATATTGTCACCCTGCTTATTTAACCTATATGCAGAGTACATCATGAGAAATGCTGGGCTGCTGAAGCACAAGCTGGAATCAAGATTGCCAGGAGAAATAGTAATAATCTCAGATATGCATATGACATCACCCTTATGGCAGAAAGCAAAGAAGAACTAAAGAGCCTCTTGATGAAAGTGAAAGAGGAGAGTGAAAAAGTTGGCTCAAAGCTCAGCATTCAGAAAACTAAGAACATGGCAACTGCTCCCATCACTTCATGGCAAATAGATGGAAAAACAGTGTAATTAGTGGCAGACTTTATTTTTTTGGGCTCTAAAATCACTGCAGATGGTGACTGCAACCATGAAATTAAAAGACGCTTACTCCTTGGAAGGAAACTTATAACCTAGACAGCATATTAAAAAGCAGAGGCATTATTTGGCCAACAAAGGTCCGTCTAGTTCAGGCTATGGTTTTTCCAGTGGTCATGTATAGATGTGAGAGTTGGACTATAAAGAAAGCTGAGTGCCAAAGAATTGATGCTTTTGAACTGTTTTGTTGGAGAAGACTCTTGAGAGTCCCTTGGACTGCAAGGAGATCCAACCAGTCCATCCTAAAGGAGATTAGTTCTGAGTGTTCATTTGAAGGACTGATGTTGAAGCTGAAACTCCAATACTTGGCCACATGATATGAAGAACTGACTCACTGGAAAAGACCCTGATGCTGGCAAAGATTGAAGGCTGGAGGAGAAGGGGACCGTTGGATGGCATCACTGACTCAATGGACATGAGTATGGGTAAACTCCAGGAGTTGGTGACGGACAGAGAAGCCTGGCATGCTGCAGTCCATGGGGTTGAAAAGTGTCGGACACGACTGAGCCACTGAACTGAACTGATAAACTAAGCACTCTACAACTTCATACCTGGTATGTAATACCTAGTATCTCCTCCATTGCTTCCTTCCCAATTCAAGCATCTGCTAAGCTTCCACATCACTTCTTTGGGTAACTTTATACCACCACCTATAGTACACCAGACATAACAAAATATTTTCATATTTACTATTTTTATAAAACCAGAGAATCTCAGAGTAAAGATTACATGAAGAATGCATGAATAATGAACTTATTAATAAACTGTCATGATTCCGCCTGAAATGTCTTGAAAGACACAAAATCCTTCTTTCCACAGCCCTAATGGGATCACTAGTAAATTCCACCAAACATTTAAAGAATTAATACTACTCATAAATTCTTTATGCAAATGAGAGAAAAGAGAACATTTTGTAACTATTTTTATGAAATTAGCATCATTCTAATAACAAAACCAGGAAAAGGTATTACAAAAAAAAAAAGAAAAGTTTTTATTCCTTTCATCCCAAAATCTTAAATGAAAACAGTCCTCTACATTTTAATACTAAACAAATCGTGGCATATTCATAAAATGAGGAGTACTACTCAGCAATGAAAGGACATTTATTTATGCAACATAAATCTCAAAAATATTATGCTAAAGTAGTTAGACACACAAAAGCATGCTGTCTTCCTTCCTCTGTGAAATTCTTTATAAAAAATGTAACTATTATTCTGTGATAGAAATCACAGTAGGTGTGGTGCGTGGTATGTGTAAGAAGTCTTTCAGGTGATAGAAATGTTCTTGATTGAGATAGTATACATGAATGTATACATTTGGCAAAGCTTATCAAACTGTACACTTAAAATGGGTCAAGTATTATGCCAATTATATCTCAATAAAGTTGGTTTAAAAAAAAAAAAACTATGCCTTTCCATTTTATCATCGTCGTTCAGTTTTGCAGGAGTATGCACATGGAGGGAATCAGAATGGGAATTCACTGACAGTCTGGAATCTGGTGTGATACAAAAACATAGTAACTTCTCAATAAATACTTCATACCAGATCATCCTTGATGCAGGAATTTCTCGACTATAATATTCAATTGCTTACTTGTGTTCTAGTGACTGAGTTCCTAATCCACAGATACAATTTTACCACACTAAAGGAATAATACATGAGGAAATGGTTATCATACATAATTCACTAAGTATGGATTCCTCAAGGCACGAAGGATATTACTTTGCTATCAAGTACCTCTTTAAACCATGACTAAAACGGTGAACCAGAAGTCAATTTCCCTTTCACTTTTATTAATAGTTGTGAGAGTGGCCGGCTATGTTGTATGAGCAACTATAAAGATTGTGTTCCAATCAAGCAAAATTTACTACGACATTAATTGGGCACTTGTTTAATGAGATATATAATTATTACTGTTCTCTGCAATAATTACCCAAGCTATTCACATGAATGTCTCTTATTAGTATAGTAGACCCTTGGCATTTACAGATTTAACACTGCTGGTTTTAACCATTCATGAGTGAATTTTACAAGGTTATGACAGGTTGTAATTTCTAACTTTGTTGAGAAACAGATTTGAATACAGACTGAGATTTGTGTTATGGAATAGTTATTTAGCTAGTTAATGAGCTCAGCAACTGCTAAGCTGTGTCTTTGTTATTCTCAACTCATTTACGAATTCTATAAAAGACAGGGGTACTTAAGAAAGTAGGGTTTCTCAAAAGCCTGTGGACATTTCCTCAGTGATGTCAAAGGGGTGCTATATTAATCAACCTTTTCCTTTTAAATTGAGAAATTGTTTTCACTAATTTTTAGTTAATTCTTAGGTATCTAGTATCTAGAATCAATTATGATCGATGCACTATACATTATACAGATTAAATGCATAAAGACTTTCTGGATCTTATGCCCTAAGACTTGATATTTTATTTGCTTATAACTCCTCTTTGCTCCTCCTATAACTCTCCTCTTTGGGAGAGTAAGGCTCATTTCATTTGGCGTGCTGCGATTCATGGGGTCGCAAAGAGTCGGACACGACTGAGCGACTGATCTGATCTGATCTGAAGGCTCATTTCTATGTTCTGTCCATGAACTCCATTGTATAAATCCTTCCCTGTTAACACTCTAAGAAGGTGACTGGGAGGTTTCCCCCAAATCTTATATGGTGCTCAACAGAGTACATGCTCAACAAACACTTGCTGATGTATTATCCATACACAGGATCTGTTCTGACTCTCACTCTCAGTCAGCAGTCCCTAAAAAAGTCTTGGGTGCTAGAATATGTTGAGAAACCTGTGCCTGGACTAGAAGCCTTGGGTCTAAAGTCCCGACTACAAAAATAGGGCACAGTTAGGTCTGAACTGGTTCAAAAAAAGAGTGTGAACACCATGAAAATAGATTCTAGATCCTTAGGACTCAGAAATTTTATAAAGACAGACTGGAGAAGAGAGTCTAAGGTAAATGGAAGATAAAAAGGCTCTGCACAGTAAGAAGAACAAGTGTAACTTGTAAGGACTGACAAGGTATTTCCCCTACTCCTCGCCCCTTAAGGCAAGTATTGTACAATAAGTTTTGAATGTCCTTATATTCTTATACGTACATCTCCTAAAGGTGAATTTTATCACTGTTCCTATAATGGAGATGAGGAAGCTGAGGCTCAGAGAGTTAAATCAATGTTCCCAAGTTCAAAGAGCTAAGATTCAAATTCAGTCTGTGTCTTAAACCATCACACAAAGCTGCCTACCTTCCTCTTATGAGTATATCCAGTCTCTTCCTAATTTTACTGTAGAAGAGGCCCCAAAAGGAAGAATACAATGGGCATTTGAAAGGGGAGAGGGCATAAAACTGAGGGGAAGGACTGGTAATGTTCAGTACTCGAGAGTTTTGCCACCTGCTGAGTCACCTTCGTCTGAAATGGTCAAATACAAACTACGGCTTAAGTTACTTTACTTCCTGCTCGGGCTTCAGCCTCGATTGAGGAAAAAGAAAGGCAGGGCTTTTCCTGAGCAAGCTAGGACTCTCAGAGTCCTAAAGTTTCATCTGCCCCAGCCCAGGGCTGAACACATAATGGTCATTTGCTGTGGGATAATACTTTATAAAATTAACTTAAGGGCATTTTCCCTCCTGATTTATGGTTTATACCCTTCAGTGATATGGTTAGTGCCTTAAAATGAAATGTCTAGGCCCTTAATTTATAATGTTAAAGATTGTAATGAGGCAATTACAAGCAGAAATGCCTACAGAACATCCTCATGGCAAACTTTTCAAATGCAGACTTAAATCATGAGGCTTTTTATAAGAGAGAATATTAGATGTCTTATCCCACAAGGTAGCTTTGGGTTTTTCTTAAGTCCCCACAGAATTATAACAGCCTAGCAGTTGTTGAAAACATTGTCTTATCCAAAAGGAAGACAGTGTTCCTTCTTATCATTGGTAAACAAATGCATTACTTTTACTGAGTATACATTCTAGATTTTAATTTTTCAAAGTAAAATCTGATATGACACATTTTAATGAAATTTCTTGCCTTGACTGTGGTCTTATTAATAATCCTTACCTTAAACTACACAAAAGAGTGATACTTCACCTAAATTGTAATATGTATGCAAAGCCAAATACCTAATTAAGGCAGACAGATGATAAAGATGATAGAAAATTATTTGCAGGCAAAAAAGACATTCACATACAATACTAAGATTTCCTCCCCCATCATTAATGCCACTCATTGAAGGATACAAACCAAATGATTATGCATTCATATGTGCTAATTTCCACAACTAATAAATACCTGCACATTTTAACACCAGAATGCTATGCTGTGCTTGTCACAGTGGGCATCTTTGCTCTTAACCCTTTGCCTTAATGCTGTACCAATTATTCAGGCATACCACTTTATCTCCAAATTTGCCCACAGGGTAAACCTTCAATCCAGAGCTACTGATATACATTCATCTATGCACCTAAACGCCTTCAAAGAAGGGGTTAACTACCTCCTCTGTATCAGGCACAGTACTGTACTCCAAGTTACTATGTACAGAAATATTATCTTGACAAACCAAATTCTAATTCCTCTCGAGAAACTACTAATATGGGCCTTCCCAAGTCTTACATTTAATTCATCATTCCTGAACTCATGGTACTGGAAAAAAGATACTCTAATAAGAACTTTTCTGTGGTTAATGTTATGCTATTCTTAGCTTAAAAAGATTTAAAAAAGTAAAAAGAGCCTCCTAAAAATCTTTAACACCAAATATATTTTAGATTGTGAAACAAAACATAATATATTAAATGTAGAGTACCACTACTCTTATATTCCTTCCTGAAGAAAGGTGAGAATAATATATAGGAATCATTTCCCTTACCAATAACCTACAATTCTATTGAGAGTGTAATAAAAAGGAAGAAAATGAAATATAAATAAGTCTTTATCTGTTCACTAAATGATTACTCTCCTATGAACAATCTAAAGGATCCTGGAATATATTTAGTTAATAATTACATGTATTTTTCCTTTGGGGTCTTACATTTGATTGAATGTAAGAATTGTGAATTTTCCTGAAAATAAAAAAAAGATATATAGGTAACATACACTGTTTCTTCTTCTAAAGGAAAATAACCCAGTAATAGTAAAGAAGGCCAAGACAGAAGAGAAATCACCTGCTATGGAAAGCTAATATTAACCTTCAGGGACTGCAATTTTGTAAATATAAAGCCCAAAGCAGGCCATTTTGTTTGAAATAGAGAAGCAGATATAATCCTAGTTTGGCACTAATGTGTTGAGCAACCTGCACAAAGATTCCTTGAGCTGGAATCCAGCTCCTGGATTAAGCACAACCAGAGCTGTCAGTGACAGCAACAGAGTTCACAGAACCAGTGGTTTAAGGAGGAGGGTGCAGTAGAAATGACACAGGAAGAGGATCCTTCTGGTGGAGATAAGGCTGCTTAGCTCATAAAATGAGTCAAGGATCTTTTGCACACCTTCAAACTACCCTAGACTCAGAATTGAGTGTTTAAGATACGCTGTTAAGAGATGCCTTTCTTTATCAGGCAAGAAACACTGCTTGTGCTGTGCTGTGCTTAGTCGCTCAGTCATGTCTGACTCCTTGCCACCCCATGGACTGTAGCCCACTGGCTCCTCTGTCCATGGGGATTCTCTGGGCAAGAAAACTGGAGTGGGTTGCCATGCCCTTCTCCAGTGGATCTTCCCAACCCAGGGATTGAACCCAGGTTTCCAGCATTGCAGGCGGATTCTTTACCACCTGAGCCACCGGGGAAGCCCAAACACTCCTTACTAACAGTTAAACAACAGTTGACATAGCATTGTGTCTTCATGCACACATGATTTAAATGGCCAAACAAAGCCTTAAGTATTTTCTGTTAGCCCCCAGAACAGGCTAACAACTACAAATAACACGTCATCCACCAAGTCTGGATTTGTTGTAAATGCCACTTCAACTGACATTCCTTCACAGATACTGAAAGGAGTTGTCTGTCAGGACATGATCGCTTCCATTATTTGAAACTAAGAATTAAAGGTGAACTTCTGGGGGAAAGAGCAGAAGTAGCATTTTTAAAATATCAATTCATAAGATATTCAAATTAATTCCATATTCATGGCATTTAAAGTGACAGAATTATCTAATCCCTGCCCAAGCTGGAATGACCATAGGCTGTGGATGCCCCTGATCAGAATGGATCCTACTTGGAGAGGCCTCCTTGGGAGCCATCAGCAGGGGCCACTGAAGCAGCAGCAGCTCTTTTCTTGGTTCTGGGCAGTTAGTTCAGACACAAGGCTCCTGAGAAGTGCCATCATGTTAGGGATATCTACGTAGCCTGAGAGCTGCTGGAAGTTTTGGTTCTACTGTTTATGAGAACTGATCTCTACAGAGATAAACTTCAGTCTTCTCTAAATGGTCTGGAAATAAACAGTCTGTACTGAAATACCCTCATCATTAGCAATATTCTGCCAATCAGTTCAGTTCAGTTCAGGCACTCAGTCGTGTTGGACTCTTTGCAATCCCACGGACTGCAGCATGCTAAGCTTCCCTGTCCATCACCAATTCCCAGAGTTTACTCAAACTCATGTCCATTGAGTCAGTGATGCCATCCAACGATCTCATCCTCTTCTCCTCCGGCCCTCAATCTTTCCTAGCATCAGGGTCTTTTCAGATCAGTCAGTTCTTTGCATCAGGTGGTCAAAGTATTGGAGTTTCAGCTTCAGCATCAGCCCTTCCAATGAATATTCAGGACTGATTTCCTTCAGGGTGGACTGGTTGGATCTCCTTCAGTCCAAGGGACTCTCAAGAGTGTTCTCCAACACCACAGTTCAAAAGCATCAATTATTGAGCACTCAGCTTTCTTTATAGTCCAACTGTTACATCCATACATGACCACTGGAAAAATCACAGCCTTGACAAGATGGACCTTTGTTGGCAAAGTAATATCTCTGATTTTTTAATATGCTGTCTAGGTTGGTCATCGGAGAAGGCAATGGCACCCCACTCCAGTACTGTTGCCTGGAAAATCCCACGGATGGAGGAGCCTGGTAGGCTGCAATCCATGGGGTCGCTAGGAGTCGGACACGACTGGGTGATTTCACTTTCACTTTTCACTTTCCTGCGTTGGAGAAGGAGATGGCAACCCACTCCAGTGTTCTTGCCTGGAGAATCCCAGGGACGGGGGAGCCTGGTGGCTGCCGTCTATGGGGTGGCACAGAGTCGGACACGACTGAAGTGACTTAGCATAGCATAGCATAGGTTGGTCATAGCTTTTCTTCCAAGGAGCAAGTGTTTTTTAATTTCATGGTTGCAGTCACCATCTGCAGTGATTTTGGAGCCCCCCAAAATAAAGTCTATCACTGTTTCCATTGTTTCCCCATCTATTTGTCATGAAGTGATGGGACTGGACGGGATGATCTTAGTGTTCTGAATGTTGAGTTTTAAGCCAACTTTTTCACTCTCCTCTTTCACTTTCATCAAGAGGCTCTTTAGTTCTTCTTTGCTTTCTGCCATAAGGGTGGTGTCATCTGCACATCTGAGGTTATTGATATTTTTCTGCTGATAGGGATGCCAAAGAACTTATCTGTTCCCCTGCCCAAGGAACTTACAGCCTTGTTTCATGTGTCTTCCAAGTGGTTAAACAACAAAGCAAGACAGTTTGAATGCAAACTAACTAAAAGTAGGAAACCTGTCTCATGCTTCTACTTTTTCTCTTCTATCACAGTGCCTATCATGCTTTAGATATATAACCATCTGATCTGACTATAGGAGAAGGCAGTGGCAACCCACTCCAGTGTTCTTGTCTGGAGAATCCCAGGGATGGGGGAGCCTGGTGGGCTGCAGTCCATGGGGTCGCTAAGAGTTGGACAGGACTGAGTGTCTTCACTTTCACTTTTCACTTTCATGCACTGGAGAAGGAAATGGCAACCCACTCCAGTGCTCTTGCCTGGAGAATCCCAGGGATGGGGGAGCCTGGTGGGCTGCCATCTATGGGGTCTCACAGAGTCGGACACGACTGAAGCGACTTAGCAGCAGCAGCAGATCTGATTATAACCTCAAATAACTACAGGGCCACAATTTCTTAACTGAAAGTTTTAGGGATGGATATATTTTTGATTGGGGGTTCCCAGGTGGTAAAGAATCTGCCTGAAATGTTGGAGAGATAAAGACTCGGGTTCAATCCCTGGGTCAGGAAGATCCCCTAGAGGTGGGCATGGCAACCCACTCCAGTATTGCCTAGAGAATCTCATTGACAGACAAGCCTGGGGGGCTACAGTCCACGGGGTCACAAAGAGTTGGACATGACTGAAGCGACTGAGCATGCATACATATTTTAGAATTCAGAATTTTTCAGATGTTTAGAAAGGTGATATATACTTATTCCATGTATTTATAAAACATCTCCTGAAAAGCTTGCTATAGAACTCCATAATCAAGCATATAAATATTTTTGCAATGGAAATATGAACATTCACATTAAGTGAAGAAAGTGGTGATTATGTATAGCTCTATGTATAGAGTCAGCAGTTCAGGTCAGATTTTGGTGCAAAATGAGTTTAAAAAAAGTTAACTGCCTAGAGATTTTTACAAATGTAGATAACAATTGTGGACCTATAATACACATCGTAAGAATGTCAGAAGTTCAGAGGCTAGAGCAATCAAGGTAAGCTGTCGAGAGGTGAAGGCTAAACACTACTAGTGAGAACCCAGACGTTATTGGTGGGGTTGGAGGGCGCATCTGACCACACTGAGGGTATGAGGTCTGACCACAGAGCACCAGACAGAGTCTCAAGCCTCCAGAGCCACCCAGAGTCTAAGTTATAGACAGCAGGGCCTGAGAAACATCAATCTAACCAATGATGCTTATCATGCTGATGGTGAGTGTGGCTAGGTTTTTAGAGCACAGGAGAATCCGGGATTTGACCAATAGCAGGGAGTGGAGAAGGGGAATAAGAGAGGCAGAAAACATCAACAGACCTATAGCTATAAACCAAGTCTGTGGATGCTGCAAGCATGTAGAAAAAAAGATAAAATAAGAGGAAAAAAGAAGAAATGTAGGTCATGTACTTCATTAAAGGTTTATGGGGCAGAAAGTCTATTTGTCCATGAAAACAAAAACAATGTGCTTAATAGCAGAGATTATTACTACAGATTGAGTTGAATCACGAGAAAAATCACATTCCATCCAGGAAAACAACATAGATTTTTCAATAGCACAATGAAAGAAGAAATGAATACTCACTCAATTGTAGGAAGGAGTATATTACAGAGGCCAGCTAAGGGGGAAAATGATAGTTCTTAAAGAGCACACAAAGACTGTAAAATACCCCGGGGAGGCGTATCAGGGGGGTGAGTGAGCAGCTCATATTATAGACATTGAAGCAATTGTGAGGCTGGGGAGGAGTAGTAGAAGGGAAAAGGCTGCTGTGCCCCAAAAGATGGGTGACATTTTACCGGCCCCCATAAAAGATTAAGGTGAATCAGAGCTGATTCAAAGAATTCTGATCAAAAGGATCATGCGTGATTTGCAGGCGAAAGATCCAGAAGAGGTGAATGCTGCTGGCCTGAAATTGACAAGACGCAACAAAATAGGAGAGGTTAAATGTTATCACATGGAGGAAAACACCACTGTTCATGTGAAGGCGAAGAGCATCTGGTGGTTCTGTAATAGCCCTTCCTTGCTTGAAGCATGTTATATTAAAGAACAGTGGCATGCACTTGGGAGAGGAGTCATGTTTTCCTAACAGACTCAGAATGGTAACACATCAAAGAGAGTAAGCACCATCTGTGTATTCAAGGAAAGGCATAATGTTTGCTTCTGACTATAGCCTGTTTTGTGTGTTTTTTTTAAATGTTGCATTTCTAAGTTGCTTGGAACAGAAGAAAGAATATAGTCAATGTAAGTGCCTTAAAAGCTCCAAAAATCTTCCATCACTTTTCCTCCAAAGAAGCTCAGACTGCTTTGCTAGAATCTCATTTTTAGTTGCAAAAAGATTTGGGCAAACTCAGCAGTGAGGGTTAGAACAGACAAAGGTTCTCAGAGAGAATTATGCAGGATTTCACAGTAAGTCGAGGTGCTTTCCTCTGTTCATAGAATAAATGAGGCCTCCAACCAATGTGCATGGTGTTTGGCAGATCAAAGAAAAAGGCCAACAGGAAAAACAGCCTCTGATAACAATTTGTGGGTAGAGAATTTTCTAACAGATATCACCGCACCATTAAGAATGCAAGTTTTACTTCTTATCACGTTCAATAACTGATCCTAAAGACTCACTTTAATTTTCTCCTTCTAAAGTCATTAATTTTCTCCTTCTAAAGTCAGTTTTGAATACTGCATTATCTTATATTTAGTATGCTTTGGAGAAATACACTTTTTCAAAAAGTAAGTACATAAAGAAGCTAGGTAATTCAAATTTCTAAGAAATAAAATCCAGGCTAACTTCAGCCACCAAATATGTGGAGAAGTAGATATAAAAGATCTTATTTTTATATTCATCCTTCCTCATCTAGATTTTGTCAAGAATCCAAAAGAAAAAGGAGGTGTAACAGTACAAAGTCCTCAACTCATATATTTTTAAAAGTCAGTTTGGTTGAATCTGCATTCACTTGAAAATAAGAAGAGATGGCTTAGAATATTTAGATGATTAATAACCAGTAAATGCCTGAATGTTTCCCTATTTTGTGAAATGTTGAAAAAAAAATCTGCCTTAAGAACTTGGCTACAAATCTGTGCAACAGATCTTTAACAGGGCTGGATGAGGAAGTGAGTTGTTCTGAGAAAATGCATGCATGTCACATTGTAGCTAAACATTTTTTCTTAGCAGGGGATGACTATCTCTCTCTCTCTCTCTCTCTCTCTCTCTCTCTCTCTCTCTCAACTGTTTTTAATTTAAGAGCCTTTTTCCTTATGAGGGTCCACCCATATGTGAAGTGGGTCATATGATATCTTCTTACAAATAGCTTTCAAAAGGCAACATGCACTGGAGTATGGAGCTCTGTTCTGTACAGTTGCAAAGGCACCTGATGTGCTGGAAGAAGACAATGCGTCCAACTGTAGCAGCCGCGCCTCTTCTAGGTGTATTCTCAGAGGCTGTGGAATAACATAGCTGCTAAAGTCTAAGACTGTCCTTAATAGTGGATGAATCCAAAGCAGCAGCCTGGTTTAGTCCTTTTCATTTGAAGAATTCTAAAATGTTACTGAAAGAAAAGCCTCAGGAATTATCCAGAAACAAATGCCCTGCTTTCACATTTGAGGGTACAGAGTGCCAGAGAGATAAAGGGATTTCCCCAAGGATTCACCCATGATACAACTGGGACACAAATCCAGATCTGTATTTCTTGACTCCCAGGCCAGTGATCTTTCCAGTATTTGTGACACAGTGTGGACTCTCACACTAGCCTGGCTGGGTTCTAATCTGGGCTTTCATAGCTGGGGGCACTGGCAAAGTTATTTAAGCTCTGAGCTTGAGTTTGCTCATGTGAAAGATGAGGATCATACTAGCAAGTGCCTCACAAGGTTGTTATGAAGGGTACATGAATTCATACATACAAAAGCAGTTAAGACAATGCCTTGCATTTAACAAATGTAAACTATACGTGAACTCTAATTATTATAGTCAGTATTAACATGTGTTCTCTCAGTTGGTAGGCACCAAAGAACAAAAGAGCCCTAACCTAGAAGCCCTTCACTAGAAATTACCTTGGTAAATTCACCCCTCAAAGCCTTAGTTTCCTCATCTATAAAATGGGAAAATAGTACTTCCTACCTCAAGGTGACCATAAGGATTAAATGAGATGGTTCATGTGAATGTTTACAACAGAGCCTGGCATATGAGTAGTGCTCTACAAATAACAGATAGTATCCACAAATAATAATTCAATGAAAACTATAACTCTTTATCACCAACCTACTTCCTCCCTACTTAACACTGTCTCCTTCTACCTTTCAACTTTCTCCATATCTATGCCCAACAAAGAAGAATAAGGGATATATTTTTCAACATTAAATAAGGGAAATAAAGAAAAAAAGCTTAAAAGGATTTTTTTTATATATATAAACAGCCTAATTTATCCAATACATGAGTACATGAGAGTTGACACTTTGGAGAAAGGAAAAATTGTATGCACAAGAACATTTTCAACTCACCAGCATATCATTTAGAGCCTTAATAAAGTACAGTAGTAATGTAAATACAGAACAAGCTAATAAATGCACTAAAAGATGTGTTTTCTTCTCATATACTATTGGTGGCAGTGTGCATTGCTGTCAAGTACAAATCTGTGGGCAATAACCATCAAAATAAAAACCCACATACCCATTAATTTCTTAGATGACTTAATTAATTAGATGACTTCTTAGGAAGTCATCTAATACATATGTTTTAGACATACAAAAATTATATTTACAAATTAATCATTGCAGCTAAATATAAAACTATTTCCTTAATTCTTAGTTCAAGATTCTAGATATCTCTCCAGTACCTAGTCATATGTACCTATCATTGAATTTTAAGGGAAAAGTAGTATCTTCACATTAGACTCTAGAAACTAAGTAAATAGAATAATCATAAACAACTTTAAAATATGCTTTGGTAACCATGTTTAGAAATCGATTACTTTTCTATGATAGTGTATTTTACACCCTTGTGAGGTTTGCCAGGGGGAAAAATGCTCATTGATAATATCACAGTATCAAGCTGTATTTGCCAAATATTGCTTTTAAAACATCAAACATTTTGGGTAGTGCTCTCACCAAAATGGTGCAGTAGGAGAACCCAGCTACTAGCCCCCTACAAAAATAAAAAAAAATCAGACAACTAATCACAAACAAAAACAGTTCTGAGAGAGCTCAGGAGTCCACTTAAAAAACTTCAGCAACAAAGCGGAACAAAAAAACTTGAGAAAAACTATAGGAAAAGGAAGCGAGAACAAAACTTCATTTTGCCTGCATCGTCCCATCCCTCAGGCCTACGCTGCTCAGCGCCAAGAGCACACTTTCAGCTAGAAAGCATTCCTCTCCCTGGGGAAGAGAGGGGTTGGTGAATGACCAGCTTCCCTAACCTTTTGGAGCACCACATGAAGGATCTACCTCCATTTCACTCTGCCCAGAGACCTGCACAGCTGAGATGCATAGAAAGGGCTAGGAACAAAGAAAAAGAACAGGGGCTGCCAACGAGAGCCACACAGTGGGGGTAACCACACTTTCCAGTAACCTGCTCTGCAGAGGAACCCAGCAACTTTTGCCACTGAAGAAACCAACAGTCAACACAGCTGTCACAAAACCCTTATAGATTTAACCTTTTTTCATCCCAAGGTATCTGCATTTGCAGACTACCAGCTACTGTGCTGCATGCTAAGTCGCTTCAGTTGTGTCTGACTCCTTTTGATCCCATGGACCATAGCCAACCAAGCTCCTCCGTCCATGAGTCCCTCCCAATTCCCTCCCCTCCCTGTCTCTTCTGTAGTCCAGGA
This sequence comes from Bos indicus x Bos taurus, assembly GCF_003369695.1. Lineage (NCBI taxonomy): Eukaryota > Metazoa > Chordata > Mammalia > Artiodactyla > Bovidae > Bos > Bos indicus x Bos taurus. Next base: position 55,795,554 of record NC_040076.1, on the reverse strand, counting down.
TTCTTGCTGGAAGCCAACCCAGGCCTCTACAGCTGAAGACACCAGGCTAGACTCCCTTGGCCGATTCCCATCACACGTACGTTCTTGGGGCCAGAAACTCTGACTGAACACATGCGTTCTGACAGTCCACACCCATCACTCATCAGCACTGCTCTGTATGCATCTGTATGCCCTGGAGCAAGATCCTGCGATCACAGAAGTACACACTGACAGTCAAGGGCCCCACGGTTATTTTTGGGAGCCAACTGCCAGTGTGTCCACAGCTGACTCCACCCTTGCTGACTGCCCTGGCCTCTATCATTACACACGTGTCTGTAACCAGTGTCTGCTACACAGGTACCTATAGCTGGTCCCCTGCAATCTAGTGTATGCACACTCCTTTCTCTGGCCACCACTACTGCCTGGTCCCTAGCTGCTGTACCTAGATGTGCTGCTGCAAACCACAACACTGCAGATCCCCTCACAGGGCTCAACAAGGACTACACAGTTGTTGATGCTGTGACTCAAGTGACCTGAGCCGAAGCGATATCATGCCTGGCCTGTCCCAAGGCCACAGTATGGTCCCACTCTTATGAAGGCAGATCATCTGAAGTTAATTCACTCAGAGGACCTAAAAAGGATGAATAGGAATCAAGAAAGCCTACTGGACTTGTGGAATACCATTAAGAGAAACAAATGACAGCACACAGTGGGGGTAACCACACTTTCCAGTAACTTGCTCTGCAGAGGAACCCAGCAACTTTTGCCACTGAAGAAACCAACAATCATCACAGCTGTCACAAAACCCTTACAGATTTAACCACTGGAGTCCCATAAGGAAAAGAGAGGGAGAAAGAGGCAGAAAACCTAGTTAAATAAATAATGGCTGAGAACATCCCAAACCTGGGGAGAAATTTGGACATCCAGGTTCATGAAGATAATAGTTCACCCCATAATTTCAATCCAAAACAATTTACTCTTGGTCACATAATAACAAAACTACCTAATATTAAAAAGAATTTAAAAATCAACAAGAAACAAATTTCTCTCCAAAAGGGAACCCCTATAATGCCAGAAGTGGGTTTTGTAGAAAAAACTCTACAGGCCAAGAAAGTGGCATAATATATTCAAAGTGCTAAAAGGAAAAAACAAAACAAAACTGCCAACCAAGAATAATTTACCCAGCAAAGCTGTCCACCAGAAACGGCGAGATAAAACAAAAATATATGCATGTAACAGTAAGTATACACAGTATTCAGAATACTCTAATACTAATGAAATATGGAGGTATGTTAACATTTAACTCTAGTTTAAAAGAAAAGGGACAAAAGTATTAAAAACAGTTTAGTTACAATAATTTCTTAATGGATTCACAACAAAAAAGAAGTATATTTTAATTAAAATCACAAGATTAGGAACAAAGACAAGGCCATTCTCACCAATCATATAGAATAGTAGACTAGAAGTCCTAGCCAGAGTAACAAGGAAGAAAAGAAAGGCGTCCAAATTTGAAAACATAAGTAAAATCATCTCTGTTTGCTGATGACATGATCTTGTATATAGAAAATCCTAAAGATTCCACCAAAAAAACCTGTTTTAATTAATAAATGAATTCAATAGTTTCAGGATACAGACTCAATATACAAAAATCAGTTGCATTTCTATATAACAAGAAACTATCTGAAAAAGAAATAAGGAAAATTCCATTTACAATAGCATCAAAACCAAAAAATACTTAGGAATAAACTTAGCCAAGGAAGTAAATATACTGAAACTACAAGATGTTAATGAAAGAAATGAAGATGACTCAAATGAATGGAAAGTTGTCCTATGTTCATGGGTCAGAAGAATTATTACTGCTGAAGCATTGAAACTACCCAAAGCAACCGACAAAGTTAATGCAATCCCTGTCAAAATTCCAATGGCATTTTTCATAAAAATGTTTTAAAAATTCTAAAATCTATATGAAACTACAGAAGACCATGAATAGCCAATGAACAATAAAGCCAGAAACATCAAACTTTCTGATTTCAAACTATATTACAAAGGTATAGTAATCAAAATAGTATGGTAATGATGTAAGAATAGACACATAGATCAAGGGAATATAACTAAAGCCCCAGAAATAAATTCATGAATATATGGCCAGTTATATGGCCAATATATGGTCAGTTAACTTTGACAAAGGAGCCAAGAATATACAATGAGGAAACTGTATTTTCTTCAATAAATGGTATTGGGAAAACTGGACAGCCACAGGCAAAAGAATGAAACTGGATCACTATCTTAAACACAAAAATCAACTCAAAATGAATTAATGAGGACTTAAAAAAAACTCCTAGAGGAAACAATTATTCTTGGCAATGACTTTTTAGATTTAACAATGAAAGCAAAGGCCACAAAAGCAAAAATAAGTAGTTTCTACACAGCAAAGAAAACTAAAAAGCTTCTGCACAGTAAAGAAAATGAAAAGGCAACCTATGGAAATTGAAAAGGCAACCTAAGAAATGAAAAAAAATACTGACAAACCTATTTCCAATAAGGGGTTAATATAAAAAATGTAAGAGGTTCTCACACAACACCAAAAAACAAATAACATATGTTAAGACTGCTTTTAGAGAAAAGACAAGAGATAACAAATGCTTGTGAGGATGTGGAGAAAAGGGAACTCATATATACTGCTAGTGGGAATGTAAACTGTAACAGGCACTACAGAAAACAATATGCAATTTGAAAATTAAAAAAGAACAACCATAATATCCAGCAATCCCATTTCTGGGTATATATCCAAAGGAACTGAAATATGAATCTCAGAGTGACCTCTCTCTCATTCCAATGTTCAGTTAAGTTCACTCGCTCAGTTGTGTCTGACTCTGCGACCCCATGAATCGCAGCACGTCAGGCCTCCCTGTCCATCACCAACTGCCGGAGTTCACTCAGACTCACGTCCACGAGTCAGTGATGCCATCCAGCCATCTCATCCTCTGTCGTCCCCTTCTCCTCCTGCCCCCAATCCCTCTCAGCATCAGAGTCTTTTCCAATGAGTCAACTCTTTGCATGAGGTGGCCAAAGTACTGGAGTTTCAGCTTTAGCATCATTCCTTCCAAAGAAGATCAGAATGGACTGGTTGGATCACCTTGCAGTACAAGGGACTCTCAAGAGTCTTCTCCAACAACACTGTTCAAAAGCATCAATTCTTCAGTGCTCAGCTTTCTTCACAGTCCAATTCTCACATCCATACATGACCACTGGAAAAATCATAGCCTTGACTATATGGACCTTTGTGGGCAAAGTAATGTCTCTGCTTTTCAATATGCTATCTAGGTTGGTCATAACTTTTCTTCCAACGAGTAAGCATCTTTTAATTTCATGGCTGCAGTCACCATCTGCAGTGATTTTGGAGCCCAAAAAAATAAAGTCTGACACTGTTTCCACTGTTTCCCCATCTATTTAACCATGAAGTGATGGGAACAGATGCCATGATCTTCGTTTTCTGAATGTTGAGCTTTAAGCACACTTTTTCACTCTCCTCTTTCACCTTCATCAAGAGGCTTTTTAGTTCCTCTTCACTGTCTGCCATAAGGGTGGTATCATCTGCATATCTGAGGTTATTGATATTTCTCCCGGCAATCTTGATTCCAGCTTGTGCTTCTCCCAGCCCAGTGTTTCTCATGATGTACTCTGCATAGAAGTTAAATAAGCAGGATGACAATATACAGCCTTGACGTACTCCTTTTCCTATTTGGAACCAGTCTGTTGGTCCATGTCCAGTTCTAACTGTTGCTTCCTGACCTGCATACAGATTTCTCAAGAGGCAGGTCAGGTGGTCTGGTATTCCCATCTCTTTCAGAATTTTCCACAGTTTATTGTGATCCACACAGTCAAAGGCTTTGGCATAGTCAATAAAGCAGAAATAGATGCTTTTCTGAAACTCTCTTGCTTTTTCCATGATCCAGCGAATGTTGGTGATTTGGTGTCTGGCTCCTCTGCCTTTTCTAAAACCAGCTTGAACACCTGGAAGTTCACGGTTCACGTATTGCTGAAGCCTGGCTTGGAGAATTTTGAGCATTACTTGACTAGCATGTGAGATGAGTGCAATTGTGTGGTAGTTTGAGCATTCCTTGGCATTGCCTTTCTTTGGGATTGGAATGAAAACTGACCTTTCCCAGTCCTGTGGCCAATGCTGAGTTTTCCAAATGTGCTGGCATATTGAGTGCAGCACTTTCACAGCATCATCTTTCAGGATTTGGAATAGCTCCGCTGGAATTCCATCACCTCCACTAGCTTTGTTTGTTGTGATGCTTTCCAAGGCCCACTTGACTTCACATTCCAGGATGTCTGGCTCTAGGTCAGTGATCACACCATCGTGATTATCTGGGTCATGAAGATCTTTTTTGTATAGTTCTTCTGTGTATTCGTGCCACCTCTTCTTAATATCTTCTGCTTCTGTTAGGTCCATACCATTTCTGTCCTTTATCGAACCCGTCTTTGCATGAAATGTCCCCTTGGTATCTCTAACTTTCTTGAAGAGATCTCTAGTCTTTCCCATTCTGTTGTTTTCCTCTATTTCTTTGCATTGATCGCTGAGGAAGTCTTTCTTATATCTTCTTGCTATTCTTTGGAACTCTGCATTCAGATGCTTATATTTTTCCTTTTCTCCTTTGCTTTTCACTTCTCTTCTTTTCACAGCTATTTGTAAGGCCTCCCCAGACAGCCATTTTGCTTTTTTGCATTTCTTTTCCCTGGGGATGGTCTTGATCCCTGTCTCCTGTACAATGTCACAAACCTCAGTCCATAGTTCATCAGGCACTCTATCTATCAGATCTAGGCCCTTAAATCTATTTCTCACTTCCACTGTAAAATCATAAGGGATTTGATTTAGGTCATACTGAATGGTCTAGTGGTTTTCCCTACTTTCTTCAATTTAAGTCTGAATTTGGCAATAAGGAGTTCATGATCTGAGCCACAGTCAGCTCCTGGTCATTCCAATGTTCACTGAAGCATAATTCACAGTTGCCAAGACAAGGAAATAATTTAAAACAGTTGGCAGGGTGCTCGAGAGATAGCTAGTGAAGCTTCCCGGATTTCAAGGAGACTTTGGTGTGCATTTAAGGAAGGTTAAGGAAAATGCTGTTGAAGTTGAAGAACAGGGAACCCTATTACACAGCAGGATAAACTTTAGAAGCACTGATGCCTGTGATAATGTGGGAAAAAATTAATATACATAATGAAATGGTAGATTTACTTTAGGAGATTTCTAGGTAACATGCTGTAAGTGCCAACTATTTTCTTTTCATTGGTTATTTTTTTTTTTTTTTTCCTTTTTAAGGAATTGCTTCATTTTCTACATCAATATACCTAGGGTAAACTACTAAGTGTGGCCTCCCAAATTGCAAGATTTTCTAGGTTTTTTTTTTTTTTTTGCCAGCTTATAGAGATAAAAATTTCAGAACCTAGGTGGAAGAAGATACTAACAGTTTTGAATCAGGTAGAAGGAATATAATATTGAATCAAACAGAACATGTTTATAAGTACAGTACTAAATCAGTATTTTTGATTCAATAGACTGAGTAGCTGGTAGTAACTGTAATAGTCTGATGCCTGAAATTCAGGCCCCAAAATAGACAACATTAAATTAAGGTAAAATTCTAGCATTTCCTTGCACTCTATAGTGGGACATATCCACAGATTTAAGGAGAACAAATGTTCAGGTCAGTTCAGTTGTTCAGTCCTATCCAATTCTGTGACTCCATGGACTGCAGCACGCCAGGCCTCCCTGTCCATTACCAACTCCTGGAATTTACTCAAACTCGTGTCCATTGAGTCAGTGATGCCATCCAACCATCTCATCCTCTGTCATCCCCTTCTCCTCCTGCCTTCAATCCTTCCCAGAATCAGGGTCTTTTCCAATGAGTTAGCTCTTCACATCAGATGGCCCAAGTATTGGAGTTTCAGCTTCAGCATCAGTCCTTCCAATGAACACCCAGGACTGATCTCCTTTAGGATGAACTGGTTGGATCTCCTTTTAGTCCAAGGGACTCTCAAGAGTCTTATCCAACACCACAGTTTAAAAGCATAAGTTCTTCTGCCCTCAGCTTTCTTTATAGTCCAACTCTCACATCCGTACATGAACACTGGAAAAACCATAGCCTTGACTAGACGGATTTTTGCTGGCAAATTAATGTTTCTGCTTTTTAATATGCTGTCTAGGTTGGTCATAACTTTCCTTCCAAGGAGTAAGCATCTTTTAATTTCATGGTTGCAGTCACCATCTACAGTGATTTTGCAAAAAAATAAAGTCAGCCACTGTTCCCACTGTTTCCCCATCTATTTGTCATGAAGTGATGGGACCAGATGCCATGATCTTAGTCTTCTGAATGTTGAGCTTTAAGTCAACTTTTTCACTCTCCTCTATCACTTTCATTAAGAGGCTCTTTAGTTCTTTACTTTCTGCCATAAGGGTGATGCCATCTGCATATCTGAGGTTATTGATATTTCTCCTGGCAATCTTGATTCCAGCTTGTGCTTCACCAGCCCAGAGTTTCTCATGATGTACTATGCATATAGGTTAAATAAGCAGGGTTACAGTATACAGCCTTGACATACTCCTTTCCAAATGTGCAATCAGTCCATTGTTCTTTGTCCAGTTCTAACTGTTGCTTCCTGACCTGCATACAGATTTCTCAAGAGGCAGGTCAAGTGGTCTGGTATTCCTATCAGAGAATTTCCATCCCAAAAGAGATTCCCATCTCTTTCAGAATTTTCCACAGTTTACTGTGATCCACACAGGCAAAGGCTTTGGCATAGTCAATAAAGCAGAAATAGATGTTTTTCGGGAACTCTCTTATTTTTTCGATGATCCAGCAGATGTTGGAAATTTGATCTCTGGTTCCTCTGCCTTTTCTAAATGCAGCTTGAACATCTGGAAGTTCATGTTTCACATATTGTTGAAAATGTTAAGGAGAGTTTATCATTTGTTTTTCAGTCACTCAGTTGTGTCAACTCTTTGCACGCCAAGGACTGCGGCACGCCAGGCTTCCCAGTCCTTCACTATCTCCCAGAGTTTGCTCAAACTCATGTCCACTGAGTCGATGATGCCATCCAACCATCTCATCCTCTACTGTCCCCTTCTCCTCTTGCCATCAATCTTTCCCAGCATCATGATCTTTTTCAGTGAGTCCACTCTTCGCAATAGGTGGCCAAAGTGCTGGAGTTTCAGCTTCAGCATCAGTCTTTCCAATAAATATTCAGGGCTGATTTCCTTTAGAACTGACTGGTTTGATCTCCTTGCTATCCAAAAGGAGATCAGTCCTGGGTGTTCATTGGAAGCACTGATGTTGAAGCTGAAGTGCCAATACTTTAGCCACCTGATGCAAAGAGCTGACTCCTTTGAAAAGACCCTGATGCTGGGAAAGATTGAGGACAGGAGGAGAAGAGGACGACAGAGGATGAGATGGTTGGATGGTATCACCGACTCAATGGATATGGGTTTGGGTAGGCTCCAGCAGTTGGTGATGGACAGGAAGGCCTGGTATGCAGGGACCCCTGTTGGTGGGGTCGCAAAGAGTCGGACACGATTGAGCGACTGAACTGAACTGATATAAACTAAACAAATACAAAAGTAGACTTATAAAATTTAAAGTTCCAATTAGCCATTAGCACATCTTCTTTGATGAAATGTCTATATAGTCAGCCCTTCATAACTGTGAGTTCCCCATATGAGGATTAAACCAACCACAGATAGAAAGAAATTTGAAAAAGTTTTCCAGAAAGTTCCAAAATGAAAAATTTTAATTTTCCCACCCATTGGTAACTATTTACACAGTATTAATTCTTACTTACAAATACTTACAAAGTGTTTGTATTGTACTAAGTACAATGTAATTATAAAGTAAATGACAGATGATTTAAATATATGAGAGAATGTACATAGGTTATATGCAAATGATATGCTAACTTAAATAAGGGACTTGAGCATATGCAGATTTTGGTATCTGCAGGGTGTCCTGGAACCAATTTCTCTCCACCCCCCATGCTGAGGGATAACTGAGTTGCAAGATTTCTTTATTTATCCTGGATATAATTCTTTTGTCTGATATATGTGTTGCAAATATTTTCTTCCATTTCTGGTTTGCTTTTGTTTTCTTACTGATGTCTTTCGAAGATCAAACATTTTTAATTCTAATGAAGCCTAATTCATCACTTTTTTCCTTTTCTATTCTGCATTTTTGTGATCTAGTATAATTAGTTTTGTAAACTGCATGTACACACACACATGGCTTTACACTTTTACATGCAATTCATATCTCAGCAAGAAGTAACCACAGCAAAAATTTTCAACTTTGCAGCTTACCTTTTCTCAGATATAGCCTATAATTTCTCAGGTTCTACTTAAATGTAAAGGTATTATTTTACATCATATTTCAAAAGAGGTATTTGTGGTTTCCATGGGAATACATGTACCAGCAATAAAGGATTTAAAATGTTTCAAATACATTCACATGGCATTTCTTTTAATAAACAGGATAGACAGCCTAAATAATTAATGCCCACCAAACATTTGAAATTGAGACTATTACCTTTGTAAAGTGCCAATGAATTTAAAATAGGAATCATTATAAAGCTAAGTATTCCCTTTCAAAGACCTTTAAATGCTCTTTCTTCTGAAGTTACTTATGTACATGAAATATTCTGCAGTTACCAAGTTTTATATTTCATCATTTATTCATTGCAGTTAAACCACTGTAAAGATTTCATTCAAAGTGTATTTTAAGCTTCAGAATCTATGTGGGCAGTCAGTCATTAATTGAAAACCAACCGTAAAACAATGTATAATTTGCATTTTAAGAACAAAATCTTTTTCTTCCTTAAAAAAAGGTGAAAACATTTAAAGTAATTTTTCCTTTGTCAAACTGCTTTTTTTAATTAAGACTTTAATAAAACTACAGGGAAATAGATCTTGAAATCAAACTCAGTAAAAACACAAATAGTTACCTCTAATGTTACTGCTTTTAGTAACTCATTAACTAACTAATCATATAGTAAAATAATATGCTCAGAATCAAACTGAAGTATCTATGTAGAACATTGGTCCCAAGTTACACTGATGTTTTTCAACCTAACACCAATATTATTTACTTAGGGGGAAAAAAAAAATCAGCAGATAGGACTAGAATGGGCCTTAAAATTTAACTTTACTCCTAATTTAGAAATGATTCTTGTAACATACAATAAAAGACATCAGCTGAGTCCTTTTCCCAACAAGGCCCACTGGGAAATATGTATTACTTTTGAGATATCAGCCCCATTATCAGACAGACCCTAACTATTGGATAGGTTTTCTTTATACTGAGTATTAAAATCTGTGCTCCTATGCCCTTCATCTTCTGATCCTAGCTCTGTTTTCTAAAGTTACAAAGAAAAATTATACTCCCCCAACCAAGAGAACAATGCGAAATCATCAAGGAGTTCAGTTCTGAGGAAAAACCAAAGAAGTAACTATGTAATCATAGAAACGCTAAATGAACTTAAGCTCGGTCTCTTGAAAGATAAGAAACAGACCTACAGCAAGTCATCAAGAGATAACCTTGAATATATTACATACATATTTGCTAGTAATCAGCACACAGAGGTAAAGAGAACTGTACATTTTTGTAAATATGTAAACGATTTCAACAGGCTAATGATTTTTGAAAAATATTTGCATGGCAGCATCAATGATTCAAACCAAAGTACCTCTCTAGATAAGTTCCCCTCCCCCATAATGGCTTATTAATTCCTCAATAATAAAATACCATTTAGTCCAAACTATAAAAATAATTTTTAATTTACACACCCAGAGAAACACTTTTCACTTTGGGGCTTACTTCTTTTCAGAATCAGATTCCCAAATAGCAAGCAATACATTAAAAACACTGAACAACAGGCTAACTGCTTGCCCTGCACTATTTCTAATTAAGCAAGTATCAGGAAAGCAAAGGGCTTCCAAGGTGGTGCTAGTGGTAAAGAATCCGTCTGCTAATGCAAGAGAAACCAGAGACGCAGGTTTGATCCCTGGGTTGGGAAGATCCCCTGGAGAAGGAAATGGCAACCCACTCCAGTATTTTTGTCTGGAAAATCCCATGGACAGAGGAGCCTGGCAGACTACAGTCCACAGGGTTGCAAAGAGTCAGATACAACCGAAGTGACTTAGCAGCAGGTAAGCAAAGAGAGTACATACAATTGAGGGGACAAACATCTTGTTTAGATGATGTGTCAAAGAATCAACAAAATAAATCTGGAATCATGCCACAACCTAACTTAGCCAGTACCGACAGCAAGTGTCTGGGGAAAGAGAGCAGTAACCATGTCTACCACCATGCCCAGGTACAAGAGCTACCAAGGAAGCCCCCCAAATGGGGGATCAGTTCAGTTCAGTCATGTCTGACTCTGCGACCCCATGAATTGCAGCATGATAGGCCTTCCTGTCCATCACCAACTCCTAGAGCTTACTCAAATTCATGTCTATCGAGTCGATGATGCCATCCAACTATCTTATCCTCTGTCATCCCCTTGTCCTCCCACCCTCTATCTTTCTCAGCATCAGGGTCTTTTCAAATGAGTCAGTTCTTCGCATCAGGGGGCCAAAGTATTGGAGTTTTTCAGCTTCAACGTCAGTCTTTCCAATGAATATTCAGGACTGATCTCCTTTAGGATAGAGTGGTTGGATCTCCTTGAAGTCCAAGGGACTCTCAAGAGTCTTCTCCAATACCACAGTTCAAAAGCATCAATTCTTTGGCGCTCAGCTTTCTTTATAGTCCAACTCTCACATCCATACATGGCCACTTAAACCATAGCTTTGACTAGACGGACCTTTGTTGGCAAAGTAATGTCTCTGCTTTTTAATATGCTGTCTAGGTTGGTCATGAGAAGGCAATGGCACCCCACTCTAGTTCTCTTGCCTGGAAAATCCCATGGATGGAGAAGCCTGGTAGGCTGTAGTCCATGGGGTCGAGAAGAGTCGGACGTGACTGAGCGACTTCACTTTCACTTTTCACTTTCATGCACTGGAGAAGGAAATGGCAACCCACTCCAGTGTTCTTGCCTGGAGAATCCCAGGGACGGGGGAGCCCGGTGGGCTTCCGTCTATGGGGTCGCACAGAGTCAGACACGACTGAAGCGACTTAGCAGCAGCAGGTTGGTCATAATTTTCCTTCCAAGGAGCAAGTGTCTTAATTTCATGGCTGCAGTCACCATCTGCAGTGATTTTGGAGCCCAAAATATATTCTGACACTAAAGCATGAATATGTAAAATCAGGATGGTCCTGGAAATTCTAGGATACAAGACTGGTGTCCCAATATGTTTGGAACATTTGATAATAATCAACAGCCTGAGTTAGTCTTCCCATAGTGGTTTCATGTTAACAGGCAGTAACAGATAGTACTAAATTAATCTCTACTGATCTCTATTATTAATCTCTGTTCATCACTATTATTCTCTGATGCTAAGTCGGGCATTGTGGTAGGCATAGAGGCTTCACTGACACTGCACACATCACAATATGAAAAGAGCCACCTAAAGCAACACTCCGTTTAGGTCAGCTTCTTTTAACCATAATTGAATCTACTTAGGAAGAGACTAAAAAAAAAAAAAAAAAAATCACTCAGCATGATTTACTCTAATTCACTGAATGAATAAATTAACACTGTAAATTCAAACATATGGGTAACATTTATCTAAAATAATAAATCATTTACATTACTCTCTCAAAAGTTCATGTGTGGTGTTTACTAATTTTTTATATTTAACATATCAAAATAACTTCAAGAATCTGCCGAGATGAAAATTAAAACTAAATAACCAAATTCAAAGTAAAGTTTGATTTTTAATGTCTATATAAAATTAAATTCACTAATAAGTAGTCTGTTCTTTGAAAACAACAGTGTTAGTTTGTTCTGAACATTTAAAATAACAGCTGTCTCAGATTTCTCCATAACTGAAAAGGAACCTCTCCCAACTAAGAAAACCATGCCTGCTTTTAAGAATGCTATTAGGTCCCCTAAAATTTGGATGAAAATTTCATTGTACTTAGCTTACTGTATTTAATTTCAATAGATCTTTTACTCCTCATTACTCATGAGTCAATCAAGAGTCACCTTTAATTAAGACTTATAATTCCTTGATGGCAGTATGAATTTAATGTAGATCTCAAATAAACCACTCAAAATTTAATACTGACTGCACTTGAAGTATGAATAGTCTAAATTCTTTAAAAATCAAGGCAAAAACTACAATTTAAGTAAATTAATGGTTAGGATAATACTTTTTTCCAGGAGTTCCCAAGTAGTATTGAGGCATTAAAACAGTTTTAGTCCTCCAAAATTTAGCATTACATCTGAGTTAATATTTGACACTTTACCATGGCTCTTGATGAAAGTGAAAGAGGAGAGTGAAAAAGTTGGCTTAAAGCTCAACATTCAGAAAACGAAGATCATGGCATCCGGTCCCATCACTTCATGGGAAATAGATAGGGAAACAGTGGAAACAGTGTCAGACTTTATTTTTCTGGGCTCCAAAATCACTACGGATGGTGACTTGAGCCATGAAATTAAAAGACGCTTACTCCTTGGAAGGAAAGTTATGACCAACCTAGATAGCATATTGAAAAGTAGAGACACTACTTTGCCAACAAAGGTTCGTCTAGTCAAGGCTATGGTTTTTCCTGTGGTCATGTATGGATGTGAGAGTTGGACTGTGAAGAAGGCTGAGTGCTGAAGAATTGATGCTTTTGAACTGTGGTCTTGGAGAAGACTCTTGAGAGTCCCTTGGACTGCAAGGAGATCCAACCAGTCCATTCTGAAGGAGATCAGCCCTGGGATTTCTTTGGAAGGAATGATGCTAAGGCTGAAACTCCAGTACTTCAGCCACCTCATGAAAAGAGTTGACTCATTGGAAAAGACTCTGATGCTGGGAGGGATTGGGGGCAGGAGGAGAAGGGGACGACAGAGGATGAGATGGCTGGATGGCATCACTGACTCCATGGACGTGAGTCTCAGTGAACTCCAGGAGCTGGTAATGGACAAGGAGGCCTGGCATGCTGCGATTCATGGGGTCGCAAACAGTCAGATACGACTGAGCAACTGATCTGATCTGATGAGGTGGCTGAAAAGTATTCTGGTCGTTATGTCAAAAAGTGGATGCTCATTTCCAGTTATTAGGAGCTGACAGTGATTAAATCTTGGGAAAAGATATTATAGATTGGCACCTTGACATCATCTTGGGCTTCCCTGGTGGCTCATACGGTAAAGCGTCTGCCTACAATGCAGGAGACCCCAGTTCGATCTCTGGATCAGGAAGATCCCCTGGAGAAGGAAATGGCAACCTACTCCAGTACTCCTGCCTGCAAAATCCCATGGATGGAGGAACCTGGTAGGCTACAGGCTATGGGGTCGCAGAGTCAGACATGACTGAGCTATTTCACTTCACTTTACTTCACTTACATCATCTTACTCAAAATTACTGATGGACTGGCTATAAAAGTCCAAGAAGCTTAAAATAAACTTTCTAGGTATTACACAAGTAGAAGGATGAGGTGACACTACTGAAGACTTTGATGTCTTCTTTTTTCCCCCAAATTCCTGAAATAATCCTCAACTAGCTCAGGAAACTGTGACTTTGCAAACAATTAATTTTACTACCACTGTAACTCAACAACAATTACTGAGTAGCTTTGTACAGTGAAGTTTATTAGATACAAAGAAAGGTTACAAAGGCAGTAGTAAGTCACAGTTTCTCTTTCTGAAGATTTTATAATTAAGAAAATAGAAAAACAGAAGACTCACAAATACATATCTATTAAGAATAATGAGTATGTAATATTTATAATAAATCAGTTCTTACAACTTATTTATAGGTTTAAAAGGATGAAAGAAAATGAGATGTTTATCACAGACAGAACCACAAAGAATTTTACTATAAAAAGTCTTACAAAAATGGTGTCAATTAGATGTTCTCTCTGGATTGCTCAGAACATCTTAAAAGGCCAACATTTAGTTCTTTTACTTTAATCATCTACTTATTTTTTCTTTTTTTGGTAATAAGTATTGGTGACTGGGATGAAGCCAGCTCTTTTCTGTTATTTAATCTACATAAAATAATTCAATATTTTTTAGAAATAGTTCTGAGGGAACTATTGTGTTATTCTTCTTTTTTTCTTTTTTAAGATGGTCCAAACATTCCCACTCAGTTCAGCTACAAATCAGAAACAATCAGAATCAAGGTAAGATTTCAACTCCTTTCTGAAAAATCACATAATAAATGCACTTATGCTGGTAGTATAATTAAAAATACTAAAATGCAATTAAACTCAGAATCTTTAGAAATCATCTCTCCAGGTTCCCCAGATTCATGCTGGTTTACATGTATACAATAAGTGTGAAATAAAGTTTCTTAGGGTATTTCTATAATTTATCAGTTCAGTTCAGTTCAGTTCAGTCACTCAGTCATGTCTGACTCTTTGCGACCCCACGAATGGCAGCATGCCAGGCCTCCCTGTTCGTCACCAACTCCCTGAGTTCAAGTCAAAATGAGTGAATTTGAATCTTTTTATTATAACAAGATTGTTAAATCCCATTTGATTCTACTGAAAACAAGAGGTAACAACATGACTCAAATGTTGTTGTTCATGTACCACTTACTATTATTCTACTTTAAAATTTTTAGTAAGCATCTTCTCTCTACTAATTACTGTTTTTGATACAGATGAATAGAACATATAGAGAGATAATGGCTACTTCAGTAGCAAGGACTACAAAATACTATTATTTATATCTCCTGAGGATACTAGATATTGAAGGAATGCTAGTGACCAAGAAAAACTACTGTCTTTGAATTAACTCACTAAATTTCCTAATTGTTGATGCTTACACAGGAAAAATAAAGAAAATGATATATCATGAAATGCATTAACCAAATTAAGACAAAGTAATAAAAATACATATCGAACATTCAAAAAACAAAGATCATGGCATCCGGTCCCATCACTTCATGGCAAATAGATGGGGAAACGGGAAACAGTGGCTGACTTTATTTTTCTGGGCTCCAAAATCACTGCAGATGGTGACTGTAGCCATGAAATTAAAAGACGCTTACTTCTTGGAATGAAAGTTATGTCCAAACTAGACAGCATATTAAAAAGCAGAGACATTATTTTGTCGACAAAGGTCCGTCTAGTCAAGGCTATGGTTTTTCCAGTGGTCATGTATGGACGTGACAGCTGGACTATAAAGAAAGCTGAGTGCCATAGAACTGATGCTTTTGAACTGTGGTGTTGGAGAAGACTCTTGAGAGTCCCTCGGACTGCAAGGAGATCCCACCAGTCCATCCTAAAGGAGATCAGTCCTGGGTGTTCATTGGAAGGACTGATGTTGAAGCTGAAACTCCAATACTTAGGCCCCCTGATGCGAAGAGATGACTCATTTGAAAAGACCCTGATGCTGGGAAAGATTGAAGGCAGGAGGAAAAGGGGACGACAGAGGATGAGATGGTTGGATGGCATCACCGACTCAATGGACATGGGTTTGGGTTGACTCTGGGAGCTGGTGACAGACAGGGAGGCCTGGCGTGCTATGGTTCATGGGGTCGCAAATAGTTGGATACGACTGAGTGACTGAAGTGAACTGAACTGAATGTATCTATAAAGTATACCTATTTAAAAGGAATGAACTATAGACCAAAACAGCATAAAAAAATCTCAAAATCATTATGTGGAGTTAAAGAAGTGAGACCAAAAAAAGAACCTACTGTATGGCTGTTACTTAAAATTCAAGAACAGTTAAACTCATGTATATAGATAGAGAACAGATTAGTAGTCGGTTCTCTGGGGATGTAGAAGGGGAGCAGAGAAATGACAAGAGAGGGAGATTGCAAAGGGGCACCAGGAAACTTTTGCAAATGATGAATATGCACATTATCTTGATTGTGGTGATGTTTCTAAGGTATGTATGTATATTTTTTTGTCTGTTTATTTGTTGTATGCCAATTATACTTCAATAAAATTCTTTCCAAAAAAAAAGAAGAAAAAAGTCATCCTAGGCATTCATCCATTTGTCACTAGAATGTAAGCTCCATAAAGACAACATTTTTAAAGTCTGTTTTATTAACTATGTATTCCCAATACTTACATACTTAAATATGTTTGATAAATGGAAGACAGAGAAAAATCAAAATAGAACTATGAACCAAAAGAGGAAAACTCCATTTAATTTCATTTCAAGCACTACTAATTTAGCTTATAATAAAAATATCAATAATTTCTGAAAGAAATATATGCTGAGTTTACTTACATGAGTTAAAGTGGTATTAGTTTTTTCCTTCTACTGAAATAATTTCACTGCATGGTCTCTTAAAAATGTTCTAAGAATAACAAAACTTCTTTTAAACTAACAATAACAACAATTACAGCAAACACATAGCATTTACTATGTGTCAGGCACTATTATAAGGATATAACAGATGGTAATTTATTAATCTTTATAAAATCTTATCAAGCAGGTTTATCTTTTTATTTATAAGACTGATTAGTAAGAGCTTTGACTTAGTAATTTAAAAATACCAATCCTTTATACTTTAGAAGCTTCAGTATTTTATTTAAATATATTATTTAGATCAGAGAAGGCAATGGCATCCCACTCCAGGACTCCTGCCTGGAAAATCCCATGGAAGGAGGAGCCTGGTAGGCTGCAGTCCATGGGGTCGCTGAGGGTTGGACACGACTGAGTGACTTCACTTTCACTTTTCACTTTCATGCATTGGAGAAGGAAATGGCAACCCACTCCAGTGTTCTTGCCTGGAGAATCCCAGGGATGGGGGAGCCTGGTGGGCTGCTCTCTGTGGGGCCACACAGAGTCAGACACGACTGAAGTGACTTAGCAGCAGCATTATTTAGATATTATATATATATATAAAATAAATCAGTATTTCATCCAAATTTGCTGAGCCCAAAACTTTTCCTTCCTCAGACCAGAACGAGGCCCTACAATCTTTCAGTACTGAGTTCAATAATTATCACTACCTATTAACTGGAGGAAATATGCAAGATGAAAACATTTTGCTACTCAAGGGCAAAACTATCCTAGAAATACTCAGGACCCATTTACTCAAATATTCCACTCAGTCATTTAATTTCCATGAATTTGGAAGAAAATGTTAATTCTCTTATAAGTTTCCTCTCTCCCTTCTTCCTAATCCCAAAGCCTGTAACTACTGATAACCAGTATCTGGAAATATGTTAAAGTATTTAGATCCAGGGAGAAAACCAGATCATTGACAATTAACAAAAACAGATTATCTAAAAATAGTATTGTAAAATGGCAGTGATACATTGTAAAGATGAGTTTTGAGGAAAAATAATGAGAATCTACAAAACTATAAAAAGTAGAAAGGGGAACAGGTTCAAGTAAGTCTTAAATAAAATATGGTATGATTAGTAGCTGAAATTAAGATACCTGGAGGACACATCTCTAAATCTAAAACTTGATAGGACCTGTTATGCTAATATTATCAACCACACAATTTGATAACATTAGCACTCTAGTCAAGCGCGCTGGCTGCAACGGGCCGTACAGAAGCATGCCTGCTCCGACGGATCCTGCAGAAGAGTGGCCAGGAGGAGCTACCCCTTGTCCAAGGTCAGGGGCGGCGACTAAGAGCGCCAGGCTGTGACAGCACAGGAGCGGGCGAGAGGAGCTACCCCATGCCCGAGGTCAGGGGCAGTGGCCTAGAGGAGCTAACCACGCCCGAGGTCAGGGGCAGCCTCCCAGAGGAACACCACCACTTGCAAGGAGTGGTGGCTGTGCGGGCCCAGGAGGGCCGAGAGGAACTACTCCACGTTCAAGGTCAGAACGGGCGGCCTTGAGGAGATACCCCTCACCCAAGGTAAGGAGCAGCAGCTGGGCTTTGCTGGAGCAGCCATGAAGAGATACCCCACATCCAAGGTAAGAGAAATCCAAGCAAGATGGTAGGTGTTGCGAGAGGGCATCAGAGGGCAGACACACTGAAACCATAATCACAGAAAACTAGCCAATCTGATCACATGGACCACAGCCTTGTCTAACTCAATGAAACTAATCCAGGCCATGTGGGGCCACCCAAGACAGATGGGTCATGGTGGAGAGGTCTGACAGAATGTGGTCCACTGGAGAAGGGAATGGCAAACCACTTCAGTATTCTTGCCTAGAGAACCCCATGAACAGTATGAAAAGGCAAAATGATAGGATACTGAAAGAGGAACTCCCCAGGTCGGTAGGTGCCCAATATGCTACTTGAGATCAGTGGAGAAATATCTCCAGAAAGAATGAAGGGATGGAGCCAAAACAAAAACAATACCCAGTTGTGGATGTGAGTGGTGATAGAAGCAAGGTCGGATGCTGTAAAGAGCAATATTGCATAGGAACCTGGAATGTTAGGTCCATAAATCAAGGCAAATTGGAAGTGGTCCAACAGGAAATGGCAAGAGTGAATGTCAACATTGTAAGAATCAGAGAACTAAAATGGACTGGAATGGGAGAATTTAACTCAGATGAATATTATATCTACTACTGTGGGCAGGAATCCCTTAGGAGAAATGGAGTAGCCATCATGGTCAAGAAAAAAGTCAGAAATGCAGCACTTGGATGCAATCTCAAAAACAATGGAATGACCGCTGTAGTTTCCAAGGCAAACCATTCACTATCACAATAATCCAAGTCTATGCCCCAACCAGTAACGCTGAAGAAGCTGAAGTTGACGGTTCTATGAAGACCTACAAGACCTTTTAGAGCTAACACCCAAAAAAGACATCTTTTTCATTACATGGGACTGGAATGAAAAAGTAGGAAGTCAAGAAACACCTGGTGCTACAGGCAAATTTGGCCTTGGAATACGGAATGAAGCAGGTCAAAGACTAATAGAGTTTTGCCAACAGGATGCACTGGTCATAGCAAACACCCTCTTCCAACAACACAAGAGAAGACTCTACACATGGACATCACCAGATGGTCAACACCAACATCAGACTGATTATATCCTTTGCAGCCAAAGAAGGAGAAGCTCTATACAGTCAGCAAAAACAAGACTGGGAACTGACTGCAGCTCAGATCATGAACTCCTTATTGCCAAATTCAGACTTAAATTGAAGAAAGTAGGGAAAACCACTAGACCATTCAGGTATGACCTAAATCTAATCCCTTATGATTATACAGTGGAAGTGAGAAATAGATTTAAGGGACTAGATCTGATAGAGAGTGCCTGATGAACTATGGATGGAGGTTCGTGACATTGTACAGGAGACAGGGATCAAGACCATCCCCATGGAAAAGAAATGCAAAAAAGCAAAATGGCTGTCTGGGGAGGCCTTACAAATAGCTGTGAAAGAAGAGAAGCAAAAAGCAAAGGAGAAAAGGAAAGATATTCCCATCTGAATGCAGAGTTCCAAAGAATAGCAAGGAGAGATAAGAAAGCCTTCCTCAGCGATCAATGCAAAGAAACAGAGCTAAACAATGGAATGAAAAAGACTAGAGATCTCTTTAAGATAAGTAGAGATATCCAGGGAACATTTCTTGCAAAGATGGGCACAATAATGGACAGAAACAGTATGGACCTAACAGAAGCAGAAGATATTAAGAAGAGGTGGCACGAATACACAGAGGAACTATACAGAAAAGATCCAGATAATGCTGGTGTGATCACTCACCTAGAGCCAGACATCCTGGAATGCAAAGTCCAGTGGGCCTTAGGAAGCATCACTATGAACAAATCTAGTGGAAGTGATGGAATTCCAGCTGAGCTATTTCAAATCTGAAAAGATGATGCTGTGAAAGTGCTGCACTCAATATGCCAGCACATTTGGAAAACTCAGCAGTGGCCACAGGACTGAAAAGGTCAGTTTTCATTCCAATCCCAAAGAAAGGCAATGCCAAAGAATGCTCAAACTACTGCACAATTGCGGTAAAATAGTAAAATAATGTAATAGTAAAACAGAATAGTAAAATAATGCTTAAAATTCTCCAAGCCCGGTTTCAGCAATACATGAACCGTGAACTTCCAGATGTTCAAGCTGGTTTTAGAAAAGGCAGAGGAACCAGAGATCAAATTGCCAACATTCGCTGGATCATGGAAAAAGCAAGAGAGTTTCAGAAAAACATCTATTTCTGCTTTATTGACTATGCCAAAGCCTTTGACTATGTGGATCACAATAAACTGTGGAAAATTCTGAAAGAGATGGAAATATCAGACCACCTGACCTGCCTCTTGAGAAACCTATATGTAGGTCAGGAAGCAAGAGTTAGGATCTGGACATTGAACAACACACTGGTTCCGAATAGGAAAAGGCTGTATATTGTTCCCCTGCTTATTTAACTTCTATGCAGAGTACATCATGAGAAACACTGGGCTGGAAGAAGCACAAGCTGGAATCAAGATTGCCGGGAGAAATATCAATAACCTCAGATATGCAGATGACACCACCATTACGGCAGAAAGTGAAGAGGAACTCAAAAGCCTCTTGATGAAAGTGAAAGAGGAGAGTGAAAAAGTTGGCTTAAAGCTCAACATTCAGAAAACGAAGATCATGGCATCTGGTCCCATCACTTCATGGGAAATAGATGGGAAACAGTGGAAACAGTGTCAGACTTTATTTTTTGGGGCTCCAAAATCACTGCAGATGCTGATTGCAGCCATGAAATTAAAAGACGCTTACTCCTTGGAAGGAAAGTTATGACCAACCTAGATAGCATATTCAAAAGAAGAGACATTACTTTGCCAACAAAGGTCTGTCTAGTCAACGCTATGGTTTTTCCAGTGGTCGTGTATGGATGTGAGAGTTGGACTGTGAAGAAAGCTGAGCGCCGAAGAATTGATGCTTTTGAACTGTGGTCTTGGAGAAGACTCTTGAGAGTCCCTTGGACTGCAAGGAGATCCAACCAGTCCATTCTAAAGGAGATCAGTCCTGGGTATTCATTGGAAGGACTGATGCTAAAGCTGAAACTCCAAAACTTTGGCCACCTCATACGAAGAGTTGACTCATTGGAAAAGACTCTGATGCTGGGAGGGATTGGGGGTAGGAGGAAAAGGGGACGACAGAGGATGAGATAGCTGGATGGCATCACTGACTCGATGGACCTGAGTTTGAGTAAACTCTGGGAGTTGGTGATGGACAGGGAGGGCTGGCGTGCTGCGATTCATTAGGTCACAAAGAGTTGGACATGACTAAACGACTGAACTGAACAAGTTCTTAATCTCCTTATATTATCACATAAATCTATGGGAATATAAGACTCATCTTTCTTAACACTGTATACCACATGTTTGGATACTGATGAACAATGTACATACTGCTCATGCTGAAATCAACTCAAAAATTTTTCGTATCTACTTATAACATATTTAAATAGCACACAAAAGAATGATGGCTTGCAGGAAAAGAAATGACCCTTTAAACATCTGAAGACATGCTGAGACTCACTAATGATGAGATTACAAAACTGCAATTATATATTTACTATTTTTCACCTATCACCAGTAATCAAGTGGAATCAGGTGGAATACATATATTGTTGGTGAGAATGTGGACAAAGAGGCACTTTCAAGCATTATTCATACATGTGCAAAATAGTAAAATATGTATAGAGGACAATTTGACAGTATCTATAAAACACATAAACACATTTACTATTTGATGTAGTACAGTTCAGTTCAGTTCAGTCACTCAGTAGGGTCCGACTCTTTGCGACCCCATGAATCGCAGCACACCAGGCCTCCCTGTCCATCACCAACTCCCAGAGTTCACTCAGATTCACGTCCAGGCAAGTCTAAAAAATTATCCTGCCAATTATACTTGCATAGATATAAAATAGTACATATACCAAGCTATTCACTGCAACATTATTGGTATATTAAAATATTTTGACATTATAAGCTATGCAATACACACACGTTAGAATATTACGAAGACATAGAAAGAATGAGAATGCTCTGTATCAACAAAGGAAGATCTCCAGTGTATCTTAAGAGGAAATGGCAAGTTTATAACAGAGTACATATGTTACCTTTTGTTTGAGAAAAGATAAAATGAATGTTTCCTTGCCTACGTATTAAACTATATCAAGACAAAGAAGAAGTTTATAAAAATGTTTTTTTGTAGGAGGTGGTAGGAGTAGGATAAATAGGAATGGAAATGGTAGTAAGACCTTAGAAACTACTCTTTTATACAGTTTTGTATGCATTATACACTCAAGAAAAAAAAATAGAAACAACTTTCCTTCACAACACTCTGCCATGAACTTTTACAAAAATTTACGAAAGAATAAGATATATGACAGTGAATTATTTGGGGAAAATCATAATTTTCCAGATAGTAAACTGTGCTTAAATATTAGCAGATGCAAACTATTATAAATATTAATAGAATGGATCAATAACAAGATCCTACTGTATACCACAAGAAACTATATATAATATCCTATAATAAACCATAATGGAAACGAATATAAAAAAGAATACATGCCTATATACATACACACACACACATACATATGTGTAATGAATCACTTTGTGGTACACTAGAAACTAATACAACATTGTAAATCAACTATACTTCAATAAAAAAAAAAATTAAAAAAAAAAAGCACAGTGCTGTCTTGCTTTAAGAAGAGAAATACAGAACAATGTAATAATTAAGAGTTCAGAAATATTTATTCTAAGATAAAAGTGTCCTCAAATCATGGAAAAGAACAGACAATTCAATAATTTCTGGACAACTGGTTATATCATTGGGGTGGGAAACTGATCACTACTATACATCATAAGCAAAAATACGTTTCAGATGTTATTTAAAATAAAATATCCTATAAAACTGTTAAAGAGTTTTATATGATTTTTTTAACACCCCAGATCAGGGAGAGAGGGGGAACGGAAGGAAGTCTTTTTAGATAATATACAAGTTCTACAAACTACAAGGAAAAAGCCAAAGATATTTTAACTACATAAAAACTTAAACTTTCTGTATTAGACATGATAAAGTTAAGAAATAAGAGACAAATGCAAGACAAAAAGTTACTGTCCATATGAAAGAACTGCTAAAATATTAAGCAAAATTCAAAAAGTAACTATAAATTTGAAAGATGATGCAAATAGGTGGTTTACATAACTACAAACAAGGGATCAATCATGAAACTTCTTCCAAGAATCAACAAAGCTTTTAGATTATTTTTCCAGTTTTCTCAAACAACAACAAAAATTCTAGTAAACATTAGAGAAGGAAATGAGTTTTAATATACTATCTATTGTTCTTTACAGCATCAGACTTTACTTCCAACACTAGTCACACCCACAACTGGGTGTTGTTTTTACTTTGGCTCTGTCCCTTCATTCTTTATGGAGTTACTTCTCCACTAACTTCCAGTATCAAGTTCATCTTTCAGTGTCCTTTTCATACTGTTCATGGGGTTCTCAAGGCAAGAATACTGAAGTGGTTTCCCATTCCCTTCTCCAGTGGACCACATTTTGCCAGAACTCTCCACCATGACCCTTCCGTCTTAGGTGGCCCTAGAGGGCATGGTTCATAGTTCCACTGAGTTAGACAAGGCTGTGGTCCATGTGATCAGTTTGATTAGTTCTCTGTGATTGTGGCTTTCATTCTGTTGGCCCTCTGATGGATAAGGATAAGAAGCCTATGGAAGCTTCCTGAAGGGAGAGACTGCGGGGGAAACTGGGTCTTTTTCTAATGGGCAGGGCCATGCTCAGACAATCTTTAATCCAATTTTCTGTTGATGGGCAGGGCTGTGTTCCCTCCCTGTTGTTTGACCTAAGGCTAAACTATGGTGGAGGTAATGAAGGTAATGACCACCTCCTTCAAAAGGTCCCATGCATGCACAGCAGCACTGAGTGCCCCCAACCCTGCAGCAGGCCACTGCTGATCCACACCTCTGCCGGAGACTCCTGGAAATCCACAGGCAAGTCTGGGTCAGTCTCTTTTGGGGTTACTACTCTTTTCTCCTTTGGGGTCACTGCTCCTTTCTCCTGGGTCCTGGTGTGCACAAGGTTTGTTTGAGCACTCCAAGTGTCTCTGGTGGGTATGGGGTTTTCGCCCCTCCTACTGTCTTGCTGGAGCTTCTCCTTTGCCCTTGGATGTGAGGTATCTTTTTCTGGTGGGATTCAACATTTTCCTGTTGACGGTTGTTCAGCATCGAGTTTTAATTCTGGAGTCCTTGCAGGAGAAAATGAATGCACATCCCTCTTCTTTGCCATTTCCTCAGCCAGAAACAGCACAAAGAAATGGCGTAGCCATCATAGTCAACAAAAGTCCAAAATGCAGTACTTGGATGCAATCTTTCAAAAACGACAGAATGATCTCTGTTCATTTCTAAGGCAAACCATTTAATATTACAGAAATCCAAGTCTATGCCTCAACCAGTAAAGCTGAAGAAAATGAAGTTGAACGGTTCTATGAAGACCTACAACCTTCTGGAACTAACACCCAAAAAAGATATCCTTTTTATTACAGGGGACTAAAATGCAAAAGTAGGAAGTCAAGAGATACCTGGAGTAACAGGCAAATTTGGCCTTGGAGTATGGAATGAAACAGGGCAAAGGCTAATAGAGTTTTGCCAAGAGAACACACTGGTCATAGCAAACACCCACTTCCAACACACAGGAGAAGACTCTACACATGGACATCACCAGATGGTCAACACCAAAATCAGTATGATTATATTCTCCGCAGCTGAAGATGGAGAAGCTCTATACAGTCATCAAAAACAAGACAGGGAGCTGACTGTGGCTCAGATCATGAACTCCTTATTGCCAAATTCAGACTTAAATTGAAAAAGTAGGGAAAACCACTAGACCATTCAGGTATGACTTAAATCAAATCCCTTATGATTGTACTGTGGATGTGACAAATAGATCCAGAGGATTAGATCTGATAGACAGAGTCCCTGAAGAACTATGGACAGAGGTCCCTGACATTGTAAAGGAGGCAGTGATCAAGACCATCCCCAAGAAAAAGAAATGCAAAAAAGGCAAAATGATTGTCTCAGGAGGCCTTACAAATAGCTGAGAAAAGAAGAGAAGCGAAGGGCAAAGGAGAAAAGGAAAGATACAACCATTTGAATGCAGAATTCCAAAGAATAGCAAGAAGAGATAAGAAAGCCTTCCTCAGAGATCAATGCAAAGAAATACAGGAAAACAATAGAATGGGAAAGACTAGAGACCTCTTCAAGAAAATTAGACACCAAGGGAACATTTAATGCAAAGATGTGCACAATAAAGGACAGAAATGGTATGGACCTACAGAAGCAGAAGATATTAAGAAAAGGGGGCAAGAATACACAGAAGTAGTATACAAAAAAGATCTTCACGACCCAGATAATCACGATGGTGTAATCACTCACCTAGAACCAGACATCCTGCAATGCAAAGTCAAGTGGGCCTTAGGAAGTATCACTATGAACAAAACTAGTGAAGGTATTGGAATTCCAGTTGAGCTATTACAAATCCTAAAAGATGATGCTGTGAAAGTGCTACAATCAACATGCCAGTAAATTTGGAAAACTCAGCAGTGGCCACTGGACTGGAAAAGGTCAGTATTCATTCCAATCCCAAAGAAAGGCAATGCCAAAGAATGCTCAAACTACCACACAATTGCACTCATCTCACATGCTAGCAAAGTAATGCTCAAAATTCTCCAAGCCAGGCTTCAACATTATGAGAACTGTGAACTTCTGGATGTTCAAGCTTGATTGAGAAAAGGCAGAGGAACCACAGATCAAATTGCAACATTTGCTGGCTCATGGAAAAAGCAAGAGACTTCCAGAAAAACTTCTACTTTTGCTTTATTGACTGCCAAAGCCTTTGTGTAGATCACAACAAACTGAGGAAAATTCTTCAAGAGATGGGAATACCAGACCACCTAACCTGCCTCCTGAGAAATCTGTATGCAGGTCACGAAGCAACAGTTACAACCGGACATAGAACAACAGACTGGTTCCAAATCAGGAAAGGAGTGTGTTAAGACTGTATATTGTCAACCTGCTTATTTAACTTATATGCAAGAGTACATCATGCTAAATGCCGGGCTGGAAGAAACACAAGCTGGAATCAAGACTGCTGGGAGACATGTCAATAACCTCAGATACGCAGATGACACCATCCTTATGGCCGAAAGGGAAGAAGAACTTAAGAGCCTCTTAATGAAAGTGAAAGAGGAGAGTGAAAAAGTTGGCTTAAAGCTCAACATTTGGAAAACTAAGATCATGGCATCTGATCCCATCACCTCATGGCAAATAGATGGGGAAACAATGGAAACAGTGAGAGACTTTATTTTCTTGGGCTTCAAAATCACTGCAAATGTTGACTGAAGCCATGAAATTAAAAGACGCTTGTTCCGTGGAAGAAAAGTTATGACCAACCTAGACAGCGTATTAAAAAGCAGAGGAGTTACTTCGCCAATGAAATCTGTCTAGTCAAAAGTATGATTTTTCCAGTAGTCATGTATGGATGTGACAGTTGGACTATAAAGAAAGCTGAGCACTGAAGAATTGATGCTTTCGAACTGTGGTGTTGGAGAAGACTCTTGAGAGTCCCTTGGAGTGCAAGGAGATCCAACCAGTCCATCCTAAAGGAAATCAGTCCTGAATATTCATTGGAAGGTCTGATGTTGAAGCTGAAACTCCTATTCTTTGGCCACCTGATATGAAGAACTGACTCATTTGTAAAGACCCTGATGCTGGGAAAGACTGAGGGCAGGAAGAGAAGGGGATGACAGAGGATGAGATGGTTGGATGGCATCACCGACTCAATGGACATGGGTTTAGGTAGACTCCAGCAGTTGGTGATGGACAGGAAGGCATGGCGTGCTCCCGTTCATGGGGTCGCAAAGAGTGGGACATGACTGGGCAACTGAACTGAACTAAACTGAACTGATGCTGGGAAAGACTGAAGGCAGGAGGAGCAGGGGATGACAGAGGATGAGATGGTTGGATGGCATCACTGACTTGATGGACACGAGTTTGAGTAAGCTCCGGGAGTTGGTGATGGACAGAGAAGCCTTGAGCGCTGCAGTCCATGGGGTCGCCAAGAGTCAGACACGCCTCAGTTACTGAATTGATACTATTTATAGGAATATAAATTAATACATCTAGTTTGGCCAGCCATCTGACACCTATTTAAATATAAAAAATATTCATAGCAGTTCTATTTTTTGCATATATTTTATAAACACGTGTATAATAAAGTATAAAAAACTATGCTCAATGCAACAATTAATGTAACAAAAAAAAAAAAGAAAACAACCTAGGAAAATCATTAGGCAATTTGTGGTGTATCAACACAGTAGAATATAATTACAGCCATTAAGAATGACATAGAGAAACAGCAACAGTTCTCAAGCATGAATGTGCATTAAAATTTACCTGGAAAGAAAGTGAAAGTGAAGTCGCTCAGTCTTGTCTGACTCTTTGCGACCCCATGGACTGCAGCCTACCATGCTCTCTGTCCATGGGATTTCCCAGGCAAGAATACTGGAGTAGATTGCCATTTCCTGCTCCAGAGGATCTTCCTGACCTAGAGATCGAACCTGGGTCTCTCGCATTGTAAACAAGATGCTTTACCATCTGAGCCACCAGCGAAGTCCAAATTCACCTGGTGAGCGAGGTAAAATGCCCACTGTCTCCAACCCCTGGGATTCTGATTCAGTAAAACTGAAACTGTGCTCCAGAATCTTCCTTTTTAGGAACACAGAGGATTTTGATTAAGGTGGCAACACTAGTCATTATGAAAAATATTGGTTTGTAATAGTGGAAAAAGCAGTTTCTAGAACAATATGTATTCTATGATCACATTTACGTTTTTTAAAAATTAAACTACTTGTAGCTATAGACAAGGATGATGTATACTTCAAAGTAAACATGTGGGAAAAAGTCTGGGAGGATATTTAAATTTGTAACAACAGTGACCTCTGTGAAAGAAATAATATATTTGGGAATAGGGGGATGAAAGAAAACTTTAATAGTTAACTCTATAAATATCTGTACTATTTGCATTTTTGTACCAAAAATATACTTATATATTACTTAAAATGTTAAGAAAATAAGCCATAATAAAAAGGTAAAATATATTTTAATGTCATGAGTTAATATTAGTTTCCTAAATGGAGACTCACTTTTGTAGGATTATCAACTAATAATATAACAAGCTGGTGGTATTTTTTTTTCATATTCATTTATTTTTTAATTGAAGGATAATAGCTTTACAGAATTTTGTTGTTTTCTGTCAAACATCAACGTGAATCAGCCACAGTATTTCTTAATTACTCTTTACCACCAGGCGAGAAATTCCTCTTTTTATTTCCTTCTTTTTATATTTTTGTGGGCCTCCACACATCTTCTCTGCAGTGTGGTAATAGTTCCCTTCCCACTAAAGGAAATTACGTCTTCACAATACTAGGCCTCATTTTCCAGCTTATATTTAGAATGAAAATTCTCAGCTATGAGTTTGGTAATATTCCCTGGTGGCTCAGACAGTGAAGAATCTGCCTGCAATTCAGAAGACCTGGCTTTGATCCCTGGGTTGGCAAGATTCCCTGAGGAAGGAAATGGCTAACCCCCTCTAGTTTTCTTACCTGGAGAATTCCAAGGACAGAGGAGCCTAGTGGGCTACAGTCCATGGGGTTGTAAAGAGCTGGACGCAACTGAATAACTAATGGGCTTCCCTGTGGCTCAGATGGAAACAAATATAAGTAGTAAGGATCTTTTTCTTTGTGTGGTTTCCCAAGGGTAGAACACCAATGGGTAGAACAAGTGGGACTCTCTTCCTTAAAGCCATGACAGTATTTGGGAGCATGGCCTGGTGTGAGGACTAAGGACTACTGACTTCAATTAGGAATTACCTCATAAGTTTAAAGTTGACAAGTTATCTACTGAAGCAGAACATTATGATGGCATTTACTATTGCGGCGTGGTTATCATTGCATGAAGCTAATTAGATAGTAATTACACACTTACAGATTTCTAGGTAACTAGGAAACAGTTCTGTGTATTTTGCATTTTGGTATCACAACATTAAAACACAAACAGCCATATAATTAACATATGACATTATAATGCATGAATCACAACAAATTATCTTACTGATGGATAATAATTTCAGCCTCAATTATTCTTAAAATATTTATAGAATTAAGAATTATTTCATTTCTAACTCATTTTGACTCTCCTAAGCAAAATGATGCAACCAGCTGACCTTTAGCAATATCTTATAGACTCAATTTAATAGCTAGAAGAGGGAAACAATCAATCCTCACCTGCTTAATTTTATAGATGAGGAAAAAGTCACAGTGATCCTAGGTGGTCTCTATCTCCAAAGGTCTAGTGTTATCCACTGCAGATGCTGTCCCACCAATTCCCTTTCTAAAATTTCCACTACTCTTTCACATAACTGTTCATTTCCACCTAGATTTATGCCTGTGATTATGAAATTTATTCTAATCAACAACTGAGTAATTTTATCACATGCATCAAAAATCCTACTTCCAAACTGATCCATCCAGGAAGCTTTTTCTGACTCCAAGGATAAAAATTTCAGTCTGTACCATTATCAAATCATCCAAGAAAAATCTTCCTTTTGTGTTTATTTAGCAGCACTTACATATATAGAAATTATATTTTCTTAACTAAAACCAGGTCCCATCATCTGTGCCAATTAATTTTTTTCAATTCATAAACTTTTATAAATATTTAGTTTGAAAATATTAAATAAAAAGTAACATAATAAGTTGATTTTATGGACAAGAATAAAATCATATGCAATTAAGGTTGTGCTAAAAATGACTAACAACATTCTTAAACTATCCCCTCACCTGAATCTAGAAATCCTCCAGTTAACTTCCAGCTTTGTAGAGGGAAGAAGGCAGCTATCCTATCCATCTGCAGCAGTTAACAACACCTCTAGCTAAATCCTTTGCTGACATTTCACACTGCTTATCAATTTAATTCATTTGCCAAAGGAGATGTGAGGCTGTACTGTGTGTTAAAACAACAATTTTGAAAAGATAGGTCACCTTGATCTCTAGGACACCAAAGTTGTGCAAGATGACAAGCTGGTACCCACTGTCAATGAGTGCACATTCTGTGAAATGCTCCTCCCTGCCCCATACGCAGGCAGTAGATCAACTAGACAGTCAACTAAGGAACAGAAGCTGAGAACATTGAAACAGATATATTCCTTTTAAGTTTTCCCTCCAAGTTAATTAATTAGTTGGTGGGCAACTGATTTGCCTTATTCAAGCTGAAGATACAGGACATATTTTAGAAGAAAAATATTCCAGAGTAGTTTCTCAGGTAATAAAACTCCAATATGGGGTTAGAGTCCCATGGGTGATAGAGGAAAGAAACAAAAAAAATTAAAATTAAGAATGCATGCATGCTAAGTCGCTTCAGTCATGTCCGACTCTGTGCGACCCCATGGACAGCAGACCACCAGGCTCCTCTGTCCAAAGGAGTCTCTAGGCAAGAATACTGGAGTGGGTTGCGATTTCCTTCTCCAAAACGTAAGAATAAAAGTATTCAAACATTCCATTGGCTTAAACTTTCCCAAGTAGAGCATATTAGTTTAGATATGGAATCTAAGACAGAATGATTAAATCAGTATTTTCACATGAATTTCTGTAAACTGATTCTAAGAGAAAATTTAAATTATCATCAGTGTAAAATGGGGCCCAATATTCATACCCAATATTTTAAATTGGAATATAAACCTTTTGTTGCTAAATAAAAGCAAAAACTTAGACCTTGCATATACTGAAAAGAAACAAAATACATATGCCAAGGAGAAAAAACTGCTCCATCACATATTAAACCTTAAAATTCAATTTTTCTTTTATTTTATAGGAAAATGCATATAATAGATCTGTATGTCAATAAAACTGTATTAATAATAAGTCTTCAGTCACAGGCTTTAAGCAAAAATTTGTACTCCTAATACAGTGTTGATTTGTTTTATCTATACCAGCCATAAATTCTTTTAATCAATTTGTAGACTAAATTTGATTCCTTGAATGTTTCACAGAAATTATTGTATAATACTTAATGTATAATGACTAAATAATATTTAGAAATAAATATTGAAAAATTTGAAACAAACACTACTTCGTATTTTTTATTTTATTTCATTTTATTTTAAGTGTACTCAAGGATACTTACTTGATATAGAAGGTCTTTCTGAGGCAAAGGGGGAGACTGTTCTTCATACTTAGGAGGTGGTTTATGTGTGGGTGGAAGGTCGATCCTGCATGAAAAAGTTTAAAAAATATGATTACCACATTTCACAAAAGACAAAACAACAAAACAAAAAAGGGGAGTGGGGAACCATCAAGATTCTCTTAAGTTTTGAGAATATTTTCCTCATACTAATTTTTGTATTAGTATACATGTTTAATTCAATTCTTACATTTCCATTAATCATATTTGGAAAAAAGTAAACGAGCTTTACAGGTTCTAATGTTTAGGAGTAATCTGAAATAAACAATTCTTCAAAAATTTAAAAAAAGAAGCAACCCATATAGAATCATTTTTTGACAACTGTTATTAAGCAAGCAATCTAGTATATAACTAGGCTTCCCTGGTGGCTCAGTCGGTAAAGAATTCACCTGCAATGTGGGAGACCTGGGTTCGATGCCTGGGTTGGGAAGATCCCCTGGAGGAGGGCATGGCAACCCCTCCAATATTCTTGCCTGGAGAATCCCCATGGACAGAGAAGCCTGGCAGGCTACAGTGCATGGGGTCACAAAGAGTTGAACATAACTGAGCAACTAAGCATAGCACTAGTATATGACTAATTAAGTATTGTATATTTTTTACATGTGACCATGCATACCAACATTTTAAAATAGTCAACTGTGTGATGGAAAACACTTTCCTCCAAAGTGTCATAATAGTGATTTGAAAGACTTAGGGCTTCCCAGGAGATGCTACTGGTAAAAAACCTGCCTGCCAATACAGGAGACATAAGAGACATGGGTTGGATCTCTGGGTTGTGAAGATCCCATGCAGGAGGGCATGACAACCCACTCCAGTATCCTTGCCTGGAGAATTCCATGGACACAGGAGCCTGGCAGGCTACAGTCCATAGGGTCACAAAGAGGAGAGCATGATTGAAGCGGCTTAGCAAAAGACCGTATCTTAAAATGGTAATGAAAAAATGAGTTTATACTACATTTTGGAAATACTTCTAAAATTAGTTTTCAAAAGCCATGGTCACCCTTAGAACATTGATCATGTAAATTAAGATTTTCAATCTACAAACCATTATAAATCTTGCCACCTGAAACAAACACAGGCTATTATATCCTTGGGGAATGCATTTACCTTTGCCAAAATGACCTAATCTACTAACAAAACTATTTTCATATATTTTTAAATTGTTATATTACAACAAAAATAGAATTAAAAATATCTTGTAGCTTTCTGCATTTTAGAAAGCAGCTTTTTATATAGACTCTTACTTTTGAAGATCACAGATAACTAATTTTCAGTAATTAAAATTAATAAATAAAAAAAACTTTACCTATATTAAAAGATAAAGAACATGAAAGCTATAGAGGCCAAATTACAAATTCTCAGTAGTCTAATAACTTATCAATGTGGTCATGAAATAATATTTTAAATGATTAGAATTCAAACAATTAATAAAATACATTACATGTATTACTAGCCTACTAGTAAAGTATGTTTTTGAAATTATAGAAAAGCTTGAGATAATTCAGCAACTAATATGAATTTAACCACAAACCAGTTAATTACTCTTGAAATATTAAAGAAATTCAGTCTCGCAGGTAACAGACTGAAAGAGTACTTTATTTCTTTTATTTAAAGTAATTATTTCCCTTAATGTAATAAAAATTACAGCAAATATATAGCTCCAAGGTGCCATATGTCATTTAGGTGAGAAAACCAAGGTTCATGGAGGTGATTCATTCATGGTCATACTATTAACTCGATCATAATAGACCTGAGACTAATACCCAGGTGCTTTTAACCCCAAAAGATTCATGCTCTAACTGTGCCAGATTAGAGAGGCAAAGACATATAGAAAGCATTTATGAAGACAGAAGTACTCTCTTTGAGACCCTTATATCTTCATGTAAAAACACTAAAGAAATAATGCCATTTGTACAGAACTTCACAGTTCATAAACAACATCATCTTATTCTACTCTTACCACAGCTGTGTGAGGTAAGCAGGTCACCCAGGTGCTTTTAACCCCAAAAGATTTGTGCTCTGTGCCAGAGGCAAAGACATACACAAAGCATTTATGAAGACAGAATACATTCTTTGAGAGCTAGCCTTATATCTTCATATAAAACCATTAATAACCACACAAGAAATAATGCCATTTGTATAGAACTTCACAGTTCATAAACAACATCATCTTATTCTACTCTTATTAAAGCCATGTGAAGTAAGCAGGAAAAGTATTATTTACATTTCACAGGTAAAGTAACAAAAGCTGCTGATGGAATTAAGTGAACTGGGACATCAGTCTTTTGACTATTCAACAAAATGTAATTTCTTTTTTATAACTCTATCTAATGATTAGGTCCAAAACATTCCTTTCTCTTTAAATAAAAAAGATACACATTTTGTAATTCACCAAAATCAAATTTCTTTAAGATAAAAACTTTAAAACTCAACACATTTAATGACTTGGCAGCTGCAAGTTAAGTTATATCTATACATAAGACAGGCATATACAATCTAAATAAGTAAACTTCTAAGACTTTTTATCTGTCTTTCAACTACTTCATTGAAGACTTGCATCTTTATTCAGAAGGCAGGACAACATAAAGGGTCATTATGCTACCATTTGGAAAGATGTATAATATACTGTAGGAAAAAAAAAAAATGTATTTGTCTCTAATAGCCAAATATGCAACTTGCAACTGTTTATTTACCAAGATGTAGTTTGAGACTTTCTGATAAAACTAGCCATCTTACAGATACCTAACAGTATCTTTATTTCTATCCCTCAGACACTTTTCATATGAGTACCTGTAATGATAAAGACTGACTTAAACACCAGCAAAAAAGTTACCTACACTTTGTCAAGGTAGGATGGTCTCTTTTTTTGAGGAGTCAACAGCACAGTCACAAAGATAGCAATGATGAAGAGGGCAAGGACAGCTCCAATTACAGCTCCAGCTACGGCTATAGAAGAAGTCTGCTTAAATGGAACATCTGAAAAGTAACAAAAATTAGGTTTTTCAAGCAATTTTACAAAGAATTCTTGAATTCCTGTCCTCTGATTTCTACAATGTGCAAGAATGTTATCCAGCCACAAGGTAAGAAGACCCCAAACTTGATGTTACTTTTTAATGCTCACACACTCTTTGCAAGATGTAACCTTAGTACTCCCAACTTTACTTTTTTAAAGTTATGAAAAGAATATCCCTTGTCACGTATGAATGACTGAATCTACAGTCTATGGGGAAAGCTTGTCTTAAGAAGAAAAGATGAAAACTAATTTCTTATTCTAAAAGATGATAAACAAAAACTATTCAGTATGCTTTAATGGAGTTAGCCAACACCATATTCAGCTTTTATTATATTAAAAGAAATCCTATTGAAGAAACCAAAAATCTTCAAGAAAAAGAAAAATAACACTAAAAAACAGAAAATACCCTAGCTCTCTAGTAATAAACAGTCAAAAGCTGACATTGCAAAATTTAAGTTTTTAAAACAGAAATGTGACTAAAACAGTACATGTTGCAGATAACTTCCCTTAATTAACACACATTTAATACATAGTACACTTTAAGATAGTGTCTCTACTACAAAATTATGTAAATTCTTCCCTATCTCTTGGCTACACACTATATAATTTCTGAATATCAATTTCTCATTTCCAGCCTGTATCATAAAAATTTTATAAGAAAGGATTTTAAAAACGTATTTTAGTTAGCATTTCACACATTTTTTTTTAAAGCCACCCTATTTTATGAATTCCCAAGTAAAAGAACTTACTAAAGTTATTTTCAAATATAAGTATTATGGATATTACAAAACCATCAATCCTTATGTATAGGTATTATTTTGACAATTTCAGCCGTATTACACCCAATAGCTAAATTTTGAGGAATGACCCATCAGTTACAAAAAACCTTCAATATACTCAATTTATCTAACCAATAAGATATTTAAGGTAACATTCTATAAATGAAGATACTTTTGTTCTAATGTTAAATGTTCTGCCCAAGGTCATTCAGTCAATGAATAGGAAATAAAGCTAGGTTAGGACATGACACAAACCTCTACCCTACCCTACGTACGCCTTTTTGGGGAAAGAATGGTTTTTGTAATATCTAATATAATCTCTTCTTTTGGGTCCCCTATTTGGAAATAAAGAGCTCTTTTGTCTTCAATTAAACTGATGCTCACATACATCCTTAAATAGTTACTACTGGACTCCAGACATGACAAATTTAAATAGAATCAAAGCACTATCAGTTTTGAAATATTTCATCTACTTACCATCATAGAATTTCCAAATATACTGTATTTAAGAGTATTTTTCAACTGTTTTTATTCAAATGTGAGTCATGCGGTGTTTTAGATTGCTAAAAAGAATGTTTCACTTCTTTACCAATTTCCTAGCAAACTAACATCTTGGGTTTGTTAATGTGTCATTTTATTAGTTTTATTCTAGACTAAAAATCTCATACCCGTGAGTGCCAAGTAACCAATTTCAACAATAACTCAAATACTGAATAGAATCTAAAGATACACAATTATTGTAAACAATATAACCTGCTTCATCATTCAAAAGGTTACCCTCATTTGCTAAACACATACCTGGTTCATCATTCATTGTTGCACGTATCTCTAACCAGTACTAACTCCATTTGAATATGTGCTACATGAGAAAAAAAATTGAAAACCAAGCCAAATATACTCTGCTTTTATAAATGTAGAAGAGACTTGGGATGATATAGGGCTAATCTTCTCATCTATACTATCACTTTTTCCCACCATATAAATTAGTTTCGTATTCAGGTTTTAACAATAGGCCAATTGAAACCTTTTAAGGTTACAATGCAAAAGTTATCTGACCAACATTATACACCTTGTCAGAGGCAAAATTTTTTAAAAATCTCCGTGTGTCAAGTATGCTACCTATTTCACACTAGTCGAAAGTTTCCCTTTAAGAGAAGTTTTTCTTCTCCTAAGGAGTAAAGTGACTCTATGTATGGAGAATTTAAATTTGAGTGTTCTTATTTTGATGATAATGACAAAGTTATACCATATTTATAGTAATATTTCTGAAATTATTTTTCAAACACTCAGGTTACTTTTTGAATGTAATCAGTCCAAATTAAGATTTTAGGTATGAATCCATTTACCAACTGGATATCATACTCCACACAGGTAAACTAATTATGTCAAGTACATACATGCCATAATTTCATGTTTTCTTTTTGATTTTTCAATTCTTCAAAATTTAATTAAGAAAAGAAATAATACATTTAAGAGCATTAAGATTTTAAAGGTATTAACGGGTGATGAACACTAGTATGAAATGTAAATGAAAAGCTAAAGTTTCTTGCATTCAAGTCAAAGATTTTTGACAAAATTTGAGAATTTAGCCCCAACACTGCCTCCCTGTATCCCTGCCCACATAATCTACATAGTCTCTATATTCCAACAAAACCAGAAGAAAAAAAAATTAAGCAAGCAAATGTATAAAAATTTGGCATTTTTAAACATCAAGCTAGTTTACTGAGTGACTGACATGAAGCAACATTACCTTACCATCACTTAAGGAGATGTTCTACTAAATCTAATTTTACGTTTATAAGCAGCAGAAAACAAAAACACAAACATTCAAATATTTAGCATTAAAGGACTGATGCATGTCTCCCCAAAGAACATATTCCTGTTATCATGGCAGCTTATGAATCCATATACATTGGAAACCACCTCCAAAAACAGAAAAATAGCATCCTTCAGTACAACCAAAATACCCTATCCATAGAAATATAGAGACACCATAAATTTTGGTGATTATGGAGAAAACTATCAAACATCAGTTACAAATAACTTTCATTATTTTTTGAAAAATATACATAAATATTACAGATATTAAATTGAACTAAAGTCCATGTTATCACTCTGATATAAGTGAATAAAACTACATAAAAGCTATTCAAATATGTGCTCACATCTGAAACTGAGGCACTTTTATAGTTTTGAAAAGTTAAATACTATTCTATAGACTAAAATATGTGTTTCTGGCAATTTGCTAAAACCATTTTAAATTGAGTATAGAAATTTATAGTCCCTTATTATACTTATGTTAAAACACTAAATCTTAACAATTAACTGAAACATTAAGTTTCATCCCTTTTTCTTCATTTCCTTTACCAAAACTAATATAATCCATCAACTAATTCACAGCTTAATATACTATACAAATTTATCTTCCTAACTTTTATTTGGGTTAAAATACATAACTATTCCCACACTACATGTCACTGTATTACCAATTTTCCCCATAAATATGCCCCACTCTCACTTTTCATAAAAAGTCCTTTTAACACTTATCAATATGACATCTAAGCCTCTACATCCATCCATATATTTATGTCACTACTTTTTAATGAAGGTCCTCTATTTGGATCAGGAGGGTCTCCTTAGATTTTCATCCAACAAATTACCAATAGTAACCTAAGGTGTGTCATGTCTTGTTCTAAGTGCTAGCAATGCAAACGTAACATTTACAGCCCCTCTCCTCGCAATAGCAAACAAAATCCTCATAACAGTGTTGGAGAATCCATAAAATTATTTATTTTTTAATAAAGTATAGAAAGAAATGATCACTTATCTAAAAATAAAAGAGAGGGAGAAGGCATTTAATAAAAATTAGCATTGTACTAATACGGATTGGCACTGGTAGCCCTAATAGGTCCATGCATCAGGTGGCACCCTGCCACATAGGGCACCCAAGATATCCTATGGGGAGTGTGGAGTTGGACAGTCCCGAATTAAAGCAGACAATTACATCTTCACTTGGTTGTCCTCCTCATCATAGTCCGCATCTTGTGACAGATGTATTATGACATATGGGAGCTCAGCTGAACTAAAAATTTATCTAGATTTAATGAAAAATAAAAAATGTAAAGGAGGCATGACACGGGTGCTCTATGTGACAAGTGAACATCTGACTCATAAACCAAGTGAGGGTATCAGTGTTAACCCATGTTAAATACTAGTAAGCATTTATTCTTGGTAAATGTCATTCCTGCAAAGAATTGACAGAAGGAACACCAGTAACATAGGAACAAATAATAAAACAAAATCCTCCAAAATGGCAATGCAAATATCTTACTCCTAATACCTAAACTGCATGTTACATTATGAAATAAAACCATGGCAACCTAATTAGATGTGACAAATCAAGTCCCCCTCAGATAAAATAATTAGAAACCAAATAAAATATAAATTTATATTCACTCCTCTTTAACAAACCTCACACTAAACCCATAATGGGCTGAAATAGCTAATATGAGGGTGATTAGCATTGACACTGAAAAACCAAACACCATGAACATGAAGACTAGTGCTAAAAACAGTAGTTGGGATGAAAACTGTTAAGGTCCCTAAAAATATACATCTTTCATTGAATCTACTTGTTTCTGAGAGGTAACTGAGCTTTCATATATAAAAACCAGTGTCAAAATATACTCAACATGGACTTACAACTTTTAATCACTGAATCAAAAAGTGTAAAACCAAGACGAAAAGACAAATGAAGCACATTCAATCGTATGGTTTTTCTCAAAAATGTTTTAGTGAGGAAAAAGCCAACTTTTTAAAATGAAGTACGATTATATTATTTACTCAAAGATTCCTCTTTTAGTGAAAATAATCTTTTAAAAATGTTACTTTATCAAATTTAAAAATTTTCACTTTTGAATATTTTATAATGCATATAGCAAACTTCTATGGTAGCACACATATAATTTATAAACTCTACATATGAGGAGTACATACAAAGTCTTAACTGATAGGTACAGTCAAGTTCCATTGAAGACCACTAACCTAGAGAAGATAGTTAATAACTAGAATAATGTGGTATTACAGTAGAGGAGATATAGGTTGATAAAAAAGGATTATGAAGAGCAGTTATTAACTTATGAAGGGAAAAGTTTCACTGAGCTGTAATTTGAACTGGACCTTGAATACAGACTGATTTCCCAGTACAGCAAAGGGAGGAAATGGAATTTCAGGTCAAGGGAGCAGCATGAATATAGTCACTAAGACATCAAAGTACATGGTATGGTAAAAAACAGAATTAATAGATCTAGATGTTATATAGGTTCCCTGTCACTAAGTTTAGGCTTTGAGCATCAAATTGCTGCTAATATTGCAAGAAAACCAGGTACTATGTGCCTGATGGAGAAACACCACCACTTAAGAAGTAACCTTGCTCCCAAAAATTAAGCATTAATCTTATCAAGGCTCTAGATCTGTCAAGAGATGCAAGCAAAAGGAGCAGGCAACTGGCACAATCCAAACTGGAAAACTGCAAGACAAATGAAGCTGTTTCTTCCCAAAATGTTGCATGGGAGAAGTGTGGGAGTGGGAAACAGCACATAAAGAACACACAGATTAAAAGACATTTCAACCAACCAATGTGTGGATCATATTTGGTTACTAGCTAAAACTGTAAAAAGAGATGATTAGAAATTTAAACAGTAGCTGGATACTTGATATTAGGAATGATTCATTTCGGCAGAGTAATGAATCTGTGATTACTTTTTCTAAATGTTCCTTATCTTTCAAGTTACAGACTGACATACTTACAGATGAACTAATAATAATGGCAGGAGGGACTATGCAGACCGGAGTTTAAATGAAACAAGACTGACCATGAATGGACAATAACTGAAGCAGGTACATGAACATTCCTTTCATTATTCTGTCTTACTTTTGCATATTTTTAAATAACTTTTTTAAAAAGTCAAAGCCTCTAGGTTTTGTTACCTCTAACTTTTAGATGAAACTGTCCCTTTAAGACTAGGTTTTTCTTGAGATATTTCTCATAACTGAGACTATGAAAATTAGGATATCATGTCTATATAGAAATATAATGCATGAAAGGGAATGAGGTCTTGAATTAGTCTCAAGTTTTGAGAATAATTTATTCTTTACTCAACTTTCACTAGGTTTCATCCACAGTGCCCAGCCAGAATAAAAGCTATTTGGTTGGCCAAAAAGTTCATTCTCATTTTTTCTGCAACATCTTATGGAAAAATATAAATGAACTTTGTGGCCAACCCAAGGCAAGTGAAATAAAACATCAGAAAACTGAATCGTTTTATCTTTAGAAATTGAAGTGAACATGATAAAACTATTATCAAAGTTCAAGAAAAGAAATGATTCCAAGCATAGGTATATAGCAAAAGCTTTTGAAAGCAATCTTGGTTTTAAGCTCTTGATGGAAATCTATCACAACTCAATTCAAAGAAGATAACACGTTTTTTAAAAAACAGTGCTTATTGGAATATAACAGAAGAAAACAAATGCATTAATAGAAACAATCTAAAAACAGAAAAGTTGGTATATTTTGTACACTATTCAATGATTCTTTTGTGCATGAATTTTTATTGGTATAATAAGAATGAAATCAAACTTAATTCAATCAAATTGTATGTTATTTGGGGGGAAAAAAACTGTGCTGCTTGCTCTAAAATAGTTTAAAGTTTAGAGGAAAAGTGTATCATAATTTTATTTTGGTTTAAGTATTTTAGGCTTTCAAGTTTTTAGTTTTTAATTTTTATTTTTTTGTCTACACCATGCAGCATATGAGGGCATGTGTGATCTTAGTTCTCTGACCACGGACTGAACTCAAGCCCTCTGAAGTAGAAGCACAGAGTCTAAATCACTGGCTTGCCAGGGAGTCCCTGTATTATAATTTTAAAGGTCAGAAATAAGGAACAAGGAGAATAAGAATCAATGTTATTCCTACTTGAAGCAGCTCATAAGCTATAAGTAAAAACACTAAATGTCAACTTAAAAAATATCTTATGGAATTTGTTAATTCCAAACTGAAAGTTAATATATAAAAAACTGATGTCAAAGTCACAGCAAAACACTTAAAACATTTTAACTGCTAGGGCTAAAGAGATAAGACAATTTATGACTGTGGGGAATGTTACTGATTATATGTATATATGAGATAGGAATTCTATGATTAATTAGAAGTAAATTTTATAATGGTTAACATGCCCAAATGGTTCCTCAAATTTTATTTAACTGTATCCTTAACCTGGTATGGTTTTGTTTGGAAAGAGAAATTAATTCATTTCTAATTCCACAAAACATCATTAATTAAAGGGAACTAGGTTACAGAGGGAGAAGGCAATGGCACCCCACTCCAGTACTCTTGCCTGGAAAATCCCATGGACGGAGGAGCCTGGTAGGCTGCAGTCCATGGGGTTGCTAGGAGTCAGACATGACTGAGCGACTTCACTTTCACTTTTCACTTTCATGCACTGGAAAAGGAAATGGCTACCCACTCCAGTGTTCTTGCCTGGAGAATCCCAGGGATGGGGGAGCCTGGTGGGCTGCCGTCTCTGGGGTCGAACAGAGTCAGACACGACTGAAGTGACTTAGCAGCAGCAGCAGGTTACAGAGACACACACACACAAACACAAACTCGCTCTCTCTCGGGACAAAGAAGGTAATCCATAACCATAGGCTTGTTACAGAAATATGCCTCTAAAGAATTTTTTTAAAAAAACTTTTATTTAAAGATTTGTTGCGCAGCTATTGGGGCTACCACCGGATAAGTAACTTGATAAAAAAAAAAAAATCCCTGGTACAAATCAAAATTAAATATATCCCAACATACCAAAAATTTGAGAAAGGAGCTTTTTATGGATGGTACATCAACAAGTAAATAAGAAAAGCAATTCAATCTGTAAATAATTCCCGTTAAAATTAAAAAATCAATATGGGTACCATTTCTTTCTTATACTTTACATTGATTACTTCCACACATTAATAAATTCTTGTTCATACTTTTGTTTTTAGCAGTATTTACCAAAAGCAAAATCAAACTCAAATCAGATGTTTTCACATCTAATATTGCTACATTTCTCTCAATTTTTGCATGTATACATTATACTTCCTACAGCCTCTTGTGCTAAACATTCAGCCAGGGATACCATTATAAAACTTTCCTATTTATGGCTATCAGAAGCAATACTACTACTGAAAAAGCTTAACGATTTCTTTAATGTTAGACTTATCAAATGGAAACCTTTCAGGCACATGGTAAAATACTAAATCTTTCAACTATAAAGTACTTCTCAAATATCACTTTTAAAGTTAACCCCTATCCTATTAAAGTTTCAAGACATTTCAATAAAAATGGAAAAAAAAGGGAAAAAGAGTTGAATTAATCTTCACTGTACAAGTATTTTAACCAGTGTGAAAGAAAACTCTAAAGTGAATACAAAAATGAAAAACCGGCCGGCCCAAACATAAAAGTAATAAATATAAACATGGCCAAAATATAGTAAAACTATTCTGCCATCTTTTCCAAGAAGAGAGTAGGAGTTCAACTCATCAGTCAGCTGTGTACATTACTGATATTCAAAATTAATTTAACAAAATGTTTATTAATATGACTATGCTTACAAACAAGTCTCTATGTACAGTAAAC
Source organism: Bos indicus x Bos taurus (assembly GCF_003369695.1). Classification (NCBI taxonomy): domain Eukaryota; kingdom Metazoa; phylum Chordata; class Mammalia; order Artiodactyla; family Bovidae; genus Bos; species Bos indicus x Bos taurus. The sequence continues at coordinate 55,752,839 of NC_040076.1, read as the reverse complement.
ATACATAAAGTTCTAATAAACAACAGTGCAATGCTTCAGAAAGTCTTAAGCATTAGTAGCAGATTCTTAAAATTCTGAAGTCTTTTAGTTTGCTAAATGCTTTGGATTAAGGATAGAGAATATATCAAATACTCACTTGCAGTTTTCCATGTCACCTTCTACTGCCAAAAACAAAACAAACCAGCAAAAACTAAACAAACAAAAAGCCCTAACTACACAATGACCACAATTTAAAAGGAAATTCACGATCACTAAGTAGATATTTATACTTTTAAAATACAGCTCCTGAAACACTGCTAACTTCCTTCAGATCAAATAGAGATTTGTATGACATTCTAAATGGGATTACTCTTCTCAAATTCATACAGCACTTCAAAGCACTGTTCCAAAGATGAGATTTTGATTTTAAAAAAAGGCACAAGTTTACATCTTCCAAAGAAAAAAAGCTTTAGACTCATCTTTTTATGGCCATATCATTGCTAAAATTTAAATTAAAAGTCACTTCAATCATAGAGTATTACAAGAAAGTTTTTCTTCCAATGATTTGGATCAAAGAATCTTAATATTTTTCAGTGGTAAGCTATATTTAGAACAAATATTTTCAACAAGACATCATCGAATTTTACGTTAATTGTATCCTTAACCAATACTTTATTGTTATACTAAGCTTTTGAGGGAGAGAAAGAAAACAGATTTCAAACTTCCACAAAATACTGCTGGTTAAAATAAACTAAGTTATAATCATTGAGATTAAAGCCTTCACTACTTGCAAAATTCTATGAACATGTTAGAACTTTGCCTTATAAAAATATTTTTTTTTAGATTTGATGAAGATTGAGAAGGGGTAGGTTGACAAGGCAAAAAAAAAAAAAAAAAGTACTTTGTCTTTATTAATAAAATAAGTCAATTTAGGGTTCTCCTACAAACTTCTATTTTAATTCCATGGCAAAACACCTAAAGGCAATTCTACAGGACTTTTTTCAAATGAATCATCAACAGGAAAAACATATTCTATGGGCTACAAAATAGTTGTCATTATTATAGTTGTATAGATTCCCACTGCAGAATTAATTTAATTACGTCACAAAGAAGATCCACATTTGAAGATTTAGGAAAGATTTCTTTTGCAAAAGATGCGTGATTTTTGGAAAGAATAAACTTAATTATGTAAAAATCAAAACAAAAAACCTCATGGTGTTTCCAGTTTTAATTGGGAAAACAAAAATCTTGAAACACATACAAACATTTAGGAGAAAAGAAGGGATGGTTTGACAACATCCATCAGCAAGTGTTAGTGACTGGTTCTATAACTAAGTTTTTTTTCTTATTAAATCTCAAATTTCCAAGTTTATTCTATTTTTTCCTATATATATTTACCCGTTTGAACAACATCAATAAATGACTAAAACAAGATGGTCTACCACATTCTTTGCACAGATTCTTGTCTGAAACATCTGTCTTATTTTTAAAAAAATGGTACTCCAATGCTTGTTTGCTTGTTTACATGGTTTTCCATATAGTGAAATGTCCTCTCTACACTCTATTAAACTATGTACCATCTTCTCATTATTATTATATTTAGCACATAAAGCATTAAAACAAAACTACCACTTCATGTACCAACGTTCGCATGACAATATAAACATTGTCTTCCAGAGATGAAAAAAAATTGTAATAATTATCATGTTTAAAAGGCATGTTTTTATTACTCTTAAATGTATTTTGGACAAAAATATTGATCAGCTAATTATGCTCTTCCACACATCATGTTCACTGAGTTTACTACCACAGTTTTTAGTGCAACAAAATACCTTTGAAAAGCCACTCTACAGTCATTATGGCAAGGCTCATTAAAATGCAGAGGTAAGATTCCATTTGTATAGAAACATAGAAAACAATGTTTGAAAAGAAAAGGTGTTTCATCAGGCTGAATTTTTTGTATACTAAAAATATATATAAACATTTCTTGAATTAGTTTTATAGTCAATTTAGATGTAGTATCATTTAGTGGTGATAAATTTTGAGAGGTATATGTTCAATAAACATTATACTTGAGATTATATAGTCTTAGGTAAACATTTAATATACAATGCCAAGGTAGTTTCCTTTTTTTTTTTGTTTCTTTTAATTTTTGTACCAAAAAGTCATACATTTAATGGACATTTCTTCTTACCTGTGTGCCTCAGACCAATAAAGTACTCTGCATTAAAATTTAAATCTTGAGACAGTAGTATAGCATTGAAAAAAAATTGTAAAGCAGCTCAGATACATTGAACCCAGATTTTACATTTCCATTTGTCAAATCAGAATATAAAAAGTAAGCTTGAAAATCAAGTTGAAAAAGCTTATTCTTCCCCCAAGAAAAAGTATGAACAATCTGAAAATGATCAACTAGTATGAATGAAACATTGTACATTAAGTCATATTTAGTGGTTGCTAAACATACCACTCCCTCCTGGAAATTACGGAACCATCTACATGTGAAACTAAGTCATCTTCATTTTCGTCATACTGTTCATCACTGACGAACTTCATTCCCATTTTTAGATCTTCATAATAATCCATTGGTCTTTCAAACCTATTGAGATTTTCTACATTGTTCCACTGCGTTTTTTCAGGCTCTTCTAAATAGTCTTTGCGTATTAGATTGTTCACTGGATTTTTGTTTTCTTTTTTTACACTGTCTGGGTAAGAATCAAGCTCATCTTGTTGAAGAACATCTATTTGTGATTCTTTTTGCATATCTGATGGTGGAATGTAGTTCTTGGCAAAGTAGTCTCCACGAAACGTCCGTCTTCTCCTATAGCAGAATATTCCAGCCAAAACACTTACAAGTACTATGAAGAGAGCCCCACCCACTACACTAGCAATGATCGTGCCGATCGTGTCATCCTTAATTGTTGCCAAAGTTGACAATGGGAAGGGCAATTTTTTTGGTTCTGTTGCTAGATCCTTGAAGTCAGCAGTTGAGGGATGCCACTGAATTGTAGGCTGAAGGGTGGTAGTAGTAGGAGGATCTAATGGAAAAAGTAAAGATAGACAAGACACAGAAGGCAAAGAATGTCAATGCAGGCTGATTCAGCAGCAAGTTGAAAAGACAGCACAGTTAATGAAAATAAATATTCATAGTAACAATAGTTTTTCATTCTTAATTTAAGATCAGAGGGTAGTGATACTTATATATATATATATACGTATTTTAATAACAAAACTGACACTAAGTCAGTTACCAATCACATAAGAAGTGAAAAATTATGCATGGTGTAAATCCTAAATTTTCTATTCCAAGTTAAGCACAATACTGTACTCTAAGAAAAATATTTTTTTAATGAAGACTATTATTTAAATGTTATATATATACTATACAGCTGGCTTAAGAATTATCATTATCAAAAAATTAAATCAAATCATTCAAATGTACATTTTCTTAGCCAGTACAGTAGCAAAAAGAAGTAACGGAATAATAAAGTAAAAGAATGAAAAAAATTCATTTTTTCATTTTCATGTATTTTCTTAATATCCACCTTTACCTAATAAAGTTAATCTTTATTAAGAGGTGAACTTATCTTTAAAAGAATGAAAAACTATAGATTGTTAAGTGGCCATAGTATAAGCTGTTGGCTTAATAATTCTCTCAAAAATATTTTCTTTAAATAAAGAAAATGCTTTAAATTTTAGAAAGCATGTATGCAGTATATACCATTATTTAGTGATTAAAAAAATAAAAAGTACATATTTATACTATGTTAGCCAATCATGGGCTTTTATCAAATGAGACTAACAGACAAAGAAAAAGCATGTTATAAAGTGTTATAAAAATATCATCATCATGTCTATATCCCACGGGTAAGATATCTGAACATTAAGGAAATTTAAGAAATTTCAACCACATCTGCAGAATTCAATGTCACACTGCTTTAGGATGGAGTCTTAAAAAGAGCAGCTAATATTTTAGAGAGAACATTCTAATGATACTTAAATATTAGATGCAAATGACCCTGTGTATTGCCATTAGATTATAGAGTAAATAGCCATTAATATTAAAAAGCAACTAAACATAAATAGTAAAAAATAAAGATTGGTTAATTATCAATTAAGTGGTATTTGCAGATCATGTTACACAAAATTCTAGAGTTTGAAGAAAGGATGAGTTTTAAATTCTTGAATTTCTTCACTGATAAAAAAATGATCCAAATGATAATCTCCTATAATTATTTTTTAAATGAGTGGTACTGACAGAGCTTTTAAAAAGTGATTGTTAGAAAAATACTAAATCTACATGGGGTAAGTTATTCTAAAATTACAAGCTAAAGAAAAATACTTACTGAAACAGGTTTCATCACGGAATGCCATATGTACAGAATGTGGTAAAAATTTAGCAAGTACAGTATAAAATGTAACAAGTACATTATAAGTAATTTCCTATGAGTGTAAACCAATATAACAGGCAATCCAGTCAAGTACCTTGAAGTGAATATTATTTATCATAGTATATGTAAGTGAATCAACAAAGAGTTTCAATTTGTGAGAACATAATCACTAGCTGAATAAATTCAATCTTAAAATTGTGGAACAGTAGGATCATTTGCACTATAAAAGTAGTAAAACCTCATATAATCCAATCCAACCTCACAGAACCAGGATAGTAAAAATTAATCATTTATAAGATAACTCATGTATTTTCTAAGAAGGACTAATGGAAAAGTTTTACGTATTCAATGTCGTCTTTATAATGATTACCAAAGAAAAAGTATTATAATAAACGGGCATCAGCATGTTTAAACAAAAACACAAATTACCTAATTAATGATTTAAAATTCTAAGTTTGTGATAGCTCTTAATGAAATGGTATTCTTCTCAGAATAGTACACCTGCGTTCTCACCAAACATAAGATACGTAACTGTACATTTTTATGAAGTATTCTTTAAAAAAATCACCAACATTTATTTCTACTTGCAATGTTCTTTATGTAAACACAAATGGACATCTGTTTATTTAACTGAGATTTAACAAAATACAGCTTTCAGAAAATCTAACTACAAAAAAAAACAATACCCCCCCCCCCAAAAAAATTTTAAAACTCTTATTTAGTCAGTGGTTTTAGAATTTTTTTTTAACCTACCATCTCCTTAACTATTAAAAAAAAAAAAAAGAAACGAAAAAACAGAATAGCCTCACTATCAATAAATTCCATGAAAAAGGGACTTTTACTAAACTTTGTATTTTGTATCTTAAGCAACAGACAGACATATGATGATTCACATGAGACATTTATTCCTGCTTTCCAATTTTGCTCTACTCCAAAATAATACTGTGAGAGTCATATTTGTGAAATGAGGCAACTAACAGCTACTTATTTATCAAGATTTAGAAATCCTTCCCAGCAGCATTCTGTATTAATGCAGTTTTTTTTTAATATTCTTTGCTAAATGTGGTAAATAAATACATAACAAATGTAATAAGCTAGTAGATTCTGAGTTCTCCATATCCAACTTCTCAACTTCCCTTTTCAGACGAACTGAGTCCTGCCAAATAGGAAAACAAATAGTCCAGCAAAACCTCTGTAGCTATGTTTTAGCCTAATAATTATTACGTTAAAAATGGAATGAATTGGTTCCTTTTTCTTTCAGACTATATAAGTTGTTAATAAACAAAATCTATAAACATTAAAATTTAAGGACTGCTAAGTTAAGTGTGTTTAATATGTCTGGATCAAATCAATTTGATTTGAAATTCAAGATCTGCAAAGGAATATACTTTGATTTTTTAAGGCATGAGGGAACTTATGTGATACATGAAAATTTGCTTCTCTCTTCTCAGAGAAGTAAGAGGTATCAGGAGAAAAAACCCACATCAAAAGCAACTAGAAAAACACAATTTCATGCAGTCAGTTAGTATTGGACAGAGTCATTGTACCATGATGAGTAATAACTAAAGTTGTATATTGCAATCTTGGATCCTGAATATATAAAAATTATGCCAATGTGGGAAAATGTATAACAAAATTTCAAATAACTTCTCTCAGAGCTAATAATTCTATTCTGTTCTGGGTTACCTTTTAGTCTCCAGTCATATGATATACTCATTTTACAAATATTTCTAAAAATCAGTACTGAAATTTTAAAATATAAATTTTATTTTTGAGATAAAAATGTTGTCCTGGAGAAAAACAAGAATATATAACTCACAATGAAAAAAGACTAACTTTCTGATCATTCACTGTGTAAGTTATGGCCTTTTATTATGATAAAAGCCTACTAAGTAGACCTTACTAGCCATTTTGGAAAGGCAATTTATATCTAAGATATTAGATATAACTAAGAAGCTCTTAGCGGAGTTAACTAAACTCAGCATGGTATACTGTATTAAAGACTATGGATAAAAAAGTAAAGTCTAATTCCTGATGATTACTTAAAGAAAACCATCTCATATAATGCCATCGTTTTCTGAAGTATTTAATGATAATTAGATTTTTCATATTTACTCAAAATGTCATATCCACTCTTATAAGACTTGGTAGAAGCTGATTTTAAAATGTGTAAAGTTTATCATCAGTGTTACGTTAGGACTTTTGTCAAGAAAAATAAAATTACATAAAGGCAGATTCACAATTTTTTATTCTTTCTTGATTGTTTTCTTCTTAAATGTATTCATGCATGCAACAAAAGTTTCCTGAACACTTGTTATGTGTTAAATATTGCTGCAATTGGTCAGAATATAGTATTGATTAAAGCAGACAAAAATCCTGCCTTCAAGAACATATGTTCCAGTGGGGATAAAAACAGGCACACATATAAATAAAACCAAATATGTAGTCTATCACATGGTAATATGTACCACAGAGAAAAAAATAAGACAGAGAGATGAAAGACAGACAGTAGTAAAGGGGTGAGAAGAGAGGAGTTTCAATCTTAAATACAGTTGTGAAGGTGATTGAAGAAGGAAATGGCAACCCACTCCAGTATTCATGCCTGGAAAATCCCATGAACCGAAGAGCCTGGTGGGCTACAATCCATGGGGTCACAAAGAGTCGGACACGACTGAGCGACTTGAGTGTGTGTGTGTGTGTGTGTGTGTGTGTGTGTGAAGGTGATACATGAGCAAACACTTAAAGGAAGTGAGGGAAAGAGGTATGAAGACATCTGAAGAGTATTCTCAGCAGTGGAAACAGCAAAGGCAATGACTCTGAAATGTACCTATTGTGTTCAAAAACAGCAAACTGGCCAGTATGACTGAAGCCAAGCAAGCAAGAGCTATTAATAAGAGGTGAGCTCAAAAAGATAATCTAGCACCAGAACATGTATAGAGCTCACAAATCACTGTAAACATCTGGTTTTCATCGTGGGCAAAATGGGAAGTCCATGAAAAGTCTGGAGTAGACGACTGACGTGATCCGGCACGTCCTTTAAAAGGGTTAATCTGGCTGCTCAATTGATGACAGGCTGAAGAGTAGGAATATTAAATGACTGTTCTATAGAGAAGCAAGGGTTGCTGATGGTTTGTGCCAGAATACTGGCAAAGGAAGTAGAGAATTGGTAAGGTTTTGTATATAACATAATGAGAAAGTTCAGACCAATTTGTTGATGGATGGGGTGTGGTATGAGAAAAAAAATCAAAATCAAGAATAAGTATCAAGGATTTCATGCCCTGAGCAAACGTACTGACAGAGATACCAATGACTAAAAGACAAACAAAGACTACTAGAGGAAGAGATTTCATGGCAAAAGGCATAAGAAAGATGAGGAACTCAGTTTTGAATGCAAATTATACTTCTATATATAAGGGGTTGTGTGTGCATGCTAAGTTGCTTCAGTCGTGTAAGATGCTGTGACCCTATGGACTATACCCTGCCAGGTTCCTCTGACCACAGGATTTTCCAGGCAAGAAACTGGAATGGGTTGCCATGTCCTCCTACAAGTGATCCTCCCAATCCAGCGATCGAACCCACATCTCTTATGTCTCCTGCATTAGCAGGCGCGTTCTTTACCACTAGTGGCACCACTGAAGCCCCCATAAGGAGTTAAGGGTCACTAATAGACAGTGGGACACACAAGTAACCAGTACTGGGAAATGGACCCAGAATACCAATGATATAAATTTGGCAAATCACCAATTGATAAGATGCTAAAATTGAGCCTTGATATTTAAAAGATTACAAAATTGGAATACATTGAGCCTAGGATTTATAAGTAATATTCCATACCAAATTTTGTACAACAGAAATAATAAGTATGCAGTCCTTAGGTAACTACATTTTAAATATGGATTTCCTGTGGCTTCAAAGTTCTTTTCTAACAAAAAACCTCTATGGGAAGAAAAGTAGACTAATATACTAATACATTTATATCAAAGCACTGCTACTGGCAGGAAAGACTAGGTAGAGATGCACAAAACTCTAATCTGATACATGCAAGAAAAAAAAACAAAAACTTGTGTCCCTACCATGTGCCAGGCACTAAGTGCTAAGAATACAATAATAAAGCAAATACAGATTGTTTAAATATGAAGAAAGATAATAGGTAAACAGGTAAGTATACAACTACAAACTGTGATAAATACCATGCAAAATAATATGGGGAACTGTTCTTAGATTAAGAGATCACAGAGCACAAAGAATGTGACATTAATGCAAGCTTAAAATTTCTCTAAAATCATGCAAAAGAATCTGAAAAAGAATATATATATGTACATATATAAAACTGAATCACTTTGCTGTACCCAAAACATGTAAATTAAGTCTAGTTCAATTTTAAAAAATTTAGTTTTAGACTGAACAGAGATAAAACTCTTAATATCTATTATCAAATTACTATACAAACCTATATTTCTCAAGGTTCTCTTCCTTTTTCCTCTCATTTTCCATTTGTTAGAATAAAGATTACTACATTCTTATAGTCAAGAAGGAGATGCTTAAAATATTTATATCATCTTTATAAATAAGCATTCCACTGATAATTTATTTATAGCCACACCCAGGAAAAATATAGTTTTAGCTCCAACTATGTTTTGTAAAAACCCAAATTTATACTCAAACTGATGAAAACATTCACAGCGAAACAAATGAAATGCATAAAATCTAAGTTCTTAGTGGCTTATGGACCAACCAGAAAAAACACCTTAAATTTTATTTCATCGGCACATTTTCAGTAGCATGCCCACTTCACCTCTTAGTAACTCAATAAGGCATAATCTCATATTGAGTGACGATGATATTTAATAAGAAAGGTCATCAAAATGGATATTTTATTTATTAAAGACACTTGTGTGCAGAATAGCTGCCAAAAGCAAACAAAAAATCCACTATTCATTTTTGGTATAAATACAAAAGAATCTAGAAAGGTACAGACTATATGCAATATTATAACTAAAAAATCAGCTATATGCATAGGTCTTAAAATGTATATGAAGTTACTGTGTAGACATTTTGACAATTTTTAAGTCATGGAATGCTACTTTATTATATGAATTTCAGGTAGAGTTACTTTATCACATCTCTTTTAGATTATTTGGAAAACCTCACACTGAGGAATATGTATCTTCACAAGTACAAATTACTGCCTCCATCATAGTGCTATTGTTATTACTGTTGTTATAGAAATAATCTACATAATTCATTTTGTGAGTAGATAGTAACTTACCTGAAATATAGATGACCTTTTGATCACTTCTTTGGCCAAGCGAATTGGTCACTTTACAGACATAAACACCAGAATAATTGAAAGTCAGTGGATGGACAAAATGAAGAGTATTGTCTGAAGCCAATAAACCATCAGGCCACTGTCCATCTAACCTAGATTTTAAAAAGCATGAAATTAAATACCTTCAGATTCTATTCACTGACACAACTATTTAAGTAAGATATTACACTTTCCAGTTGTTAGAGAAAGAATCAGCATCCTTTAGGTAAAATTCACTATGAAATAAAAGCATGTAAGTTATGAATTTTCATTTTAGTAGAGATGAACCAACAGATAAAGAACACCCATTTAAACACCCATTCTTTCAAAATATCAATTCATATAAGTGAAGCTAGGCTAACATATTAGAGGGAATAGGAGAGGAGAGAAAAAATTATTGATTTTTAAAGAATTATATTCAGAAAACTGGAAAATTAGAAGTATTTAAAAACATACCCATAGTCTTAAAAGAATTAAAATAATTCTCAGTGAATTATGAATCCATACATGATGTATCTATAATTTTCATAGTGAAAGTCATCATTTTAGCACATGTTAATATTTTAGCACCTCTGTAACATATTTAAAGAGTAACATTTAATATTGAGCAAATAAATTTATACTGCACTATATTCCAAAGATGGTTAACTTCTAAAGCACCAAGGGTCTTCTTACAAAATAATTTTATTCATAAAGTAGGTATCTGTGACAGTAAAAACCAAGGCACCTTTGCTATCAATAATAACTCTTTTAAAATGATTTTTATACTAATTAGGCTAGAAGGTTCTATCTGGTGTACACATTACTCTATGAAGTATAATAGGAATAAAATTTCAATGTAAGAACTCTAAAGCTATTCATTGCAATGGAACTAAATGTAAACTGTTTTACATCATTTTTCCATGTTAGGGTATATCCCACTGTGGAGGGAGGAGGAACCAATTAAGTCTTTATTTTGAAAGTGTTTTTTCAGCCCATAAATTATTTTTATTAAGATAAGAGGATAAAAAGTGAAGTAAACCCAGGTACTCAACTAGTACTATAGTTTGAGTTAAGCAGATTTTCAAAAAGTTCATTTACTCATTCACTCAGTCATCCATTATTTAAATTATTAAGAACTTAACCATCTACCATACTCTGCTCTGCTAGTGTTGCTGAAATGCACAAGTAAGAAAGATTTGGTCCTTGTTTTCCGTGATCTAAGCACATTAGTAGACCAACTAATTACAAAGGGAGTAAGAACAAAGAACATTGAAAAGGTACAAAGAAACAAATCAACACTAGAGACAGGATTTTGTTCTGTGATCCAAACAATCAATAAAACCTTTTGGAGTTGCTATGACTTAATTTAGCACTGAAGGGTAAAGGTAATATTCTTAAATTATTTAAAAAACAAAAACTTCCTATCTTCTTCTTAAAAGGACCTTGGAAAGAACACTTTTACAAACATCAGCTTTCAAAAGGTGAACTCTTTCTCTAGGTACAAGAATGAATATGAAGTCTAGGTATCTTACCAATTAGCTCTGTACTTTGGGCCCTAAATTCTAATCCCTTTAATTCTGAGAAATATAAAAATGGCTTATAATCCTTTAAAAGTGCTTATTCAAATAAGCTAGAAAAATATAAATACCATATTAAACTCACAACAAAGGACAAGCTAAACACCTTACAGGCTCTTGTACCTACACTACATGGTTTAGATTGATCAGCTTTACCCTCACAAAAACTCTATGGAGTACTATTATCAATGAGGAAACAAAGGATTAGAAAGGTTAAATGATTTATTCAAACAACTGCTCCAAGTACAGACACTAGAATGAGAACTCAGAAGTGTATGACTTTCAGAAATACCCTATCACACATCTTTTTTTTTTTTTTTAACTTTACAATATTGTATTGGTTTTGCCATATATCAAAATGAATCTGCCACAGGTATACATGTGTTCCCCATCCTGAACCCTCCTCCCTCCTCCCTCCCCATACCATCCCTCTGGGTCGTCCCAGTGCACCAGGCCCTATCACACAACTTAACCAATGCCTGCTTCCCACTTTGAAGAAAATGTAAATAGAAGGCCTTCACTACTTTTAAACTTTATCTTTCCTTAAAGACAACAGGTTAACCAAATATATTCTTTTTCTGATCCCACAAAATACCACCTAAAACAGGAGCAAAGGAATAAAAAAACTATTAAAGACCAACAAAGAGAAAGAGAAAAGGAGGCAGAATTCATCATACAAGATGTATCAAAAACTTTTAGAAGACAGAAAATAGATAGGGAAAACAATACATGCATTAAGCCAGTGTTTCCCAGACAGAAGACAGATAAAAAGACAGAAGTGATTCTGTCTCCAGGGGACATATCTTGTATACCTTGAAACAGTTTTGGTGGTCATAGCTGAGAGTAGGGGAAAGTGTGTGCTACTGACTCTAGAGAAGCAAGGCCAGGGATGCCACTAAAATATCCTAATAGTCCACAAGACTGCCTCCAACAACAAAGATTTATCGAGCCCAAAATGTCAGGAGTGACAAGGGTGAAAAGCTCTGCTTTTGGCTGAAGAAGTCCTTGCAGGAGGCACATGAATAAGAATGTAGCCAATTTGGCCCAAAGAAGCCAAAGATTCAGAGTCTGACCCACTGTACTGCAGAAGGCCAGTAAGGCAGAGGGCGAAAAATAGGAGATTAGTTGAAAGTTGAAAAAACAAAACAACAGACTCCACTCAACTCTGCACGGATACCAGGTATTCATGCTTTAGGCAAAATAATGAAGGTTAATTCATGAAAAAAAGAACTCCACTCTTCAATAAGTGGTATCTAAAGCTTCTCCAGGGAAATAACCTCCTCTATAGTAGAATCTACCCAATAAGTACTCCCCACTATAGAGTTTCCACTCAGCATTTTAATGCATCACTGTGAAATGAATGGACAACTGAGAAAATCAAGAAATATCTACAAAATAAGACCAAACAACAACAACAAAAGAACCTGGAAGAAAAAAGAAACAATATATAAGAAACAGAAAAACTCTGCTAAGGAAATAACTCTAGTATCCCAATTTAGAAACCAGAAGATACATCCATAAAAGATGAAAAGGATGCTATGAAAAACAACAAAGAATAAGAAAACACTCTCAGAAACATTGAAAATATCTCAAAAAGAAAATTTTCAATCAATGGTGGGAACAAAATCAAAGAAATCTTGGGAGAACAACAAAAATTATTTGAAAACTGAAAAAGAAAGACTGTTTAGTATACAATAAATAAGAATTCTAGTATGAGCAAACAGAAAAAAAAAAAGTAGGGGAAATGACCCAAACAATGAAGGAAAAAAAAGAGAGAGAGAGAGAGACAAGAAAAGAAGAATTCACAGGTAACAGATAAAATTCTCTAGATTGAAAAGGTGGGGTTGTTGTTGCGGGGGGGGGGGGGGGGGGGGGTGGAGGGGGGTGGGGGGATGGGTGGAAGTTGCAAATACTGAGAAATAAGAATGAAATCTCAGCAGAACAGTCTGAAATTTCACAAATAAAGATAATTAAGGCTTGTCAGTAAACTACACAAGTAAAAAGAAGGAATAATTAACCTCAGGAAAAACAAACAGCTTTAAAAAATAAAGCAGAATTCTAGTATACTACTTCAGTTCAGTTCAGTCGCTCAGTCATGTCCGACTCTTTGCGACCCCATGAATTGCAGCTCGCCAGGCCTCCCTGTCCATCACCAACTCCCGGAGTTCATTCAGACTCACGGCCATCCAGTCAGTGATGCCATCCAGCCATCTCATCCTCTGTCGTCCCCTTCTCCTCCTGCCCCCAATCCCTCACAGCATCATAGTCTTTTCCAATGAGTCAACTCTTTGCATGAGGTGGCCAAAGTACTGGAGTTTCAGCTTTAGTATCATTCCTTCCAAAGAAATCCCAGGGCTGATCTCCTTCAGAATGGACCGGTTGGACCTCCTTGCAGTCCAAGGGACTCTCAAGAGTCTTCTCCAACACCACAGCTCAAAAGCATCAATTCTTCGGCGCTCAGCTTTCTTCACAGTCCAACTCTCACATACATACATGACCACAGGAAAAACCATAGCCTTGACCAGACAGACCTTTGTTGGCAAAGTAATGTCTCTGCTTTTGAATATGCTATATAGGTTGGTCATAACTTTCCTTCCAAGGAGTAAGCGTCTTTTAATTTCATGGCTGCAGTCACCATCTGCAGTGATTTTAGAGCCCAGAAAAATAAAGTCTGACACTGTGTCCACTGTTTCCCCATCTATTTCCCATGAAGTGATGGGACTGGATGCCATGATCTTCGTTTTCTGAATGTTGAGCTTTAAGCCAACTTTTTCACTCTCCTCTTTCACTTTCATCAAGAGGCTTTTGAGTTCCTCTTCACTTTCTGCCATAAGGGTGGTGTCAAATGCATATCTGAGGTTATTGACATTTCTCCTGGCAATCTTGATTCCAGCTTGTGTTTCTTCCAGTCCAGCGTTTCTCATGATGTATTCTGCATAGAAGTTCAATAAGCAGGGTGACAATATACTACCTTGACTACTCCTTTTCCTATTTGGAACCAGTCTGTTGTTCCATGTCCAGTTCTAACTGTTGCTTCCTGACCTGCATACAGATTTCTCAAGAGGCAGGTCAGGTGGTCTGGTATTCCCATCTCTTTCAGAATTTTCCACAGTTTATTGTGATCCACACAGTCAAAGGCTTTGGCATAGCCAATAAAGCAGAAATAGATGTTTTTCTGGAACTCTCTTGCTTTTTCCATGATCCAGCGGATGTTGGCAATTTGATCTCTGGTTCCTCTGCCTTTTCTAAAACCAGCCTGAACATCAGGAAGTTCACGGTTCACGTATTGCTGAAGCCTGGCTTGGAGAATTTTGAGCATTACTTTACTAGCATGTGAAATGAATGCAGTTGTGTGGTAGTGTGAGCACTCTTTGGCATTGCTCTTCTTTGGGATTGGAATGAAAACTGACCTTTTCCAGTCCTGTGGCCACTGCTGAGTTTTCCAAATTTGCTGGCATATTGAGTGCAGCACTTTCACAGTATCATCTTTCAGGATTTGGAATAGCTCAACTGGAATTCCATCACCTCCACTAGGTTTGTTTGTAGTGATGCTTTCTAAGGCCCACTTGACTTCATATTCTAGGATGTCTGGCTCTAGATGAGTGATCACACCATCATGATTATCTGGGTCGTGACGATCTTTTTTGTGTAATTCTTCTGTGTATTCTTGCCATCTCTTCTTAATATTTTCTGCTGCTGTTAGGTCCATACCATTTCTGTCCTTTATCGAGCCCATCTTTGCATGAAATGTTCCCCTGGTATCTCTAATTTTCTTGAAGAGATCTCTAGTCTTTCCCATTCTGTTGTTTTCCTCTATTTCTTTGCATTGATCGCTGAGGAAGGCTTTCTTATCTCTTCTTGCTATTCTTTGGAACTCTGCATTCAGATGTTTATATCTTTCCTTTTCTCCTTTGCTTTTTGCTTCTCTTCTTTTCACAGCTATTTGTAAGGCCTCCCCAGACAGCCATTTTGCTTTTTTGCATTTCTTTTCCATGGGGATGGTCTTGATCCCTGTCTCCTGTACAATGTCACGAACCTCTGTCCATAGTTCATCAGGCACTCTATCTATCAGATCTAGGCCCTTAAATCTATTTCTCACTTCCACTGTATAATCATAAGGGATTTGATTTAGGTCATACGTGAATGGTCTAGTATACTACTCAGTTCTCAGTAAATAATATTTATCTATTATAGGGAGGCAATGATTACACAATTTAAAGGCTGCTTAATATCACTGCAGAAGTTGGTGATGGACAGGGAGGTCTGGTGTGCTGCAATTCATGGGGTCACAAAGAGTCAGACATGACTGACGACTGAACTGAACTGAACTGAATGTCACTGAGACTAGCTTAATTTCACTGGGATGACAAAGGGCAGGAATATGTATATGGGTATGTTTGTGAAGAGGTAGATATAAAACTAAATTTTCATTTTCATAATAAGCCAATAGACAGTGTTAAAAATTAGTAGTTTAAGAAGTAAGTTTAAGACCTATGATGATAAGTGCCAGGAGGAATTACTAAAGTTGCCAAGGTAGCCCCTGAGAAACAGAATTGAGGAGACTGGAAGGCGGGGAGAGGTGAAACACAAAAACACGTGCAAGATTTCCAGCTATTACGGTCACTGTATATTACATTGATAAAAACAAGTTCAAATATGCACTGAAGAACACTTCTGACTTTTAAATAATTCCTCTTTAGAACTATCAACATTATTACCTGCTCCACACGGATTTGAAGGGTGGTGGATTTGCATCAGCATTACATTTGAGATTAACACCTTTTCTTCCTACGAACCAGTTTCCATCATAGCCTGTTACTGAAACCT
Source organism: Bos indicus x Bos taurus (assembly GCF_003369695.1). Taxonomy (NCBI): domain Eukaryota; kingdom Metazoa; phylum Chordata; class Mammalia; order Artiodactyla; family Bovidae; genus Bos; species Bos indicus x Bos taurus. The sequence continues at coordinate 55,736,775 of NC_040076.1, read as the reverse complement.
CAGGAGCATCTATAAAATAAATGCATTATTCAGCAGATTATCTTTTGTAAACAATAGATGCAATATACAATGATAAAGTATTAACAACTTTATAACTTTAGAAGCTGTGTACTTTCCTTCGCTCATACACATAAGAAATAAGGAATATAGTATTCAATCCCAAGTGGCTCAGTAAAGCAGGAGACGGGTGTTCGATTACGAGATCGGAAAGATCCCTTGGGGAAGGAAATGGTAACCCACTGCAGTATTTTTGCCTGGAAAACCTACCTCATGGACAGAGGAGCCCAGCAGGCTATAGTCCATGGGGTTGCAAAGAGTTAGACATGACTCAGCAATTGAACAACAAACTCAATAAATTCTGGGTAACTAAAATAAATGAATGAGTAGACAATAAGCACCAAACACTAGACAACTATAAGCATGTTCTAGTTGTTCTGGACACAATGTAAGAATATTCATAAACTTATAATCACCAAAAGCAAAATATGAGCCCTATTATGAAATATACAGAAGTATATAAACAAAAAAAATACAATAATTTGATGAGAGATGGCATTTAGGCACAAAGTCACTACCTAAAACTGTCTTTAAAGAAATGTTTAATGTGAAAGGAAATATGCCCTAAGAGATATCAAGTTAATTATAAAAAATTATAAAATATATTATAATATTCATACATTTAATTAATATAAGTTTTATATTACAATATTATGTTAAAATTAATATTATATATTAAGATAAATTATAATTAATATAATAATATCATACACTTAATATCCACAGGGCATGAGAGATATGACAAACTTTCTAAGACTATAATTACAACTAAAATAAATTTTCTGAGGCCTCAACTGTTCCAAAACGTGAACTTTTATCCATTTAATGTATCCAAAGGTCTTTTAGCTTACGTACTATATAATTAAATGAGTAATTATCTACATCTAAACTTTCAAACTGTGAATTCCAATACTAATCATTCACTGATTAGTATTCATTCACTAATTAATTCATTCACTAATCATTTGTTTAGCTCCTATTAAGTGACAGGCACTGTTTTAGATATTTAGTATAGATATTCTGTATTTATAATACTTATATTCTAATGGTAACAGGGAAGATAACATTTTTAAAAATTTAACAAAAATCCATTATGAGGGCTAACAAGGAAAAATATAGAATGATATGAGAGAAGGTAAAGAAATGATACTTAAGTATGGTGCAGAGACCCTCCAACCTTCTGTGAGGTACACAAGTAAACTAGACAAAAAGCAGGCCAGAAGGGAAGTTAGAGAAACCAGGTCAATCTTTTAACTACGCAGGGAAGCCTGAAGTCAAGCAAGGTTTACAAAAAACAGTGGTAAAAAGTTAAACTTCTTCAAACTAAGGTACAATTACCTTAATAATTTTAAAAGGCCTGCCTCATAAATACCAAGAATTAACATTTTTTTCTAATTTAAAATTGGTAATAATTAATGTTGCTGAAAGAACAGTACAGATATCTGTGTGTTTATTTTCAACGAAGGATAAGATAGATATTAAAGTATCCTCAAAGAATACCTCTAAATTTTGAGATATGAATTTTGCATGTAAGATTTTATCTCCTCAAACTTTGTTTACATGTTTTATAGGGCCTAATTAACAACAGCAAGAAAGAATAAGAATATTTTAGGTGTAGGCCAGTAAGTCTAAGCCATAAAGTCTTACATCAGGAGAAATATTTTTATATTTTAAAATTGCATTTAAGCAAACAAAAAATAATAGTATACATAATTGATGAAAATTTCAGTCATTATTAGACACAGGGAAGAGAAAATACATATGAGAAAAATATTAATGGACTTACAACTGAATCTAAATTTTATAAGAAAAAAGAAAAACTTAAAAGTATGTACAAGATAGAAAAATGAGGAGAAAAGAAGGTACAGCCAGCCATCTTTATGGGTTCAGCTTCTGTGGATTCAACCAACTATAAATGAAAAATATTCAGGAAAAAAAAATTCTAGAAAAGTTCAAAAATAAAAACTTGAATTTGCTGCATATCAGCAATTATTTACATAGTATTTACATTGAATTTAAAGCTATTTACATAACATTTACATTGCAGTATGTATTATAAGCAATCTACAGATGATTTAAAGAACATAGGAGGATATGTATAGATTACATGCAAATATATGCCATTTTATATAAAGGATTGGAGCATGCCTGGATTTTGGCATAAGCAGGAGTCTTGTAACCAACCCTTCATGGATACTGACAAATTACAACGAGAAGGGACTACTACTAGGACTGTATTTGCACTCAAGAATACAATGAATGGTAATAAAATCCACTTAAGACAGTTCCTCAAGTTTAACTCTATGAATGTTGAAAAAGATCCTTACAATTTTCAAAACAATCACACGAAGTGTAATGAATATGTGTAAATTAAAATTCCATGCATGTCATATCAAAAAAACAAAACAACAAAAAAACAGAACATCTCCTTCAAAAACCTACCTAGATTTATGATCTGTGCATGGATGGAAATGACACAAGAACCCAGAGACTTTTCATAATTTTATCTTTAACCTACTTAACTTTCATTATCTTTACTATAAGCTATCTGTATTTCTCTTGCTCAAATTTTAAAGTGCTACACAAAGAATATATAAAAAGCGAGAAACTTTATAAAAGGGGAAAGTATATACACATATGTATCATATATATATGATATCCACATATATATATATATATGATATCCATATATATATATATATATATATATATCTCCACATAAATACACACATAAGAGAGCATCTCTTAGGAAAAAAAGCAGCACAGGATGGGCCAGCTTTTAACTTTATCTAAGATTACTATTATCCCAACGATCACTTTACTGTTTTACCTTTATGAGGATCTTAGAATTTCTGTCATCAACAAAATGTGACTACAAATAATATTAAAAGAACAAATTTTCCAGCTAATTAAAATGCATCTAGGAAATTAAAAATTCTTACTGAAAATATCATGGGTAGCATCCATAAAAATGAACAGCTAAATTAATTGGATTGGAGAAGCAGCTGTTTTTCTCCAAGTACTGAACATTCTGAGGTACAAATGTGCACAATTTACCCAAGTCTAGCCTATTTTAAGGTCTAAAAAAGACAAGGCTAAATAATTTTAAGTTAGACAGCAACTTTAATCATTGTCTTTACAAACTGACAATAATATTCTGGTTAAACGAAATTTCCATAAAAATATTTTTTTTAATTAAGAAAAAATGTCAACAAGGAAAATCTACAACAATATAGGAATACTACATATTCAAACTAAACACAATTTGATACAGAATTATGTTAGAGGAATAAAATTAAAACACATAATGTTTAAAAAGCAAACACTATCATTTACTTACACTGTATATCTAATATGAAGGAATATCGGATGTCCTTTTCCAAGGCTGGATGTTTTACAACACAAGTAATTCTCCTTCCTTTGGCAAATCTGGTAGGAAAAAGCTTGTATTGGCTGACAATTGTTGCTGTTTCATTTGGAAAAGAAGTTGTAGTGGATTCCATTTCTCCAAGATCACCTTCCCAATCAATATGTGCAACTGGTTTTCCAGTGGCTGCGATACAAATGGCTGCTACTGTTTCATTTCCTCCATCAATTAAAGAATCTGGCCCTTTTATCAGGCTCACAGTAGGTTCAACTGTTTAAATTTTAAAAAATTAGTTACATTTCAATTAAGAGCATATTTACTCCTTCCAAGCCACATCTAGCCACATTTCATAAACTTAAGGACAACTGAATATAAGATACACACACACTAAATGCCAACACCAAATGGATTCTTAGAACAAGAGAAGATTGAGTCAGGCCAATCTAGAAGCAAGACTTTATATAACCATCACAAAGATGGTTCTCCCTGCCCTGATAGAGATACACCTTTTTTTATCGGGACAAATGAGTTTCTTCCAAAGTTAACATATAAAAAAAAATCTGCAAACTTAATCATAATTTCCATTAGGAGATTCAAGGTACTATTATTCTGAAATGAAAAATAAAAAAGCAGTTTTAATATATAATGCTTCAAGCTGTGGCAAAAATGTTTATATTACAACTGTTAAAATATATAGCATTAACAGTTATGCTTACTGAAATGTACATGCTACCTACCTTTATCTGATATAAGAAAGATCCTCAGCAGAAGTAACCTTAGTGTGAGATCCTTTTAATCTACCCTCCACATACATGCTAGCAGTCTCTTCAGATTTTCCAGTAAATTTAATATGCTCCTTTCTGTATAAATTCCTTAGTACTCACTTCATGTGTTCTTTGGCTTCAGCCTATAGTTTACTGTGTCCATTAAGTTTTTAACCTAAAAGACTTATTTCCAAAATTTTTAATTGGGTCATTTTTAAAATATATTTTTGTCTCAATTTTCTGTTCCCGAGGTTTATTCATGTAGGATCATTTAGCCTTCAATTATTATTTTGCAATTCTTTGTTTTACTTTTAGATCATTTAGATTTGCATACAATTGTATCAATAATTAGTCTTAACTACTATATGGTTCATTTACTGTTGAATATTGGTGCTGCTTCCTCTTTGGAAAAAAACGATTTTTTAAGAAACATTTTCACTCATGTATCTTGGTATATTTTTAAAAATGTTTCTCTAGTTTTTCTCTTGCTTCTATGTTTATTTCCAACTTTACCAAGTAAGGCCAAAAAGCTTTCCAAAGTACCAATTTACTCTCAGTCTTAGCACTCTGACTGGTCCCAACATACCCACTACAGTTGATACTGTCAGACTGACAGTTTCTTATTCTCTGCAGAAATTCAATAGATTGACCTATCCCTTCAAATGGTAAGCACTGTTTAATAGTCTATGTCAGATAATTCCAACACCTTACACAGGTCTTTTTCTCTTCTTTTTGCACTGGGTGCTTCTGGGGTCTTCTTTACTTATATGCCTGGTCATTCAAGCAGATCATATGCTTGAATTTGAATAATTAAGGTAGAAATAATTTGAGGCTTAGAATACAGTACCTTTCTTCCAGAAAGGATCTTTCTTTTCTTCTGCTAAGCTAGCTTCTAAGAACACTATCCAGCCCAGGGTCTCAATTTCAGATTACTCAAGTGATATAAACCAAGCCTCAAAGTCTGTAATAAGGCTAGTTTACTGTGGGTGAACTACTCTTCTGAAAATGTTAAGTTGTTGGGTACCAGGAGAATATAAGAAAAGTTATTAGATATCCCATCTTGAGCAGACATACACTTAGGTATTTGTCTCTCTCACTTCTCAAGGCTCTCAAAATCTTAGTTCATCATCTTAGGTATCTCTTCTGAATTGTTGAATGTCCTCAAGGTTGAATACAGATTTCAGCTTTCAGAGCTAGGTTTATTTCTATGTTTCTACTTTTTCTTCGATTTTAGTGTATATTCCTTACTATATTATTATTTCTTTGAAGTTTTCAATGGTTTTTAATGTTTCACATGCCCATCCCCCAACCATGGCAGAGTCAGTGTGAATAACCTGTGCCATCAATAGAGGTTTTTATCTTTGAGGAAATATAAAAATTATTTTAAAGTTAATTTTAAATTATATTATTTGTTTCTTCTGAAGGGACTCAAACCCCTGGTTGTAGACTACAATGGCTTTCTAAAGTTACTTTTCTCGTATTTCCCAACATTTTAGTTAGCTTCTCTGCACTTCGTCCCTGGAGGTTTCGCTGTCACTCCCTCTCCTACCCAGTGCCCTCTATACTCTGATTTGTAGGAATATGACGTTTTCCCAGCCCTATATTAACACCAGGATTGTTAAGACCACTTCTTTCTGCTGGTTCTTTCCCCCATTTCCAAAGTGTCTTCCACATGTACACAGCAAGTTCTAAACCAAAGACTTCAGAGGGCCCTTCTGTAGGTCTCTAAAGCACACACATTCTTTCTCTTGGATACTCCCTTTCTACTTTCTGCTCCACAAATTCTAAACATCTGTCCAATCCATCTCTTAAGCTCAGTGAGACCAGTATTCTTTACTCGAAGCCCTTGTCACTGAGTTGCCACTGGAGACTGATTAAAGAGGAGGCTGGAGCAACTGCATAATTCTTGCCTATCTTTCTTCTTTCAGGGATCATAATCCTATCATGCCTATTGCCCAATGACTAAAAACTAGTTGGTTAGTTTTCTTGTTAGAGAGAGAAAGGGTAAATCCAATCCCTGTTACTCCATTATGTCTGGCAGTAGAAGTCTTTTTTTTTTTTTTTTTTAATTATTATTACAAAAGTATTACTAAAAATTAGAAAAAAAAAAGAAAAATATCCACAACTATAATATACTAATATAGTCATTATCATATACTTCCACTTCTTTCTCTTTATTTTTGTTTCCAGTGTCTATATAGATGTAATCATGGTATTCCTACAGTTTTTTGGCTCATTTTATTTTCAAGCAGCAATACTTCTCTTAACTACAATTTTAATCACTATATAATATCTCATATATCAAGAAGAAGCAATCAATTATACAATAACTCTTCTCCTATGGGACATTTGTTGTTCAATTTTCTTAAAAGTGTTTTGCTATATTACATTCCCTTAATTCAGGTCTATTACTATCATTCCTTTGAAACTCTAATGTCACTAACTCTGCCTAATCTACACACTCAATGCTTTTCTTTGTCTATTTTCTTTGACTGACTTGGTAGAAATCTGATACTTAGAGCAGTTCTTCCCAATCAGTTCCAAAAGAATTAAGTTCTAATGCCTTCAGGTATCTGCTCTAAGTAATAGATTAACTTCTGGGATATGCATTTAGAATGACAGTAGCTATGTGCCAACCATGCATGCTAGGTTGCTTCAGTCGTGTCCAACTGTGACACTAGACTGTAGCCCACCGGGCTCCTCTGTCCATGGGATTCTCCAGGCAAGAACACTGGAGTGGGTTGTCATGCCCTCCTTCATGGGATCTTTCTAGCCCAGGAATTGAACCTGCGTCTCTCATGTCTGCTGCAATGGCAGGTGGGCTCTTTACTGCCAGCGCCACCTGAGAAGTTGGATGTGCCAACCACAGGAGCACTGAAAAAAATGGGTCACTGAAATCATTTCTGTAGGGCTTGATTCTCACCGTGGGAAAAATGTGCTAGAGCAATCTTAAAAACTTTATCTTCTCTTGATATAAATAATATTACTTTAACAGTTTTTTGCAAAGCTATGTTTTTGAATTGTTCATCTCTATTTCTTCTAATCCCTGCCCTAATAAAACTTCCGTTACTTTCTGTATGTCTCTTAAAAACTTTTATCTGATAAACATTACTACCTGAATGATCCCTAATTTTATTCACTTTTGATACAAAATGTGGTATCATTTGTCTATGTATCCTCCAACTCAGTAAGCCAAAGGTTGAATTCATCATCTCATCCTCCCAATCCCCAACTTGATTTTCATGCAGACATGCCAATTTAAATTAATGGCAACATAATTTACTCAACCACTAAGGCTCAAAACCTGTTACTGTTCAAACCTTCTTGGTTTCTTATATATAGTCAGTTACAATGTTCTGTTAGTTTCTCCTTCCTAATAGCTCCCTTCTTCACTCAAGTGGCATAAATTAGAAAATTAATGTCAAGCTTTCATGGCCTCCTATCTGAGGCATTATGATTTCAGGACTCTTCATTGTAATCCATCGAAAACACCTGACTGATCTTCCTAAATGACAACTTTCATCACATTACTTACAAATCAAGTCTATGAGTTAGACACTCCTCTAAGCAAGGTGAGAAGATGGTCAAAGTAGTGTTTTTCAAACTTTACCTACTGTGCATAAAAATTACTTGGGGATCTTGCTATAATAGATTTATCATTCAACAAGTCTGGGGAGGATCTGAATTCTGTATTTCTAACAATCTCCCAAATGATACCACTGCTGCTGTCTCATGAATCACACTTTAAACAACAAGAATCTGGGACTTCCCTGGTGGTACAGTGGTTACAGCTATACACTTTTCACTAAAGGCATGGGTTCAATTCCTGGTCAGAGAACTAAGATCCCATGTGTCACGTGGTACAGTCAAAAATAATAAAAAATAAAATAAATAAACAGAAAGAACTTGAGAATAAGAGACGGGAGAAATACAACATGCTCAGTTTGCATTTCAAGTAATATAAGGTTCAAATTCCCAATCTTGATATTCGAGTTACTTTAAAGTGGTCCTACTCTACATTTCTAGCCTTTAATTCTTGACTTTATATAAATCCTTTGAACAATCAACAGATTATTCAGTGGTCCCTCAGAGGACACTTGGCAATGCTGGGAGACATTCTAACTTGGCACAACTTCTAAGGAACTGCTACTAGTATCTAGTGGGTAGATGGCATGAAGGCTGCTGAACAGTCTGTAATGGACAGGACAGTTTACCCCAGCAAAAATTTCCAGGCCCAAACTTCAACAATGCCACGGTGAAGAAACTCTGCCCTAATGTATGTTGTTTTCTGCTTCCTTGCATTGGCTCACTTATTCCCCCTCTGTATGTTTACACCATTCAAGGACTGGCTCAACTATTTTTCAACAAAACTTTTCTGAACTAGAGTTAACTTAGCTATTTCCATACCCTACTTAAATAACAGTGTATTATTGCTATATGCCAGAAACTCTTATAAGCTTTACGGATACAAAGTCAAATTTTAAAGTGCACAGTTGCAGTCCACCACAGGTTTATAGTGAAAAAGACATAGTGCTAAATTAACTGCTGCAACAAAGATGAGCTCAAGATACAATGGCAAAAGAGCAAAATAAAATCCCTATCAAGCAGCAGAGGGCTAGATATTTTTAAAATGGCTACCAAAAGGATGTAGTTTGATGAGTAACAGTTAAATAGAAGAAATGCAGGAAGAAAAAGACAGGAGGGGAAAGGTGGCAATCTCTTGAGAAGAGAGGCATAACAAAAAATACATATAAAAACTAAGTGTTAACATACCACAAATAGTTCATTATGATTATAAAATTCGGGCTGTTGGGAGAAGTAGAGCAAGGAATGGAATAGATGAAATTAGAAAAGCAGACACAGGTAAAATCATGACTGGTCTTATACTTTAAATAATCCTGAGTTTTAAACCACTGAATGTTTATTAATTTAGGAAGGATTACTAAAATTTAAAGTAAAAAATCTTATTCTCATGAGTTCTCTCTTCTACATACAAACTTTTTTTCTTGACACTTATTTTTTTTTAAAGTTTTTACCCCAATGGTTTGCACTTGACTTTTTAGATATTAATACCTTGTCTTCCAGTTAAAACTGTTCTCACAAGTATCAATTTTGTAAACCTAAGTTATATTTTCCCCACAGCCCTTAGGACAGGGTCTTAAACACAAAGTCTTCAAATATTTAATTTTATTTTTATTTTTAAATAGTTTTTCTCAACATGAAAAAATATATAACAAATTTGGACAAAATTTCTTTCCTGAACTTCAGAGATCCTGAAATCACACCATTAAATATTAGAGGCTGTGTAACTGTTTGGTTCTCTTGAAGCAGACAGTGAGATCAAGTGAGGAGTGCAACAAGTTTATAAAGGAGAAAAGATAAGGAGGATTGAGTAGGGAAAGCTATTAGCAGACCTAACAAAATCCCTGACAGGCAAACAGGTGGATTCAGAGCAAAGACCATCCATTAAAGGCGTTCCACTTTAGGTGGAAATGGCTCAGGTTGCTAGTAGTCCTTGGTCCTCATACTAGTATTCTATGAGTACTCACCAGCTATTCCAGATTGGTTTACCTTTCACTGCGGGTGGCTACTTTAATGCTAATAAGCTCTTTCTAAAGTTCACCATAAATTTTAACAGTTATCACACAGTAAAAGGCAGAAGATCCTTCAATGGAAGCAACAGCCCATGATTCAAATAGCTACACAAATCCACAACAGCAGAAATAAAAATCTGATTTGAAAAACAAACATAAGACATCAATGGCTCTAAGACCACAGTCATTAAAACAAAATGCAAAAGCTTAAAGATGATAATTTAATTAAAGGTTGAAGTTTGAGGGGAAATAAACATCAAAGAATATTAGCACTTAGTATTATAAATAAAAAACATTAGCACTTAGCATTGTAAATAAAAAACAATCTTTCCTGAACAAAGTAAAATAGCTATGAACTACACAGCATTATACGGACAGGTAGATAGGGACAAGATTTTGTTTAAACAGAGTCTAGAATCAGAGTTTTATGACAGAAATTGAAAAATCATATTTGAATTCTTTCATTTAAAATTTACATTTATATGTAATTTCAAGCATTTTAAGTTTTTGAAAATATTTTTACTATAATCCTCACCACTACCACCAAAATATACATTCAAGTACACGTACCTAATACAGTTACAGTTGTAGAGGACTCAGCATTTCCAAGTGGGAATGTAACAGCTTTGCATATGTATTTTCCAGAATCAGAGAATCCTATGTTATGTAGAGTAATTGTTGCATCATTAATTGAATAGTTTTTAAACAAGACTCTTCCCTGATATTCTCCTTGAACAGAGAATCCATGTTGAGGATGATGAACTGCAACAGTCTGTGAACTTTTGCCATGTATCTTCTCCCATGAAATTTGTGTTATAGTTTCATTTACTTCAATTAAACACTTCAACGAAACATTCTTTCCCCATACTGCTGTGACATGTGGCTCCACAATAATTGGTCCAGCTAAGGCACCTAAGGAAAATAGAAAAGCATAGTTCTTAAAAATGAATCTAAGTTATGCTAACATATGATCAAATTCCCTCCCTTCCTGTTTTCTGCACACACACACATAGACACTAATGACTGAGTAAACAGGAAGAACTGAAAAGAGTTAGATGCTTCCAGGGCTGGATTTAAGACCCAAAGAATGATTCTTAAATGAATCAAATAATCACCTGTATGTGTTGCAGTGGATAAAGCACTACACTGGGCCAACAGTAAGCTTAAAAGAAGGTCCTTCCCCAGTCAAGCCACTAGGTAAGGTCCCAGCCCTAGCTGACACCCTGACTGTAGCCTAGTGAGAGACTCTGAAACAAAGAACTCAGCTAGTCATGCTTGGATTCCTGACCCAAAGAAACTGACATATAATAAAAGTATGCTGTTTTAAAACTACCAAACTTTAGGATATTTTGTTACTCAGTGACAGATAACCAAATCCTAAAAGTATCTTCCTTTGGAGGGTTTCTCTACCAAAAATCTGTATAAAACACACTGGTAAATACAGATCAACTGCCAGAAAACATAAATCAAAAAAAAAAAACCCAAACAAACATATAAACGTGAAATCAAAATTTTCTATCTCATAAATCAAATTTATGTTTTTCAAGAAAACATAAAAACGAAAGTTAAAATCATCTAACTTCACCCTTATGATACTGATTCCTTCCTAAAAGCAATGGGCCAAATATAAATCATTTTATGAAACACAGGATTAATGCTCATTAATACTAAATTCAAGCAAGACACTCTTCACTAACAAGTATATTAGAACATTTATAGCAAATACATTGGGGGTATCATTTAAAAGATGATTAAGAAAAATGTTTAAACATGTTCAAACGGCTCTAAACAACAATAAAAACTTAATACAATATTTCCATGAACTTTTTTTTGAAGAAAAAAACAAACAAACCATAAATGAATACATTAAATAGATAATAGAGTTAACTTTCTTATCCAAGAGATGACTGAGGATATTACAGAAAAGGACTGACAATTCACATTGATCATACTTAACAGCTATGGAAGAAAAGTTGTCTTTTTTTTAACCACTCCACCAAAAAAAAAATCAAGTCCAAAAAATGTACTTTCAACCATATGATAATTACAAAGCTTTTAAAATTTAATGTAATTAGTATAAAACATGAAAATATTCAAATGTATTTTAGCAAGATATCATAAGCCTAATACTAAACCTGAAGATACACAAATGAAAAAGCAATTTATAAATATTAAAAATTTCATATAATATTATAAAATAACATATAGCTCTGTATTTAAAGAAAAAGACACAATGATTAAGTAAGATATTAAAAAATGTAAGGAATTTTTAGACTATTTATCACATTGAAAGGTCACACGGCTTTCTCATTGGAAGCCAAAAGGATATTTAATAGAATTTAATGTTCATTATCTGGATTTTTAAAAAGTTAACAATTGAAAAAAGAATTCTTAATAATACATTCTTCTAAATCAATGGACATCACAATGCTAAAATTAAAGGGGGGGCATGTTATTAAGGAACGATGAAGACAAGACGGTACACTATCATCATCATTCAACTTAGAATGGAAATTCTCATGCAATGAGACAAGAAAAGGAAACAGGGATGAATAGAAAAAGAACACACAAAATTATTATCTTGAAAATCTATTATTAGAAAAACTGAAGAAGGCCAAGGAAACCACTATTAGAACAAATAACATAGCTGCTTATAAAGAATGCAAACTGTATACAAAATATATATTCAACATGTTATAATATATGATAATCTTTACAAATTTACTGTAGAAAAAAACAGTATTAGTAAAAATATTAATATTTAAACTACTTAAATAATGTTGTAAAGAACCTGCAGACCTGAGCAACTGACCTGCATAATTGGAAGACATGTCATAGTCATGAGAAGGAAAATATAATGCTACATAGATGGCAAATCTCCCCATATTAGCACACAAATTCAATGTAACTGCAATGAAAACCATGACATACATACACACAACTGCACAGTAAGGAGGGGGTTGATACTAAAGTAGAAATAATAAAAAGCTTAGTATCTTAAAGCAACTTAAAATATATAAACAGATCAACATATATAATGGCATATGGTATGTAATATGTTCTATGAATGTAAATAATGAATTAGTGAAGATATGATGAAAGGACAAGAGCTAAATATTTGGAAACAGAGATCCCTGCTTTACATTAAACACACATACACACACAAAACCAAATGGAATGAAGATCTAAATGCAAAAAAATTAGTCACATATGCTATATATACTGACAATAATTTTTTGTATGTTCTGAAGATAAACAGTTACTGTAAGGAGTGAAATTACTAAAGATTAAAGAAATAACTTTTAGTTGTCACTCTGTGTTCTTCTTTGATGTCAGAATCACTTACAATAAGTAATGTTCATAATAAAAGCAAATAAACATATTCATCCTCCTCAGGTAGAGATACAGAAGGCATAGGATAATGGAATGAATGTTTGTGTCCCTCCAAAATATATATATTGAATACTAACTGGAGGTGGGGCCTCTTGGGATAATGATATTTGTATGAAGGCAGGCCCACATGCTGGCATTAGTGTCCTCATTTAAAAAGAGGAAGAGAGAAAAGAGCTCTCTCTTTCTGTCTACCCTGACAAAGCAAGAAGGTGGCTGTCTACAAGTCAGGAAAGGGTCTTCAACAGGAACTGAATCTGCTCACACCTTGATCTTGGATTTATCAAACTCTAGAACTTTGAGAAATAAATGTCAGATATTTAAGTCAACCAGTCTATAGTGTTTTTTATAGCAGGCTCACCTGACAAAGACATCAAAATAAACTGGAAAGGATACCGCTAAGGATATCTCCTTACAACCTTAAGAATAATGGCTTATGGGGTAGCAATGTTCACACAGAATAGACAAACGACAAAGAGGATATCATATAATGACAAAAGAGTCAATCCAAGAAGCAGATATAACATTTGTAAACATATGTGTACCTAATAGAGATCTCTTCAAGAAAATTAGAAATACCAAGGGAATATTTCATGCAAAGATGGGCTCAATAAAGGACAGAAATGGTATGGACCTAACAGAACCAGAAGATATTAAGAAGAGGTGGCAAGAATACACAGAAAAACTGCACAAAAAAGATCTTCATGACCCAGATAATCACAAAGGTGTGATCACTCACACTCACCTACAGCCAGACATCCTGGAATGTGAAGTCAGGTGGGCCTTAGGAAGCATCACTATGAACAAAGCTAGTGGAGGTGATGGAATTCCAGTTGAGCTCTTTCAAATCTTAAAAGATGATACTGTGAAAGTGCTGCACTCAATATGCCAGCACATTTGGAAAACTCAGCAGTGGCCACAGGACTGGAAAAGGTCAGTTTGCATTCTAATCCTAAAGAAAGGCAATGTCAGAGAATGCTCAAACTACCACACAATTGCACTCATCTCACACACTAGTCAAGTAATGCTCAAAATTCTCCAAGCCAGGCTTCAGCAACATGAACTGTGAAATTCCAGATGTTCAAGCTGGTTTTAGAAAAGGCAGAGGAACCAGAGATCAAATTGCCAACATCCGCTGGATCATCAAAAAAGCAAGAGTTCCAGAAAAACATCTATTTCTGCTTTCTTGACTATGCCAAAGCCTTTGACTGTGTGGATCACAATAAACTGTGATCCACAAATCTGAAGGAGATGGGAATACCAGACCACCTGACCTGCCTCTTGAGAAACCTGTATACAGGTCAGGAAGCAACAGTTAGAACTGGACATGGAACAACAGACTGGATCCAAATAGGAAACGGAATACGTCAAGGCTGTATATTGTCACCCTGCTTATTTAACTTATATGCAGAGTGCATCATGAGAAACGCTGGGCTGGAAGAAGCACAAGCTGGAATCAAGATTGCTGGGAGAAATATCAATAACCTCAGATATGCAGATGACACCATCCTTATGGCAGAAAGTGAAGAAGAATTAAAAAGCCTCTTGATGAAAGTGAAAGAGGAGAGTGAAAAAGTTGGCTTAAAGCTCAACATTCAGAACACTAAGATCATGGCATCTGGTCCCATCACTCCATAGGAAATAGATGGGGAAACAGTGGCTGACTTTATTTTTCTGGGCTCCAAAATCACTGCAGATGGTGACTGCAGCCATGAAATTAAAAGACGCTTGGTCCTTGGAAGGAAAGTTATGACCAACCTAGATAGCATATTAAAAAGCAGAGACATTATTTTGCCAACAAAGGTCCATCTAGTCAAGGCTATGGTTTTTCCAGTAGTCATGTATGGATGTGAGAGTTAGACTATAAAGAAAGCTGAGCGCCCAAGAATTGATGCTTTTGAACTGTGGTGTTGGAGAAGACTCTTGAGAGTCCCTTGGACTGCAAGGAGATCCAACCAGTTCATCCTAAAAGAGATCAGTCCTGGGTGTTCACTGGAGGGACTGATGTTGAAGCTGGCCATCTGACATGGAGAGCTGACTCATTTGAAAAGACCCTGATGCTGGGAAAGATGAGAGCTGAAGGAGAAGGGGATGGCAGAAGATGAGGTGGTTGGATGGCATCACCAACACAATGGACTCCGGGAGACGGTGATGGACAGGAAGGCCTTGTGTGCTGTGGTTCATCAGGTTTCAAAGAGTCGGACATGAGTGAGCGACTGAACTGAACTGAATAGATGAGTACCTAAATATATAAAGCAAATAATAATAGACATAAAGGAAAGAATTGACAATAATATGGTAATAGTAGAGGACTATAATGCTCTACTTCTATCAGTGGATAAATCATCCAGACAGAAAACCAATAAGGAAATACTGGTCTAAAATGCAGACAAGATGGACTTAATAAGTATCTACAGAATAGTTATCTCATCCAAAGCAGCAAAATACACATTCTTTTAAAATGCATATGGAACTTTCTGCAGGACAGGTCACATGCTAGGCCACAAAAATATCTCAATAAATTCAACAAATTGAAATTATATCAAGCATCCTTTCTAACCACAATGGTATGAAACCAGAAATTAATTATGGGAATAAAAATGAAAAAATAGAAATGTGGACACTAAACAATATGCTATTAAAAACAAAACAAAAAATGCATCTATGAAGAAATGAAAGAAGAAATTAAAAAAGAAATACCTTGAGACAAATGAAAATAGAAACACAACTTTCTCACATCTATGGGACACAATAAAAGCAGTTCCAAGAGGGAAGTTTATAGATATATAAGTCTACCTCAAGAAACAAAAAATCACAAACAACATAACTTTCCACCTAAAGGAATTAAAAAAGAACAAAGCCCAAAGGTAGTAGGAGGGAAATCATAAAAATCAGAGCAGAAATAAGTAAAATAGAGAGCCCCCCACCAAAAAAAACCCACCAATAGAAAGGATCAATGAAACCAAGAGCTGGGTTTCTGAAGAGATAAACAAAATTTATAAACCTTTAGCCACAATCTTCAAGTATAAAAGAGGGCCCAAATAAAGTTAGAAATGAAAGAGAAGTTCATTTCACCACCATCACAGAAGTACAACAAACAATCACAATGCTAGTTATATGACAACAAATTGAAACCCTCTCTGACATGGATAAATTCCTAGACATTATAATCTACTAAGACTGAAGCAGGAACAAATAAATAGAAAATCTGTACAGACTAATTCAGCTCAATTCAGTCACTCAAGTCATGTCTGACTCTGCGACCCTAGGAACTGCAGCACGCCAGGCTTCCCTATCCATCACCAACTCCTGGAGCTTGCTCAGACTCATGTCCGCTGAGTCCCTGTAATTACTAGTAATTAAACGGAATCCGTAATCCGAATCCTCCAAGAAAACAGAAGTCCAGGGCCAGACAGCTTCACAGGGAAACTCTATCAAACATTTAAAGAAGAGTCAATATCTAACCTTCTTAAACTATTCCAAAAAGTTGAAGAGCAGAGAACATCCTAAAATTCTGCAAGGTCAGCTTTCCCTTGATACCAAAGTCAGAAAAAGACACTACAGAAAAAAGAAAGAACGAAAACTGCACGCCAGTATCTCTGATCAACATAGATGCAAATATTCTCAAACAAAATAAATACCAAGGAATAAACCTACCTAGGGAGACAAAAGAGCTATATACAGAAAACTGTAAGATACTGATGAAAGAAATCAAAAATGACATAAACAGATGGAGAGATATTCCACGTTTATGGGTTGTAAGAATCAATATTGCTAAGTAAGTCAGAAAGAGAAAAACATACAATATATTAATACATATATATGGAATCCAGAAAGATGGTACTGATGAACCTATGTGCAGGGCAGTAACTGAAATGCAGACATAAAGAACAGACTTATGGACACAGGGTGGGGGGAGGAAGCAGACAGTGGGACGACTGGAGAGAATAACATGGAAACATACACTATCCTATGCAAAACAGACAGCCAATGAGAATTTGCTGTATGATTCAGGAAACTCAAACCCGGGCTCTGTAACAACCTAGTGGGGTGGGATGTGGAGGGAGGTGGGAGGGAGGTTCATGAGGGAGGGGACATATGTATACCTCTGATTCATGTTGATACATGGCAGAAACCAACACAACACTGTAAAGCAATTATCCTTCAATTAAAAGTAAATACATTTAAAAAATATATTAGCAAACAATTCAACAATACACAGAAAGGATCACATTATCAAGAAGTACTCCACAATGGAAGGATGGTCCAATATTTGCACATCAATCAATGTGATACACCACATTAACAAAACAAAGGATAAAAAAGCACATGGTCATCTCAATAGACACAAAAAATACATTTGAAAGAATTTAACATCTATTTACAATAAACTCTCGACAAATTTGGTACAGAGGAAACTATCCCAATATAATAAAGAAGAAGGCAGTGGAACCCCACTCCAGCACTCTTGCCTGGAAAATCCCATGGACAGAGGGGCCTGGTAGGCCACAGTCCATGGGATCCCTAGGAGTCAGACACGACTGAGCAACTTCACTTTCACTTTTTACTTTCATACATTGGAGAAGGAAATGGCAACCCACTCCCGTGTCCTTGCCTGGAGAATCCCAGAGACGGGGGAGCCTGGTGGGCTGCCATCTATGGGGTCGCACAGAGTCAGACACGACTGAAGTGACTTAGCAGTAGCAGCATGACAAATCCCAGTAATCATGTATGGATGTGAAAGGTGGACCATAAAGAAGGCTGAGTGACAAAGAATTGATGCTTTTGAACTGTGGTGCTAGAGAAGACTCCTGAGAGTTCTTTGGACTGCAAGGAAATCAAACCAGTCAATCCTAAAGGCAATCAACCCTGCATATGCACTGGAAGGCTTCATGCTGAAGTAGAAGTTTCAATACTCTGACCATCTGATGCAAAAAGCCAATTCATTAGAAAAAGACCCTGATCCTGGGAAAGACTGAGGGCAGGAGGAGAACGGGGTGACAGAGGACAACATGGTTGGATGGCATCACTGACTTAATGGACATGAGTTTGAGCAAACTCCAGGAGATGGTGAAGCATGGAGCACGATGGAGGGAAGCCTGGCATGCTGCAGTCCATGGCGTCGCAAAGAGTCGGACACAACTGACTGAATACAACAATGACAAATCAACAGCTAATATTATACTCAATGGTGAAAAGCTAAAAAGCTCTTCCTTTAAGATCAGATAAAACAAGCATGCCCACTCTTGCCACTTCTCTGTAACAAAATAATAAAAGTCCCAGCCACAGCAATCAGACAAGAAATAAAGGCATTTCATTTGGAAGGGAATAAGTAAAACTGTCATTGTAGATGACATGCTACTACTAAAGTCTTCACCAAAAAAAGAGAGAGAAGTAATATGTAGATTCAGTGACATTACAGGCTACAAAATCAATATACAAAAGTGTGGATTTCAGACTTCCCAGCAGTCCAGTGGTTAAGACTCCAAGCTTCCTCTGCAGGATCCATGGGTTCAATTCCTGGTCAGGGAAATACGATCCCACCTGCCATATGCATGGCCAAACAAAACAAAACCTGGTGGATTTCTATAAACAGTGGCAAACCATCAGAAATAGAAATTAAGACAATTCTATTTACACACAACTCCACTGAAAAGAGCACCTAGGAAAAAATTTAACGAAGGTAAAAGACCTCTATGTTGAAAGCTGTACTACACTGATCAAAGAAATTGAAAAAGACACAAATAAATGGAAAGATATCTCATGTTCATGGATTGTTAAAACACCCTTACTACTCAAAGCAATCTACAGGCTCAAAGCAATTTTCATCAAAATTCCAGTGGCACACTTCATAAAACTAGAACAAATAACCTTAAAATTCATATGAAACCACAAAAGACCTCTAACACCCTAAGCAATCTTTAAAAAATTTGGAGGCATCACACTCCTTGCCTTTAGACTATACTACAAAGCTACAATAATCAGAAAAGTATGGTACTGGTATAAAAAACAGACACATGCTCAATGGAACAAAATAGAGTACAGAAACAAATTCATATATATACACTCAAGACAGATTAAAGACCTAAATGTAAGACCTGAAAACTTATAAGACTCCATAAGAAAGCACAGGCAATACTCTTTGAAATTACTCTCAGCAATATTTTTTTGGATCTGTCTCCTCAGGGAAGGGAAACAAAAGGAAAAATAAACAAATGGACCAAACTACACTTAAAAGTTTTTTCGTAGTGAAAGAAATCATCAACATGAAAAGACAACCTATTGAATGGAGAAAGATATTTGTAAATGATATGTCCAATAAGGGATTACTATCCAAACTACACAAAGAACTACTGGAACTCAATATCAAAAGACTAAACAACCCTATTTAAAAAATGGGCAGAAGACCTGGATATGCATTATTCCAAAGAAGAAACAGATGGCCAAGAGGCATGTGAAAAGATACTCAACATCATTATTATCAAATGCAAACACAAACCACAATGAGGTATCATTTCACACCTGTCAGAATGGCTATCGTTCAGAAGACAAAAAAATAACAAGCATTGGTGAGAATGTGCAGAAAAAGGAACCCTTATGCACAGCTGATGGAAAGGTAAATTGGTAGTCACTACAGAAAGCAATATGGAGGTTGCTCAAAATGTTAAAAACAGAGTTACAATATGATCTAGCAATTGCACTCCTGGGTGTTTATCTGAAAAAACACCACCAATTTAAAAAGATAGATGCATGCCAATATTCAAGTAGTATTAATTTACAATGGCCAAAATAAAGAAACAACCCCTAAAAGATGTAATACAAATATACATACACACACACACACAGAATTTTACTCAGTTATTTAAAAAAATAATAATAAAACTGTGCATTTGTGACAAAATAGATGGACGGACCTGGAGGGTATATTTTGCTTAGTGATATAAGACAGAGAAAGACAAATACTGTACGTTTGTTCTTATATATGAAGCCTAAAAAATTAAATAAAACAGACTCACAGAGAACAAATGAGTGTTTGCCAGATAGGAGAAAGGGGAGGAGAGGGTGTGATGAATAGTACAACAGGTGAAGGGGTTTAAGAGGTACAGACTACCAGCTACAAAATAAATAAGTTACAAGGATAAAATGTGCAACACAGGGAATATAATCTATACTGAATAATAACTTTGTATAGAGTATATTTTATAAAAATATCAAATCACTATAGTGTATACCTAAACTAACAAGTCAACTATACTTCAATTTTTAACAAAGAAAAGTTTTTGAAAAAAGAAAGAACCATGGCTTAATGGGGCACCATTACTAAAGAGAATAATACTTGGAAGATAGGAAAAAGAAAAAGTGGATCGAGTAAATCGAAAATACATTTAAAATATTTTACAATATTTAAAAGGGGAAAATTACTCTCCACATAACAAAGACAGAAAAACCACCAAGGAAAAAGTTGACAGCTTTGACCACCAACAACAAAACACCTCTCTAATAATCAAAGAGCTGGAGCAGATACTGACCAAAAAACTAAAAAGGGCTATTTTTAATGAGTTCAATTTTACTTGTAAACAAATATTAATGTAACTGTCAGGTTTTTCTTTTCCACTTTAATTTCTAGGAACTTACAAGTGGTTTTTACTGTCTAATTTTCCTACAGAAACATTCTGAGGATTTTTTGCTTTCTGCAAAAGTAAATCTGGTATAAATTTTTGTTTATTTCAACCCTTAAATCTTTACACAAGGATTTACATTACCCTGAAAGTATTGATAATTTGGCTCTCCCTTAGATCCCATGCGGAGAAGGCAATGGCACCCCACTCCAGTACTCTTGCCTGGAAAATCCCATGGATGGAGGAGCCTGGTAGGCTGCAGTCCATGGGGTCGCTGAGGGTCGGACACAACTGAGCAACTTCACTTTCACTTTTCACTTTCACGCATTGGAGAAGGAAATGGCAATCCACTCCAGTGTTCTTGTCTGGAGAATCCCAGGGACGGAGGAGCCTGGTGGGCTGCCCTCTATGGGGTCACACAGAGTTGGACACGACTGAAGTGACTTAGCAGTAGCAGTAGATCCCATGAGCTTCCAAGGACACATCTCCTTGTTTGTGTTTCAGTTAGCCAAAGTTAGTTCTTGTTGCTTGCAAATAAAAGTGTCTAATATATTTCCAAACCTAGACTAAACCCAAAAGTTAAAAGCCACTTCTGAAGAAGATTTTCCCCATGGAATCTTAAAACCATGGAGAAATAGATTTTCCATTGTGGTTCTTAGACCAAGGTCAATATTAGAATGCTCATTACTTAAGATCTCCCAAACATGGAGCCTACTTCTTCCTTCCACTTTCCCATCTGCAGCTGTGTGTGACTGGAGACCAGAAGAGTACTGGAGAAGCAACTGTTTATTACTAAAGATCTAAATTAATTGAAGTATGTTCCTCATTAATGGTTATGTAAAGTCTACAATATAAAGAGGCTAAGAACAGCAAAGAATTGAATGTATCCTATCTGGCAAGACCCTAACTTTGTCATATCCTGGCTACTGCACACTCTAGAGGCCAAGGAAAGGCATGATTAAGATACGATGTTGTTTCTGCTCTGTATATCAATTTGATATAAACCAAATAAAAAAGTTCTGTAATTAATTAACTAAACTTATTATCTTTTCAAAGATAAAGAGGATTGCTATTCCCCTATCTGTGGCTCCCATGAAAACACTACAATCAAGAAAAAAACAACTCTTTGGGATTTTCATGTATATTTGAATACTCATGTGTATTTGAATTCAGTGAGACTTCAAAGTGCCCATAGGATACAAGTAATTAGGAAATATATATATATATATATATATATATATATATATATGAACAATAAGCTTCTGACAAAAAGAAAATATAATAACACATGGAACTTATATCGATTTTTTAAAAACAAAAAGACTTGAGATTTATAATAGAGATCACATTAAAGTGATTGAAATGGAATTATGAATGAAGTGGCAACCATCCAAGAAAAGAACCAAGAAGTAAAAGTCATCACAAATCTATCTTTACAGCTATCCTTTTTGATATTTTAATATTATCTTTTACCACATCTCACTTTTCAACCTACAAAAAATGTCATGCATCTTGGATATTTTAGTTCTGGGATCTTCCAAATGTTAGATCTACAAAATAAGTATAAGCAAATATACAAATGAAACATTTATTGATTGTACTGTGTCTAACTATATAAACATCTCCAAATATCTCTGAAGTACGGATTCTTTCAGACTTCTCAGAATTTAGAATTGCTTCTTCAAAGCAACAACTGAAATAAGTAGGTATTTTCAAGAGACTAGCAAAATCAGACCATCTAGGTATCCTCAATCATTTCAGCACACTCAACATTTGAGATGGGGACTTCCCTGGAGTTAAGGTTAAGCAGTTAAGAATCCACCCTGCCATGCAGGGGACGTGGGTTCAACCTCTGGTGGGAGAACTAAGATCCCACATGCCATGGGGCAACTAAGCCTATGAGTCACAATTACTCAGACCACGTGCCACAACTATTACAGAAGTCTGCATACTGCAACTAGAGAAGCCCACACACCAAACGAAAGACCCCACATGCCACAATTAAGACTCAAATAAATATTTTTTAAAAAGCATTTAGATAAATTAAATTTTACACCAATACATTCAATAATTAGTCTGAATTAGTAGGTTTTAAACTGATAAGTGGTTTGACATGTCAACTTCAAAAATATAAGCAAAATCTTTTTTAACAATAACCCCAAACACTCAGAAATAAGCACAGAATAGTAGAGCCAAGTGACTAACAAAATGTGAGAACTATATTATAAACTGATAACTCAAATACTATTAGAATATAAAAGAATCTCTCTAACTTTGGGATCATAGGAGATCCTACATTCTAAGGAAAAACCTGGATCACATATCAAAAAAGGCTGAGAGAATTCAAGACACTAATGTATTAGTATGTATTAAGTATGTACTTTGTTTGCAGGCACTGTCACTGTTCTAGGTGCTGGGAACAGTACCGAGCAGGTAAGATATCCCTGTCCTTAAGGGGTTTACAATCTAACTGGAAAGACATAATTAACAAGAAAATAAATAGATGCCAGATATTAAGAACTATGGAGGAAAATAAAGGAAGGTAAAAGTACAGATATTACTTTAGGATAGCACCACAGCTTTCTGATCAGAGTGACAAAAGATCTTTTTAAAATAATATTGGAACAAGGATTTGAAAAAGGTGAAATAGTGAGAAAAAAGAACCTTGCAGTATCCCTATGGTGAAGCAAGAGAAAGAATGGCAGGAAATGAGGCCACAGCAATAGCAGGGGACCAGGCTATACAACTGTATAACTTGGCTTTTATTAATCCTGATAAATTGAAAAACGACTAGAAAAGTTTTTGGCAGAAACATGATATACTCTAATTTACCTTTTAAAGGGACAAGGACCCCAGGTAAGAATACATTTTGTTAAAGGAGAGAGAAGATGGGGTTTGGAGCACCCTAACCAAAATGGTTCACTGATGCAATGGACATGAATTTGGGCAAACTTTGGGAGATGGTGAGGGACAGGGAGGCCTGGTGTGCTGCAGTCCATGGGTTTGCAAAGAGTCGGACATGACTGGGTGACTGAACAACAACCACCACCAAAGTGGTAGTGTTAAGTAGTAGTCAGATTCTGGATATATTGTATTTTGGAAGCAGAGCAAATGGGATTTTTTGGTGATGGACCCAAATATTGGGTCTAAGATAAACAGAGAACCCAAAATTACTCCCAAGTTATGGCCTGAATAAGTGAGATGATGGAGTTGGCCTTTTACCAAAGTGAGAACTAGCGAGTGTTTTTAAGGATTAGACTGCAGAAGTGCAGCTTTTAAGTTTGTGATACCTATCTCACAACCAAATAGACAAGATTTATAAACAGCTGGATACATAAAAGTATGCTGTTCTGGACGAACTGATGGACTGAAGATGTAAATTCAGAGTAATCAACCTATAAAAGGTATATAAAGTCATGAGACTGGATGAAACCATTACAGAGTATTAACACAAAGACTAAGCACTCATGGTGCATTCAAATATTTAAAGGTCTGGAAGTTGAATAGAACTCAAAAGAGAAGATGGCAAAAGCATGGCCAGGGAAGAAGGAAGAGAACCAAAAAGTATATCCTGCACAATAAGTATAGCAAGTATACAGAAAGAGAGAGCTATCAATTACCCCAAATGCTGTGTAGGCCAAAAATGAGGCCTAATAAGTAACCTATGAATTTAGCAACTCTCTTACTGAACGGTGAGGATAAAATAAAAGCCTGATGGGACTAGATTTGTAATACTGAAGAGTATACATACTTCTGAGTCTAGTCAAGGAAGGGTAACAAGATTTACCCTCAGGCTTGAAACAACCATAATGATTCCAGAGAGACAGTAAACACACCAGTGAGCCTGATGATTAGCCTCAGCTTACCACTCAGAGTGAATTCCAGGGCCAACACTAGAGACAGAGAGACCCTACACAGCCAGGCAGTCTGTCTGAGTTCTACCCAAGCTAATAGTGAAGATTCTAGCCAGTACAATCAGGCCAGAAAACAAAATAAAAGGTATCTGGATTAGGAAAGAGTAAAACTGTCTTTATTTGCAGAAAACACAATTTTCTGTTTATAGAATATCTGATGGAATCTATTAAAAAGCTACTACAACAGGGTGATTAGCAACGACAGTATAGTACTTATATAGGATCTAACATCAATACACAAAAATTAACTGTATTTTTATGTATTAGCAACGAAAAACTAGGAAAAAATTTTAAACATTGCTGTTTAGCATTTAAAAAAAAAGATATGCTAAGGAGAAATTTGACAAAAGCTGTAAAACACTGGTACAGTTAAAACTGCAAAATTGAGAAATTAAAGACCTAAATAAAAGGAAAGGCATACTTGTTCAGAGGTTAGAAGATTCAATATTCTTAAAACATTAGTTTATCTAAATTGATTTACAGATTCAATATAATCCCAGTCAAAAGCCAATATACCCATTTATGAAAAACAGGCTGTTGCTAAAATTAATATAGAAATGCAAACGTAAATTTTTGTGACTCTGCCTCCAGTTCAGTTCAGTTCAGTTCAGTGGCTCAGTCGTGTCCAATTCTTTGCAACCGCATGAATCGCAGCACGCCAGGCCTCCCTGTCCATCACCAACTCCCGGAGTTCATTCAGACTCATGTCCATCGAGTCAGTGATGCCATCCAGCCATCTCATCCTCTGTCGTCCCCTTCTCCTCCTGCCCCCAATCCCTCCCAGCATCAGAGTCTTTTCCAGTGAGTCAGCTCTTTGCATGAGGTGGCCAAAGTACTGGAGTTTCAGCTTTAGCATCATTCCTTCCAAAGAAATCCAAGGGCTGATCTCCTTCAGAATGGACTGGTTGGATCTCCTTGAAGTCCAAGGGACTCTCAAGAGTCTTCTCCAACACCACAATTCAAAAGCATCAATTCTTCGGTTTTCAGCTTACATCACAGTCCAACTCTCACATCCATACATGACCACAGGAAAAACCATAGCCTTGACTGGATGGACCTTTGTGGGCAAAGTAATGTCTCTGCTTTGAATACGCTACCTAGGTTGGTCATAACTTTCCTTTCAAGGAGTAAGCGTCTTTTAATTTCACTCTGCTTGGGCAACTATTTTCTTAGATATGTAATTAAAAGCACAATCAGTATATTTCATCAAAATTTAAATTTTCTGCTCTTCAGAAGACACTTCTTAAGTCACTTAATGGGAAAATGTCTTCTGCAAATCATATCTGATAAAGGATTTATAGCTGATAAAGAACTTGAATCCAAATATAAAAAGAATACTCAAAACTCCATAAACGTAAAACAAACAGGTCAATAAAAAATGGGCAAAAGATTAGAACAGACACATCACCAAACAGCACATGAAAAGATGTCCAACATCATCAGGGAAATGCAACTAAGGCCACAATAAGATACCACTACACATCAGAGTAGATATAATCAAAAAAGTTGACACCACCAAGTGCTGGAGAGAATGTGGAAAAACAAATTCTCCTACACTGCTGGTTGAACTATAAAGTGGGACAACCTCATTGGCAGTTTCTTAAGCATATAAGCACTGTATCATTCACCAACTCTACTCCATTATCTTTACTCAGTAGAAAAAATGGCATGTATTGATACAAAGACTTACACACAAATGTTCATAGCAGCTTCATACTTAACAGTCATAAACTGGAAGCACCCCAAATGTCCAGCAAGAGATGAATGAATAAAGAAATTGAGGAATATCTGTACAATGAAATGCTACTCACCAATAAAAACGAATATTCAAGTAGGAGAGAAGCTTCTTCAATTTGATAAAGAACATTTATCTAAAAAACTTATGGCTAACACGAGAAGCTTCTAGTAAGAAACTAGAAGGTTTCATGATAAGATCAGGAACAAGTCAAGGATGTACCCTTTGCCGTCCCTTTTCAACATCATACTGGTCTTCCCTGGTGGCTCGGATGGTTAAAAATCTGCCTGCAATGCAGGATACCTGGGTTCTATCCCTGGGTCAGGAAGATCCCCTGAGGAAGGGAATGGCAACCCCCTCAGGCATTCTTGCCTAGAGAATTCCACGGACAGAGGAACCTGGTGGGCTACAGTCCACGGGGTCCCAAAAAGTCAGACACAACTGAGTGACTAACACTTCAACATCACATGATGTAGTAAGAATAAGAAATAAATAATATATTGATTAGAAAGGAAGAAATAAAACACTGATGACAAATGACATGATCATCTATGTAGGAAATCAGAAAGAATCAACAAAAAACTCAAACTGATAAAGCAATTATAGCAAGGCTGTAGGATACACCTGCTTTCCTATATATTAGCAATGAACAAATAGAATTTGAAATGTAAAACACAATATTATTTATATCAGCACCCCCAAAGAAAATATTTAGGTATAAATCTAACAAAATATGTATAAGATCTATTTAAAGAAAACTAAATAAAAATATTTGTTCTATGTTTATGGGTAGGAAGAGTCAATATTGTCCAGATGTCACTTCTCATCTTGATCTACAGATTCAACACAATCCTTGCTCCCAGCAAACTGCTTTATGGATATCGACAAACTGATTCTAAAATGTCTACGGAAAATCAAGACACAGGATTAGTCAACAATACTGAAGAACAAAGTCAGAAGACTGATACCACATGACTTCAAAACTGCCTATAAAGACAGAATAATCAAGACAGTGACATTGGTGAAAGAACAGACAGACTGACAGAACAAAACAGAGCCCAGGAATAGATTCATTTTACTAGGTCAATTGATCTTTAAAAGAAACAAAGCAATGTAGTGAAGCAAAGAGTCTTTTCAACAAGTGATCCGGGAACAACTGAACATTCACATGCAAAAATATAAGTCAAGACACAGACTTTACACCCTTCACAAAAATTAACTCAAAATCGATCGCAGGATTTTCCCTTGTGGTCCAGTGGTTAAGAATCTGCCATCCAATACAGGTGACTCAAGGTTGAACTCCTGGTAGGGGAACTAAGATCCAACATGCCTTGCTGCTGCTGCTGCTAAGTCACTTCAGTCGTGTCCGACTCTGTGCGACCCCATGGACTGCAGCCCACCAGGCTCCTCTGTCCATGGGATTTTCCAGGCAAGAATACTGGAGTGGGTTGCCACTGCCTTCTCCCCCAACATGCCTTAGAGCAAAATAAAACAAAAGAGCTCTCTGTAGTCCTTAACAATTTTTTAAGAGTACAAAAATGTTCCAGATCAAACAGTTTGAGAACCACTACTAGAAAAATGTATGATTTCAGACTAGTACCAAGAGCCACTCATACTTACTAATCTTGAATTACAGTGACATCAATCAGTATTCAGCTGCCTAAGTGGATAAATGGAGACGGCAAAGAGTAAAAGAATTCAGTTTGGTTCAGAGTTTTACCAGGCTAGCACAATCAGAAGAAAGATGAGCAAGCAGCTGATGTTCAGGCAAATAAATGATTTCAATGGTAGACTACAGACTTTAGTCAAGAAGGAAATAACGATTAAAGGATTATAGAAACCAACGTAGTTAAAGAATTACTGTAGTAAGTATTAAGTAAAGGGAGGCAGAAAATGGGACAAAGTCAATCTCTTTGAGACTCAGTTTTCATATTTTATGAACACCTTACAGTTGCATATTCCTGAAAACTGTCAGTTTTTATATATACCATTATTATGATCCCCACATGCACAACCAAAAAATGTATGTGGATGTCCAGTTGTTCCAGGATAACTTGTTGAAAAGACTCTCTTTGCTCCATTACACTGCCTTTGTTTCTTTTAAAGATCAACTAACCTACTTCAATGACTCTATACCTGGGCTCTCTGTAAGGTACATAGGTAATTTTTTTCCATATGATAGACTGAGAACCAAAAAAGTTAAAAGACTTACCACAGGTCATATAAATAAAAAGAGACAGTGCCTTTTGCAATAGTCCAGAGGATCAGAGAAAGCTTTGCAAAAGGTGGCATTTAAGCTGTTAATGCTTCCCTGATAGCTCAGTTGATTAAAAAATCCACTTGCAATGCAGGAGGCCCCAGTTCGATTCCTGAGTCAGGAAGATCCACTGGAGAAGGGATAGGCTACCAGCTCCAGTATTCTTGGGCTTCCCTTGTGGCTCAGCTGGTAAAGAATCCGCCTGCAATGCAGGAGACCTGGGTTTGATCCCTGGGATGGGAAGATCTCCTGGAGAAGGGAAAGGTTACCTGCTTCAATATTCAGGCCTGGAGAATTCCATGGACTGTACACTAGAGTCCATGAGGTTGCAAAGAGTCAGATACGACTGAGGGATTTTCACTTTACTGTTATTCCAACCATAAAACTTATAATCAACAGTAAACAATGTTCAACCAATGGTATTGTTTTTTAACAATACTGATGAATTTACTTCTGGTCCTTAAATTTACTTTAACTTCAACTGTAAGTCATACATAAAAACCTTAATAATCTGAAAATCTCAAACTTACTTTTAAAAGAAGCATCTCTAAGTAAGTATATGGAGCTTATGGTTGAGTAGTGTAATACTTTGTGAATCAGAATAAAAGTTGTGAATGTTAACAGGATGGAATAAAAGAGAACTTTGGAGCCTGAGTAACCTATGTTCAATAACACACAGATCTCTAAATTATTACAGTGTGACCCTGGGTACTTCAATACCTTGTTTCAGTACCTATAAAACATGACTTATCACATAATTAATAAGGTTTTAGTAAAATCTTAAAGAAAAAATTAAATGGAACTTCCTTGGTGATACAGTGGTTAAGACTGTGAGCTTCCAAAGCAGGGGCCCTGGTTCCATCCCTAGTCAGGGAACCAAGATCCAACACACTGCAACTGAGTGCACTTGCTGCAACTACTGAGCCCACGCGCCTCAAGGAGAGAAGTCCAGGTCTCACAACAAGGAGACTAGGCGCTGCAAGGAAGACACATCACAGCCGAAATAAATGAAAAAACCATGGAGCACACAATCAGTCAGTTCAGTTCAGTCACTCAGTCGTGTGCGACTCTTTGCTGCACCATGGACCACAGCACAGCAAGCCTCCCTGTCCATCACCAACTTCCAGAGTTTACTCAAACTCATGTCCCCTGAGTTGGTGATACTATCCAACCATCTCATCCTCTGTCATCCCCTTCTCCTCCTGCCCTCAATCTTTCCCAGCATCAGGGTCTTTTCAAATGAGTCAGTTCTTCACATCAGGTGGCCAAAGTATTGGAGTTTCAGCTTCAACATCAGTCCTTCCAATGAATATTCAGGACTGATCCTGAATCAGTCCTGAATCCTAAAGGATTAGGATGAACTGGTTAGATCTCCTTGCACTCCAAGGGACTCTCAAGAGTCTTCTCCAACACCACAGTTCAAAAGCATCAATTCTTTGGTGCTTAGCTTTATTTATAGTCCAACTCTCATATCCTTACATGACTACTGGAAAAACCATAGCCTCGACTAGATGCACCTTTGTTGGCAAATTAATGTCTCTGCTTTTTAATATGCTGTCTAGGTTGCTCATACCTTTTCTGCCAAGGAGTGTCTTTTAATTTCATGGATGCAGTCACAATCCGCAGTGATTTTGGAGCCCAGAAAAATAAAGTCTGTCACTGTTTCCACTGCTTCCCTATCTATTTGTCATGAAG
The DNA here is from genome assembly GCF_003369695.1 of Bos indicus x Bos taurus. Taxonomy (NCBI): domain Eukaryota; kingdom Metazoa; phylum Chordata; class Mammalia; order Artiodactyla; family Bovidae; genus Bos; species Bos indicus x Bos taurus. Next base: position 55,706,383 of record NC_040076.1, on the reverse strand, counting down.
TAATGGGACAGATGCCATGATCTTAGTTTTCTGAATGTTGAGTTTTCAGGCAACTTTTTCACTCTCCTCTTTCACTTTCATCAAGAGGCTCTTAAGTTCTTCTTCCCTTTTGGCCATAATGGTGGTGTCATCTGCATATCTGAGGTTATTGGTATCTCTCCCAGCAATCTTGATTCTAGCTTGTGCTTCCTCCAGCCCAGTGTTTCTCATGAGGTACTCTGCATATAAGTTAAATAAGCAGAGTGACAATATACAGCTTGACGTACTCCTTTTCCTATTTGGAACCAGTCTGTTGTTCCATGGTCCAGTTCTAACTGATGCTTCCTGACCTGCATACAGATTTCTCAAGAGGCAGGTCAGGCAATCTGGTATTCCCATCTCTTTCAGAATTTTCCAGTTTGTTGTGGTCCACACTGTCAAAGGCTTTGGCATAGTCAATAAAACAGAAATAGATGTTTTTCTGGAACTCTCTTGCTTTTTCCATGATCCAGCGGATGTTGGCAATTTGATCTCTGGTTCCTCTGCCTTTTCTAAAACCAGCTTGAACATCTGGAAGTTCATGGTTCACATATTACTGAAGCCTGGCTTGGAGAATTTTGAGCGTTACTTTGCTAGCATGTGAGATGAGTACCATTGTGCGGTAGTTTGAGCATTCTTTGGCATTGCCTTTCTTTGGGATTGGAATGAAAACTGACCTTTTCCAGTCCTGTGGCCACTGCTGAGTTTTCCAAATGTGCTGGCATATTGAGTGCAGCACTTTCACAGCATCATCTTTTAGGATTTGAAAGAGCTCAACTGGCATTCCATCACCTCCACCAGCTTTGTTCGTAGTGATGCTTCCAAAGGCCAACTTGACTTCACATTCCAGGATGTCTGGCTCTAGGTGAGTGATCACGATATCAGGATTATCTGGGTCATGAAGATCTTTTTTGTACAGTTCTTCTGTGTATTCTTGACACCTCTTCTTAATATCTTCTGCTTCTGTTAGGTCCATACCATTTCTGTCCTTTATTGAGCCCATCTTTGCATGAAATGTTCCCTTGGTATCTCTAATTTTCTTGAAGAGATCTCTAGTCTTTCTCATTATATTGCTTTTCCATATTAGCTCACTTATTTTTTCACTTACTACAACCTAGACTTGTAATATCTAAGCCCTTGCCCCAGTGTTTTCATTTATAGCAGCCTTGCAAAATGTTAATTCTAAATCAGTTCAGCTGTACAAATTCTGTATGCTTATTTCTCAGCTACTAGTGGGACATGGGGAGAAAAAAATCATATAAGCACGCAGATTGGTGCCACTGTTAATCAGGCGTTAGCTTCATGGAGCATGCACTAACTAAACCAAAAGAATTGTTAGAAAAACTGTCTAAGGTCCAACTGAAGCTAAAGCCTGATTAACAGTGACACCAATCTGTGTGCTTATATGATTTTTTTTCTCCCCATGTCCCACTAGTAGCTGAGAAATAAGCATAAAGAATTTGTACAGCTGAACTGATTCAGAATTAACATTTTGCAAGGCTGCTATAAGTGAAAAACACTGGGGCAAGTGCTTAGATATTACAAATCTAGGTTGTAATAAGTGAAAAAGTAAGTGAGCTAATATGGAAAAACTACAAATATGTATGGCACATGGTAAGAGCTCAAATACTTATTGCATTTCATTCACTCCAATTAAGTACTAAGTATTATAACGTGGGCTTCCCTTGTGGCTCAGACGTTAAAGAATCTGCCTGCAATGCAGGAGACCTGGGTTCAATCTCTGGGTTGGGAAGATCCCCTGGAGAAGGAAATGGCAACCCACTCCAGTATTCTTGCCTAGAGAATCCCCAGGGACAGAGGAGCCTGGTGGGCTGCAGTCCATAGGGTTGCAAAGAGCTGGACACGACTAAGAACATTGTAACACAGAACATAACACAGCCTGAGACTTCCAAGAGCTGAGAATCTAGAATAGAAAATACGACATGTGAGGCAATGGATGTGGGGTAGAGTGATCATCTTTTAGAGTGAAAAGAAGTGGAGGAGTATTATTGTTGACTATGCCAGAAACACAGTTGTAAGCCCAGACATTCCAAGGCAAACTGGGTTATATCACCTTTATGAAAGTCACCATAATTAAAGATGAAAAAGAAACCTGGGAGAAGGAATGGGAGAAGGAATGAGAGAAGGGTGTAGAAGGAGAAAAGTTGAAACATTTTCTTCAGCCAAGCCCAAAGTGCTGCTAAGTCACCTCAGTTGTGTCCGACTCTGTGGGACCCCATAGACGGCAGCCCACCAGGCTCCTCCGTCCCTGGGATTCTCCAGGCAAGAACACTGGAGTGGGTTGCCATTTCCTTCTCCAATGCATGAAAGTGAAAAGTGAAAGTGAAGTCACTCAGTCGTGTCTGACTCAGCGACCCCATGGACTGCAGCCTACCAGGCTCCTCCATCCATGAGATTTTCCAGGCAAGAGTACTGGAGCGGGGTGCCACTGCAAACTGGTGATTACTAATTTTACTTGGTAATATGTGGAAATGCAGTAGAACTTGAGCTAGATTTTATTTAGGCAAGGTAGAATTTTTCTAAAGCTGAGTTTTTCCAAACAGAGAATGAGTACTATAGGAAGAAGGACGAAAGCAAAGAGATTCACAGAAACAGAAAATACACGGAAAGTTTGGACAAGTAAGAAAAATCTAAAGTACTGGTTAACAAATAACAGTGATGAAATCAGAAAGGCAAATTCTTAATTCAGTTTCTTTGCACATCCGTTTTTTTCACTAACATTTATTTAACATTTAACCAATACAGACCAGGGTTTATGCTGAGAAAGGACAGGAAGAGGCACATTCCATGCCCTTCAAGAGTTTAAAATAAAATCAGGGAAATTGTAAATAAGGGGGAAAAAATAAGTAATACTGAAAAGTAAAAATACAAGAAGCCAAAAAATTAACTAGAAAAATTCATGTAGCACAAGTTCATATATTATAGTGGAAAAAATAAAGCACAGATGAAGAAAGTAATTAGGAGATGTTCACCTGTGAATGTGACCTTATTTAGAAAACATACAGGCTCAATTTGCATATATATAAGAGAAATACTAAAAATCAATCATCTAACCAACCATTTCAAAAAAGAAATAATAAACCATCCAAAAATTGTAGAAGAAAAGACAGAACAGATAATAATGAAACAGAAAACAAACATAGGGACTTCCCTGATGGTCCAGAGTTAAGACTCCACGCTTCCAATGCAGGGGGCTTGGGTTCAATCCCTGACTGAGGAATTAAGATCCCCCATGCCATGTGGTACACGCCAAAAATTTTTTTAAAAAGGGAAACATAGAGAGCTTGGACAATGAGTCAAAGATAGATTCTTTGAAAAGTTGAATAAAACTGATTAACTCCTGGCAAGACTGATCCAGAAAACAGAAAAAAGAAATAAATAAACCTGAGGAATGAGAAAGGGGGGCATTAATATTAGATACTCCAGGCAGTAAAAAGTTAGTTAAAAAAATAACAACTTGAGGTCAAAAGATGTGCAAGCAGGAAACTGACAAATTCCTATAAAAAATGCAATGTGCCAAACCTGATGTAAGAAGAAAATGATTACTTAAAAAGTGAACTGGAACTAAAAATCCTTCCCATAAAAAAATTACTTCCGGTCCAGACAGCTTTACCAACAAATTCTACCAACTCAAAGAAAAAAAAAGTATCAATCTTATTAAACTCTTACACAGAATAGAAAAAGATGCAGCAATTCTCAGTTTTTTTTGTGGGTCTAGCACAACCTTGCTCAAAACTTTGCAAGAGCATTGTAAGAAAATTACAGGCCAATTCAATTGATAAACATAGATAGCAAAGAAAAAACTTTTAAAAAAAGTTGAATCCTGCAATATAATAAAGGATACATTCATCAAAACCAAACTGGGATTATTCTGGAAACACAAAGATGATTTAACATTTTTTTTTAATGTAATTCATAGTATTAAAAAAAATCATATGATCACCTCAAAATTAATATAAAGCATTTGATAAAATTAAACTCTATTCATGATAAAAATTCACAGGCAAACTAGGAGTAGAAAGAAAATTTCCAAAACTGATAGAGATTAAAAAAAAAAAAAAAACTACAGCAAACATCATACTTAATTTTGAAATGTTGAACACTTTTTTACCTCTGAGATAAGGAATGAGACAACGATGCCTGCGGTGACCACTTTAATTCAACATCATAGTGGAGGTCCTAGCCAGTGCAATAAGCAAAGGAAAAGGAAAAAAAAAAAGTATAAGGATTGGAGAGAAATAAGGCTTTAATTATTCATAGATGGTATGACTGTATAGATGGAAAATCCAGAAGATTCAACAAAGTATTAGAAATAAATGAAGTTATTTAGCAAGGTCTATATTTTTATATGCCTATAAACAGTAATATTTTAAAATACCATTTATAATAACATCAAAAAATAACTTGAAATCTATAATTAAAATAACTGAAAGTTTATAGATATGCAAGACCTCTACACACAGAAAAAAACTAAAGTTTTATGGGAAGAGAGTAAAGAAAATCTCAGAAAATAGATAAATCAGGTTCATTGAGTTGGAAGATTCAGTATTATAAAGATATCAATTTAACCCCACATTAATTCATATAGATTTAATGTACTTCCACTAATATCCTTGGAGGTTTTCCATAAAAACTGATAAACTGCCAATAAAATGTACATGGAAAGGAAAATGACCAAGGTTAACCACAATAAACTTGAACAAGTAGGTTAACTTATTGTACCCAATATAGGATATATTATTATACACTTATAATCAGACACTATAATTGTACACAGATAGTAAAATGCACCAATGGAACAAAGAAGAGAGTCCAAAGTTAAACCCAGGCATATATGGCTGTTTTATTTATTATAAAGGCAGTACTGCAAAGCAGAGGGTCTTTTCCATAAATGGAGATGGTCAAGTAGATAATAAGTGAAGAAAACACATGGACCCTACCTCATTAACCACAAAAATAAATTCTAGATGTTATCATATTAAAGGCAAAATAATAAAGTTTCTAGGGAAAAATGTTTTCATGATGATATAACAGACAAAGACTTTGCAAATAAGACACAAAGAATTAATTATAAAGAAAAGGATTAGTTTTGACTATATGAATATATATTAAAGTGTCTTTTTTTTTTTTTTTTTAAGTGTCTGTCCACAGATGCCATTAATACAGTGAAAAGGCAGAGTGGGAGAAGATATCTGCAATACACATAACTGATAAGTGGTTCACATCTAGAATTCAAAACAACTTCTACAAATCCATAGATGACAATCCAAATGAATAAAATGGGAAGTGAATGAAAAGGTACTTCACAGGAGAATATTCAAATAGTCCATAATCCTTAGAACTCAGCCATCAGATAAGTATAAACTACAACCACAATATTATATCATTACGCACTGATTGGAATGGATCAAAAAAAATGAAAAGACACTTACTCCTTGGAAGAAAAGCTATGACAAACCTAGACAGTATATTAAAAAGCAGAGACATCACTTTGTTGACAAAGACCTGTCCAGTCAAAGCTATGGTTTTTCCAGTAGTCGTGTATGGATGTGAGAGTTGGACCACAAAGAAGGCTGAGTGCCAAAGAACTCATGATTTTGAACTGTGGTGTTGGAGAAAACTCTTGAGAGTCCCTTGGACTGCAAGGAGATCGACTGCAGTCAATCCTAAAGAAAATTAATCCTGAATATTCATTGGAAGGACTGATACTGAAGCTCCAATACTCTGGCCACCTGATGTGAAGAGCCGACTCATTTGAAAAGACCCTGATGCTGGGAAAGATTAAAGGCAAGAGGAGAAGAGGATGACAAAGGATGAGATGGTTGGATGGCATCACTGACTCAATGGACATGAGTTTGAGCAAGATCCAGGAGATGGTGAAGGACAGGAAAGCCTGGTGTGCTGCAGTCCATGGAGTTGCAAAGAGTCAGATAGGAACGCGAGACTGAACAGCAACAGAGGGCTGGTGAGGCAGTAGAGCAACTGAAAAACTCTTAAACACTACTGGTGGGAAGTATAAGTTGTAACAAACACTCAGGAAAACCCTTTCAACCAAAACATACATAAAATAAACCAGTAATTCCACTACCAAAAGAGTGATACAGATGGTCCCCAACTATTGATGATTTAAGTTAAATATTTTTCAACTTTATGGCAGTGTAAAAGCAATATACATTCCGTAGGAAGTGTACTTCAAATTTTGAACTTCTCCTAGGCTACCAATATGTAGGATACCCTCCCATGGTGCTGGGCAGTGAGGGGAAGGTCCCAGTCAGTCATGCCATCGCAAGGGTAAACAACGGACACACAACCATTTTTTGAGTATAGTATTCAATAAATTACATGAGATATTCAATACTTTGTTATAAAACAGGATTTGTGTTAGGTAGCTCAACATGAGCTCAACTAATGTTGTGTTCTGAGCATGTTTAAGACAGGGTAGGCTATACAGGGGGCTTTTTTTTTTTTTTCTTCATGACTTCTTTTAATTGATTGACAGGCATACTTTTCAAACATTGTACTGCATGTAATCATGCGTCACAAATACTGTGTTTTGTTACAAACTGAAAGTTTATGGTAACCATGCATTAAACACATCTATGGCATCATTTCCCAACATCATGTATTCACTTTGGGTCCCTGTTCCACATATCGTTAATTCTTTAAATATTTTAAACTCTTTCCTTATTTTATTTCTTTTGGTGCCCTGATCAGTTGTCTTTCTTACTATTATAACTGTCTTACATTTGTAAATTAAGCTATGTGCATGAGGTATGAGCAGTAAAGAATCCACCTGCCAGTGCAGAAGATGCAAGAGACATGGGTTGGATCCCTGGGTCGGGAAGATCCCCTGGAGTAGAAAACGTAACCCCGTTCCAGTATTCTTACCTGGAAAATTCCATGGGCAGAGGAGCCTGGTGGGCTACAGTCCATGGAGACAGAGAGTCAGATGAAACTGAATGATAAAATGCACGTGCACGTGCACACACACACACACACACACACACACAGATATACACACAGGCTAAGCTGTGATGTCTGTTAGGATATGTATATTAAATAAATATTGACTTATGATATTTTCAACTTAAGGGGATATAACCCCAGCATAAGTCAAGAAAGATATGTACAGTGATGTTCACAGCAGTGTTATTCATAAAAGTCTCAAAATGAAAATAACCTAGATGTCTACACAACATTAAAAATGATAAATGGTTAATTCTCCAAAATTGGCAAAGAAATAGAAAGTTCAAAAACAGGTAAAACTAATTTATGATGTTGAAGTCAGAATTGTGGTTATTACTAAAGAAGAGAGAAGAATCGTGATTGGAAAATAATGGGAAGGGCTTCCTTGGTGGCACAAATGGTAAAGAATCCACCTGCAATGTGGAAGAACTGGGTTCGATTCCTGGGTTCAGAAGATCCTCCAGAGGAGGGCACAGCAACCCACTCCAGCATTCTTGCCTGGAGAATCTCCCTGGACAAAGGAGCCTGGCAGTTCATGGTGTCACAAGGAGTTGGACACAACTGAGTGACCAAGCACAGACTAAGCACAATAGTGGGAAGGGGGCTTCTGAAGTGTTGGTAAAGATTTATTTCTTGACCAGGGTGATGTTTCTGTGGATATGCTCACTTTGTAATAGTTCTTCAGATTCCGTATTTTCCATGTAAACTTTTCTGTGTGTTTGTATCTATAATATACATGCACACATATGTGTATGTGTGAGTGTGTGTGTGTATATATATATACACACACATATAATGTTAACATATTATATTAATATTCATATGTGAGTTTTAGTATTTCCTGAATTAATGTTTCAAGTCTGATTCAAACCAGCCCATACTTCACATCTTCAAATTCTGTATTTACCTGCCACTCTAACCTGAGCCTCAAATCTCACAATTAACACAGTCAAAACTAAAATCATTACCCCTTTGTTATGAGATGTTATATCCCCCTTTAAAAATATCAGATCAGATCAGACCAGTCGCTCAGTCATGTCCGACTCTTTGCGACCCCATGAATCGCAGCACACCAGGCCTCCCTGTCCGTCACCAACTCCCGGAGTTCATTCAGACTCACGTCCATCGAGTCAGTGATGCCATCCAGCCATCTCATCCTCTGTCATCCCCTTCTCCTCCTGCCCCCAACCCCTCCCAGCATCAGAGTCTTTTCCAATGAGTCAACTCTTCGCATGAGGTGGCCAAAGTACTGGAGTTTCAGCTTTAGCATCATTCCTTCCAAAGAAATCCCAGGGCTGATCTCCTTCAGAATGGACTGGCTGCATCATCTCCTTGCAGTCCAAGGGACTATCAAGAGTCTTCTCCAACACCACAGTTCAAAAGCATCAATTCAAAAACAAAAAAATTTTTCAAAAAAAAAAAAACAAAAGCATCAATTCTTCGGCGCTCAGCCTTCTTCACAGTCCAACTCTCACATCCATACATGACCACAGGAAAAACCATAGCCTTGACTAGACGAACCTTTGTTGGCAAAGTGATGTCTCTGCTTTTCAACATGCTATCTAGGTTGGTCACAACTTTTCTTCCAAGGAGTAAGCGTCTTTTAATTCCATGGCTGCAGTCACCATCTTCAGTGATTTTGGAGCCCCCCAAAAATAAAGTCTGACACTGTTTCCACTGTTTCCCCATCTATTTCCCATGAAGTGATGGGACCGGATGCCATGATCTTCGTTTTCTGAATGTTGAGCTTTAAGCACACTTTTTCACTCTCCACTTTCACTTTCATTAAGAGGCTTTTGAGTTCCTCTTCACTTTCTGCCATAAGGGTGGTGTCATCTGCACATTTGAGGTTATTGATATTTCTCCCGGCAATCTTGATTCCAGCTTGTGTTTCTTCCAGTCCAGCATTTCTCATGATGTATTCTGTATATAAGTTAAATAAACAGGGTGACAATACACAGCCTTGACACACTCCTTTTCCTATTTGGAACCAGTCTGTTGTTCCATGTCCAGTTCTAACTGATGCTTCCTGACCTGCATACAAATTTCTCAAGAGGCAGATCAGGTGGTCTGGTATTCCCATCTCTTTCAGAATTTTCCACAGTTTACTGTGATCCACACAGTCAAAGGCTTTGGCATAGTCAATAAAACAAAAAAAGATGTTTTTCTGGAACTCTCTTGCTTTTTCCATGATCCAGCGGATGTTGGCAATTTGATCTCTGGTTCCTCTGCCTTTTCTAAATCCAGCTTGAACATCAGGAAGTTCACGGTTCACATATTGCTGAAGCCTGGCTTGGAGAATTTTGAGCATTACTTTACTAGCGTGTCAGATGAGTGCAATTGTGCGGTAGTTTGAGCATTCTTTGGCATTGCCTTTCTTTGGGATTGGAATGAAAACTGACCTTTTCCAGTCCTGTGGCCACTGCTGAGTTTTCCAAATTTGCTGGCGTATTGAGTGCAGCACTTTCACAGCATCATCTTTCAGGATTTGGAATAGCTCAACTGGAATTCCATCACCTCCACTAGCTTTGTTCATAGTGATGCTTTCTAAGGCCCACTTGACTTCACATTCCAGGATGTCTGGTTCTAGGTCAGTGATCACACCATCATGATTATCTGGGTCGTGAAGATCTTTTTTGTACAGTTCTTCTGTGTATTCTTGCCATCTCTTCTTAATATCTTCTGCTTCTGTTAGGTCCATACCATTTCTGTCTTTTATCGAGCTCATCGTACCTGTGAGTGTTACCTTATTTGGAAATAAGGTATTTGTAGATAATGGCACCCCACTCCAGTACTCTTGCCTGGAAAATCCCATGGATGGAGGAGCCTGGTAGGCTGCAGTCCATGGGGTCGCCAGGAGTCAGACATGACTGAGCGACTTCACTTTCACTTTTCACTTTCATGCACTGGAAAAGGAAATGGCAACCCACACTAGTTCTTGACTTGAGAATCCCAGGGACGGAGGAGACTGGTGGGCTGCCGTCTACGGGGTTGCAGAGTCGGACACAACTGAAGAGACTTAGCAGCAGCAGCAGCAGATGTAATTAAGATGTAAATTAAGTACAGTCACACTGGAGTAGGCTGGGCTTTAATTCAATATGGCTGCTGTCCTTACAAGAGAAGGAACACACCAGGAAAAAAAAAAAAGGGAAAATGGCCTGTGATGACAAAGGCAGTGACTGTAGGAATACAGCTGTAATCCAAGAAATGCCAAGGACTGAAGGCCACCAGTGGAAGCTAGGATGAGGCAACAAAGGATTCTACACCAGAGTTTCAGAGGGAACACAGCCCTTCTGACACCTTGATTTCAGACTTCCAGGCTTTAGAACCATGAGAGAATAAATTTCTGCTACTGTAAGCTGTGCAGTTTGTAGTATTTTGTTACAGGAGCCCTAGGAAATTAATAAATCCTTCCATCCGGTATCTAATTCTTAACCTCAACCTCCTTTTTAGCAGTATTTACACTATCTCCCATCTGCCTAATACATAATCTCCAAATGCACTAATATTTACTCATTCTTCATATCCTGAGATCAAGAGGTATTGTTTTGCCTTTTTATTCTCTTGTTTTTAAATTTTCCCTTTCATTTCTACCATCACCATCCACTTACTTTCTGTTCCTGGATGATGCCACACCAAAGTGCCCTTCCCATCCCCCTCACAAAGACAAAGAAGTCTCATAAAAATTAAAAAGCTTTTCTTCAACTCTCTATAGTAGACACCCATAAAAAATTTATTCTCTTGGGCTATGGGACTTAGTAGTAGAAACTGGACAAAAATGGAATCACCACATTGAGAATTAGAGCTCTAACACAGAATTTGGGGACAACACAATCAGTCCACAGTAACTGATCCATTATTCCCCCTCAAATTATTTGTTCATTTCCTCTTTCCCAAGAGCAAGTCCTACCCTACTGTTTTTTCATTATTCCTTCATTATTTAAGTTTTTTGAAAATTGACCTTTTCCCTAAACACTTTTACTAAATTACTGAGTCATCAACGTACTTTTCTTAACTACTAAAATGTATTGATCTATCAAGATTGTATTCCCAGATTATTTATCCCTTCCCTCCCTCTTATCTAATTAGTGTACCTCAACCTTTAAATTCTTTTCCAGCCCCCTCCCTATTTCCACTTCCTTCCTCTCTTCTCTTCTCCCTTCTTCTCTTCTCCCACTCTGTCTCTCCCTCAAAGAGCTCATCTAATCCAAATACCTCAATAATTCCCAATTCCATGTCCTTCCCTCCTACTCTCTCATAACAAATTTCTAACTACAGCTGTAAAATACATCCCAGAGGCACCACAATTAAAATGCCTCCAAAAAGTTACTAGACTGATTCATTAATCCTTCTGCAGCCATGAAACTAAAAGACGCTTGCTCCTTGGAAGAAAAGCTATGACAAACCTAGAAAGCATATTAAAAAGCAGAGACATTACTTTGTCAACAAAGGTCCATATTATCAAAGCTATGGTTTTCCAGTAGTCATGTATGGATATGAGAGTTGGACCATAAAGAATGCTGAGCACCAAAGAATTGATGCTTTTGAACTGTGGTGTTAAGGAAGACTCTTGAGAGTCCCTTGGACTGCAACAAGATCAAACCAGTCAATCCTAAAGGAAATCAATCCTGAATATTCACTGGAGGGACTAATGATGAGGCTGAAGCTCCAATACTTTGGCCACCTGATGCTGGGAAAGACTGAAAGCAGGAGGAGAAGGGGATGACAGAGGACGAGATGGTTAGATGGCATCACTGACTCAATGGACATGAGTTTAAGCAAGCTCCAGGAGATGGTCAAGGACAGGGAAGCCTGGCATGCTGTAGTCCATGTGGTCACAAAGAGTCCAACATGACTGAGTGACTGAACAAGAATCCTTTTCTAGTCACTCAAGCAATCTAAGTTCATATCCAACTCTTGTCTCCTCAACCACGATGATATTCAGACACCATGTAATCTACTTCTCAGATCTATCCCTCGCTTCAAACTTTTCTATCAAATTGCCAATTATCTCCACAATCCTCTCTTCCTATGTACAACTGCAATGGTTTTCCCTTTTGCTTGTCTCTCATTATCTCCCATTTATCTTTTACAGTGCTGTCAGAGCTATAAAATATTCTGGAATCACAGACTCAGTAGTTACCTGCTTTCAAAAGCTTCTCACTGCCTCCCACACAAACTCTAATCTCCTCAGCCTCAGCAAAGTATTTAAAAATCTATGACTCCCCTCCATAACAGCTCATACTTGAACCACATGGAAACATTAATTCCTTCCACAGAGTCCTCAGTCCAGTGATCTTTTCAGCCTGGAATGCTTTTTTACTGTCTTCCCTCAGAAATGGAAAACTCTTTCTTCAAGGTTCAGCTAGAAAATCAGGTCTTCTATTGAGTCTTTCTCAGTTAAACTTTTGAAGCAATTAGATACACTTTGCATTTTTAACCTAAGACAATCCATTTTCCCTTCCATTATGGTTAGTTGTATTTGTAAAGCACTTTACTATAGTTTAATAAGGATTTCATTTAATTTTCACAGCAACTCTGTAAAGGAGGTATCATTTAGCTAAGTGTATAAGGACTGAGGAGCTTCCCTGATAGCTCATAAGAATCCACCTGCAATGCAGGAGACCCTGGTTCAATTCCTGGGTCAGGAAGATCCACTGGAGAAGGGATAGGCTACCCACTCCAGTATTCTTGTGCTTCCCTTGTGACTCAGCTAGTAAAGAATCCACCTACAATGCGGGAGACCTGGGTTCGATCCTTGGGCTGGGAAGATCCCCTGGAGAAGGGAAAGGCTTGGACACGCTTGGACGCTACTGAGCGACTTTCACTTTCACTTCACATAAGGACTGAAACAAGCACAAAGATTAAGTAACTGGGTATAAAATAGACAAACAGAAACACACACGCTATTTTGTAATCCCAAAATCTGCTAACAATTAAATTTTACATTTCTTAAAGGAAAAGACTCCAAGGGTCCTAGCATAGCCCTTTCAGTGTAACAGATGCTTTGTGTTCTAATATTTTCTTTTCCTGTTTGACATAACCCTGTTTTACCTGTCTGAACTCAAATCATTCTTATAGTTCCAAAGTTTCAATTCCTCTAATAAGTGTTCTTGACTCTTCCAGGCCTTACTGATCTTTTTTTTTTGAGGGGGGGGAGGGCTGTATCATACTATTTGGTATGTTATTACAGATACCTAACACGCAGTTACTCGTACTAGCGGGTTTATAAGCTTGTGAGCACTTATCCCACTGTGGTATCCTCTGTACTACCCATGACTGATGTGCAGCAGTCTCCTGTCCATCCCCTGCTTAAACTTGTAAACTTTTATTTTTTGCATTAAAGGTATAGATCAACTGTTGTTATCTGTTATCATACTTTAACAGTAAATATTATTTAACCCACTCTTGAAATTTAAAGCACATGTCAAGAAAGCATTTTAATCCTCTGACGGAAAAAAAGTCTAGAGTGACTATCTTAGATGACTGTAGAGGGCAGCAAAGCAACAGTAGTATTCTCTAAGAAAAAATATTTATTTTTCTCAGAGAACTTCAGATTTGTTTTTATATTTTAACAGACGCTGTTAACATCAAAGCTTTTATTATAAGAGAAGACTTTTTAACATGCTATATAAAAACTTCACCGGCTACTTATTCATGTAAACATTTTCACTAGCAGTTACAAAATATAACAAATACAAATATAATCAAAGCCCACACTCTTCTATACACATATAGAAAATAAGCCTTACAAACAATTCATGATTTCAAAATAGCCACCATAATTGCTAAATCTTTTACAAATAATCTAAAAGTTGACAATGTTTTTAACTGAAAAATGTAAAAATAATCTATCTTAAATACAGAAAAGAGTATCAATAGTCCAAAGAATCTTATTTCTTGCTAAGGCAATGGCAACCCACTCCAGTACTCCTGCCTGGAAAATCCCATGGACGGAGGGGCCTGGTGGGCTGAAGTCCATGGGGTCGCTAGGAGTCAGACACGACTGAGCAACTTCACTTTATTTTTTCACTTTCATGCATTGGAGAAGGAAATGGCAACCCACTCCAGTGTACTTGCCTGGAGAATCCCAGCAATGGGGGAGCCTGGTGGTCTGCTGTCTGTGGGGTCACACAGAGTCGGACACGACTGAAGCGACTTAGCAGTAGCAGCAGCAAGATGTTTTCATTAGTATTACTAATTCTAACCTAGATGTGCCTTCTTTTTGTCATTCAACGGAAAAAGCCATACCAGCTTTAAAAGAAAAACAACAAATCTTTGACACTGTGCTAGTGTAAAACAGAAGGTAACAACTTGAAAGAAGAGTTTCTTACTGTTATTTGAATACTAAAATTCACTCTGGTTCTAATGTGGACTAGGCAAATGAAACTGTGTCATCAAAATAATCACATATTTATAACCTTAAAATTGCTTATAGGAATGAGAAGCTAATGTAAAAGTTGATGCTCAGTACAACTGCATTACTTGCATATATTTATCAAAGTTTTTGTTGGTGGTAATTTTTTACCCCTTTTAAGTAGCTGCTACAGCAATTAACATGTGAAGACTTCTGGTTAGTGAAAAATGCTATAATGCTCTAGCCCTTTGCCCTTAATGAGGACAGGACTGTTAGCTATGTACCTTGTACCTTCTCCCATCTGAATTTCTTTAATGAAAAATAGGGAAGCTTTTTTAAAATTCTACATTTAAAATAATCTGGGTATTCCTTCTCACTGAAGAAGGAAATGGCAACCCACTCCAGTATTCTTACCTGGAAAATTCCATGGACTGAGGAGCCTGGCAGGCTACAAGGGAGTTACAAAGAGTTGGACACGACTGAACACACAGGTACTACACTAAGCAGACTCAAATACAAGATAGATTATTATCTGACTTACTTAACATTAAACTGAATTTATAACCATGAATGATTATCTCTAATCTAAATCAAATTATAAGGAGTTTGGAGTTCATGACAAGGACACTTGTAAAATGAAATCTTACTCTAACCCACAGTAGCAATGACTAAATTAAATAGTGCATTAATAAGTTTCAAAACCAATGGTCTCAGATATTTTAGTAATGACAATAATGTCTATCAAGGATAACTCATACAGTCACTATATGAAATTCATCTTACCATAGTTTTCCAATACTAACACTTCATTAATGCTTTTGTTTTTCCTCTGAAATGAAACCATTAAAAAGATTCAAGCACATTTTTAATTTTATACAATGTTCTCAAATGTTAAGTTGGAGTCCTAGCTATGTATATCTGTTTTTATATCCGCCTCTTGGTTTTTTCATGTCCTTTTCAGTAACTGCACTGGTATACTTCCATTAAAACAGAAAAGCTATCTTAAATATACCTACTCTATTTCTAAAACACAAACTCAGAATGATATGTATAATACATAAAATGAGATATAACCCAAAGAAACTGCTTAAGCTACATATATTTTGGGGTAAATAATACATTACTAATACCAAAGAGGAAGAATTGCATTCCTCCTAGGTCAATTTCTCAAATTTCTCAGATTCAAAATGGGTAAGACAGTGGGGACAGAATATAAAGACAGGTATAAAGACAGAACTAAAGAAAGCAAAAGGAATTTTTAGAAAAAAGAAAAGGCAATGAAGAACATTTCTCACCAAGTAACATCTTTAAAGCCTATCAACCTTTTCTAGTATATTAAATAAATAAACTCCTCCCTTATCTTGGAAAATAGCAATAGAAAAAACTGTCAGGATAGGAATAAATATCAAGTATACAAACCTCTTTAAGAATACATTCCCTATAGTGTGTTCTGTACAACAAAGCTTCTGCAGCAAAAACAGACTGTTTAATTAACTGCAGAAAAGGATATTTTACTGAAGAATTTCTTAAGCCATTAATAAACTAATGCACACAGTGATTTTCCATGAGGGAGGAGGTTACATGATTAGTTTTTCCCATTCCCAAATATATTCAACATGGCACTTTTTTCCAGAAACTAGGGTTCTATTAAACACTTTGGAAAACATTGCTCTAAAAGCATGAAAAGATGAACAGAATTTGCTCCAGGGACTCAGGATTTGAAAGATAGCTAGGATCAGATAGGAAATGAAGTCAATTCACAGAAGTTTTTGTAGCTATTTATTATAGCTATTGTTGTTTTATTATCTTATTTCAACATGGAAGATGAAATCATAAGCTAAGTATTCTCTTGATACCCTTTTGTTGTATAGCAAATTTGGTCAATTCTAAAACAGGGAAAAAAGCAAATGTTTGGGAGCTGAAGTTGCTCCCCAATAATGTCTCTGGCACAGGATTATTGTGAGCTGAAAACAACCAAGGACCAAAAGACAGAAAGAAATTTTGACCTTCCCCCTAATTGCCTAAAAAGTTTTTTTAGATAAAGGGCCTGTCACTGAGCTATGGCCAGTTATCTGTAAAAAGTAAAGGCAAAGTGTAGTGGGGAACCTCTGCATGGCCTAGAGATCAGAGTCCTCTCTCTGTTCCCATTGTGTCTACAAGGCCCAGCAAACATTTGTTTTACATCTTTATGTGAGTTGCCTTTCTCCCCTTTGAAGTCCCAAATCACTACCTCCAGTACCCTGTTTTGTCTGTAGCCAAAGTTGGTATTTAATGTGAGGGTTAGGCCGTTTCCTGGAAGGGCTTCCCCAGTGGCTCAGCCAGTAAACAATCCGCCTGCAATGTAGGAGACCTGGGTTGGGAAGATACCCTGGAGAAGGGAACTGCTACCCCTTCGAGTATTCTTGCCTGGAGAATTCCATGAACTATAGAGTCCATGGCACCCCAAAGAGTCAGACTCGACTGAGCGACTTTCATTTAAGCAGTTTCCTGAGTCTCTTCCATGTATACATGGCATCAAACTTCTATTTTATTTTCTCCTTTTAATCTGTCTCATGTGAATGTAATTCAGACCACACAGGAGAAACTAGAAGGGCAGAGAAAAATTTCTCCCTCCCTGACATGTTAAAAATCTATAAGCTTAAAAAATAATTGTGTTTATTCTGTAATAGGTGCTAGGATGCATACAGTGAAGCTTGAGGCAAAGTCTTTACTGCAAAGAACACACATCATAGAACAACTCACAATTACATTACTAAATAATGAGTAACAAGAGTAACTACTTTAGAAAGAAAAAAGCTCACTGTATGAAAGAAGTGGTGAAGGAAGTACTCATGGAGAAAATTAATTTCAAACTGGGAGCTCCAGAATTGGACTAGATAAGAAGGAAGAGTAATATCATTTTAGGCCTTCTGAGTAAGTACCAGAGAAGGGTATAACCTACTTTGGAGACCACATATAGTTTAGACCTGCACTGTCCAATATGGTAATCGCCAGCCACACCTGACTTCTGAATACATGAAATACAGCTTATCCAAACAACAATCTGTAAGGGTATAGTACACATCAGATTTCAAAGACTTACTGCAAAAGGAAAAAAAAAGTAAAATATCTCAATTTTTAAATATCAACTGCATGCTAAATAACATTTTGGTTATACTGTGTTAAATAAAATATATTAATTTCACATGTTCTTTTCATTATTTTTTTAATGTGGCATTAGGATAACTTAAAACTATGTATATAGTTCACAGATCTCTATTGGGACACTGATGGGTTAGACTAAATTTTATTTTGTTGTTAAGCTCTTGCTATAAAGAAATCTGAGTACCCACTGCATACTTGGCATATAAGATACAACAGTAAACAAAATAATGACCACATCTGGTCAAATCAAATATAAAAATGCTATAATAAATAGTATTCATCAAAGGAAGAAACAATCAACTGAATATGTCTCTTAAACTACAAATGCCCCAATCACCAGGCTCCACTCTCCACCCCCTTGCAAAATTCCTGATCCAGTTAGTCCACAGTGGGGTCTGGGATGTTGTTTTGAAAAAGATTTCCTAGTAACTACTATTTGAACCTATCAACACACTGTACTTTGGCTGACCCTGGGTAGCTGAGAATAGTGATTTATAGATATACCCTCCTCCTTTTCAAAAGTTTTACTTCTGAAGAAATCTAACAGCTTAAAGTAAAGCGCCTCTACTGATATAACAGCCAACCTATTAAAAAAAAAAAAAAACTATTAAACTATTAACTTCCTATTAAAGGAAACCACAAAAAGTAAAAAAAAGAAAATATTATAACCTCTCCTATCTATAGAGTCACAAGTATAATTAAATATCTCACAGCTACAAAATAATCATCAGAAATGCTGTCAATTCTTTGTCATTTAAACCAGTTATGAACTGGTTTGTTCTTACATCAGTTCAGTTCAGTCGCTCAGTCATGTCCAACTCTTTGCAACCCCATGAACCGCAGCACACGAGGCCTCCCTGTCCATCACCAGGCCTCCCGGAGTTCATTCAAACTCACGTCCATCGAGTCAGTGATGCCATCCAGCCATCTCATCCTCTGTCGTCCCCTTTTCTTCCTGCCCCCAATCCTTCCCAGCATCAGAGTCTTTTCCAATGAGTTAACTCTTCGCATGAGGTGGCCAAAGTACTGGAGTTTCCAGCTTTAGCATCATTCCTTCCAAAGAACACCCAGGGCTGATCTCCTTTAGAATGGACTGGTTGGATCCCCCTGCAGTCCAAGGGACTCTCAAGAGTCTTCTCCAACACCACAGTTCAAAAGCATCAATTCTTTGGTGCTCAGCTTTCTTCACAGTCTAACTCTCACATCCAAACATGACCACTGGAAAAACCATAGCCTTGACTAAATGGACCTTTGTTGGCAAAGTAATGTCTCTGCTTTTGAATATGCTATCTAGGTTGGTCATAACTTTTCTTCCAAGGAGTAAGTATCTTTTAATTTCATGGCTGCAGTCACCATCTTCAGTGATTTTGGAGCCCAAAAAGATAAAATCTGACACTGTTTCCACTGTTTCCCCATCTATTTCCCATGAAGTGATGAGACCGGATGCCATGATCTTCATTTCCTGAATGTTGAGCTTTAAGCCAACTTTTTCACTCTCCACTTTCACTTTCATCAAGAGGCTTTTGAGTTCCTCTTCACTTTCTGCCATAAGGGTGGTGTCATCTGCACATTTGAGGTTATTGATATTTCTCCTGGCAATCTTGATTTCAGCTTGTGTTTCTTCCAGTCCAGCGTTTCTCATGATGTACTCTGCATAGAAATTAAATAAGCAGGGTGACAATATACAGCCTTGATGTACTCCTTTTCTATTTGGAACCAGTCTGTTGTTCCATGTCCAGTTCTAACTGTTGCTTCCTGACCTACATACAGGTTTCTCAAGAGGCAGGTCAGGTGGTCTGGTATTCCCATCTCTTTCAGAATTCTCCACAGTTTATTGTGATCCACACAGTCAAAGGCTTTGGCATAGTCAAGAAAGCAGAAATAGATGTTTTTCTGGAACTCTCTTGCTTTTTTGATGATCCAGCAGATGTTGGCAATTTAATCTCTGGTTCCCCTGCCTTTTCTAAAACCAGCTTGAACATGTGAAGTTCACAATTCACGTATTGCTGAAGCCTGGTTTGGAGAATTTTGAGCATTACTTTACTAGTGTGTGAGATGAGTGCAATTGTGTGATAGTTTGAACATTCTTTGGCACTGCCTTTCTTTGAGATGTTCTTACATACCATATCTCAAATTCCAGTTTATTATTCCACAATACTACATGGTACTTCTTTCCTACTGATCTTAATTAGCAGAATGAATATTGGGCAATTAACAGGGCTGTAAGTAAAATAATCTCCCTGGATGCAATATTAAAGAAAACATATAAAACTCACAATATAAGTATGCAATACAATATCGTTTCTGAAACAGCTATAATACCTGCTGCTGCTAAGTCACTTCAGTCGTGTCCAACTCTGTGCGGCCTCATAGACGGCAGCCTGCCAGGCTCCCCCATCCCTGGGATTCTCCAGGCAAGAACACTGGAGTGGGTTGCCATTTTCTTGTCCATATAATACCTGCAGTATAGCTGTATCTAGACTTACAGGAGGCAGCCATCACTAAAATTTTAAATTAATGACCTATGCTGTAATAAGTGAACCATTTAGGAAAAAACCTAAAAGTCACCCTTGATAAAGATTCACAACAAATTTTATTTACATAAATAATTAATCTATGTCAGAGCCTAAAACAGAAAATCATAAGTTTTATAAACTCAAGAAAGGATACGGGTTCAAGATAATTTTAGATAAAAATATAAAAGGTAACCAAAAGTATGACATTAATGGTGTTGAGATTTTTGGATCTGAGTTTCTGACACACTCATTACTTACTTAAAGGTTCTTTGAATTTAGCCTATATTTACATATTAATAGCCATTATTAGGGCTTCCCTGATAGCTTTAATGCAGGAGTACGCCTGTAACGCAGGAGACCCCAGTTCGGTTGGGAAGATCCACTGGAGAAAGAATAGGCTACCCACTCCAGTATTCTTGGGCTTCCCTTGTGGCTCAGCTGGTAAAGAATCCACCTACAGTGTGAACCTGGGTTCGATCCTTGGGCTGGGAAGATCCCCTGGAGAAGGGAAAGGCTACCTACTCCAGTACTCTCGCCTGGAGAATTCCATGGACTATATGGTTCATGGGGTTGCAAAGAGTAGGACACAACTGAGAGACTTTCACTTCACTTTGGCTATTATTAATTAAATGCCACATCTTTCACAAATCATGTATTCAGTATTGCCAATTTTATGAGGACTTTAATAGAGTATAGAATATGCCATAGGAGTAAGTTATTTACTCACTAATTTTTTAAGGGGTAAGCAACAGAATACCAAAATACTCCTTTTTAACAAGCATATCACAGCCAGCTTCACTTCAATCATTTTGAAATAACAGGCAATAAGCCATAAGTTTTGTTCCTTAACTATACAGATGCAAAATGTACCTCAGCGTTGCTGAACCACTTATATATATATATATATGTATATATTTTTTTACACACACATATATATATGCATAAGTGACATAAACAAGGTAAAACAGTAAATACACCCATACCCACAAATATATTATTGACCAGCTTTTCCCAATTCCTACTTTGGACACTATAGCTAAATGCAAAATTTGCTCTTTTTTGCTTCCTTTTAAATTTGGGTCACTTTGCCATTATATACGTCTTAGAAGCAGGAAGATTGATACGGGCAATATATATAATAGGCTCCAACCTGATACCACTAGTAACTTGCTAAAATAGAAATGAAATTATGACTCCATCTTCAACTGCACATTTTCGACTCTACACTTTTCAATATAACCACTAACATTCTAAGTGACCATACAGAACCGCCAAGTCCTAAAACACATTCTACATCATTATGGGACCATCCAACTAGATTCCAAACAATTACACAGCTGGGTTAATTTCATTACATCCTAACATTCTGAAAACTGGTCTGTATACTTATCTGAGGTAAATTTAACAAACACTTCAAGAGCACTGACTGGGCTATACACTCAAAATAAAGATGAAAGTATAAAAAAAGCAATCAAGTTGAAAACCCAGTTATTCAAGTCATCAGGGTAAAATTTAAGAATGACAAATACCATGTTGGTTGGTCTTTGTTGTTTAGTAGCTAAGTTGTGTCCAGCTCTTTTGCCACCCCGTGGACTATAGCCCACCAGGCTCCTCTGTTCATGGGATTTCCCAGGCAAGAATACTGATGTGGGTTGCCATTTACTACTTCTCTAGGGGATCTTCCCAACCCAGGGATCGAACTCACGTCTCCTGAATTGTCAGGCAGATTAGATTCTTCACCACTGAGCCTCCAAGGAAGCCCCTAATAATAATATGAAATAACATAAATGCTAAAATTTGAATGTATATTCCATGCATTCTGCTATTTTATTTTCTTTCACTTAATCCTCACAAGAACTCTATAAGCAAGTTGATATCACCCTTTTTTGAAAAGACGAGAAAACTTAAGTTTACTGAGGTTAAATAACTTACCAATGATTCACACAGCTGTAAGTGACAATCTTTTTTCAGATTCAAACTGCCTATTTAGTATCTTAACCATAAAGTGCAAAGAGCAAACTTATACCACCTACCATAATGACCTATCTCAATAAGAAAATCTAACTCAACTGATTTTTTCTTAGGTAACTTTTTTTTTTTCTCAGTTTACACTAGTATCTCTACATAGTTGGTTAGGTATTCCTCTTCTGGGTAATCGACAGTACCTCATGCACAAATCTGTCATAAACACCAAGCTGTCCTATATGAAAGTCACTCAGTTGTGTCTGACTCTTTGTGACCCCATGGGCTGTAGCCTGCCAGGTTCCTCTGCCCGTGGATTTCTCCAGGGAAGGATACTGGAGTGGGTAGCAGTTCCCTTCTCCAGGGGATCTTCCCAATCCAGGGATCGAACCCAGGTCTTCTGCACTGCAGGTGGATTCTTTACCATCTGAGCCATAAGGGAAGCCCTACAACCATCTGTTTACATTACCTCTATTATACTGCTGTAAGCTCCTTGAAGCCAGGACTCTGCCTTATTCAGTGTCCTCTAGTGTCTAACAAGTGCCATGAATAAAGAAATTTCTGAAAGTGCTGTTAAATGTTCCATCATCATAATAGATTTTTTCCTTCTATAACCTTCTAAATATCCATTTAAGATAAAACCTTGTTGAAAATGGGAAGAGCTGGAACTTAGGTCAATAGTCTATCTTCTCTCTCATCAATACCATATCCCTGCTAATATTCTCTGTCCCTCAAGAAAAATACGGGAAGGGAAACTAAGATAAATCTCATCACATGTGAATTGATCATTGGCATCATAAAGAAATATGGACTTCCAGATTTAAATAAATGATGTTTATCAAGTCAGAAAATGTTGAAAATCTAGTCCTCTTAACCTTTACACCTATGCTTTATCAAGCTTAACACACATACATATACACACACAAACTAACTTCGATGAGTGAGAATTTCAGTTCTTCAACTAGGACAGATAATGTACACCCTTCAAAGGAGCAAATCTGATTAATTTTTCATAGTTTTCAGAATATCATGTCTACTAGTTTGAATATGAGGGTTTTTTTATAGCAGTAAAATTAGCATGGCATAGAAATGATATTATGGTAATAGAGGATACTCCAAGAGTTTAGCATAGTTAAGGCCATGCTATATGTAACCAGAATATCAAAAATAGCAGCAAAAAGAAAAAAATAATCTGTATGTGGTAAAAATAAGCAAAGCATTCTAATTAATAAATCATCATACAGTCATCTCTTTAAAGCCTAAACATCTTCTCATTTCTAACACCTTCCAAAGCACTGTAACTCAACTACACTTCAATAAAATTTTATAAATAAATAAAACTAAACTCAATCATCAGTACATGCCAAAACTTGTAAGTAGTACTATGAATGTTAGATCAATGCACAGGTTACAAGAAGAAATTTCCATTTCCATACTTACTGCTGCTGCTACTGCTAAGTCACTTCAGTCTTGTCCGACTCGGTGTGACCCCACAGACGGCAGCCCATCGGGCTCCCCCGTCCCTGGGATTCTCCAGGCAAGAACACTAGAGTGGGTTGCCATTTCCTTCTCCAATGCATGAAAGTGAAAAGTGAAAGGGAAGTCGCTCAGTCGTGTAGGACTCTTAGCGACCCCATGAACTGCAGCCCACCAGGCTCCTCTGTCCGATTTTCCAGGCAAGAGTACTGGAGTGGGGTGCCATTGCCTTCTCTCCATACTTACTAAGTATCCATAAATCAGGACAACTGTGCCCTATTCAAAGACTTTATTCTAAAATAAAGGTTGACAGAAAAAAACTTGTAATAAGGGTTCACAAATTAGGGTGTTATAACACTATAAGCCAAAAAAAGGAAGCTCTTTAAATGAGCAGTGCACAGTAATACAAAGCTAGTGTTTGTCTCTACAACTACAAGCAGAGATGACTCTTAAAAACTTCAATTTACACCTCTCTAAATCACAGTCCATTTGCCTATACTACTTGAATTTTCAGGACTCTAAAATATCAAGCACATTATTAAGGAGATTTTTTTAAAATTCTTTTCTTCTTTCATGTGAATTCCAGTGTTTCCTCAAAAAGTAAATGACACTTTACTTTCACAACAACCATGAAATTATTACCCCAATTTAATTTTCCTTGTATTACCTGTACATATTACCTTGCTTCAGTCTTCTATGGGGCTTTGCTTAGCTAGATAAACCTTTACTGGAGGTACAAACATTTTTAGTCTTTAACACAATCTATATCAGAATAGTAAACTGTTAACATCCCCCTCCCATTTTCCTCCCACCCAAATATATTCCACAATACTCCTTAATGCAAAAGAACAGTACACAAAATTCAATCCAGAATCGTGCATCAATATAAAGAAGTAACAGCATTAAGAATTGTGTCCTGAAACCAAACACCTGGGGTGTGGGACTACAGAAACAACATAGATTAGATAACATGCCATTTATCATACTATACTCTGTAAATCAGAAACTGTGATTACAGTGCTTTAAACGTGACAGTGATTTGGTAGTGGAAATTCTCACCCTATAAGGGGCACTCAATCTCTTGAAAACTTTGCCTTCCTCATAACCAGCTACCCCGACATACCTAAACGGTACAGGGGTATATAGGATTCTCTTCTAAATCACACCATCCAAGAAAACCGCACACATCTCTTCTCGTAGTAAATACTGCTAAACTTCCTGGTTTCTTTTAAGATTTCATTAAATGCGGACACCCAAGAGCAGATTTATGTACCAGAAAAATGTCTCAGGTAAAACACGCATTGAGCAAAGCCTAAGTTTTCCTCTCCACTTTCCTGCTAAGTGGGAGTCACTGAATGAATAACGTCCTGCTGTGTTCCGGTATCACCAAAAGACAGAGCTAGTCCCCAGAGCTAGACCGGTGGCCTTAGTCTCCCAAATCGCCGCCTTCCATCAAGGATCACTTAAGTCCACGTCTCTCGCACGAAACGGAGATATTTATTTAACGATACTCTTTAACAAGTAGGCTTCTAGTCTCTGATGCCCAGGAAGTGAACTTACAATGAGACCACCTCCCAAGTGTGACAAAACTGTAACAGAACATGTGGGAAGAAGGCAGGAAGAGGCGCGGGGCTTATTTTGACCAGAACAGCCGAGGCACGGCCAATGCAGTCAGGTATTTTACACATAAATCAAAGTCCTGAAGACAAATTGGCTCAGCTAAAATAAACATGGACAGTGAGACAGACGTCCCACAAACTGGAAGGCAGCGACAAGGCTCAGTGCAAAGCGATCCAGAGGCTGCCAGGGCAGAAAGAGGCCGGAGGATCGAAGAAAACTGTAGGGGATGCTGCAGGGTGGGCTAACACGGTGCCTTCTCCAGAGTGGAAGGAGAAGCGGGGTGGGAACCCAATGGCTTCATTCCGTCGTCGGTTGTTGTGTTCCTAAAGGTACCTAGGCTCACAGCTCAAGTTACACCCGGGAAAAAATGAGGCGGCAAACGACCATCCCATCACCTTAGCGCCAGCACAGAAGTCCGTGCTCTCGGCTTCCTCCGCAAATGAGCGAGCAAGTAACGGTCCCGACAGCAAACACCGAAGGACCCCTGCAGCACCGAGCACTCGGCGTCCGGACCGAGAACATCGTAGCCAAACCCCGACCCGCAGCGTGGCGAGCCGCGCGGCCGCGGGGGAGGGGAGCGGGCAGTCGGCGCCTCACTCGCCAGCCCCGGTCCTTCCCCGGCCTCGCCCCGGGCGCGGCGGAAAGTTTCCAGCCAAAGTCCACGGCACCCGCTCACGCAGCCAACCGCCGAACACAACCGCCCTCCGCACGAGAGAACGGCCCGCGCCGGCCCGGCCGCGGCACAGGGACACTCGGTCGCGCCTCCCCTCAGCCCGCGCCAACAGCCGAGGTTCACCTACCACAGAGCCAGGAGAAGAACAGCAGCGGAAAAAGCAGCAGCAGCAGCGGCGGTGGCGTCGGGGGCGGCAGCAGGAGCCCGGCCCCGGGGGGAGAAGCGGAGGAAAGTTGTGCTTTGCCGCCTCCGGGACACAGTGGAGCCGGCCCCGGGGTCCGCGCCATCCCCCACCCTCCCCCCGGCCCGCTTGCTCTCCCGCCGCCCGGCTCCCCCGGCCCCGGCGCCTCCGGCTCTGGGCGGCGGCGGCGGCAGTGGCCGCGGCGGAAGGTCCGGTGCGCGCGTCCCTAACTCCCAGTTCTTGAGCCGTCGCCGCAGGCTGACACTCAGTCGAGCGCTCGCGGCTGCTTCGACTCCGCCGTCGCCGACGCCACTGCCGAGGCTGAGGCGGGAGCCGCCCGCCACCACCGCCGCCGCCACTCCCCTCCCCCCCCCACCCCGGCACCCGCCCACTTCGAACTCCTGGGAACTCGGAACGCACCACCCCGCCCCGCGCGGGAGGGGGAGAGGAAGCTGGACCCTCAGAGCAGGAGCAGGGATTCGCCCGCCCAACCCGCGCAACTCGCGCTCCCGTCTGATCCCAAAGTGCGAGCCGCGACTCCTCCCACCCCGCCCTCCTACACTCGCTCCTCCCCTTTAAAAAAAAAAAAAAACCCAAATCTCTTTTCTCCTCTATGATAACGGGGTTTCTCCCAAAGCAAGGCTTTAAAGAGGACAGGAAAATCTGGAATAGGTTAGTAGGCCCCGCCCCTCGCGTTCCTTCCTTGCCCCCCCCTTCCCAGCCTTTCCAATGGTCTCGCCCACTCCGCCCTTCGCGGGTCCACCGCGGCCCTAGCGCGGATAGAGGCGGAGGGCGGTGGGACGGTCGTGCTCGCAGCTCAGCTAGCCTGGGCGGCTTTCTCCCTCTGGCGGGGACCCGGAGGAGAGAGGGGGTGGGGAGAGGAAGGCACGATGGGGCTGCCCTTCCGTTGCCCCGGCTAAAGGTTCCTGTCTGGGAAGCTGGACGTATTCTGCGGGACTAGTCATCTCCTTCCTCGCCGGGGCCTGGAAGGAGAGACTTTCTCCCTCCTGCTTCCCGGGACAGCTGAGCTCTCCGAATCCCTCCTTTCTTCCCAGCCCCACTTCCTTCTTAGCCCGCCGAGGCACGTTTGCACAGGGGTTTTTCTTGCCCATTTCTCTCGGAGGGCAGTTTGGTGAAAGGGTCAACGGAGCCAGGCAAGGAGAGGAGCCCCAGGACTTTTCTCGCTCTCGTTTCTCTGGCCGCCCGGCTGTCCGCTGTCCTCGCCGGGCGACTGGCAACAGGAGGCCGTGAATTTCCCTGATCGGAGCGCCTGTAGTGCGGTGCTGTTTTTCTTTGGTTTTGTTTCATTTGCATGTTCGCACATGTGATTTTATTTTCGTTGCCTGTTTTCCTATGAACTGATCGCCGGACAGTGATCTCGGGAAATATTAAATATTTGCCCGTAAAAGGAGCGTCTGTGATCCTCC
The DNA here is from genome assembly GCF_003369695.1 of Bos indicus x Bos taurus. NCBI lineage: Eukaryota > Metazoa > Chordata > Mammalia > Artiodactyla > Bovidae > Bos > Bos indicus x Bos taurus. The sequence continues at coordinate 55,679,022 of NC_040076.1, read as the reverse complement.
GCGACCCTCCTTCATCCCGGTGGTTGCGCACCCTGCCCTCTTCATTTGCCCGCCACTCACTGCCCTGTTGGCTTAACCTTGGAGCCACGGCCACTGGCGGTTCTGCGGGGATGGTGGACAGTTTCCCCTATCCCGAGGGGGGCTGGAGGCGGAGGACACACATCCTCAATCCTGACACCATTAATTTTATGTTGGTCCTGCCATCGCCACCGGATAGCCACATATGTGCTGCAATAAGAATAAAGTTAAAAAAGGATTTGGCCGCCTGTCGCAGCTAAACTAATGATTATCTCTCGCCAAGATCACGCTGTCCTCCGCGTTCAGTCACTAGGGCTCCCCGACTTCCACCTACTGACTTAACGTTTTACTCACCTGCAAGACTACACGCAGTTCTACCCACTGCCCACCGCTCTTTTTTTCTTTCTTAACTTCCGCCTCCCATCCTGTCTTCCAGCGCTCGGTTTAAAGACCTCTTTTCCTCCACCCCCTTTTCTCGCTCTCTCTACATTCCTGTCTGCCTCTGTCGTCCCCTGTAAGCCTGTCTCCTTCAACCACTCCTTTCCATCACCTAGTCTCAGAATGGACTTAAGAATAGACCCTGTCCTGCCTCGGTCCAGGAGATGCCCTGATGATGATCATAACTGACTAAATGTAGCTATTGTGACATTCCTCAGCTGTGCTGACACCACCGTTTCCCTTGAGAAAAAATTCCCCCCTATTTTCACATTCCCTAAACCTAATTTCACAGTTAAATTTAGGCAGAGCCCACTGCGCCATGACTAGCTAATTATGTTTAGATAGCACTTTAACACGTTGTTGATACTCAGTTAAATGTTAAACAGCCAGAATTTTAATTCTGCTAGCCAATTCATTCCCCTAGTCTTTCCCTGATAGTTCCAGTCTCCAGATAAAAAGTAATTTGACCAAGATTTGAAAACATGCCAAAGACTTAATATGGGGGCCATCATGCAATTGCTACAGAGACCATGAGGGATTAGGCGGTTTAGTGCTTCTCAAAGGGATGATACGGAGCTTTAAAGAATATATTTCCTCCGTATTTTGAGAATTGGATTAGTATGCTATGATTATATTCTCCTCTGACCTAAAGTGAAGGGAGCATGGAAGACCAGTATTTTATAAATGTAATATAAAATTGAAAAGAGCACCATGCTGGTGTTTTATGTGCATACATGCATTGTGTTTTAATAATAATAATTTGTTTTAATACACCAGCTTCAGCCAGAGATGTCAAAGCAAGAAAGTTTACAATTACTGTTATACCTCCTTGACAGCCAGAGGAACCTAGGCACGAAGTTTGCAAACTCTACAAGCCAGGTGTGGTGGTCTCACCACCAGAATCAAGTTCTTGCCTTCTAGTAGACACCACTGACCTCCAAAGATTCCTTTTAAAAAGTTGAAAACAAGTAGACTAATTCAAACTTCTACTTTCTACATATCCAGTCTCAAATACATTCCTCTCAAATGAAGACATACCCACCTTAAGTTTTCCTGTAGGAAATTATTACCATCTACAGAAAAAGATTTTACATTACATGGTACAACTCACTCTTTTCAAGGACCAGAATTACTGTTATTTTTCTTAAAGCCTTTAACATAAGAATATAACTGGGTTATAACATTTTCAGATGTCTAGCTTTACAGGTAAGTTCACTTTTATTGTTTGAATGGCAAACTGGTTAAAGGAATACTTAATCATAGTTAGTATTGACATCTCTGGTACCACTGAATCCAAAGTATTCATGTATTTTCCAAGAACAAAAAATTATCTGAACAAAAAGCAACATGATTCTAATGACAACAGTGATTTCATTGTTTTGGATTAAGAGCACTGATGGTATCCATCCCACTTTCTGCCTTAAAGACTGTTGGCCAATTATCAAGGTTCATTAACTGTTAATTAAAGAATGAAGTTTGACAAAGACATCAAAGGCATCTTATGTACAGCTTGGACATTTTACATTTACTCAGATCATCCAAAGAAAAAGTTTGAGGCTAGAATTTCATACCTGACTCTGAAAGAGGAAATATTTTTTTAGTACAGGTAGGCTATTATGTACATACCTCAGCTAGTTCTTTTACCATCAGCAATTTTTTTATAACCTGCTCCATGAAGAAGTATAGCATTTCTCTCAGTGGAAGAGATGAGCACTGCTTTGTGGAATGTTTGAATTGGTACTATATTTGACAGTAAGTTGATGTTACCCAGCTAGAGTCACAGTTGTCTATAGCAGAACTATGCAAATAGTTAAATTGCAAATCCATTAAAAAAAAAAGTCCACCCATTTTTATCAGATACAGCCATTTCCTACTGAAAAGATCTTCAACCATACTGCTTTCTTCTGGGTTTTTACTGTAATTGCACTCTGTCATTAAGATCTTCCATGACCACCCCATATGAAAGAGCTGCCCCCACCTCCAATCCCTATTCCCCCACCACACACACACACACACACACACACACACACACACACACAACTTGCTTTATTATCTCCATTGCACTCACCATCAGACACATTGTATTTTTATATGTTATCTTTTTTCTATTTATTAGAATGACAGTTCCACAAGGGTGGGCATAAACCTATTTATTTTTTCACTGTTGAAACTCAACCACCTTGAAAAATATCTGCCATATAGCTCTCAGATTGGATGATTGGATGATACCTATAGTGACAAGCATACTCAAGTGTATGTCTAATGGCAGACACGACTCAGCAGAAGAATATTAATTTCTTAAGGTCTTGAGTATATGACCATGTTGAGTTTTTCAAGCTGCAAGATGGTTACTTTAAGTGACCATGGCTTACCACTCTTGATTTAATTGCTCTTAGTGCTACTTAGGGCTTCCCTGGTGGCTCAGTGGTAAAGAATCCTCCTGCCAATGCAGGAGACAGGGGTTTAATCCCTGGGTCAGGAAGATCCCCTGGAGAAGGAAATGGCAACCCATTCCAGTATTCCTGCCTGGGAAATCCCATGGACAGAGGAGCCTATAGTCCATGGGGTAGCTATAGAGTCAGACACAATTTAGCCACTAAACAGCAACAGTACTACTTACTAAGCTATCATATCTCCATTCCATATTCACACTTAATACTGGGGCTGGGGCTCTGCAGACATCCATCTCCTTTGCCAGCTGGCTTCTTGATAGATTCTATCAATAGAAGTCACTGGACAGAGGGTAGTAGGTGGGAGCAGGGGAGAAGACATGTATTCCCTTCTGTTTGCTTTCTGCTCCTATCAGCATCACCTCAGTAATAATGGCCCATCAGCCTGTCATCAGCAGTGGGCTCCAGCCTCCCATTTTTATGCTGTAAGAAATCATCACAACACCTCAGAGTTACCCACAAAAGCAAGGCTATGCCCAGTTCTCAAAGGTCCATGCCCTAGACAATAGGACCTATCCTCTGAGCTTCTTAGTTCTAATAACCCAGAATTCTCCATTTGCTTCCCCAGCCTTAAGGTGGTAATAGTTTCCTACACCACATATCTGAATCACCTCAGTGTCCCCCTTTTTGGTGTGGAGCACCCTTTCGCCCTCTGTGCAACAATACCCTATTATTAAGTTCTATAGGCAACATAATATAGTTTCTGTTCTCCTGACTGAACTTTGGTTGATGTTCAGTTTTTCAGCAACTCTTTCCTCAAACCTTCCCTTATAACAGTTATTTTTCTTTAAATCAAACTGTTTACAAGTATAGAGCCTACCTACATCAATATGTCAATTAATATAAATAAAAGCAATAAGGCAAATGAGCAAAATTTCTTCAATTTCATTGACAAGAATCCAGGTTAAGCAGAGGTGGGTTGAAATTAGTAATTTTGGAAGTAATTGTGCTGGTGTTTTTGTCTTGTAAACATATGATTTTATTTTTGCAATTAATGTTTCTGATCTAGATCATGGTGGAAACATAGAAATTTCTAATATTAGGTGGTTAAGGAGATTTCTGTATTTTACAGAACTTGATTGCCCTTGAGGATCATTATGGAACTAAAAGATAAGAGGGTTGTTTGGGAAAGGAAGAATTGGACTTCTCTCCTAAACCTACAATGAAAACATACATTTCACAAAGCTATCTAAAGGCTAATTCTATTAATATTAATACTACACAACTCTTTTGTAGGGGCACTAGTCGGACATGACTGAGCGACTTCACTTTCACTTTTCACTTTCATGCTTTGGAGAAGGAAATGGCAACCCACTCCAGTGGTCTTGCCTGGAGAATCCCAGGGACAGGGAAGCCGGTGGGCTGCCGTCTATGGGGTTGCACAGAGTCAGACACGACTGAAGCGACTTAGCAGCTTAGCAGGGTTCAAAAAGAAATGCAGTGTTAAGCATTAATATTCAGGTAGGTTAAATAAAAATGTAGAGAAATAGAGCAAAGATGATTGAGCTACTATATACTGAAATTTATGTCAAGTGTTTGGAATGGAAAAACTCAAGTCCTGACCCCAAATACCAATAACAGTATTCTTGCTAACAATGGAGGAAAGAACAGAGGGTGAGTCTGAGGTCTGCCTAAAAGAGACAGAAAAAGCCTAACAGCAAAGTTAGTACTTGAAAAATCTTTTTTTTTTTTTTTGATTGAGGTAAAATTGGTTTATAACATTATGTAATTTTTAAGTGTAACATAATATAATTCAACATTTGAATACACTATAAAGTGATCACCACCAAAGGTCTAATTACCATTCGTTACCATACAATTCACGTCCTTCACCTGTTTCTCCAAATTTTCAACCTCCTTCCCCTCTGGTAACAACTATTCTCTGTATCTATGAGCTTAGTTTCATTTGTTTATTTGTGATTTTTTTCAATTCCATATATGAGTGAAATCATACAGTATTTGTCTTTCTCCCTCTGGTTTATTTCACTTAATACCCTCTAGGTCCATCCATGTTGTCACAAATGGCAAGATTTCATTCTTTTTATTGACTGAATAGTATTTGAACAGTTTTAAAGATTGACTAGGAGTTTGCATATGGATGGGGTAAAAGCAGCTGAGGGGATATGAGAATGACAGATGGAATGTTGCAGAGGCATGGCAGAGAATGACAAAGTCACAAGAATTTCTGTGCTGCCAGAGGGTAACATGCAAAGGGGAAGTAGGAGAAAAGGGAGAAATGAAGTGAGATAGGTAGGCAGGAATTTTTTTGAACCTTATAAAGAAGTTTGGATTTTATCTGATAGGTCATGTGAACCATTGAAGACTTTTAAGTAGGGAAAGGACGATTTTAGGTTTTCTAGAAAAGTCAGAAAGCAGTGTAAAGGTGAGGATGGATGATTGTCAGGGGGTTTAGGAGAATTATTAATATAAGCAGAAATGTACTAAAATTGTAAGGAAAAGAGAATGAACATCTGAACTTGAGCAGTGATAAAGTGGATAGAAAGGAGAAAATGAATTCAGGAGAATTTTAGTATTTTAAAACAAAATAGTTTTTTCCCACAGTGGTTTGGATATGTGCTGCTGCTGCTGCTGCTGCTGTGTTGCTTCAGTCGTGTCCGACTCTGTGCGACCCCAGAGATGGCAGCCCACCAGGCTCCCCCGTCCCTGGGATTCTCCAGGCAAGAACACTGGAGTGGGTTGCCATTTCCTTCTCCAATGCATGAAAGAGAAAAGTGAAAGTGAAGTCGTTCAGTCGTGTCTGACTCTTAGCGACGCCATGGACTGCAGCCCACCAGGCCCCTCCATCCATGGATTTTCCAGGCAAGAGTACTGGAGTGGGGTGCCATGGATATGTGCTAGAAGATAGTAATATGGCAACTGAGGGAAACAAGAGGCAAAAGACACATGAGTAAGAGGATGAAAACTGATGAAAAGAATAGCACTCAAATAATAATAATAATGGAAATATGGGTAGAGGCCACTGTTTCCACTATTTCCCCATCTATTTGCCATGAAGTGATGGGATCTGATGCCATGATCTTAGTTTTCTGAATGCTGAGCTTTTAAGCTAACTTTTTCACTCTCCTCTTTCACTTTCATCAAGAGGCTCTTTAATTCTTCTTCACTTTCTGCCATAAGGGTGGTGTTATCTGCATATCTGAGGTTATTGATATTTCTCTTGGCAATCTTGATTCCAGCTTGTGCTTCATCCAGACCAGCGTTTCTTATGAGGTACCCTGCATATAAATAAGCAGGTGACAGTATACAGCCTTGAATTACTCCGTTTCCTATTTGGAACCAGTCTTATGTTCCATGTCCAGTTCTAACGGTTGCTTCCTGATGTGCATATAGGTTTCTCAAGAGGCAGGTCAGGTGGTCTGATATTCCCATCTCCTTCAGAATGTTCCACAGTTTATTGTGATCCACACAGTCAAAGGCTTTGGCATAGTCAATAAAGCAGAAATAGATGTTTTTCTGGAACTCTCTTGCTTTTTCCATGATCCAGTGGATGCTGGCAATTTTATCTTTGGTTCCTCTGCCTTTCTTAAAACCAGCTTGAATATCTGGAAGTTCACGGTTCAGGTATTGCTGAAGCCTGGCTTGGAGAATTTTGAGCATGTGAGAATTTACTAGCGTGTGAGATGAGTGCAATTGTGTGGTGGTTTGAACATTCTTTGGCATTGCCTTTCTTTGGGATTGGAATGAAAACTGACCTTTTCCAGTCCTGTGGCCACTGCTGAGTTTTCCAAATTTGCTGACATATTGAGTGCAGCACCTTCACAGCATCATCTTTCAGGATTTGAAATAGCTCAACTGGAATTCCATCACCTCCACTAGCTTTGTTCTTAGTGATTCTTCCTAAGGCCCACCTGACTTCACATTCCAGGATGTCTAGCTCTAGGTGAGTGTGAGTGATCACACCATCGTGATTATCTGGGTTGTGAAGGCCTTTTTTGTGCAGTTCTTCTGTGTATTTTTTGCCACTTATTCTTAATATCTTCTGCTTCTGTTAGGTCCATACCATTTCTGTCCTTTATTGAGCCCATCTTTGCATGAAATGTTCCCTTGGTATCTCTAATTTTCTTGAAGAGATCTCTAGTCTTTCCCATTCTATTGTTTTCCTCTATTTCTTTCATAGATCATTGAGAATCACAGATGGTGATTGCAGCCACCACCAATTAAAAGACACTTACTTCTTGGAAGGAAAGTTATGACCAACCTAGACAGCATATTAAAAAGCAGAGACATTACTTTGCCAACAAAGGTCCATCCATTAAAGTCTCTGGTTTTTCCAGTAGTCATGTATGGATGTGAGAGTTGGACTATAAAGAAAGCTGAGCGCCAAAGAATTGATGCTTTTGAACTGTTGTGTTGAAGACTCTGGAGAGTCCCTTGGACTGTGAGGAGATCCAACCAGTCCATCCTAAAGCAGATCATTCCTGGGTGTTCATTGGAAGGACTGGTGTTGAAACTGAAACGCCAATCTTTTGGCCACCTAATGCAAAGAGCTGACTCATTTGAAAAGACCCTGATGCTGGGAAAGATTAAGGGCAGGAGGAAAAGGGGATGATAGAGGATGAGATTTTTGGATGGCATCACCGACTCAATGGACATGGATTTGGGTAGACTCCGGCAGTTTGTGATGAACAGGGAGTCCTGGTGTGCTGCAGGTCATGGGGTCCCAGAAAGTCAGACGCAACTGAGCAACTGAACTGAACTGAACTGATGGGTAGAGGCAGCTTGCATGCATGCTTAGTCACTCAGTTGTGTCCTCCTCTTTGTGACCCCATGGGCTGTGGTGCACTAGACTCCTCTGTCCACGGGATTCTCTAAGTAAGAGTACTGCAGTGGGTAGCTAATCTCTTCTCCAGGGGATCTTCCCAAACTAGGGATTGAACCTGGAACTCCTGCATTGCAGGAGGATTTTTTACTATCTGAGCCACCAGGGAAGCCCCAGAGGCAGAGGGATATTAGAAGAAGAGAGAAAATAATGAGGGAAAATCATGTGGCAAAGTTGCAATAACATAATAGATTTTTCTAAGTTATTGGGCAAATTTTGTAAGTTACTTCCTATATATATCTTTATACCATCCCCTTAATTCTTATGGATGCATCTCAGGTTCCTGTAATTTCCAATACCTTGTGTTTTATATTATCATTAATCAATAAATAATTATTGAATGCAAGGGAGGGAAAAGAATATACATCTGTGAATGATTTTGCTGTTGTATTTATTTATTTATTTATTTTTGCTGTTGTATTTAAATTGAACTGAACTAAGAAAATCTTATATCTGTGTAGATTTAGTAAAATCAAGAGCCACTTTTCCCCATGAGTGTTTCAACAGATCCCGCCCTAATTAATCACATGAAGTTTTATTTCTATCTTGTACCTTTTAAACAGAATCCATCTAAAACTGAGTTTCACTGACAAATTTATGATGAACCTCTCTATCCAAAGCTTTATTTCCTTTCTTGTCTCACTCTCGTTCTCCTCAGAACTGGGGAGTATCTGATGAAAGGGGAATTGAAATCAAGCAAGACACTGTAGAGCCTTCCAAGGTATAAAAGCCCCATCTGGTCCCCAGTTTCTTGTCTGCAGAAAAAGGTTTAGTCTCTTAGGCTTCCACCAAGTCCCCAAAAGGAGACTCAAGCAATTACTAATTTGGCAAGTCAGGGAATGTAGAAACAAAGGGAAAAATCAAGCAAAAGTAATAATAGTTCAGTGATAAACAGAGTCTCAGTTCCTCTTCCTTGTAGAATATACAGAGCAATCTAATAAATATCTTTGAATTGTTCTTCAGAAGCTAAGACCGACCCACTGCCCGCCCAGATACAGGATGTTGACTATATGCTGACCACAAGCACTAGAATCCAGATTGGCTGGAATCAGAAGGTTGATGATTAAAATTCTCCAAACATTACCCTATTACCTCACCACCTAGCAATCAGAAGAAAGTCCATGAGCTTATCACATGCCCTGCAATCCTTACCTCTCATGTTGCCTTTAAAAAACCTTCCCTCATCAGAGAGTTCTGATATTTTGAGTGTAAGCTGCCCATTCTTCTGACTTGATACCTTACAGTAAAGTCTATACTTTCTTTCACCACAACCTGGTGTCAGTGGATTGGCTTTGCTGTATGGTGGGCAAAATGATCAGAGATGCAAAGTTACTGACTTTATAAATAGAGGAAAAAGACAATAAGCCAAAGCATTTGGCAGTGTTTGGAAGATAGAAAAGGCAAAGACATAAATTCTCCCCTAGAGTCTCCAGAAAGGAATGCCCATGCCTTGATTTTAGTTGGACCTGTGTTAGACTGCTGATCTAGAGAACTGAAAGATAATGAATCTGTATTGTTGTAAATCATTGAGCCTGTGTTAATTTGTTATAGCAACAATAGAAAACTAATTGTGACCTAATAAGAAATAAACATTTGATCTTCCTCTCTCCAGTTCCTGGCACAGAACTCCTATAACCCTTGGAATTTCCTGAGTGACATGGGTGAAAGGAATATCTTTTGTTATTTATGATAAACCCCTTTCAACTATTTGTGTGCTTATGCTAATGAGGTGACTGGAGCATTTGGGCTGGTTGCCAAAGAAACCAACCTAGTGATCAGAGGGTTGGAATTTTCAGGCCCACCCCCCTCTCAACCTCCAGGGTGGGGAGAGAAGCTAGAGATTGACTTAATCATCAATGGCCAATGATTTAATTGTGTTAACTTACTGAAACTTCTTTTATTTTTTAATATAAATGTATTTATTTTAATTAGAGGCTAATGACTTTACAATATTGTATTGGTTTTGCCATACATTGACATGAATCCGCCATGGGTGTACATGTGTTCCCCATCCTGAACCCCCCTCCCACTTCCCTCCCCATCCCATCCCTCTGGGTCATCCCAGTGCACCAGCCCCAAGCACCCTGTATCAGGCATTGAACCTGGAATGGCAATTCATTTCACATATGATATTATACATGTTTCAATGCCATTCTCCCAAATCATCCCACCCTCTCCCTCTCCCACAGAGTCCAAAAGACTATCCTATACATCTGTGTCTCTTTTGATGTCTTGCATACAAGGCTATTGTTACCATCTTTCTAAATTCCATATATATGCATTATTATACTGTATTGGTGTTTTTCTTTCTGGCTGACTTCACTCTGTATAATAGGCTCCAGTTTCATCCGCCTCATTAGAACTGATTTAAATGTATTATTTTTAATGGCTGAATAATACTCCATTGTGTATATGTACCACAGCTTTCTTATCCATTCGTCTGCTGATAGATATCTAGGTTGCTTCCATGTCCTGGCTATTGTAAACAGTGCTGCAATGAACATTGGGGTACACGTGTCTCTTTCCCTTCTGGTTTCCTCGGTGTGTATGCCCAGCAGTGGGATTACTGGGTTGTATAGCAGTTATATTTCCAGTTTTTTAAGGAACCTCCACACTGTTCTCCATAGTGGCTGTACTAGTTTGCATTCCCACCAACTGTGTTAAGAGGGTTCCTTTTTCTCCACACCCTCTCCAGCATTTATTGCTTGTAGACTTGTTGATAGCAGTCATTCTGACTGGCATGAAATGGTACCTCATTGTGGTTTTGATTCGGAGAAGGCAATGGCAACCCACTCCAGTACTCTTGCCTGGAAAATCCCATGGATGGAGGATCCTGGTAGGCTGCAGTCCATGGGGTCGCTAAGAGTCGGACACGACTGAGTGACTTCACTTTCACTTTTCACTTTTATGCATTGGAGGAGGAAATGGCAACCCACTCCAGTGTTCTTGCCTGGAGAATCCCAGGGATGGTGTAGCCTGGTGGTCTGCCATCTATGGGGTCACACAGAGTCGGACACGACTGAAGCGACTTAGCAGCAGCAGCAGCAGCAGTGGTTTTGATTTGCATTTCTCTGATAACAGGTGATGTTGAGCACCTTTTCATGTGTTTGTTAGCCATCTGTATGTCTTCTTTGGAGAAATGTCTGTTTAGTTCTTTGGCCCTTTTTTTTATTGGGTTGTTTATTTTTCTGGAATTGAGCTGCAGGAGTTGCTTGTATATTTTTGAGATTAATTCTTTGTCAGTTGCTTTGTTTGTTTGCTATTATTTTCTCCCATTCTGAAGGCTGTCTTTTCACCTTGCTTAGAGTTTCCTTTGTTGTGCAGAAGCTTTTAATTTTTATTAGGTCCCATTTGTTTATTTTTGCTTTGATTTCCAATATTCTGGGAGGTGGGTCATAGAGGATCCCACTGTGATGTATGTCAGAGCGTGTTTTGCCTATATTCTCCTCTAGGAGTTTTATAGTTTCTGGTCTTATGTTTAGATCTTTAATTCATTTTGAGTTTATTTTTGTGTATGATGTTAGAAAGTATTCTAATTTCATTCTTTTACAAGTGGTTGACCAGTTTTCCCAGCACCACTTGTTAAAGAGATTGTCTTTTCTCCATTGTATATTCTTGCCTCCTTTGTCAAAGATGTGTCCATAGGTGTGTGGATTTATCTCTGGGCTTTCTATTTTGTTCCATTGATCTATATTTCTGTCTTTGTTTCAGTACCATACTCTCTTGATGACTGTGGCTTTGTAGTAGAGCCTGAAGTCAGGCAGGTTGATTCCTCCAGTTTCGTTCTTCTTTCTCAAGATTGCTTTGGCTATTCGAGGTTTTTTTTTGTATATCCATACAAATTGTGAAATTATTTGTTCTAGCTCTGTGTAAAACACCGTTGGTAGCTTGATAGGGATTGCATTGAATCTATAGATTGCTTTGGGTAGTATACTCAGTTTTACTATATTGATTATCTGCAAATCAATCAATGTAATACACCACATTAACAATTGAAAAATAAACACCATATGATTATCTCAATAGATGCAGAGAAAGCCTTTGACAAAATTCAACATCCATTTATGATTAAAAAACCCTCCAGAAAGCAGGAATACAAGGAACATACCTCAACATAACAAAAGCTATATATGACGACCCCATAGCAAACATTATCCTCAATGGTGAAAAATTGAAAGCATTTCCCCTAAAGTCAGGAACAAGATAAGGGTGCCCACTCTCACCACTACTATTCAACATAGTTTTGGAAGTTTTGGCCACAGCAATCAGAGCAGAAAAAGAAATAAAAGGAATCCAAATTGGAAAAGAAGTAAAACTCTCACTGTTTGCAATGACATGATCCTCTACAAAGAAAACCCCAAAGACTCCACCAGAAAATTACTAGAGCTAAGCAATGAATATAGTAAAGTTGAAAGATATAAAATGCAAGAAATCCCTTATATTCCTATACACTAATAATGAGAAAATAGAGAAATTAAGAAAACAATTCCATTCACCATTGCAACGAAAAGAATAAAATACTTAGGAATATATCTACCTAAAGAAACAAAAGACCTATATATAGAAAACTATAAAACACTGGTGAAAGAAATCAAAGAGGACACTAATAGATGGAGAAATATACCGTGAAACTTCTTTTAAAAATTCTAAACCCTGAGAGCTTCTGGGTTGGTGAACATGTGAAAGTGCTGAGGGTGTCCTGAACCCTTCCCACAGATTTTGCCCTATGCAACTTTTCCATTTGGCTGTACCTGAGTTGTATCCTTAATAATAAACTAGTAAATGCAATTGTTTCCCCTGTGTTAGGGAAATTAAAATGGAGGTAGTCTTGTTCAGGGTTCAGAAGTGGAAGAGCAGGCCTCTGACTGGATTCTGACCCTGCCTGGACCCTAACTGAACTACATGCTGGCCTGCAAATACACCAATTATTGCCAGCAAGTCAAGCAGCACTTTAAGAAAAGGAGTGGGTCTTGAAATTTCTTAAGCTTCTGGGGGCCTGGCCAGCCTCTGGGGGTCTATAAAGTCTTCTATCTCACAAGATGAAACAAACAGCATTGTAAAAGTTAAAGGAAAACCAGAGCTGAAGTATTGGTGTGCAAACTTATGATGATTTTAGTTTTCAGTCTGGGATTATAAGCAGGAGCCCCCAAAGCTACAATTTGAAGTCTTACTTATGGGTTGGATACACTGCCCAAGACCCTTTTCCCAACTGGGACTCCACACTGCTGTTACTAGGGACTTCCCAGCACTGTTCAAATTTGGATGGAAATTCTCAGTTTACAGCTGATTGATCAGAAGTACAGCAGACAACATTAGACTTGTGATGGACATCTGAAATGGGGGTAGTCTTGTGGGACTGGGTCCTTAATCTTTAGGACTTTTTGATTCCTGCTATCATAATTGAATTGTAGGACAATTGGTCTGGAGAACTGGAGAACTGTTTCATCTGGGACTCACCCAACACACACACTTGGTGTCAGAAATAGCTGTGAGTCGAGCAGTGAGGAAACAGAGTTTTTTTTTAAGTTATTTTACTAGTAGAACTCCCTATCACCTTACCTTAATTTTTTGGACTAATATTCAAAGACCTTAACATAAAATTTAGCATTACCTCTAACCACTTTACTTGGCTTACCCTAATACCACCACAAGCCCACTCCATTCCTGACCAATCTGTGTATTTTCTTCATGAGACTTTAGGACCCCTGTTCCACCATGAACTAACATCTCCATATTCTTATTTTTAATACTTCCATCTTCTTGAACTAAATAAAACAAGGATTTTTCTCTAAAACTTAATATTCTTTTCATCCTCTTCTATAGAAAGTTCTTTTTTTCTACTACTTCAACCCATGCTGCCGGGAACAAGGATGGGTGTATCTACTTCTAGATCATTGCTCTGTAGACATCATTTAACAGCCAGTTTTCTTTTGAATTTCTTACACATTTTTAATTCTACTATTTGAGGTTCTTGGTAACATCAGTACTTTCCAACCTCCTGTGGAAATTTCCTCTCAGTGGGAAGTCCTTATTGAAGAGCTTTTTCTAAACTAGCCTCGTGTTTTCCAACCAGTTAAGCATCATTATTGAATTTACTCTTCATCTTACAATTTTTGTTTTCTAATCCTCATCTCCAAACCCATTACTGTATTTCTGACTTTTCTGCCTTCCAGTTAAGACTGGACTCCATGGTAAACTTCTCAATAATGCACTCAGCAGCATTTGTTTGCTTTGCTAATCCTCACTAACAACACTCAGCATTCCTGCCATAGTGTTACAAAAGTGTTGCTTGCCACTCAAAAGCCAATGCTCAAGAAGCAAGTGTTGGTTGGAAAAAGGAAGGTTGCTTTATCGAGGGGCCCAGCAACCTGGGGAGAAGGCAGACTTGTGTCTAAAAATTAACTCTGAAGATTCTGCTCAACCATGAAACTTTCTAAATGGAGAATCATTTGGATAGGAGGTCAGAGTGTCTGTAATCATCCATAGTGTGAAGACTTTCTTCTGATTGGTTGCTGCTAAGTCTGCTGCTAAGTCACTTCAGTCGTGTCCGACTCTGTGTGACCCCATAGATGGCAGACCACCAGGCTCCCCCGTCCCTGGGATTCTCCAAGCAAGAACACTGGAGTGGGTTGCCATTTCCTTCTCCAATGTATGAAAGTGAAAAGTGAAAGTGAAGTCGCTCAGTCGTGTCCGACTCCTAGCGACCCCATGGACTGCAGCCCACCAGGCCCCTCCGTCCATGGGATTTTCCAGGCAAGAGTACTGTCTGATTTGTTAGTACGTCCAATTTTGATTGGAGGTAACAGGACATTGTTTCAGGAATCTTGTGCTCTGGATGAAGTTACCATCCTCTACCTGAGTGGGGACCTTAGTTCCTGCTTGTTGGTGTTGTGAAAGTCGCTCAGTCATGTCTGACTCTTTATGACCCCATACAGTCCATGGAATTCTGCAGGAGTAGATAGCCTTTCCCTTCTCCAGGGGATCTTCCCATCCCAGGGATCAAACCCAGGTCTCCCGCATTGCAGATGGATTCTTTACCAGCCAAGTCACAAGGGAAGCCCTGCAGAAGAACTCAAAGATAAATGTATGTATCCCTTGAGGAGGAAACGGGACCCTGTCCCATTGCTGCACTGTTGTTTCTTGACTGCTCTTCTTGTGTTTCTGTATTCCTTCCCTTCCCCAATAAGCAACTGTTTGAATCTGTTCTTTGGAACTTAGGGAAGGTCAAAGAGTCTGAACGAAGTCTATTTCCTACAAACAAGAAATAGGAGAAAGGGAAAGGGTTTGTACCCTGAGGGTCCCACAGGGACTTCATTTTAACAGATCTAGAGTTACTTGATAAAATCTCAATAGGGCACAAGCTATAATTCCTAAAAATTTATAGTATCAAACTTTTCCATGGATTCTAAAGCTATTCAATAGTTCTTAGAATCATCCTTATTAAAATCTTTACAGGACTTCCCTAGTAGTCCAGTGATTAAGATTCTGTGCGTGGGTCTGATTGCTGGTCCGAGAACCAAGATCCTGTGTGCCATGAAGCATGGCCAAAATGATAATAATAATAATAAAAACAATAAAATAGAACTTCAGTTCAGTTCAGTTGCACAGTCATCTCCAACTCTTTGTGACCCCATGGACCTCAGCACACCACGCCTCCCTGTCTATCACCAACTCCCGGAGTTTACCCAAACTCATGTCCATTGAGTCAGTGATGCCATCCATCCATCTCATCCTTTGTTATCCCCTTCTCATCCTGCCCTCAATTTTTACCAGCATCTGGGTCTTTTACAATGAGTCAGCTCTTTGCATCAGGTGGCCCAAGTATTGGAGTTTCAGCTTCAACATCAGTTCTTCCAATGAACACTCAGGACTGATCTCCTTTAGGATGGACTGGTTGGATATCCTTGCTGTCCAAGGGACTCTCAAGAGTCTTCTCCAGCACCACAGTTCAAAAGCATCAATTCTTTGGCACTCAGCTTTCTTTATACTCCAACTCTCATATCCTTACATGACTACTGGAAAAACCATAGCCTTGACTAGATGGACCTTTGTTGGCAAAGTAATGTCTCTGCTTTTTAATATGCTGTCTAGGTTGGTCATAACTTTCCTTCCCAGGAGTAAGTGTCTTTCAGTTTCATGGCTGCAATCACCATCTGCAGTGATTTTGGAGTCCCCCCCCCAAAAATTCTGTCACTGTTTCCACTGTTTCCCCATCTATTTGCCATGAAGTGATGAGACCTGATGCCATGATCTTAGTTTCCTGAATGTTGAGCTTTAAGCCAACTTTTTCACTCTCTTCTTTCACCAAGAGGCTCTTTAGTTCTTCACTTTCTGCCGTAAGGGAGGTGTCATCTGCATATTTGAGGTTATTGATATTTCTCCTGGCAATCTCAATTCCAGCTTGTGCTTCATCCAGCCCAGCATTTCTCATGATGTACTCCGCATATTAGTTAAATAAGCAGGGTGACAGTATACAGCCTTGACGTACTCCTTTTCCTATTTGGAACCAGTCTGTTGTTTCATGTCCTTAAAATAATTAAATAAGATAAAATTTTTAAAAAGCTTTTACAGTGACTGCTCTTTTTTCCTTTCTCTGCAGCCCTCCATCCCTTTCCTTAGCCTATGCATTATCATTGGATAACATTTCTTCCTATTTCTCTGAAGAAAACTGAAGCTCTCCTAGATGAATTGCATCAATCGCCTTTTAATTTAACCTTATTATGACCCTTTTCTCTCCTTCAGCAATAATTTAAAAGTTCATTGATAGTAACATCATCTCCACTCTCCCTCACCAATGGAACCTATGGATTTTTATTCTCTAAGCAGCTGAAGGTGGAAGAGTGTAGATATGACTCACCTCTTAGAAGTAGATCAAAAACTTTGAGTATTAGAATTCTTTTTTTTTTTTTTTTTTTGAGTTAGTTAGGCAATCTGTTTAGAATTCTTAAAATCCAATTTTAGAAGCAGGAATCCAGCTTTAAAGATAACCCACTGCTGATAACACTGCTGCCCTCTTGTACAGGACAGTCTTTTGGTTATGAGAATAAAACACCAAACAAAGAAGTTGACCTAATGAATGGAACTACATTAGAAAGCTACAAGCCAGTTTGTCAAGAAAAATCAGTTCTGTCTCTTTGATGATCAAATATTTAATGCTAAGCTGTTGCCATTCACTGAAAATACAATTTTGGTATAAAATGTATGCAAATATTTGGGTAAATAAATGTTTTGTTGTTGTTTTCATATGTGATTCTATAACTAGGTGGCTAAAACCTCAGGATTGGAGGGGTTATCATTTTTTTCTGTATCTCCCTCTGCTCTATAATTTTCTTTGTCTCTTTTACTCTGCCTTTTGTACATTGCATAAAAATTCCATCTATTTAATTCTTTAATCTGTCTTTTTCTATCTAATTCGATAACTATCTCCATGGTTACTTATTGTGAAATATACTACATTATTGAAAAACATCTAGGCATTTCTACTTCTACTACAACTCACTTAGAGAAATTAAAAGTCATTTTGAAACTGGAGGGAAGAGGACAGGGCACAACCTTTGAAAGAATGACGTAGCCCATGACATAAACTCATTAGAACCAAAAAGATCCAAGATGAGTGTGTAATGAGGCTCAAGGTCTATTGGAAGTTGAATCTTCCACCCTCTTAGGCCTGGGCAGGTCTAACAAATTTATGCCTTGTAACCAAGGGCTATGTCATTCTTTTAAAGGTTGTACCCTGCCTTTTTCCCTCCTGTTTCAATAGGAAGACTGAGAAAGAGATGTGAGTCGGAGGACACCCTAAGAATGGGTAATTAAACTGCCTGCAAGTGCCACTCCGGTAGGGATAAGCACCATCTTACTGTTTAACATGATCTGTCAGAGACAGGAACAAACTTTAAGGACTTGATTACATAGAAGCAACCCAATTCTATTTGATTATCTTAAGTTTTCAGAAATTTTGTGAGATTCTGACTGGTTTAAGCTCCATCTATAAAAACTGTAAACAAGTTGTCAACTTAGTGTAAACTAGTTTTTACTTGCTTATTACTCGTGTTAAATCCAGTATAATATGAATCTCTTTGGAGAGATTTTTAAAAGGAACTTAGAAAAGAGTAGTATACTAAATTTAATCTTTATTCTACTACCGTTTAAGCCAAAATTAGAAGTAGAACTATAACCTGAATCATGCTGATTTATAACTATTGCAATGTTAAGAGCAGAAAGACTGTGTGTATTAGCTATTTTTGACATATTAACCTGTTAAAAAATTGAAGCACATAAAAGTAATAACACATTAAGTTTTTCAGCCCAAATATACTCTAAAAGATTCTGCTCAGTAAAATTGCTTTTTAAAAATCCAAATTTTCAAGATTGAAAATAAATGTAATTTCTCTGGAATTTAATCTTTAGACAGAGCTAAGACCCATCTATCATTTAAAAGTCTTAAAGGTATATGTAAGAACACATAATAGTTTTTGTTATGATAATATGGTCTCCTATTGAAAATGAAGGTAACATTTATTCTTTGCAAGTGTGCTGTTGCAAATCTACTTAGAAAATGCTTTTAAAATCCCTTACTTTCATTCTATGAAATTGTTCCTTTTCAATGACCAAGCATTACCTCTCCATAGTGATATTTAAATGGTAACTATAGAAAGACTTTTTCTTCAGAGTTGTCATTAGAAAAGGTATTTTCCTTGTGCTGAGCTCAGAGTAAGACCTGAATTGATAGGCTTTTTAAAATTCAGTCTTAGTCCTCTTAAAATACTCTTAAGTGATAGGTCAATAGTTATATGGGAAACCCTTGGTGATGTTTTGGGGACTCTAAGACCGAGGCTCGTTCAGTCTTTCTGCCATAGTATCCACAGATTTCTGACTCTTTACTCATAACCTCAATGTTCCTGGTCACAAAAAGGATGCAACAGTTCTAGGCATTATAGTCAAATTAAAGGCAAGAGGAAGGGAGAATTGGAAGTGAACATCTTTTCTTCAACAGTATACTGAAACTCCTTCCAAAAGTTTCCCAAGAGATCTTTCTCGTGTTTCTTTGGCTAGGACTAGGTTATATATCTACTCCTGGAATGGACCTTTCTAGCCTTCTGCAAGAATCATTTTTAGAAATGATTGTGCATGCACGTTCATTCACTTCAGTCATGTCCAACTCTTTGTGACCCTATGGACTGTGGCCTGCCAGGCTTCTCTGTTCATGGGGATTCTCCAGGCAAGAATACAGGAGTGGGTTGTCATGCTCTCCTCCTGGGTATCTTCCGGACCCAGGGATCAAACTCTTGTCACTTATGTCTCCTGCATTGGCGGGAGGGTTCTTTACCGCTAACACCACCTGAGAAATGATTGTAGGGTTGCTCAACCACTGCTATTATGATTTTAGAAAGCCATTTTTGTGTAATTAGATATTGTCTGTATTCTACCTAAATACTCTGGAATGAAAAATAATTCAAGGACGCTTAAATTGCCCGAAGTGGAATTACTTTAGGATAACGGAGACAAAATAAGTAAAAGTGTCCTATTTTCCACATCACTATTATTATTATTACTATTACTGTAATTATTATCATGTTGCTTGAGGACAGAAACTTGCTTTTTTAAAAATATTGAAATTATTGGGACATACACACACTTCCTTTCAGAATTCTAGGTTTTTAAGGAGCGAATCATGGACACATATACATTATCATATGTAAAATAGATAGTGAGAATTTGCTGTGTAAAACAGGGAGCTCAATCCAGTGCTCTGTGACAACCTAGAGGGATGGGATGGGTTGGGAGATGGGAGGGGGGTTCAGGAGGGAAGGGACATATGTATACCTGTGGCTGATTTGTGTTGATGTGTGGCAGAGGCCAACACAATACTGTAGAGCAACATAGTTGATTTTATTCTATACTTCTCAATATTGTACAATTATAATCTTTGATAATTAAAAAATTAAATAAATTGTATTTTTGGAGGGCAAAAAAAAAAAAAAAAAGGAGCAAATCAGGCTTGTGAAGAACCTTTTCCACTAATATTGTTCTGGGAGGAAATGTTCACAGTATGCTTACAAGTTCTCACTTTACTCAGAGACCTCTGTACCCTCCTTTTTTTTTTTTTTTCATCCTTCTTTATGAAAGACACTCAAGGCAGAAATGAATCTATGAGTTTCAGGTGTTGGTCTCACCTGAGCCAAGTTTGCTTCTCCAGGCACTAGTCACAAGTGCCACAGAACCATGTTGAAAGTGAAGATTTATCTGCCCTTTTGCTTTCGAATGTGAGATCCTTTAATGGGTCTCTGAAGAAATCTAGGATGAAATGAGGCTGTGACCTCTTGCTCTCCATGAAGTGACATAGCAGAAAGTATGATTGTCCAACTGCCGTTTCACCATATGAAGTCTGTCTGTCACTTCTCTTGGGACAGCCTTAGAGACTGATTTACAAGGCTTAGCAATGTGATTCAACACCAAGTCCACAGGCTTTCATGTCAGAAATTCAAGTTCTGAAGCTTATTTTCCCCACTTACTAATTCACTTTAAGTATATTACCTAAGTTCTATTTTTTTTTTCTTTAAAATGGTAGTATAGTGCGGCACCCCACTCTAGTTCTCTTGCCTGGAAAATCCCATGGATGGCGAAGCCTGGTAGGCTGCAGTCCATGGGGTCGCTAAGAGTCGGACGTGACTGAGCGACTTCACTTTCACTTTTCACTGTCATGCATTGGAGAAGGAAATGGCAACCCACTCCAGTGTTTTTGCCTGGAGAATCCCAGGGACGGGGGAGCCTGGTGGGCTTCTGTCTATGGGGTCGCATAGAGTCGGACACGACTGAAGCGACTTAGCAGCAGCAGCAGCATAGTGATAATACTTTCTTCAAAGATCTGTTTTGAGAATCAGGTGGGATGTTAATTAAGCATTTTATAAATGAGAAAGCAAGTTATAAATGTGTTATCTTATAAATTCAGTAATTTTGAAGGTGGGTCCAATCTGGGCCTACTTTGAGGCAGACTGTATTTCATGGATTCACAAGTTTAACCAAGATAGTGTCTAGAAAAATGCCTCCTTCATGTTGTATGTTCTTTCCTTTGCAATTGCTTGCAAAGGTATAATCAAAGAAGAGTTCAGGTCTGTTTATAATATTAAACAGATTTCCTCTCTCATTCATATTGAGATTTTAAATTCCTTCCTTATAAATCTAAGTGTATCTGGTTCACTGCTTTTGCCATTACTGCTTTATTTAGTAAGCCCCACTCACATCAAAAAAAGAACTATTTTTATCTGGGATCTTCTCTGATAGTACTAGAAAAGTGCAAGTTTGCTGGATGAAACTGATTTCAATTTTTTTAAAAAAACAAACAGACAAAATAGACCTTTACACACAAATAAACGTTCAAATTTTCTATTACATTTATTTCACAAATATGTAATTATTTTTAATCATAAGGTAGACTAATTTATTTAGAATCATCATCAAATATTTTTCATATTTCATATAATATTACTGTTCATATGATGTTCATATGTGTTATTCCCTCAGAGAAGTCTTTGCTGACCTTCCATTCTATATTGGTTATCCCTGGTTATTTCTTTATATGGCAAATATTTATTTGATTTAAGGTCACAAAAGTATAAGCTTCATTATAACCTAGTCTATTTGGCTGACTACTACATACATACCCAGCACTTAGCTAATATATAGATGCAGTCAAAGAATATTTGTTAAATGAACAAATGAAGAAAATCAAAGAATAGATAATGCTTGTAATGAATATATTCCATATTTTTTTCATATATTTCTTCTATATATTGGGACGTAGAAAAATCGTAGAAAGAGAAGAGGAAAAGAGCAATTGAAATAGCAAAGTTTCAGATCCCAAACCTAAAAATCTGGTCTAGAGGAAGTCAACCAGTTCTTGAAAATTCAACATCATTGGCAAGGTTAGAGACACCTTTTTGTTGATCTATGCAAACAGTCCAAGTTTAGAAGGAAAAGACACATAATGCAAAAAAACAGTAAGAGGCATTTGGGAAAGAGGTGAAAGAGCGAGTATTCACTGATTCTCCTTTCTCTGCTCTTCCATGGAGAATAGGCTGGCTCACTCTTACCCTCTTTATTCACCTCTCTTCGTCTGTCCTAGTGAGAGCAGGGGCACCTTCTACCTCATACAAAGTGGTCCCCAAAAAAGGCAGTGATGCCAACTATGAAATTGACTGATTGATGCTTTTGAGGCTCCCAAGTTGCCTGTCTGGCTGGCTGTGGTTCTTATCTTGAAATATAAAAAATAAGAGTGGTTTATAAATATTCAAGGATTGTACCTCCAATTTTATTTTGTCTATAGGATACTGGATTTCTTGTTACACTATACAAAAATTATAATACTTGATGCGTAAGGCATGTCTTTGTTCTTAAGAATTCCTGCTGCCTGTAGTCGTTGACTCAGGGAATAAAGAGGAAAGCACGTGTACCCAAAGGTCTTCTCATAAGGCAGGACAGCCCGCAGTGATCTACTGTGTCACTAATCTTCACAATTTAAAGAGGTACCCATAGAAGTTAGAGCCAGAAGTTAGAAGCCAGGAATTTCCTGTTAGCCACAGGATAGCAATTCAGCTCCTGGCAGTTTGTTTCTCTCAAAATTGGAGAGTATATTGAAAAGGAGTCTTTCTCATATGATGGGGAAGATAAGCCATGGAGTTTTTTGAGAAAATGGGAAAGAAAGACTGATTTACTGATCTTTCTAAAGCTTCTCCAGGATCTTTCTCCCAAGCTGAAAGGAAAATGAGATCTTATCATCTTCATCGAGAGAAGTAAGACAGCCATGATGAAGCTATTTAATTTGTACAAAAGGAATTATCTAAAAACTATACACACGCAAAGTAGGATTGATGGCTATTTACAGCATGAATGCTCTGGAAACAAGTAGAGTTTTAAGATTGAGTACTTATGCCAGTGTATGCATTTCGTTAACTAAAATCCCTACTCCTAAGAAAGTAATTGGGTGTAAGGTGAGAGGTGGTAGGCTAGTCTACCCATAAAAGATGAGACTTCAGGAGAGCCTCCCAATGTCTGCAGAGACATACAGGGTGACCCTAGAAGTCATTTCTGGGGACCAGCTATAGTCTAATTTTCATATGCATGCTGGATCAAATATATTCTATTTCCTGGTTTCCTTTATAGTTAAAGGACAGGAATGAGGGGGGGGGGGCGCATCGAAGCTAAATACTACTACCTCTTCCCCACACCCCCTCCCACATATGGAAACACAGTTCTCTGGCTGATAGAATCTTAGAGCTGGAAGGACCTGCAGAACTCATCCCATTTTAACATATTTGCTTTTTTGTTGACACGGGCCAAGGACACACAGAACTGAATCGGTTGACCTAAGTTAACGTGCTGTGAAAGGAAGGATGCTGTACAGGATGGGAGAAATGGATCAAGTCCAGGACCTATCCTAGACAGCGTGGGCAATTCCTTTTTTTTTTTTTTTTAAGCAAAACTGTTTTTGTTTTTTTTTTCCCCACACCTTGGTGTTGCTCTCCTGCCACCCTCCAGAGACAGGCCACTGGTCTTTTTATTGAAATAAAGTTCCATCCACACCCGGTGGCCTGAGTTCAAGATCTGATCCTGAGTCTGCCAGAGGATGGGCATGATGCTTGAGGCACCTTATAGATGTTTTCTAAGGCTGCTCCCTGCACAGTGACCTGTCCTCTGGCTCTGAGAAGGGGCAGTTGGCTCCCCAGACACTTCTAGTGCCACAGCTGTGATTTCAGGGCAGTGGGTGTGCCCCCAGACGGCGGGGCAAGGGAGCCCTAGTCGTGAAGCACAATGCCTGGACAGCTCCACAGCCGCAGGCTCAGTGCCCCACCCCAAGCCACCTCCCACCCCTGCTCTCATCTCTGCAAAGCACTGGGTGCAGGATGGAGAAAGGTGAGGCATGGGTGGCTGCCCTCTACTGACCACGTAGGCACCTGAGGCTGGTCACCCCGATGCCCCAACTTGGCCACAGAACGTTGCCCGACCTGGAGCCACGCGGCCATCCAGAAGTCCTAACAAGCATGGCCTGACTGACGGGCACACTGGTTCCCTAGTCCCAGGAAAGCAGCTCCTTCCCAAACTCGACCATGGCTCCTGTTGAGGAGGTGGTCAAGCAGCTGGCTTCAGCAGGCCCTTGGGGCCCAGGAGGTGAGTGTGTGAGCGATCTAGGCTTTGAGGCCCGAGCTTCACCTGAATGGCAATGATGATCAGTATTTGATGCTGCAGGCCTGCGGGATCCATGCCTAGGGCAGCGTCAAGTGAGTCTCAGTGGGACAGGCTCCCTGGACAGGGCCTTCAGAAACCTGTCTCTGTCTCCTGATTTTCTGGAATCAGGCTCTAGATCCCACTACTAATCAGTGCATGCAACACTGAGAGATTAATCTTCTTGAAATACTACTTTTATCATTGCATGCTTGTGCTCAAAATAATGAATAGTTTTCTATTACCACCCTACTAAGCATCAAATGTTAATTCATTTGCTTCTCCTAGGGCAGAAGTTGCAAACTTTAATACCCACCCAGAATATATGTCTTACTGAAAAGAAAGTTGCTAAACCATGGCTTCCTCAGACTGCTGCCATGTGGGAAGGTAGACTCGATGAGGCCAGACAGAGCTTTCGATATCTCAAGAGAAAGGAAGTTTAGATTCTAAATGTGGGTAACTAAATAACTTTTTTCTTTGTGACTTTGTTTTGTTAATTATGTCAAAACTATATTTCAAAGTCAAAACAATACGTTATATTCACAGAAGTCTTGCTCTCATTTCTATCCCTATCACCTTGTTTTTAACCTCCCCTTTTAAGTAACTGCTTTAGCTAGTTTTTGGTTTATCTTTCCATCATTTCTTTTTGAAAATATAAACAATATACATATGTACTCATATTTCTTTCAATTTCTTACACAAACAATAGCATACAATAAACACCTGTCTGCCCTTGTTTTTTCACTTAACACAGTTTGGATCCATATCATAATACAGGTATTTTCCTCAATTCTTTAGGTGGCTCAGACGGTAAAGCGTCTGTCTACAATGTGAGAGACCTGGGTTCGATCCCTGGGTTGGGAAGATCCACTGGAGAAGGAAATGGCAACCCACTCCAGTACTCTTGCCTTTAAAATCCCATGGATGGAGGAGCTTGGTGCAGGCTACTATCCATGGGGTCGCAAAGAGTTAGGCACAACTGAGCAACTTCACTTCACTTCACTTCAGGATAACATTGGTATATACTATGATTTTTCCCAGGACTGACAAACTACAGTCTGAGAGCCAAATCTACCCTGCCATCTGTTTTTATATGGACTTCAAGCCTAGAATGACTTTTATGTTTTTAAGTGGCTGAGAACAAAAGAAGAATATTTTGTAGCACAAAAGTTATACAAAGTCAAATTTCAGTGACTACAAATAAAGTTTTATTGAAACACAGATACACTCATTTATTGTCTATAGCTGCTTTTGTACTATGATGGCAGATTTGAGTATTGCTGCAGAGACTATATGCCCATGAAGCCCAAATTATTAACTATTTGGCCTTTTATAGAAAATATTTGGGCTTTCCTGGTGGCTCAGGTGGTAAAGAATCCACCTGCCAATGCAAGAGACCTGCCAATGCAGGTTCAATCTCTGATTTGGGAAGATCCTGCATGCTGCAGAGCAACTAAGTCTGAGTACCCTAACTACTGAGTTTGAGTCTGTGCTCTAGAGCCCGGAAATCACAACAATTGAGCCGACACGCTGCCACTACTGAAGCCCGTGAGTTCTAGAGCCCATGCTCTGCAACAAGAGAAGCCGCGCAGTGAGAAGTATGTGCACTCGAACAAAAAGTAGCCCCTGCTTGCCACAACTAGAGAAGCTTGAGCAGCAAAGGCCTGGCACAGTCAAAAATAAATAAATAAATATTTTTTAAAAAGAAGAAAATGTTTGCCAACACTTCTTTACGCAGCCACTCTACTTTAATAGAAGTTTGTTTTTTCCAGCTTACTGCTATTGTAAAACAAAGTATAGCCTTGGACACCAGTCATTTTGAATTTTTACCAGTAAATCTTTACAACAGATACCTAGAATTGGAATTTATGTGTCACAGGATAAATACATATGTAACTGCATTAGAATTTGTCAAATTTCTCTCTGTGAGGATTGTGTGATTTCTTTTTTGCTTTCTTACTAACCATGTATGAAGGTAACTGTTTAGCCATGTTCTCGCTAACAGAGCATATTGTCAAATATTAATTTAATTAATTAAATTAATTCTAATACATTTTAATACACTGGAAGATTCCAACAAAGTATGTCTAAACCCAAGGTGCAGCTGGGGATCCACCTTTTCAGGTCTGCAATGTATTATTAGCCAAGTAGTACTGTGTGGGTAACAGTGTCTGGCCCTGGGGTGCAAATAGAGACTGAAAGCCATCCTTGTTTACCTAAGTCTGTGCCCTTCATGCTTGCTTTAACCTGATTGGTTCCGCCAGGGTGAGTCTCCATTTTCTAATTTACTCACTAGAAGGAACTTTTTGCAATTTATTGATATAGGGGCTGGGTAAGGGCAGCAGCCTCAGTGGAAGCAGAAAGTTGAGATGGAAACTTGCTGTAGTAAGGCTAGGAGAGAGAGTGGGGAAGATGGTTATAAGAACCTGCAAGAATAAAGTAAAATAATTAGGAATTCTAGGAACAAAACTTAAAACACTAAGAAAGAAAATGTAAACATAGTGAAACTGACTGATAATACCACTACTTTTCTCTGCAGTGAACATCTATATATAGTCAAAATACTCTAAACATGATTAGATTATTTAATTAAAATTGACATAGTTCTAGTGGGAGGAATGGAAGAGGGGTGGTGGTAGTTGTGTTGAAATAGCCAAATTCTCATTTATCATAGAATGGCATAAAACGTATGTAACAATGGTATATCAAGAATAGCAATATAAACATACTACTTATAAATACAGGAATTAGTAGTTAAAGAGAGGTTGCCTCTAGGGAACAGGACCTGGGATTGGGGAAATGTAGAGAAAGAAATTGATGATATTCCTGATAACTTTTTTGGTTCTATTTGATTTTTGTAAGCATATGCACACATTGCTTTTATGGCAATCTGATTTAAAAACTATTTTAAAATTAGGGTTCCATCAGTTCAGTCTCTCAGTCATGTCTGACTCTTTGCGACTCCATGGACTGCAGCACACCAGGCCTCCCTGTCCATCACCAACTCCCAGAGCCTACTCAAACTCATGTCCATCAAGTCAGTGATGCCATGCAACCATCTCATCCTCTGCCGTCCCCTTCTTCTCCTACCTTCAATCTTTCCCAGCATCAGAATCTTTTCTAATGAGTTGGTTTTCTGCATCAGGTGGCCAAAGTACTGGAGTTTCAGCTTTAGCATCAATCCTTCCAATGAATATTCAGGACTGATTTCCTTTAGGATGGACTGGTTGGCTCTCATTGTAGTTCAAGGGACTCTCAAGAATCTTCTCCAACACCACAGTTCAAAAGCATTAGTTCTTCAGCACTAAGCTTTCTTTATAGTTCAACTCTCATATCCATACATGACTACTGGAAAAACCATAGCTTTGACTAGATGGACCTTTGTTGGTAAAGTAATGTCTGCTTTTTAATATGCTGTCTAGGTTGCTCATAATTTTTCTTCCAAAGAGCAAGTGTCTTTTAATTTCATGGCTGCAGTCACCATCTGCAATGATTTTGGAGCCCCCAAAACAAATTCGGTCACTGTTTCCATTGTTTCCCCATCTATTTGCCATGAAGTGATGGGACCAGATGCCATAATCTTAGATTCCTGAATGCTGAGTTTCAAGCCAACTTTTTCACTCTCCTCTTTTACTTTCATCAAGAGGCTCTTTAGTTCTTCACTTTCTGTCATAAGGGTGGTGTCATCTGTGTATCTGAAGTTATTGATATTTCCAGCTTGTGCTTCATCCAGCCCAGCATTAAATGATGGAAATGAACAGACTATATTGTAATCTTTGCAGTTTACTCTGATAGATCAAGTATGAGTCCTGATTTCTTAACCAGCCAATGTGGTTCTAGTCCATGTGTTCCTAATTCTTCCTCTCCTGATGGAGGTGTTTTAAAACTTAATTAACCAATGCTTATAAAGGTATTTCAGGTGCTTGGATGAAATGTTTAGTCAATGTTGAAGTTGTTTCTCCTAATGAAATATTTTAGGGTACATTTTGCTATGACTTTTATTTGACATCAAATGACAAGGAAATATTGGAAACTGAATACTAGAACTAGTACAGTCTATTATATAAATAGCATTCTATTATAGTCTGTTGTACTTTTAAAATTATAGGTATTTTTAAAAATCAGAGGAAAATTAGTATTTTTATATTTCCTAGAGGTCACCAAAATAGAGGAGTAAAATATAGACAATAAAGTTAAATCCATTTTTTAAAAGAAACTAAATGCATTCTGAAGACATAAACAAGATTGAAAAGTTGAATGAATTTAACATATGTCATTACCTGGCTTTAGAAGGTATGATATAAAAGTTTAAATAACATTTATTGAGCATCTACTATATACCAGACCTTCTGCTAGATTTTTTCAAGTACATAATCTCTTCCAATCCATCTAATCTCTATTGTGCAGATAAGAAAATAGGCTTCAGAAATGGTAAGTCACTATTTCAAAATTAGACAGGTAATATGGTAAATCTTTAGTTTATACTCATAGAATCTAATTTTAAGTTTGTGCCTTGTTGAACATGCTATGAGCTTTTCAGATAAAGCAAGTGAAACAATAGTGAGAATATAATAGTAACAGGGTAAAGTGGCAACTGTCTCTAATTGCTACCAAAGTTAAAAAGATGTGAGTTGGCAAGTTGGGGCTGAAACATTCACAGTAAAATTGATTTAGTTTGGACAAAGCAGAGCTTAAAGTTCTATAATTTGAGGCAATTGAAACAGGCATTTGTTAGGTAGCAGAAATAATAACCTGAACCTCTCAATCAATGTTTCTTAAAGTGTGGTCCCTGGACTAGCAGAATCAACATCACCTGAAAATTTATTAGAACTGCAATCGTTGGGCCCCAATCCAGACCAAGACCAATGCTTCTCAAACTATAGCTGCATAGGAATCACCCGGACAGGTAGTTACAGCATGGGTCCCTGGATGCAGGGATTCTACGTCAGTTGGTCTGTGGTGAGGACTAGAAATTTGCTTTTCTAACAGACTCCTTGGGTGATACTGATGCTGCCATTCTGCAGCCACAGTTGTACTTGAGTTATAGATCAGTGAATCTCACTGTATGTTACCAATTAGTTTTTTGTTAAAATAATGACGACATGAATGAACTTTTCACTAGGACAAGGAATTGAGACACGGCTAGGTTAGAGGATAGTTAGAACTGAAAAATCATGGGAGATAGGTCAAGCAGGTACCTCAAAGTTGAGAGGCTTATTAGTCAGGGTTATTCCTAGAAGGGATGAGGTCTGCGTAAGGTCATTATGTTGGGAGATAATCTGGAATTTCCCTTAGCAAGTTTGGTTGTTTCCATCCTGCATCTATTAGGTCTCAGATGTGGCAAGGGAAGGGAACTTTTTTAAAAAAAATCAATGATTGAAGCCAGCTTTATCCAAGAGTTCATGAATCACTGGAGAGAAGAGGGAGCAGGTGGAAATTAACTACTAATTTTCAGTGTCATATTTTTTTTCTCTAAGGCATTCTGAAACTGTGGGGTTTGACCAGTACACTGATAGCACCTTCTTTTAACTTTCTTACTTTCATGTCAGCAGAAAGCAGCACTGCCTGAAGACACAGAATCGTCATCATCATCATTGATTCATGGTATAAAAATAAAATTTTAAAATAAAGATTTAAAACTTTAGAAATAAATTAAATATAAAACATATTTTGGTCTTAAAAAATTCCGTACCTTTCCACCATTTTCAATTTCCTTCCCAAATCTGGAAAGAAATGTTGAAGCTACATTTTCAGATTCAGTTGAAATATTTGTTTCAATATAAAATATATATTTTATATATATTTCAATAAATATATTTGTTTTCCAGAACAAATGATGATAAATACCTTGTATAATTTTTGTCAGTGAGGGTCATATTTAACAAAATCAAACACTACCATAACAGAATTCAGAAATCCACAGAAAATTATTGTATGTTGTGGTAACAAGTACAGAACAACTTTTTCTTTTCAAAAGAGGCCAGGAGAGTCATAGAGTTATAGAATGAGGAGGAATCCTTAGAGAGCTTGAGCCCTTTGCATTCAAACTGGAGAAGAAGGAAATAAACACAGGAGAAATGATTGTTTGGTTATGCATCCTGGAGAGTAAAAGGTACACAAAAATACAAACCCCAAAGCCTCTGAATTACAGAGAAGCCTGTGGAAGAACAGACCCCACTCTCTGGGAAATACTTGTTTTTCAATTAGTAAAAGATATTAGAAATGCCTCAAATATTGGCTTTTGAATCACTGTTACTTTGGGTTTCTCCAGGCACATACTCAAGGATTCAAATTCAAGTGGTATATTTGGAAGATAATCTTAGGAAGCACCAGGGGGGAAGTGAGGAAGTGAGGCAGAGAAGGAAAGGTGGCCAAGAGTGCTTTATCAGTCAGTGGGACTTCCCTGATGGTTCAGTCATTAAGACTCTGTACTCCAACTCAGGGTATGTGGTTCCTTCCCTGGTTGGGAACGAAGATCCCACATGCCACATGGCCAAAAGGGAAAAGAAAAAAGAGCACTTTATCAAATTACCACATGATAAAAGGAACTGAATCCTGCTGGAGACCTCTGGAGCCACTGTAGAACACATATCCTCCCACCAGCTCCAACACTCATCCTTGAATTAAGGGTGGGGTGAGAAGGGTTGGGTAGACATTTGTTCTCTGGCACTGCTGCTCTGCCATGTCTGGGGGCAGAGAGAGTTCCACTGAGTCAACTATTGGATTTGCATGGTCCAAAGCAAAATGATAATGTGGAGCTCCTGGCTCAAAAATCCAGGAAAAGCCCTCTCTCCTTGTCTCTTTCTCTGCACGTGTGCATGCATGTGTGTGTATGTGAGCGAGTTTTTATGAGGGCTTGGTATTTATTTAATATATCACTCTGGTAGAGGGATACTCACAGGGCAACTGCAGATGCTCACAAGTTGTCCCATGCTCCAACCCATCCCATCACTGGGCACATGGAATGTGCTGTATGCCTGTGCTTGACCCTGATTCTCACGCAACTTGTGTCTAGCTCCTCGGCCAAAGGCGGAAAGAGGCCGAAGTCACTGGGTCAGGCCAGAGGAGAGGGGTGCATATGAGTGGAGGCTCCAACCCCCTGTACATGTTCTACTGCCCCACTGGACTTCACTTATAGAACACAAACTTACTAAGAATTTCAATAGAGCAACAGCTGAGAATTGTAATTCTCCAAGCATAAGGCCCCCATCTGAGTATAGAAAGTATAGTAAGACTGTACTGGTCATACCTCCAAGAAGCTAGCCCTGGTATGGTCAGTCAGATGAGCCCTTGGCTAAAGAGATACAGATACTGCTGGCTGGAGAGTAGAGGGGACTCTATTGGTAAAAGCCCAAGGGGATATGAGTGGGGTATCAACAGTGCATGGTACAGGCTCAAAGACTTAAACTATAGATAGTAGCTTTTCCTGAAATTAACTTAACCTTTCAAATGAGATCATAGAAAGTTCTTTAACTGCCCCTGAAGAGTTATACAACAATATATATACTCTTGTATATCTTGTGTATATAAGAGTTATACAACACTTGCAGATAATCTTCCCTTTTTGCTCACTCCCAAACAATAGGGAGCACATGTATGAAAAGGGTAGTGTTAGTTGCTCAGTCATATCTGAGTCTTTGCAACCCCATGGACTATATACATCCTGCCAGGCTCCTCTGTCCATGGAATTCTCTAGTCAAGAATACTGGAATGGGTTCAGTTCAGCTCAGCTCAGTTGCTCAGTCATGTCCAACTCTTTCTGACACCATGAACCGCAGGACGCAGGGCCTCCCTGTCCATCACCAACTCCCAGAGTTCACCCAAACTCATGTCCATTGAGTTGGTGATGCCATCCAACCATCTCAACCTCTGTCGTCCCCTTCTCCTCCTGCCCTCAATCTTTCCCAGTGTCAGAGTCTTTTCAAATGAGTCAGCTCTTCGCATCAGGTGGCCAAGTATTGGAGTTGCAGCTTCAACATCAGTCCTTTCAATGAACACCCAGGACTGATCTCCTTTTAGGATGAACTGGTTGGATCTCCTTGCAGTCCAAGGGACTCTTATGAGTATTCTTCAACACCACCTTCCAAAAGCATCAATTCTTCCGCCATCAGCTTTCTTTATAGTCCAACTCACACATCTATACATGACTACTGGAAAAACCATAGCCTTGACTAGATGGACCTTTGTGGAAAAAGTAATGTCTCTGCTTTTTACTATGCTGTCTAGGTTGGTCATAACTTTTCTTCCCAGGAGTAAGTGTCTTTCAGTTTCATGGCTGCAATCACCATCTGCAGTGATTTTGGAGCCCCCAAAAATAAAGTCAGCCACTGTTTCCACTGTTTCCCCATCTATTTGCCATGAAGTGATGGGACCAGATGCCATGGTCTTAGTTTTCTGAATGTTGAGCTTTAAGCCAACTTTTTCACTCTCCTCTTTCACCTTCATCAAGAGGCTCTTTAGTTCTTCTCCACATTCTTCCATAAAGGTCATGTCATCCGCATATTTGAGGTTATCGATACATCTCCCAGCAATCTTGATTCCAGCTTGTGCTTCATCCAGATCAGTGTTTCTCATGATGTACTCTGTATATAAGTTAAATAAGCAGGGTGACAGTATACAGCCTTGATGTACTCCTTTTCCTATTGGAACCAGTCTGATGTTGCATGTCCAGTTCTAACTGTTGCTTCCTGACCTGCATATAGGTTTCTCAAGAGGCAGGTCAGGTGGTCTGGTATTCCCATCTCCTTCAGAATTTTCCACAGTTTATTGTGATCCACATAGTCAAAGGCTTTGGCATAGTCAATAAAGCAGAAATAGATGTTCTTCTGGAACTCTCTTGCTTTTTTGATGATCCAGTGGATGTTGGTAATTTGATCTCTGGTTCCTCTGCCTTTTCTAAAACCATCTTGAACATCTGGAAGTTCACAGTTCAGGTATTGTTGAAGCCTTACTTGGAGAAATCTGAGCATTGCTTTACTAGTGTGTGAGATGAGTGCAATTGTGCGGTAGTTTGAGCATTCTTTGGCATTGCCTTTCTTTGGGATTGGAATGAAAACTGACCTTTTCCAGTCCTGTGGCCACTGCTGAGTTTTCCAAATTTGCTGGCATATTGAGTGCAGCACTTTCACAGCATCATCTTTTAGGATTTGGAATAGCTCAACTGGAATTCCATCACCTCCACTAGCTTTGTTTGTAGTGATGCTTCCTAAGGCCCACTTGACTTCACATTCCAGGATGTCTGGCTCTAGGTGAGTGATCACACCATCGTGATAATCTGGGTCATGAAGATCTTTTTTGTATAGTTCTTCTGTGTATTCTTGCCACCTCTTCTTGGTATCTTCTGCTTCTGTTAGGTCCATACCATTTCTGTCCTTTATTGAGTCCATCTTTGCATGAAGTGTTCACTTGGTATCTCTAATTTTCTTGAAGAGATCTCTAGTCTTTCCCATTCTGTTGTTTTCCTGTATTTCTTTGCATTGATCGCTGAGGAAGGCTTTCTTATCTCTCCTTGCTGTTCTTTGGAACTCTGCATTCAGATGCTTATATCTTCCCTTTTCTCCTTTGCTTTCTCTTCTCTTCTTTTCATAGCTATTTATAAGGCCTTCTCAGACAGCCATTTTGCCTTTTTCATTTCTTTTTCTTGGGGATTGTCTTGAGCCCTCTCTCCTGTGCAATGTCATGAACCTTGGTCCATAATTCATCAGGTACTTTGTCTATCAGATCTAGTCCCTTAAATCTATTTCTCACTTCCACTGTATAATCATAAGGGATATGATTTAGGTTATACTTGAATGGTCTAGTGGTTTTCCCCACTTTCTTCCATTTAAGTCTGAATTTAGCATTAAGGAATTCATGATCTAAGCCACAGTCAGCTCCCAGTCTTGTTTTTCTGACTGTATAGAGCTTCTCCTTTGGCTGCAAAGAATATAACCAATCTGATTTCGGTGTTGGCCATCTGGTGATGTCTTTGTGTAGAGTCTTCTCTTGTGTTGTTGGAAGAGGGTGTTTGCTATGACCAGTGCATTCTCTTGGCAAAACTCTGTTAGCCTTTGCCCTGCTTCATTCTGTACTCCAAAGCCAAATTTGGAGAAGTTCCCTTCTCCAAAGGATCTTCCCAACCCAGGGATTGAACCTGGGTCTCCTGCATTGCAGGCAGATTCTTTACCATCTGAGCCATCAAAGAAACGCATACATCATAGCAACTCATACTTATTGTACATATACTATGTATGGTTTCCAAACAGGCTCAAATATGTATTGAATATATTTGCTGAGCTCCTATTATGGACCAGACACTGTGGCAGGTGCTAAAGATATAGTGATGAACAAGACCAATAGGTTCCCTATGATAATGGAGATTATGTTCCAAGTTGTACTCAAGGAATCTTTTACTTGTATTTGACTGAAATTCTCCCCACATCATAGAAGCAGTGCTAGTATATGGAAAGGAGAAATGATACCCTTATTTCACGTCAGTTGCAACCCTTGAGAATTATTCATGAAAATGCAGCAGCTACATTAGCTTACCTTTTAAATCCATTTAGAATCCTTGTTAGGCTATAAACTCAGTGGAAAGTCCCTTGGGTTAATTAGAGATTTTGTAGAAGTGATTCCTTATATTCCTTTTCACAATGACAAGCTCACCAGCATATGATCCAGGGTAAAAACATAAGCAGTGGCTTTTTAATATACTTTGGTTCCTAATCATTCCTAATTGTCATAATGTTGCTGTAAATAGAAAAGCTTTGTAGTAAATCTGTACTCCCCCACCTAAGTCATAGGCTTCACTTTTTCTATCAAAGGAAAGTCAGTCTTCTATTTGGGACTCTGTCAGTTATGATCTTAAAACTGTTCCTAAACATTTGGATCTTAATTTCTCTTCAGTGCTCCATTAAAATATGAAAATAGCTATCTTTCTATGTAAAAGGTAAGAAAGAAAAATATCTTTTTATATAAAATATGGAAACCATATTGATGGTTTCTCTTTTTTTTATTCTATCCTTGGTGTGAAGATGATTTTAAGAAATAACTCCTACACAACAACAAGGCTTTCAGAACTGTGAAAGAAAAATCACATCATGAAACAAAATAATTCTCACTTTGTTCCTGGAAGAAAATGGTCATTGTTTCTTGTCTGTGAGGTCATTCTTGGTATAGTGAGTGAAATGGCAAGAATAATGGAGAAAAATAGCTGTGTGTAGCACAAAAGCCAAATGCATCTTTTCTATTACATAAATAATGATCAGCTCTTACTGACAGTTGTTATTGTATATTTAGAAAAGAGGTGTTTGTATTCTTAGATATGATATGAAAAGCCTCATATCCCTCTTTCACTACATTTGTAGTGATTTAAAACATCAGTTGCAGCATGCACTGTGTATCCTGTCTACATAAAAATGTAATATATCTTTGAACAGACCTATCTCAAATGAAGCTGCTGGTAAACTACCTTTATATATCTGATTCTAGAAGATCACAAATAGCATACATAAGAAATATCAAAAAAGTAATATCACACAGAAATCCAATTTGTTTCTTATTAGTGTTGAAAATTGTATTGATAGCTGTTTATAGTTTTTATTGATAACATCACATGGAAAGAAAGGTTGTAGGCATTTTAAATGACATTTTATGCCCCTTTAGAACTTTTAGTTTCTATATAATAATATTCAAAAATAATTGCAAAACATTCCACTAGTGAAAAATGGCAGCATGAAAGCAATTTCTCATTTTTGCTTATAAAATTCTTTAAAACCCAGGAAATATGTAAATAAGATTACCCACACTCTATTTAAATGAAGTAAATGTTTAATTTTAACCTTTGTTTTGATAGCTCTTTTTTTATATCTGCTATTGCAGAACCTCCAGTCTCCTGCAAAATCGCCCACAGTTATTTCTGAAGGATCTCTGGGGATGTTTTATCATAATTCCTGAGTTCCACCAGATATATTATATGGTGTCATCCATTTTTCTTATCTCCAACTCTGACCTGCATCTGAGGATGCTCAATGCTGAGGGCTCTGTTGTGCATGGGCCATATTCATTCTACAGATGTCCTGCTCATCTCTTGAAGGCTACTGTGTTGGGAATGGCCCTCATTCTTTTGGACATTGCTCTCTTTTATCAGATTATTTCCTCCTAGTTTCTCCATCAGTTGATGTGGTAAGTCCTCCAAGAAGCCAACATTTCTATTAATAATGGAATACCCTCTCTTGCTCCTGCCCTAAGTATATTTTCTGCTGAGCTTTCATTTTTCTAGTGGTCAGGTCTCAAACCCTGAGCCACCCTTGATTCTTCTCTTTTTTTCACATCCCACAGCAATTTATAAGTACCTCCTCTTGGCTTTATCTTTAAATATATCCAAAATGTGATTATTTTCACCCCATCTACCTCTGCCATCTTAATCCAAGTCTAGCACCTCTTGCCTAGACTATCATAATAGCTTCCAATGTATGCCTTTGCTTTCAGTTTTGCCATTCAAACAGCAGCCAGAGTGATTATTAAAAAAACCCACATCAGTTTTGCTCTAAACACTTTAGTGTTTTCTCTCTCACTCAGAATGAAACTCAAAGGATGTACTCTGTTTTACACAGCCCTTAGTGATCTTCTTCCTTGCTACCTAATACTTCATCATCTTCAACTCCCCTTTGCTAACTCACCACTTATTCTCAACTCATGTGTTCATAAAACTTGTCTTTCTTAATTTTTTGCTCTCTGCAACTGTCACCTTCTCAGAAAAGCATTTCCTAATCTGACCACCTTATTAGAAAAAAAAGAGTGGTTTTCCCTCTTCACTTACACTCCACCTACTTTCTTGTCTCTTAACTGACTTTTTCATCTCAGCATTTTTTGCCATTAGATACATTAAATATTTATTTAATATATTTATCATCTTTCACTCCATGTCGAATGTCAGTTTCATGAAAGTAGCGATGTGATTTGTTTTGTTCATTACTAAGTCTCCAGAACGTGGCAAGTAGTAGCTGTTCAATAAATATGTATCAATTAAATAAGTGGATATGATACTGGGACAAAATTCTAGTATTATTGGATCTCTGACTAAATATTATAATAATAGCATTATATCCTGCTATAATAACTCCAAGCTGTTATGTCCAACAATAATACTACCATCAGTGATTAAGAAATATATTATTTGGTACTGAATGAATGGCCTCAAAAGTTTGATTACTGTTCAGGGAAAGTTTGGCTGCAAGTCTGGATAGCTGTAATGAGTATATCTTTAGACGCATTATAGCTAAATTATACTCATCATAAAACTCACATAAAGGAAAATTTTTAGTTATCAATTTTTAATTCAATCAATAATATCTAAGGTTTTTCTCGTTATATTTTATATATTTTTTCTTTCAAAATTAAATAATTGAGAATATATACTCAAGAGAAAGAGTTGTATGAAAAGAAAATTTCTTATTCTATTTGTAAACCCAAAAGGGAAAATATTTGTAAATAAACAGGACTAATTTTTTTTACACAACTTATATGCGTTTTTTAAATGTAAGTGTGGCTGTTTTTTCTTGCCTTTGTTTTCAATGTCTTTCTCCTTTCTAATCAAAGTAATAGTTTATTTTCTGTATAAATGATGGTGAATTTAAAACTTTCCTTCAGAATAATGTAATTTAAATGAGGCTATTTTAAAATGGGCCATCTGTCTGCAGGAAAGCCCAATTAGGCCTAAAAATCTATCCAAATAGATTTTTTGAAAGTCATGTAAAATTTTTGTTAATATCTTCAGTAAATCAGATTAGTTTCCTAGTCTATAATTAGCTTCACTAATCCCTGGACAATATTTCTAGCATCTAAGGGCTCTTGTAGACCAACAAGGGTGAGCTGCAAAGGATGGAGAGAGAGGTAAGAAAAAGAAACAGTAGGTAATTAGGCCATAAAATCGTAATCAACAGTAATAAATTCCCTACGTTAAATAGCATTTATAACATCCTTTGAAGTCCTCAGAAGTCTCATGCTTGGGAAAAATATGAAGGTGAGGAAAATGAGATATGAGTAAAGAATGATCTTTTGGAACATGAAATACCAGTATAAAAACCTTTAGGTCAGGGGCAAACTTACTCTGCAAATTTCAATTTTAAGTTCTGAATTAGACAACCTCATTAAACAAACATTCTCAGTCATTACCAGAGTATCATTTCTGCAGTGCTGTGATTACAAAGAATGCCATAATTAGAATTTTCAATAGCAGAAGAAAAATTATTGTAATACTATTGTAATACTTTTCACCTGAAAAATGGAAACTTGCCTTCTTTTATCTAAAATAATGTAATGCTTAAAGGCTGCTGAATTGCAATTATTTTGGTTAATCTTTATATCCCAGTCTGAATGATTAATCCATCAAGGCTTAAAAATAAATTTGTAGGTGTTTTGATGGGGAATTCATTTCTAAAAATGCCTTAGATTTTTTCCCCCTTTTTTCAGTGAAGGTCATCAGAGTAGAATGGTAAAAAAAAAAAAAAAGCTGTGATCTTCAAACTTTAGTGTGCATGTGAAGCATCTAAAAATTGCTGAGCCCTACCCCCAGAGTTTCTGAGCCAGTAGGTCTGGGTAGGGCCTAGCATTTTGTATTTCCAAAATGTTTCTAGGTGGTGCTTATGCTGATGGTCTAGGAATTATCCTCTGAAAACAGTGAACCACTAGCTTGTATTAAGGCAAGTGGTTACTCCACAAATCATTTTGTTTAAATTTATATCTATTTTTAATTGTAAAGATGTTATTTCTCATGCAAGAAAACATGTTTAAAATAGACTGTTCAAGTCTTTTAGACTCTGTGGGAGAAGGAGAGGGTGGGATGATTTGGGAGAATGGCATTGAAATATGTATAATATCATATATGAAACGAATCGCCAGTCCAGGTTTGATGCAGGATACTGGATGCTTGGGACTGGTGCACTGGGACGACCCAGAGGGATGGTATGGGGAGGGAGGAGGGAGGAGGGTTCAGGATGGGGAACACGTGTATACCTGTGGCGGATTCAAGTTGATATATGGCAAAACCAATACAATATTGTAAAGTTAAATAAAATAAATTAAAAAAAAATAAAATAGACTGTTCAGATATAATTTTTAAAATGCATTGATTTCTCTATTATGTCTTACTAAATCTTACTTGGGGCTTACCAATAGCACACATCCCCAAGATGGTATACCTATGCAAAGTTTGAATTTCTAACTGTAGTGCAGAATCTGTACATTTAGAAAACTATTGGTACATTACTTCTACCTTCTAATACCAATCAAATTAATTGACAAATATAGACAATATTAAAAAAAACAACTTCTAGTTTAGATTATATTCATTCATTACCTGAACCAATTTCTGGAATTCCTTATTAATGCATTTAAGTTAGCTTACTTTGAAAGAGTCTTCAACCTAGTCTGGACTTTTTCTTATCTTTCTTGCCTGAGAAAAAATTTGCATGATCAAATGTACAAAGCTAAGCTATTAAGATATGATTCACAATGGATATATTCTCATGGTAAATAAATTCCCCACATCTCAACCATCTTTTTTTTCGGTTACGTGTCCAGTTCATTTATGGTACTTGGAAACAGAGATGAGAAACAAAGCAGCATAAAATTCACTTCCATAGTCATAGCAGTAAAAATTATCCCCTCAAAAGGTTTTTTCCTTAATTTGATCTGATTGCATTTGTCTCTATATACCTAACAATGGAACTTTTTAATTTTAAGTTCTTTTGCCCATTTTGCACACATTATTTTCATGAATATATCTCATGTCATGACTTCTGTTTTTCAGCCTGTCTCTTCACCTCAGACATTTAGCAAAACACCAGGTCTGTCTGGCTAGAGGGAACTGACACCGTCTCCGTGGATATAACTACCATTAACGTTATTGGATTTGATGACCTGCCATCTTCCTCTATTGTCCCAAGGTGATTTTTGTTGTTTGCACCTTCCCTGAAGGCATTTTATGTTTTCTAGGCTTCTCCCAGGCTTTGGAATTTGCAGAGATGCTTCTGATTTATAAAGCAGCCCATATCCTTCGAAGTGTATCTTTTCTGAATAATCTCAATATAAAGTCCCATATAAAGTTGTATGATGAAAATTCAAACACATTATTACCAAAAAGTCACATATAAGTATAATAAACATATATGATGTTGAACCTTATACCATATGGAGTAGATAGCGTACTCCCAAAAGTTAAACCATAGCAGGCCATTACAATGATTTAGGACCCTTTAGAAAGATGTTCTTCTTCCCTTTCTATCTCACATTCTAACTCAGAGAACCTGCTTATTTCTCATTCTCAGAGCTCACCCTCCATCGCTGTGAATTGGAAAAGTGTTAGCTCTGGTATAGATGATTGACTTTAGGGAGACAAATTGGGATTTGAAAACCTGATTTAGAATTTTTAGGTGGTTGGCTATAAAAGCTAGTCTTGGAAAATAATGTAGACTCAGAGATGGAGGACACCATTTCTATACATATAGAAAAAGAGAAGTAAAGCAAATAAGCACAGTGGGGCAGGAAAAAGACAACATTTGATCTATAGAGTTTTGTTGACTTTCCATTTCCTGACTATCCCAGATGTACTTCCTGTCCTGTGCAATAATCTTGCTTAAGCTCGCTCAAGTGAATCTCTACGACTAAATTATGTTTGACTAACACAGTGTGTGAAGTCGCTCAGTTGTGTCTGACTCTTTTCAACCCCATGGACTGTAGCCTGCCAGGTTCCTTTGTCTATGGGATTTTCCAGGCAAGAACACTGGAGTGGGTTGCTGTTTCCTTCTCCAGACTAAGACAATGCTTGTGGTTAAAATCCCTTTATTTCCAACTGGAGGGAGAATAGAATAACAAGGATAACAGACTCAACATCAGAGCCACCATGCTGTCCAACCCAAATGTTTTCCTGTTACAATTTTTCTTTATTAATAATTTAAATTAGAAAAATAAAAAGTAATACATTGTCAATTTAAAAAATCAGAAGTATAGAAAGTTCATATCCCAAGTCTTACTTTCTCATGATGCTATTACTCAGAAGTAAATTCCAGTTAACCATTGTTACATATCCTTCCAGATTTATGTATTTATAAACAACAAACATTAATGCACATGTGTATATTTCTGTATATGTATCTACTGTCCAATTTAAATACAATGTCTCTTGTTCATTCTTCCCCAGACACAGGAAACATCTGCTCAGGTTCTCCATATAAATCCTTCATGGGTCTGAGACCAGCCATCAGTTGCTTCGTAGTTTTTTGTTTTTGTTTTTTTACAGGTAAAACAATCCCAATTCCATTAAATTTTCCTTGGTAAATATATTTAAACATCATTTTTTTCTTTTTCTCACTACAAAAGAAAAACTGGTCTCTGAATTAAGTGATCTAATAATTTTTTAAACACTAATATTTTTTATTTTATTTATTTATTTTTTAAATTTTACAAAATTGTATTAGTTTTGCCAAATATCAAAATGAATCCACCACTGGTATACATGTGTTCCCCATCCTGAACCCTCCACCCTCCTCCCTCCCCATACCATTCCTCTGGGTCGTCCCAGTGCACTAGCCCCAAGCATCCAGTATTGTGCATCGAAGCTGGACTGGCAACTCGTTTCATACATGATATTATACATGTTTCAATGCCATTTTCCCCAATCTTCCCACCCTCTCCCTCTCCCACAGAGTCCATAAAACTGTTCTATACATCAGTGTCTCTTTTGCTGTCTCGTACGCAGGGTTATTGTTACCATCTTTCTAAACTCCATATATATGCATTAGTATATTGTATTGGTGTTTTTCTTTCTGGCTTACTTCACTCTGTATAATAGGCTCCAGTTTCATCCACCTCATTAGAACTGATTCAAATGTATTCTTTTTAATGGCTGAGTAATACTCCATTGTGTATATGTACCACTGCTTTCTTATCCATTCATCTGCTGATGGACATCTAGGTTGCTTCCATGTCCTGGCTATTATAAACAGTGCTGCGATGAACATTGGGGTACATGTGTCTCTTTCCCTTCTGGTTTCCTCAGTGTGTATGCCCAGCAGTGGGATTGCTGGATCATAACGCAGTTCTATTTCCAGTTTTTTAAGGAATCTCCACACTGTTCTCCATAGTGGCTGTACTAGTTTGCATTCCCACCAACAGTGTAAGAGGGTTCCCTTTTCTCCACACCCTCTCCAGCATTTATTACTTGTAGACTTTTGGATTGCAGCCATTCTGACTGGTGTGAAATGGTACCTCATAGTGGTTTTGATTTGCATTTCTCTGATAATGAGTGATGTTGAACATCTTTTCATGTGTTTGTTAGCCATCTGTATGTCTTCTTTGGAGAAATGTCTATTTAGTTCTTTGGCCCATTTTTTGATTGGGTCATTTATTATTCTGGAGTTGAGCTGTAGGAGTTGCTTGTATATTTTTGAGATAGTTGTTTGTCAGTTGCTTCATTTGCTATCATTTTCTCCCATTCTGAAGGCTGCCTTTTCACCTTGCTAATAGTTTCCTTTGATGTGCAGAAGCTTTTAAGTTTAATTACGTCCCATTTGTTTATTTTTGCTTTGATTTCCAATATTCTGGGAGGTGGGTCATAGGGGATCCTGCTGTGATGTATGTCGGAGAGTGTTTTGCCTATGTTCTCCTCTAGGTGTTTTATAGTTTCTGGTCTTACGTTTAGGTCTTTAATCCATTTTGAGTTTATTTTTGTGTATGGTGTTAGAAAGTGTTCTAGTTTCATTCTTTTACAAGTGGTTGACCAGATTTCCCAGCACCACTTGTTAAGAGATTGTCTTTAATCCATTGTATATTCTTGCCTCCTTTGTCAAAGATAAGGTGTCCATATGTGCATGGATTTATCTCTGGGCTTTCTATTTTGTTCCATTGATCTATATTTCTGTCTTTGTGCCAGTATCATACTGTCTTGATAACTGTGGCTTTGTAGTAGAGCCTGAAGTCAGGTAGGTTGATTCCTCCAGTTCCATTCTTCTTTCTCAAGATAGCTTTGGCTATTTGAGGTTTTTTGTATTTCCATACAAATTGTGAAATTATTTGTTCTAGCTCTGTGAAGAATACTGTTGGTAGCTTGATAGGGATTGCATTGAATCTATAAATTGCTTTGGGTAGTATACTCATTTTCACTATATTGATTCTTCCAATCCATGAACATGGTATATTTCTCCATCTATTAGTGTCCTCTTTGATTTCTTTCACCAGTAAACACTAATATTTTTTAATACTTGCTAGCTCTGGTCATGTATGGATGTGAGAGTTGGACTGTGAAGAAAGCTGAGTGCCAAAGAATTGATGCTTTTGAACTATGGTGTTGGAGAAGACTCTTGAGAGTCCCTTGGACTGCAAGGAGATCCAACCAGTCCATTCTGAAGGAGATCAGCCCTGGGATTTCTTTGGAAGGAATGATGCTAAAGCTGAAACTCCAGTACTTTGGCCACCTCATGAGAAGAGTTGACTCATTGGAAAAGACTTTGATGCTGGGGGGGATTGGGGGCAGGGGGAGAAGGGGATGACAGAGGATGAGATGGCTGGATGGCATCAGTGACTCGATGGACGTGAGTCTGAGTGAACTCCGGGAGTTGGTGATGGACAGGGAGGCCTGGTGTGCTGCGATTCATGGGGTCGCAAAGAGTCAGACACGACTGAGTGACTGAACTGAACTGAACTGAGCTCTATATCAGAGTCTCACCATGTGTATAATGGGATCATTGACTCATCCAGTCAGTTTTGAGGCTTCATTTTGTTTGGCATTGCATTGATTACTCTCTGCTAACAGATATTATGGTTGTATATAGTATGATGAGTAAAGAAATTGTCTATTTTTAAATTTATCCTAAATAGAAATATGGTCTCCTATTTAATATGATGTGGCTATCTTAAAGTCAAAGATGGAGAAGAGATATTCTTCATTGCTCAACATTCCTTCCACAAGTTGTATAACATCTGAATACTTACAAAAACCTAGAGAAAGTTCTTTTTAGGTAGAGAGTTTATTAAGTTATGTTTTATAGAGTTAGTATTTCTGAGATATCCAAACAGGAAAAAAAAAATCCCTCAGTGGCTTCCCTTTCAATTATTTTTTAAGCCTCTGTTTTAAAAATAATCTTTGAAATGCATCATACATAC
Organism: Bos indicus x Bos taurus; assembly: GCF_003369695.1. Classification (NCBI taxonomy): domain Eukaryota; kingdom Metazoa; phylum Chordata; class Mammalia; order Artiodactyla; family Bovidae; genus Bos; species Bos indicus x Bos taurus. Next base: position 55,634,919 of record NC_040076.1, on the reverse strand, counting down.
AAAGAAGTATATAAAACCTATCTGTAAAGTTCAGATGATAGTAAAATGAATATCTCTCCTCTAGTCCTAGGAAACAGAATGGTATCACCTCTTCAGACCCACCTTGGCAAATATATCCCCTTTACCTCTGAAATACAGGTAGCCTGTATTCTAAATTTTTATTCCCTTTGATTTTGTTATTTCACCACTTAGATATCTATACTTCAACATTATTATACTGGTTAATTTCCCCAAACCTTAAATGGTATACTAATTGAATCATACTGCACATATTTTTCCACTATTTCAGCCAAATAATTTTGCAATTCATCCATGTTGATGAGTACAGGTTGCACTCATTCATTTAATTGATGAATAATATTTCCTTGTATGAATAAAGTATCTGCCTACAATGCAGGAGACCCGGCTTCAATCCCTGGGTCGCGAAGATCTCCTGGAGAAGGAAATGGCAACCCACTCCAGTACTCTTGCCTGGAAAATCCCATGGACAGAAGAGCCTGGTAGGCTACAGTCCATGGGGTCGCAAAGAGTCTGGGCAAAACTGAGTGACTTCACTTTCACTTCATACTACTGATAAATTTTGGAGTTGCTTCCAGGTTTTGCTGCTTTGACAATTGTCAGGGACTTCTGTTATTTTCCTAGTAGGTGGACTGCTTGGTTCCATCAAAAAAATTTTTTTTAACACAAAGCAAATGTCTTTGCACATAGTTGGACCTGAGAAATGCTTGAGTGAATTAATTTCAATAATTGAACAGTTGACTTAAAGTCTTTTTAATATTTCTTAGCAAACATGTACCAAGGAACAAATATGAAAAACATAATTTGTATACAGAATGTGAGGTGGAGACCTAGTAATTGTTTAATTGGACTTACTCATCCCAGAAGAAACTCACCCTTGCTGAAGAAAACACAGCACAACTCATTCCCATCTCCTGTTCTTTGATAGGCTACCAAGCAAGAACACATTTTCCCAGCTAAGCCCACTTAAAACTTATTGGGAGACAAAGACATATAGAAACAAGTACAGTACATTTAATTAGGTCCAATTTGTTTATTTTTGCTTTTATTTCCATTACTCTGGAAGGCAAGTCATAGAGGATCCTGCTATGATTTATGATAGAGAGTGTTTTGCCTATGTTCTCTTCTAGGAGTTTTATAGTTTCTGGCCTTACATTTAGATCTTTAATCCATTTTGAGTTTATTTTTGTGTATGGTGTTAGAAAGAGTTCTAGTTTCATTCTTTTACAAGTGATTGACCAGTTTTCCCAGCACCACTTGTTAAAGAGATTGTCTTTTCTCCATTGTATATTCTTGCTTCCTTTGTCAAAGATAAGGTGTCCATAGGTGTGTGGATTTATCTCTGGGCTTTCTATTTTGTTCCATTGATCTATGTTTCTGTCTTTGTGCCAGTATCATACTGTCTTGATGACTGTTGCTTTGTAGTATAGCCTGAAGTCAGGCGGGTTGATTCCTCCAGGTCCATTCTTCTTTCTCAAGATTGCTTTGACCATTAGAGGTTTTTTTGTATTTCCATACAATTTGTGAAATTATTTGTTCTAGTTCTCTGAACTACCAACTACCATTGGTAGCTTGATAGGGACTGCATAAGCAAGGTGAAAAGACAGCCTTCAGAATGGGAGAAAATAATAGCAAACAAAGCAACTGACAAAGAATTAATCTCAAAAATATACAAGCAACTCCTGCAGCTCAATACCAGAATAATAAACTATCTAATAAAAAAATGGGCCAAAGAACTAAACAGACATTTCTCCAAAGAAGACACACAGATGGCTAACAAACACATGAAAAGATGTTCAACATCACTCATTATCAGAGAAATGCAAATCAAAACCACAATGAGGTACCATCTCACACCGGTCAGAATAGCTGCTATAAAAAAGTTTATAAACAATAAATGCTGGAGAGGGTGTGGATAAAAAGGAACCCTCTTACACTGTTGGTGGGAATGCAAACTAGTACAGCCACTATGGAGAATAGTGTGGAAGTTCCTTAAAAAACTGGAAATAGACCCAGCAATCCCACTGCTGGGCATACACACCAAGGAAACCAGAATTGAAAGAGACACGTGTACCCCAATGTTCATTGCAGCACTGTTTACAATAGCCAGGACATGGATGCAACCTAGCTGTCCATTGGTAGACGAATGGATAAGAAAGCTGTGGTACATATACACAATGAAATATTGCTCAGCTATTAAAAATAATTCATTTGAATCAGTTCTAATGAGGTGGATGAAACTGGAGCCTATTATACAGAGTGAAGTAAGTCAGAAAAACACCAATACAGTATATTAATGCATATATATGGAATTTAGAAAGATGGTAACAATGACTCTATATGCGAGACAGCAAAACAGACACAGATGTAAAGAACAGATTTTTGGACTCTGTGGGAGAAAGCGAGGGTGGGATGGTTTGAGAGAATGGCATTGAAACATGTATATTATCATATGTGAAATAGATCGCCATTTCAGGTTCAATGCATGAGGCAGGGTGCTCAGCGCTGTTGCACTGGGATGACCCTGAGGGATGGAATGGGGAGGGAGGTGGGAGGGAGGGTCAGGATGGGGAACACATGTACACCCATGGCTGATTCATATGAATGTATGGCAAAAACCACCACAATATTGTAAAGTAATTAGCCTCCAATTAAAAAAAAAAGAAAAGAAACAAGTACAATAAGTCAAATATTTGCCCAGCTGACTTTTTCTGTCAAGTTGGTCTGTATATGGGTGGCAATTTTCTCTTCAAGCTCCTTCTGGCCCTTCGTTTACTACTTAAAACATTTTCATTCCCATCAAAAAGCATTTATTAAGCACTTAGCAATCACTGTATTGCAAGTGAAATCACAGTTGCAAAGTAGATTAGTGCAAAAGGGCTGTATGCTTTGTTACTAAAGAAAGATTAAAAGCTTTGTTTAACCTATATCTTATGTTAGGACAATAGTTGTAATATCAATCTTTTTCCATTCAGTTTGAATGATTAATATGGTTTGAATGATTAATATGGTGACAGAGGCCTAGACAGTAGAAACACAAGGGTAACCATGACAATGTCCCTGCTATCACCTGCAGCTTCAGGGAGCCCTGAGTTTGCTTACCATCTTTCCTTTCAACAGGAAATATCAGGAGGTCAAGTATTTCCTGCCTTGGAATTAGGCTCTTCCATGTCCCCTGGAGAAGGAAATGGCAATCCACTCCAGTACTATTGCCTGGAAAATCCCATGGACAGAGGAGCCTGGTAGGCTACAGTCTATGGGGTCGCAAAGAATCAGACATGACTGAGTGACTTCACTTTCACTTTCATGTCCTTAAGGCAGGGGTGCTGATTATGACATCTTTTTTTTTTTTTTTCTAGATTTACTTGCTTTATTTGACATCAGTAACTTGTCTGATTTCTTTCAGTTTTCTCACCTGACTTCTTGGTTTTAAAAGCTTAGTTTAATTTTGTTTCTTAATAATCATTATTCTTTTTTACCAAGGTGACAAATGATTTTTGCAGATGCAATTTGGGATGTCCCAAATTACAGTTGAGGTATGAACCATGCTTCCAAGTATTATATTTGATAGCTTGCTAACTTGTTATCTATAGCAAGTTAGCAAGCTATCAAATATCATCTTATTATACTAGGTAGCAAGTTAGCAAGAAATTTAATATGTTTCCTTGATACTCATCTCCCTCCCAAGCTCCCTTTTTTATTTTTAAAATTTATTTATTTAATTTTTTATTGGCCAAGGTTTTTATTTCAATCCATAAATTCTTTTCAAGCTGCCTTTTGTATTCCAAAGGCCAGTCCTGCTTGTTCCTTTATTCTTGCCAGCTCTATTGCTATTATATTTCTTACAATTAAACAATGCCTAACATAATTCCCCAGAGAAGGCAATGGCACCCCACTCCAGTACTCTTGCTTGGAAAATCCCATGGACGGAGGAGCCCGTTAGGCTGCAATCCATGGGGTCGCTAAGAGTCAGACACGACTGAGCAACTTCACTTTCACTTTTCACTTTCATGCATTGGAGAAGGAAATGGCAACCCACTCCAGTGTTCTTGCCTGGAGAATCCCAGGGACGGGGGAGCCTGGTGGGCTGCTGTCTACTGGGTCCAACAGAGTCGGAAACGACTGAAGTGACTTAGCATAGCATAACATAATTCCCATGGCTAAAACATCTTGTTTAAATCTAATCTGTAGAGACTTCTAGCTCAAGGATAATGGGGTACCTCTTACTAGAAGAGTGCCTGAGGTCAGCTGTCTTCTCCCCTCTTCCTCTTCTTTTTAATATCAACTCACTAAGGAATTAGAGCTGCTATGAGGTCTAACAAAAAATGTTTCCCATTATATTATTTTATTTAGTAATATTTTAAGTTGGGTTTCCCTGCTGGCTCAGATGGTAAAGAATCTGCCTGTAATGTAGGAGACAGGATTCAACCCTGGGTCGAGAAGATCCACTGGAGAATGGAATGGCAACCCACTCCAGTATTCTTGCCTGGAGAATTCCATGGACAGAAGAGCCTGGTGGGTTGCAGTCCATGGGATCACAGAGTCAGACATGACTGAGCAACTAACACACACACACACACAATATTTTAAGTTATAAAAATGAGAAGTAATATATGCCCATTTTGTTACAGTGGGGATTTGGACTCATCATTTTGATGGGGTTATCAGATAAAATACAGGATTTAATGAAGTTTAAAGTTATGGCAGAAAGTGAAGAGGAACTAAAATGCCTCTTGATGAAAGTGAAAGAGGAGAGTGAAAAAGTTGGCTTAAAGTTCAACATTCAGAAAACTAAGATCATGGCATCTGGTCCCATCACTTCATGGGAAATAGATGGGGAAATAGTGGAAACAGTGTCAGACTTTATTTTTTTGGGCTCCAAAATCACTGCAGATGGTGATTGCAGCCATGAAATTAAAAGACGCTTACTCCTTGGAAGGAAAGTTATGACCAACCTAGATAGCATATTCAAAAGCCAACTTTGCCAACAAAGGTCAGTGTCGTCAAGGCTATGGTTTTTCCAGTGGTCATGTTTGGATGTGAGAATTGGACTGTGAAGAAAGCTGAGCACTGAAGAATTGATGATTTTGAACTGTGGTGTTGGAGAAGACTCTTGAGAGTCCCTTGGACTGCAAGGGGATCCAACCAGTCCATTCTGAAGGAGATCAGCCCTGGGTGTTCTTTGGAAGGAATGATGCTAAAGCTGAATCTCCAGTACTTTGGTCACATCATACGAAGAGTTGACTCATTGGAAAAGACTCTGATGCTGGGAGGGATTGGGGGCAGCAGGAGAAGGGGACGACAGAGGATGAGATGGTTGGATGGCATCACCGACTCCATGGATGTGAGTTTGAGTGAACTCTGGGAGATGGTGATGGACAGGGAGGCCTGGAGTGCTGCAGTTCATGGGGTTGCAGAGAGTCGGACACAACTGAGTGACTGAACTGAACTGAAAGTTTAAAATTTAATAAAGTTAAGTAAATGAAGTTTCAGATAAACAACTATATATATTTGATGTATATGTGTGTGTGTGTATACACACACACACACACACACACACACACACACGTGTATGTATATATATATATATATATATATGTAAGTCCCAAGTAACATTTGGGAAATCTAGTACTAAATATTATTTATTGTTCATCTGAAATTCAAGTTTAACTGGAAATTCTATATTTAATGTTGCTAAATCCGGCAATGCCACCCCTTGTGCTGGTGGACTTCAAAACTGCCCACAGATACTGGTTGCTTGTTAAAAAGCCACTACCTTCTCCAGCGTTGGTGCAGCCAAAGTTGGAGGCAACCAGAAGTATGGTAATCATTAAGAATGGCTGGTGTCTAAGAAGAGGAAGCTTGTGATGAACTTTATGTTCCTGTAGCTTCTGCATCAGTCAGGGCAGATTACTGTTTACTGATTGTTTCAGATTTCAAGGAAGGATCATCTTACTCCCTAACACCTTCCTCACTGCTCTACTAGGTCAATAGTGTTTCATGGTAAAATTATCCTGAGGCCCTTATATTCTAGCTTTTTGGATTCATTCACATAATTACTTCAGGAAGCCACTGCCTGCCTGTGGAAAGATTGATATAGGACAGGTTCACCTATGTAGAACCTGTCTTTTGTCAGGCATGTCATCTGGTCCCAGCCTTTTCTGTCTCTGTGGTGATTTTACTTTTATTTTTGTCTTTTCTGGTCACTAGGCTTCTGTTGGGGTTATGGTCATCTATTCTCACAGATTTCAATTATCTTGATTTTGGAGCAAAATGGTTTGAGCTCTGGTACTCTCATATGGAAGAAAGCCACTAATTGTATGCAAATGTGGTTCCCTCTGGAAATTTTAAAGACACAGATAATATCAGGAATTTATCTTAAAAGGTAGGAAGAGCAATAGATGGGTAGAGGGAGGGATAAAAGAAGAGAGGAAGGGAGGGAGAGAGGGAAGAAGAGAGTGAGAGAGACAGAAAGGAAGGAGGAAGAGAAAGGAAAAAAATAGAAAGTTCTACTTTCTCCTCACTGGGAATTAAAAAATGGAAGAAAGCAAAAACTTGAAGTTCACTGGACATAGTTAAACCATAAAATGCAATACATTTTTAAATTTGGGGAAAACAGAGCAACATTGATCTCAAATCCAGCTACGGTCCCCTGTGTGTGTGTATGTGTGTGCGTGTATCTGTGGTTATTCTGTGGGGGTGTATATATAATCAGATATACAAATAAGCTCATACTCTACAATTTATTTTCAAATCTTCATTTTCCACTTAATATTATATTTTTCCATATAACTAGAAGTGGCTCAGTGGTAAAGAATCCACTTGCAATGCAGGAGAGTCAGTTTCAATCCCTGGGTCAGGAAAATCCCCTGGAGAAGGAAATGCCAATCCACTTCAGTATTTTTGCCTGGGAAACCCATGGACAGTGGAACCTGACAGGCTACAGTTCATGGGGTTGCAAAGAGTCAGACATGACTTGGTGACTAGACAACAAAAACAACATAATTAAAAATACTTCTAAAATATTATTTTAATAGCTAGGAAATATGCTATTAATTATAATAATTATATTTAACCAATCATTTATTTTATACACTTAAGGTATTTTAATGTACCATCTTATGGCTAATCTTTGCATATATCTTTATTTCCTTAGAATAAATTATCAGCAGTAGAATTTCTAGAAATGAGTAAAACAGGATTTTATTGTGAATAATTTTAGATTTACAGAGGAGTTGCAAAGATGGTGTAGAAAGTTCTCCTCAGCCAGCTTTCCCTAATGTACATCTTATATAACCATGGCACATTTACCAATACTAAGAAATCACCGTTGATAAACATTAAGTTGAACTACAGCATTAACATCCTTTTATTGTTCCAGATTGCAATCCATGTTACTAAGTTGCATTTAGTTATTATGTCTCCTTAATCTTTTCCAAATTGCTTTTCATGACCTTGACACTTTCAGAGTACAAAGTTAGCTATTTTGTAGAAGGTCCCTCAGTTTGAATTTGTCTGATGTTTTCTCATTATTAGACAGCTAATGTGACCATATTGCTTAAGGTTTTGACCTATACATTTGAAACTGTGTTGTATATAAGTGATAGGCTAGTTAAGAGAAGTTGTTGAAATCAGTAAATTTATTAAAATAATATATACATACTTTATTCATTTTACTTGCTTTATGTATTTCATGTGCCAGCATTTCAGTTTTGAGCCAAAGTTTTACCTGTTTTGTTTTCTTATTCTGAATAGCCTTTATTTCATAAATCACAACTGTAATTAATAAATCATTTATGATTCTAGCTTCACTTTGCTTAAAATGAAGAAAGAACCTAAAACACTTGAAAGCAGCTTTTCAAAATTTTTGCATTCTTTTGCATCTGATTCACCTACTTTTGATAGCAATTTTCTTCTTTGAAAATTTATATTCATTGAATCTTTTCAAAACACTTGGTTTCCATTGAAAAAACAAAATATTTTCATTCCATCAAATTATATATTTATTAAATAATAATTAAAATAATGAATAGAATTGAAATGATTGAGTTTAGAAAAAACATAATCCTCTTGATAAACTCCTTTGGGTTACTAAACAGCAAGAAAGCAGCAATACTTAGGTGAATTCTAGAGAAGCTCCCTAGCTTCAAGGGCTTCCCTGGAGGCTCAGATGGTAAAGAGTTTGTCTGCAATGCAGACGACCCGGGTTTGATCCTTGGGTTAGGAAGAGTCCTTGGGGAAGGGAATGGTTACCCACTCCAGCATTCTTGCCTGGAGAATTCCATGAACAGAAGAGCTCTGCAGTCCATGGGGTTACAGAGTTGGACATGACTGAGTGACTAACACAACAACCACCCCAGCTTCAAGCATTCACTGTGCAGATGGTACTAGACTGTGCTTTACAGAGAGCATGATGGGTGCTGGTTAACTCAGAAAACTGGTTAAAAGAAGCAAGTTAAGGAGCTGCTGATGTATTGGCAGGATGTCATTCAGTAAAGCTACAATCTATTTATGTTCCAGTTACCTGATAGGAGAATTTCTATTTCCTCACCTTTGATAACACTAAATAATAGGATGTCAAGCTAGATTTTAAAGAAATAATGTATATTGATAGTAGAAAATTATATTTTGGTGATTACAAATGAGACTGAATTTTCTTTTTATCATTTTACTTATTGATCATCTGTGTTTCTTTGTTTATGATATTGATATATTTCTACACAGTTAGGAACCCAAATTACAGACCTGCCTTTATTTGAAGGTTTTTAGACTGTGACTAGCAATAGGAGAGGCATTCAGCATGGAGCTTAGAAGCAACATATCTGGATAAACCTTGCAACTTGTAGCTTTATGATCTGTCACTTCTGTCCCTTGCCTCTCTCACATCCCCTCCCACTACTCTCCTCTTTGCTGGTCTTTGTACTGTTCTTGGAACACACTGAGCACATTCCCACCCAAGGGCCTTTCTGTGGGCTACTCCCTTTGCTAGGGACATTCTTTCCCTGCTTATCTGTAGGGTTAGCCCCCTTACCTCCTCCAATTCTTTGCTCAGAAGTCACCTTTGCACTGGAGTCTGTATTGATTACCCTGCTTAAAATTGTAACCTACCACCCATACCACTTCTGGCTCCCTTTACTTTTTCTTTTTTTTCTGTAGCACCTATAAATTTCCTTATTCTATATCACTCATTTGTTTGGTTTTTGGCTGCTCTGCACAGCTTGCAGTGTCTTATTCCCCAACCAGGGATTGAACTCATAACCCCTACAGTGGAAGCATCAAGTCCTAACCACTTGATTGTTAGGGAAGTCCCTCTATATCATTTACTTGTTTGTCACATATATTATTTAATTCTACCTCCCATTGCTAGAATGAAATGGCACATGGCAAACACCCAGTAAATATTTGTTAAATAAATGAAGTAAATTAAAAAGAAGGCCTTCAGGTATGCAAGAGAAAGATACAGAAAAGGGAAGTCCCTACTGGGGTAATCTATCTGGAAAAACAGAACGGTTTCATTCAGAGCCATTTGAATGTGTTGCCGCCCTCTTTGCTGTTTATCCTATAGGAGTGACTTTGGTTACCATCTTGCTGTGTGCTCACATTACCTCTTTTTTGTGTGCTTGAAGTGGGAGGAGCAAGCTTCTCTGGTGTCTTATCCTGTAAGTGCACTAATTGCATCATGAGTAGCCCCACCCTCGTGACCTAATCTAACCCTAATTACCTCCTAAAAGCTCCATCTCCAAAAATAGAGCAATATAAACATTCAGTGGGTAACACTGGGTGACCAGGACCCTGTGTTCTGTGGCCCCATGAGTGAGAAGCTTTAGAAAACACATCCCAAACCATTCTTTCAGAGCTCACCAAGCAGGTATTTGGCTTAAGGCGATGATCTGTTTTTCCCCAACCCTCAGAGGAAAAAGCCAGAGAAATTGCTGTAGGCAAGAGCAGAGTTGGTCCTCATTTTCTTTCAATTCACTGAGACTATTAAGATTTTTTTTTAAGTTTAAAGAATTTTTAAGGATGTTTTGTTTTAAACACTAATAGGAAACTAGAAGTTCAGTTTTGTTTATGACAAAGAAAGCCATAAAAAACATCTTGCCTCTATACTAACAAGAGGAAGAATCCAGATAGTCCAAAAGAGCCTATTTTTCCTTAAACTTGTCAGAGAACCAAAGTTACAAGGCAGCTAAGGGAACTGGATCTTATGGAGCCTGGTGTGCTGCAGTCCATAGGGTTGCATAGGGTTGGCCATGACTTAGTGACTGAACAACAACAGCAAGCCCCTTTGAGGAGGGATGGGACACACAGACTTTTACTTTTAGCAGAGCAAGGGAGGAAGGGGTGGCTTTCAGGGAAGCAACTAAGAAGAAATCAGCTAAAATGTCAATAAATACCTACAAGCCATGTGTGGGCTAGCATATCAGTTTAGGGTAACTGGGAGCTTGGTTTACAAGTGGAATTCAGTCTTTCAAAATTCCTGGATGCTCACAAGAAAGATAAGTGTCAGGGCAGGAGACCAGAGAGTCACCGTTGGAGCCTTAGAAACTAGGGAATGTCTGGTTGCCATGGGAATAGAGGCAGGAGCACTGAAAAGGCCCCATTCCCAAGGCTGAGGTGCACAGACTCTCTACCTAACTTTGGGGCTAGACTAGGAGAATCATGAACTACCCGCACTCCCACTGCAACAAGCAACAGTAGTCTACTGCTGAGGCAGGGGGCCAGTGCTTGGGGTGAAATATCCTCTGGGATGCACGTGTGTAGGGACTGATGAAAGCTGCGGGTGGAACAGGAACACTGAGAGAAGCTCTCCAGCACTTCCAGGTTAGCGAGCCTGGTTCACAAGAGGAATTCATAGTCTTTTCCTCTGGAGAGGAATCTGAAGACTGGTGCACAGAGATAACGACAGAAACAATACAGGTCAAACAGGGCTTTTAGCTGGGCTGTAGCAGGGATGAGAAGGTACCTATCTGATGATACGTCTTTTCAATCTTTCCTGCCTCACTCTTGGCTCAAGGCTTTTGATTTTAACAAAATGAGTGTTTGAAAGTTTTGGTTACTCCATGGTTGGCAGCCACAAAACAGTGAGGGCCTCCCACAGAGTGGCCCAAGTGGTGAGATGGTGAGTTGGAAAATGGAGAGTGTGGGGAGGACTGTTAACAATTATTTGCTGCACTCATATGCTTAGTCCTCAGATTTACCATAAGCTGTAACATTCCGTGATTTCTTTTAAAAGTATTTAGTCAAGGTTTGTTTGTTTTTAGTATTCATTTATTTTTATTTATTCATTTGGCTGTGCCAGGTCTTAGTTGCGGCATGTGGGATCTAGGATCTAGTCCCCTGACAGGGGAACGCCCCCTGCCTTGGAAGCTCAGAGTCTTGGCCATTGGACCACCAGCGCAGTCCCTAACATTTCATGATTCTAAATCAAACTTTGTGAGCAATTATTTTTCTGCCCATGGGAAAGAAAGAATCTAATTTTAGAAGTCCTTTGTCTGTTTCTGCCTGTTGCTGTGGTGGTTGTGGTTTGATTTTCGTATCCATCACCTGGTCCTTGTACCAACATTCATGGTAGTGTGGCTAGACTAAGTGGTTATGGCCAGAGTGAATTATAGGCAAATTCATTTATCATTGTTTCCAGTGGGATCATCTTTTTCAAAAATTACATGCTGGAAAACATGTGCAGCCAATTTGGCTTTATGAAACTTTTGCTAAGAAAATCAATACATATCACATAGACGATGTTAAATGTTAAGGGTATTTCTTTAAACATTTCCCTAGATTCTCCAGAATGTTCTTTAGCAATTATTCTATGAATTCAATAAACATTCACAAGAGGACATAGCATAGTTGAAGAGACAATTCATTTTTCAAGGTTAAATTGACTTATAACGCCTTCTTAGAAGGCCCTCTACTTTATATTCTACATGTAAACATAACTGCACAGTTAGGAAACACAAACTTAAATATGTTGATTACAAAATAATTTCTAGCACTTCATACATGAAGTGCCCAAGATTTAAACTTCAAATTTAATACAACACATGTTCAACAGAGGGACAAAAAATAATCAGTAACATTTACTGATACAGTTCTTCAGAATTTCAACTGAAAATTGATTCAGTTGATTACTGAATCAAACTTGGAATTCAAGATTACCTTGAACTTGTAACAGATGAGATTTTAAAAAAAAATCAAAAAGTAACAACCACCTCAAAATTTTTTCCATTTAAATAATGAGTTAAAAGCAACTGACAGTTTGATTTGTTTATAAATTAGGCTTGTTCTATGAAAAATAGAAAAAAAAAAAAAGTCCTCAATCTTAACTTCCTTCATATCCTAGAACTGGAAAAAAGATAACATAAACAAGTTAACATTTTTGTTTGTTTGTAGGTGATGATATGGTCCTAAAAATAGAGGCAATTTCTACCTATATTAGAGCTTTAATGGAAGAATGTGATGGTCTGTCAGTATGCAAGGAAACAGTCAGAAGGATAAAAGAGAAAGAAAAAAGGAAAGCCCATGGCATTGGTTCTCTCTGTCCTCCTGTCTTCAGATAAAAGTGGTCACCAAACGAAAGTTGGTGAGATTATAAACCTTGCTTTTCTATGTCTTCCAAAGGGCAAGGATGGTCTTTTCTATCTGGACTTTTTTCTTTTTAAAAATAGCCCTGGGTCATCTTTATTTTCTATATCGACACAGCACAAGTTTTATTCATTGGCCACAGAATGGAGACGTGTGAACTAAGTTCACAGATCAGTATCTCACCTACCTGTCGAGATGGATTTACTTTTTCTGGATCTTCTTTTTAAGGTCTCTTAATAGGTATAAAAATATAGTAGGTAGTTAGATTGATTGCTGGAGTCCATATAGCATTTTAGAGTTAGCTCTTGTGATAAAGACTACTTGCTTCAAGAATTAGTTTGTTACACACTTTACAAGTAGAACTTCAGTTTCATTCTAGTGTAATTTGAACAGCTAGCAAGTTTTGTATACATTTTTATTCATTTTTTTTCATTCTTATCATACTTTTCCTTTCTGAGTACAAGAATAATACATATTCATTATATAGAACCCCAATATTACAGAAATATGTCTACTACAAACTTTCCCAAAGACATGAATTGTTTAGGTTATGTAGTTTAAAATGGTCTGATGACAGCCTGTGTTAGGGAGAAAGATAATATATATAGACAAATAGAATGCAGTTTGGTTTCTTAGAAATTACCACAAGATATGTGGTCCTAAAGTTTAATATATCTTTTCTGATCCTTCTTACACCTCATTCGGAGTCTATTCCCCCATTTTAAGTTATGATACCACTATTTTCAATCCAATGAGCTCCAGGCTCAGCTCAGAGATTCAATCATGCTGTCAGAAGTTTCCCCAAATTCATTTTGTCTAAATTTTAGATCTTGGCTCATTAAAAATACCTTTACCTTCCAAATGATAAAAAAATATATAGGCCAAAAAGAAGACATTAGAACGGAAAAGTTTTTGGTTTAATAGCATCCATTTAAAATTTACTAAAAGTTAATCAAATAATATTTAAACAAATTATACTTAATAATTTTATTATTCTGCTTCTGTAAAGTAAGACCATATCTATCTGGAATTTAGTTAACCAGCAACCTCACTCACTCATAACATAGCCTGAAATTAAAAATAAACCAAAGTAGTTCACGTAAACAAAAGTTCTTGATCCTTTATTTATAGATGGCCTCCTCAGGCGCTCTCAAAAAAACAATTTGCTCTTATGTAGCACATATTTTTACTAAGTTTTATAGAGTCTATGATTTTAATAAGCTTGGCAATCTGGCTTATAATCCTCTCCTAGGTTAGAAGAAACACGAAACACATCAAGAGAGGAGAGAGGAGCATCTACCTTCAAAGACACTGGCAACTGTAAGAAATAAGAATTGTAAGCTTGAAAAAAATTTTAAAAAATTAAAAATATATAAATAACAGACCTAATTATTAAAAAAAAATTGATTTAGGTTTGGAGTTATAAGTCCTTGAGTGGTCCATGGTAGACTCTAAGAATGACAAAAACCTCCCTTAACACACCCAAGGTCTTTGTAGAATAACTCATTAACCATACTGAATTAACTGCAACCTAGCTCTTTTTTGAAGGTAAAAGATCTCTTCCAGGTACTCTCAACTCTCTCAGTAGAAAATAGGTACTTACTACTTTAGTCTCCTTTTAGTTTTCAAAAAACGAAGATCATGGCATCTGGTCCCATCACTTCTTGGCAAACAGATGGGGAAGCAATGGACACAGTGACAAACTTTATTTTCTTGGGCTCCATAATCACTGCAGATGGTGACTGCAGCCATGAAATTAAAAGACGCCTGCTCCTTGGAAGAAAAGCTATGACCAGCCTAGACAGTATATTAAAAAGCAGAGACATTACTTTGCCAACAAAGGTCCATCTAGTCAAAGCTATGGTTTTTCCAGTAGTCATGTATAGATATGAGAGTTGGACTATAAGGAAAGCTGAGCCCCGAGGAATTGATGCTTTTGAAAGGTGGTGTTGGAGAAGACTATTGAGAGTCTCTTGGCCACCAAGGAGAACCAACCAGTCCATTCTAAAGGAAATCAGTCCTGAATATTCATTGGAAGGACTGATGCTGGAAGCTGAAGCTCTGATACTTTGGCCACCTATGTGAACAGCCAACTCACTGGAAAAGACCCTGGTGCTGGGAGAGATTGAGGGTAGGAAGAGAAGGTGACAGAGAATGAGATGGCTGGATGGCATCATGGACTCAATGGACATGAGTCATAAAATTTCAGAAGACAGTGGAGGATGGGGAAGCCTGGTGTGCTGCAGTTCATGGGGTCACAAAGAGTCAGACATAACTTAGTGACTGAACAACAACAATCTGGTAATTAGTATGACACGGTAGTAAGAATAGTAACTTTTGATTCAAGCAGATGTGGTTTTGAATGCAGCCTTGTTATCAAAACCTCTATAACCTGGAGTTAATTAACTTCAGTGAACTCCAGTTGAATCATCTGTCAAATGAGGATAATGTAATATTATTATAGGGATACTGTGAAAATTTAATATGAAAATGTCTAATCATGCATAGTGTACAATAAGTGTCCATTATGCCATTATAAACTAGTTACTCTCATCCTCTTCTAGTCACTCTCAACTGCTGACTTTCTGATTATTTCATAACCATGGAAGCTTTGGCACCTGGCTCACTGGCTTCCTTTCCACCTTAGTGACTGATATCATCCAGTCAATATTGTTATGCCATTATCCCTTTACTGCTTTTCAGCATCCCATTGTCATGTGTTGACTTGTGCCTTGATATCAGTCAGATCTGTTTTATTTCACTATTTCCTAAGTATGCTCTACATCTGAAATTTTAAATTACAAGTAATGCTCTTTCTAATTATTGCTTCCTTTTCCTCTACTTTCATTCTTTACTTACATCTATATTTATTTTTCATAAAGCATTATAATCTCTAGTCAAATAGCTGCTTAATCACTTTCCAATATATTAATTTCACTTTCTTACTTTTTTCCTAGCCAGTCTACACCTGGTGACTCAAGACTTCAAACACTCATGCAGTGCTCTCTTCTCTCTTGCCCCTTGTCCTTTTAATGTACCCACTCCAAAAATTCCTGATCTATGTACAATCTAGATTTTCTGTTCATACAAGTCCTTTAACATATATACTCACTGCAAATTTTCTTTCAATCTATGTCCTGTTTATTCATTTTCTTAAATAGTGTCTTTTGATGAGCAGAAGTTTAAAATTATAAAGTCAAGCTATCACATTTTGGGGGACTTCCTTGGTGGTCCAGTGGTTAAGAATCTGCCTTGCAATTCAGGGGATGTGAGTTCAATCCCTGGTTGGGGAACTAAGACCCACATGCTGCAGAGCATCTAAGATCCAACACAGTGAAAATAAATAAATATATTTTAAAAAAATTTTCAAAATTTTCCATGTGGTTAGTGTTTTCTGTGCCCTAAGAAATCTTTGCCTACTCCATAGTAACAAAGAATTTCTCATATATTTTTCAAAACTGGAAGTTTAGCTTTTACATTTAGGTCAGAAATCCATGTCTAATTACTGTGTATTGTGGGATGTAGGGGAAACAGTTTTTTGTCCCCATATACTTAGTTGTTTTGGCATCATCTGTTGAAAAAACTTTTCTGCCCTCACTGAATTATTTTGGCACCTGTATGGAAAAGTAATTGATCAAATATGTGCATTTCATTATGGATGCCCTATTCTATAATGTTCATCTATTTGCCTAAATTTATGGCAACCCACTCCAGTATTCTTGCCTGGAAAATCTCATGGACAGAGCATCCTGGTAGCTACAGTCCATGGGGTCACAAAGAGTCAGACACAACTGAGCAACTGAGCATGCATGCCACTACCCTATTAGAAAACACATCTCTATGGATCCTTTGCACCTCTGCATGGTTTGTAAACAGAGGTACTGATGGCCTTTGTTCTGGAATATCTTTTTAAGGGTAAGAGATAGTGTCTCCCTCTAGAATAAAAGGCAGACTTATTTATTGTCTATTACAGTAAATATAATAAAGGTAATGTCTCCTTCCTAGGCAAAGGCCAGGCAGGCTTACTGCCTTTTATAAAAAGATTTGGGTTCCCTAAACTCAGGGTGATGCCATCCAGCCATCTGATCCTCTGTCATCCCCTTCTCCTCCTGCCTTAACTCAATGGACATGAGTTTGAGTAAGCTCCAGGAGTTGGTGATGGATGGGAAGCCTGGTGTGCTGTAGTCCATGGTGTCACAAAGAGTCGGACACGACTGAGTGACTGAGCTGAACTGAAACTCATGGTTCCTTTCCTGTAAATGCACTCTACTGTGAGTACAGTTATCAACTGACACTGTTAGTGATATCCTGTAGGAATCAGTCCCCAGAGAACTGACATTAACCACTGCTGATACTCTGGCTTTAGCTATTACCATGAATAATAAAATATTTTATCTCTGACCCTGGTCTCTTATGTCTTTTGCCAGGATCCTTGAAACAGTGGCAGACTATAAGATCCAGCATGTTCTCTGTCTTGGTGAATACTCCATGGTTATGTGTGATTCTCCTATTGTTGAATGTAGTATTCTATAAAACCAATTCGCTTAAGTTGGTAGCTGCTGCTGCTGCTGCTGCTAAGTTACTTCAGTCGTGTCCAACTCTGTGTGACCCCATAAACCGCAGCCCACCAGGCTCCCCCGTCCCTGGGATTCTCCAGGCAAGAACACTGGAGTGGGTTGCCATTTCCTTCTCTAATGCATGAAAATGAAAAGTGAAACGGAAGTCGCTCAGTCGTGTCTGACTCTTCACGACCCCATGGACTGCAGCCCACCAGGCTCCTCCATTCATGGGATTTTCCAGGCAAGAGTACTGGAGTGGGACGCTATCACCTTCTCCGAGTTGGTAGCTACTATTGCTCAAATCTTCCATGTAGTTACTACTCCCCCAGTATAGTTGTTCTATTAATGACTCAGAGAGTCATTAATATATTTTCACAGTATTTCTTTTCCCATGCTTTTACTTTTAATGCTCTGCATCTATTTATTTCAATGACATTTCCTTTAAAAAGAATATATCAGTTCAGTTCAGTCACTCAGTCGTGTCCAGTTCTTTGCAACCCCATGGACTGCAGCATGCCAGGCCTCCCTGTCCATTACCAATTCCTGGAGTTTACTCAAACTCATGTCTATTGAGTCGGTGATGTCACCCAACCATCTCATCCTGTCATCCCCTTTTTCTCCTGCCTTCAATCTTTCCCAGCATCAGGGTCTTTTCAAATGAGTCAGCTCTTCACATCAGGTGGCCAAAGTATTGGAGTTTCAGCTTCAACATCAGTCCTTCCAATGAATAGTCAGGACTGATTTCCTTTAGGATAGACTGTTTTGATCTCCTTGCAGTCCAAGGGACTCTCAAGAGTCTTCTCCAATACTACAATTCAAGAGCATCAATTCTTCAGTGCTCAGCTTTCTTTATAGTCCAACTCTCACATTCATACATGACTACTGCAAAAACCATAGCTTGTCTAGATGGACCTTTGTTGGCAAAGTAATGTCTCTGCTTTTTAATATGCTGTCTAGGTTGGTCATAACTTTTCTTCCAAGGAGCAAGTGTCTTTTAATTTCACAGCTGCAATCACCATTCGCAGTAATTTTCAGATCAGATCAGATCAGATCAGTCGCTCAGTCGTGTCCGACTCTTTGCAACCCCATGAATCGCAGCACGCCAGGCCTCCCTATCCATCACCAACTCCCGGAGTTCACTCAGACTCACGTCCATCGAGTCAGTGATGCCATCCAGCCATCTCATCCTCTGTCGTCCCCTTCTCCTCTTGCCTCAATCCCTCCTAGCATCAGAGTCTTTTCCAGTGAGTCAACTCTTTGCATGAGATGGCCAAAGTACTGGAGTTTCAGCTTTAGCATCATTCCTTCCAAAGAAATCCCAGGGCTGATCTCCTTCAGAATGGACTGGTTGGATCTCCTTGCAGTCCAAGGGACTCTCAAGAGTCTTCTCCAACACCACAGTTCAAAAGCATCAATTCTTCGGTGCTCAGCCTTCTTCACAGTCCAACTCTGACATCCATACATGACCACAGGAAAAACCATAGCCTTGACTAGATGAACCTTTGTTGGCAAAGTAATGTCTCTGCTTTTGAATATGCTATCTAGGTTGGTCATAACTTTCCTTCTACGGAGTAAGCGTTTTTTAATTTCATGGCTGCAGTCACCATCTGCAGTGATTTTGGAGCCCAGAAAAATAAAGTCTGACACTGTTTAGAGATCAAATTGCCAACATCCGCTGGATCATGGCCACGTTGAAGGTCAGGAAGGGGGGCAGTGAGGAGATACACTTCGTCCAAGGTAAGGAGCAATGGCTGCGCTTTGCTGGAGCAGCCGTGAAGAGATACCCCACGCCCAAGGTAAGAGAAACCCAAGTAAGATGGTAGGTGTTGCAAGAGGGCATCAGAGGGCAGACACACTGAAACCATACTCACAGAAAACTAGTCAATCTAATTATACTAGGACCACAGCCTTGTCTAACTCAATGAAACTAAGCCATGCCATGTGGGGCAACCCAAGATGGGCGGGTCATGGTGGAGAGATCTGACAGAATGTGGTCCCCTGGAGAAGGGAATGCCAAACCACTTCAGTATTCTTGCCTTGAGAGCCCCATGAACAGTATGAAAAGGCAAAATGATAGGATACTGAAAGAGGAACTCCCCAGGTCAGTAGGTGCCCAATATGCTACTGGAGATCAGTGGAGAAATAACTCCAGAAAGAATGAAGGGATGGAACCAAAGCAAAAACAATACCCAGCTGTGGATGCAACTGGTGATAGAAGCAAGGTCTGATGCTGTAAAGAGCAATATTGCATAGGAACCTGGAATGTCAGGTCCAAGAATCAAGGCAAATTGGAAGTGGTCAAACAAGAGATGGCAAGAGTGAACGTTGACATTCTAGGAATCAGCGAACTGAAATGGACTGGAATGGGTGAATTTAACTCAGATGACCATTATATCTACTACTGCAGGCAGGAATCCCTCAGAAGAAATGGAGTAGCCATCATGGTCAACAAAAGAGTCCGAAATGTAGTACTTGGATGCAATCTCGAAAACGACAGAATGATCTCTGTTCTTTTCCAAGGCAAACCATTCAATATCACAGTAATCCAAGTCTATGCCCCAACCAGTAACGCTGAAGAAGCTGAAGTTGAAGAAGACCTACAATACGTTTTAGAACTAACACCCCAAAAAAGATGCAGTAATTTTGGAGTCCCCCAAAATAAAGTTTCTCACTGTTTTCACTGTTTCCCCATCTATTTGCCATGAAGTGATGGGACCAGATGCCATGATCTTAGTTTTCTGAATGTTGAGTTTTAAGTTTTAAGAATACATATATTCTTTATATAACCACTGGATCACCAGGGGATTTGCTAAAAATAGTATATTTTGACTTTACTTTTTCACAGTGTTTGATGATCTCTGCTTTTTAATTTATATGTTCAGTACTAATGTATTTAATGTAACTACTGATACTTTGGTATTTAAGTTTACCATTTACTTTTTCATTTCTTACTTGTCCTATTTGTTCATTTCCCTCCTTTTTTCTTTTTTGGATTAACTTAGTATTTCTAAGTATTCCATTGTATATCTTCTCTTGGCTTTTCACTATAACTCTTTCTTTGTGTGTGTGGTTTCCTTAGGGTTTACTATATGCATCCTTTACTTACCACAGTCTACCTGGGACTAACATAATAATAGGATGCATAATTTAAGAATATTGGATATTATACTTACACTTAACCTTTTCCAAATTATTGTGCAGTTTTCTGTTTTAATATTACATTTATGAGGTTCTTCACATTTGTTTTTATCACTTTTTCTTTTAAAAGGTAAATTATCTTTTAAAGATATTAAGAAACAGAACAAAAATGTTATATATTTGCCTAAAGAGCTATCATTTCTAGTGCTCTTCATTCCTTGGTATAACTTGGAGTTTTTGTTCAGTCTTGTTTCATTTCAGCTTAAGGAACTTCCTTTATGATTTCTTTCAGAACTAGGTTTGCTTATATAAAGAAAGTTCCTTAGCTCTTATTTGAAATGTGTTTTGTTTTCATTTTTGAAGAGTATTTTAGGAAAGCATGAGTTAAATTCTCGATTGATAGGTTTTTCTTTCCGTACTTTATAGATTCTGCTCCAGTGACCCTGGCTCGCACTAGTTCTAAGGAGATGTCAGTGATCATTCTTACTGCTGTTCCTCTGTATGTCTTGTTTTCCGAATTGCCTCTAACATTTCCTCTTTACATTTGTTTTCAGCATTTAGAATATTAATGTCTTATTGAGTTTCCTGGCTTTGTGGGTTGACTTTTAAAATTTAATTTGGAAAAATTTTAGTCATAATTTATTTAAATATATTTCTTCTGAGTCTTTTCCTTCTTCTGAATTCTGATTATACGCTAGACTTCTTGATAATCTTCTACAGGTCACAGGCTTCCCCCCCACCCCCAACCCCATGTGCTATACTTTCCAGTGACCTGTGATCAAATTTATAGATTTTTTTTGGCTAAAGATTCCAATCTTCTCTAAGACCAGTTGGCAAATTTTCTCCCAATTACAAATATTATAATTTTGAGGTATAAAATTAATTTCAGTATTTTTTGGAATTTCCATTTATCAGTTGAGATTTTCCATCTCTCCACTCATGATGTCCATATTCTCCTTTTAATCTTTGAACATATATTTATAATATTTTAAAATCCTTGTTTGGTCATTCTATCAATAACATTTTTGTAATTCCTTATTCTGTTTCTACTGCTTTTTTTTTTTTTAGGGAAGTGGGAGTCATGCCACATTTTCCTATTGCCTCAAGGCAATGGCAACCCACTCCAGTACTCTTGCCTGAAAAATCCCATGGATGGAGGAGCCTGGTAGGCTGCAGTTCATGGGGTCGCGAAGAGTCGGACACGACTGAACAACTTCCCTTTCACTTTTCACTTTTCACTTTCATGCATTGGAGAAGGAAATGGCAACCCACTCCAGTGTTCTTGCGTGGAGAATCCCAGGGATGGGGGAGCCTGGTGGGCTGCCGTCTATGGGGTCGCACAGAGTAGAACACGACTGAAGCGACTTAGCAGCATATGTATTATAATTTTTGGTGTGTGCTTGATGTTGTGAAAGATAATTGTGGAGAATCTGGATTATGTTGTCTTTCTTTAAAGAGTTTTGAACCTTTGAGAGGTGAATTAATTTACTGGCAATTTTGCTTGACAAACATTTATTTTTATTTTAGACTTATTAGGATGGATTTAGAGCAATCTTTGCTTTAGAACTGGAAGACCTCAGAACGCCCAGAGTGTTTAGTAAGGTCTGTTGGTCTTGTCTGCAATATCTCTCAGCATTATACTGGGACATTTACATTCAGTTCATAGCTTGTCAGGCCTTCTTCTTTGCTAGGTTAATGTGCTCTTTTTCTGTGCTTGTACAGATTAGAATAGAGCCAAACACTAAAAGGGACTCTGCAAATTTTGGCAGCTCTCTCTATATATAGTTCCCTGCACTCTGGTTCCCTGATTGACTAGTTGCAGCCACCTCAGGATTGCTGAACTTAAATTTCTCTTCTCTCCATCAAGATAATTTCTCTCTATGTGGGCTCTACTGATCTGTATTGCAGTTTCGAAAGTGTTCTCAGCCAGAAACCTGGGATGAATGTAGCTTATGTTATCTATTTCCTTTCTCTCTAGGATCACAGCTCTTCTGTCTCTTCCAATGCCAGAAAAAAATTCATACATTTTTTTTTTTAGTTTAATAGATGTTTACAATGGAGAATATATTCAACAGTCCTTAGTCTGTAAGTGCTGGGACCAAAATCAGTACTATTCTTAACTCCTGGATTCTATTCTTAATTTTTGGATTTATTCTCTCTCTCTCTTTTTTTTTAATACTCACAGCCACTACCACACTTTCAGAGTCATCAGAACCCACACTACTAAGAATCTTGCAGTTGGCTCCTAATTTACTTTTTTATCATAGTTCTATTTTCCTTCTATGTATACTTCACATTTATACTGGAATATCCTTCCAAAACATGGGTTTGATAAATCTAAGTCTCCTTAAAGTCTCCAAGAATTTCTAGTAGCCTTCATGATAAATGTCAAACTCTTAATTATGGCATTCAAAATCCTTCATTATTTGGGTTACACTGACTTCTCTATCATTAAATATCTTACAATTCTGCCACTTGCACCCCATTATCATGCCAAACCAAAATCCTTTGAGCTCAAAGAATTCTTTGTTTCCTTTCCTCGTCTCTAGCTGGCTAATTTCTCTTTATTCTTTGGAAATCACCCATCTTGGGAAACTTCTCCTATCCCTTAGATCAAACAGTCCACTCCTGCTTTAAATTAGGTCCTCTATTTCTGAGCTCCTACAGTACCTTGTGTTTATCTACAGCATAGTTATTGTAAAGTTACCTTATAACTTCTCTTGTCTATCTCCCATCCTATGGTGTAAATTAATCAAAACAAGAAATTTCTGTTTTATCAGAGTACTCAATAACTGATTACTGAGAGAATAAATAGAGCATAATCCAGTAGTTTTCATAAGGGAAATCATGGATCATTAAAAAGATTTAAATTTTTATTTCATATAATATATTTAAGAAGGCAGGAAATATATACAATGGCTTAAAAATGTTTCTGCCCCAAATAATTAATTTTTTTAAAGGTTCAGGGAGGCAGGGACTTTATTTACTGACCACCAGTGGCATGTGGGATCTTAGTTCCCTGACCAAGGGTTGAATCCATGCCTCCTGCATGGAATCTTAATTACTGGATTGCCAGAGAAGTCCCCAAATAGTTAACATTTTAAACATGATTCATATCTTCAGAAAGGCAGAAAAACTTATTAACCAGAATAATACAAGTTATGGTTTGCTATGATTTATTGTTAGCCTTGTAGTTTTTAGCAATAGTAAAGACAACAATTTTTAAAATAAAAAAAGAAAAACTTAGGTTTTCAGGCACAATTGCAAAATTGCTGTCTAAAATATAGAACAGAAGGGAACAGAACAGATTTCTCCTGAAGAGGTCTGTCAAAATTCTCTTCATCTCAATATGCCTCCTTCAAGACAGGCAGATATCTGCTTTCTTGACCAGGGAACAGAAAGTCTTGATCCATTAACTGCTAATTCCTGTTGTTCAAATCAATAATAGTCTTCATTTGTTATTTGTCATGATATAGTGCCTTGGGGGCTTCCCAGGTGGTTCTAGTTGGAAAGAACCCGCCAGCCAATGCAGGAGACATAAGAGATTATGGTTCAATCCCTGGGTTGGGAAGATCCCCTGGAGGAGGGCATGGCAACCCACTCCAGTATTCTTTCCTGGAGAACAGAGGAGCCTAGCAGGCTACAGTCCATGGGGTCACAAAGAGTCAGATGAAACTGAAGTAACTTAGCATGCACACATGGTGCCAGTTACTTACATCAACAAACTGAGAAGTGAAGCAATTTGCCTCAGAATACCAGACCACCTGACCTGCCTCTTGAGAAACCTATATACATGTCAGGAAGCAATAGTTAGAACTGGACATGGAACAACAGACTGGTTCCAAATAGGAAAAGGAGTACGTCAAGGCTGCATATTGTCACCCTGCTTATTTAACTTATATGCAGAGTACATCATGAGAAACGCTGGGCTGGAAGAAACACAAGCTGGAATCAAGATTGCCAGGAGAAATTTCAATAACCTCAGATATGCAGATGACACCACCCTTATGGCAGAAAGTGAAGAGGAACTAAAAAGCCTCTTGTTGAAAGTGAAAGAGGAGAGTGAAAAAGTTGGCTTAAAGCTCAACATTCAGAAAACGAAGATCATGGCATCTGGTCCCACCACTTCATGGGAAATAGATGGGGAAACAGTGGAAACAGTGTCAGACTTTATTTTGGGGGGGCTCCAAAATCACTACAGATGGTGACTGCAGCCATGAAATTAAAAGACGCTTACTCCTTGGAAGGAAAGTTATGACCAACCTAGATAGCATATTCAAAAGCAGAGACATTACTTTGCCAACAAAGGTTTGTCTAGTCAAGGCTATGGTTTTTCCTGTGGTGTTGTATGGATGTGAGAGTTGGACTGTGAAGAAGGCTGAGCACCGAAGAATTGATGCTTTTGAACTGTGGTGTTGGAGAAGACTCTTGAGAGTCCCTTGGACTGCAAGGAGATCCAACCAGTCCATTCTGAAGGAGATCAGCCCTGGGATTTCTTTGGAAGGAATGATGCTAAAGCTGAAACTCCAGTACTTTGGCCACCTCATGCGAAGAGTTGACTCACTGGAAAAGACTCTGATGCTAGGAGGGATTGGGGGCAAGAGCAGAAGGGCACGACAGAGGATGAGATGGCTGGATGGCATCACTGACTCGACAGACATGAATCTGAGTGAACTCCAGGAGTTGGTGATGGACAGGGAGGCCTGGCGTGCTGCGATTCATGGGGTTGCAAAGAGTCGGACACGACTGAGCGACTGATCTGATCTGATCTGATAGGTTCCTGTGATTTGTATTTTCCCTGAAACACAACATTTGCTCTGTTCATTTATCTCATAAGGACTTTATAGAAGTTCAAATATATACATATATAAAAGTGGCTAGCTTAGATATGACAGCCCAGAATTTAGTAATTGTATAGGTTTTATGGCTGTTACACTTACATGTATAATTAATTTTAGAGGACAAACATATTTGGTATTTATTCTAATGAAAGCTTATTAATCACAACATGTTTTTTGAAGGTTAATTATTTTTACAACCTTCATTTTTTTAATTCAGATGATATCCAGGCTCAGCCTTTTAAAAGGAATGTTGGCTTGTTAGATTGGGCCATCTTTCTTTATTTCCCTTAACATTCAAACATAAAATAAGGAGGAATGTAGGTCTATTAAACAATAAAATACTTGTAGCAATACTTTAAATTTTTTGACCCTCAAAAACATTGCTTAAGAAATCAAGTTCAGTTTAGTTGTCAGTTCAGTTCAGCCGCTCAGTTGTGTCCAACTCTTTGCGACCCCATGAATCGCAGCACGCCAGGCCTCCCTGTCCATCACCATCTCCCAGAGTTCACTCAGACTCACGTCCATCGAGTCAGTGATGCCATCCAGCCATCTCATCTTCTGTCATCCCCTTCTCCTGACCCCAATCATCAGAATCTTTTCCAATGAGTCAACTCTTCGCATGAGGTGGCCAAAGTACTGGAGTTTCAGCTTTAGCATCATTCCTTCCAAAGAAATCCCAGGGCTGATCTCCTTCAGAATGGACTGGTTGGATCTCCTTGCAGTCCAAGGGACTCTCAAGAGTCTTCTCCAACATCACAGTTCAAAAGCATCAACAGATCAATAAAAGCTTCATCAAATATTCTGCTTATCTGTACATTTTTGGATAATTCTTCCTTATGGGAAGAATAAAATTCTTTGTAATAAAAATAATGTCCAATGTTTGTAAGATATAATAAGATATTTATAATTTTAAAAATTTCTTATAAACTCCTTTAAGCTGCTTGAAGAGATATATAATATGAAGACAAGTTATTAGTGATTGAAATGTGTTTTCCACAAATCCCACCAGTTGTTTTAAATGCAATCTCTTGGTAACAGTTTGTTCAGCCAAGATTAACATAAGCCAATATACACATTTGTGGAAAAATTCAACCCAATTACTTTGAGAAACACTGACATATTTTAGATCAAAATGCCAAAAAATTCCAAGTTTCTTAATAATTTTAAAAATGACATATTTCAGAGAAAAACTGTCCTTAAAAACATCTCTATGCTCTTATGTTACATCTATTATGCCAGCTATGAAGTTACATAAATGAGCAAAAATAAGAAAAGCAACTAATCTCAATAATTACAGCTCATTTCTTTTTTTCCTAGTTGACATATGTGGCAAGTTGCCTTAAAGGTCATTAGCCACGTGTTCTGTAGATAAAGCTCACAACTGTTGCAGTTTAGCTTGGCAGGGCTATAAAATTTGGAAAGCTGTGATTGAAACTGAAATTCTGAAAGTTTCTATAAAGGCCTAAAGTCTTAAAACTTGTAGCTATGACAGGACTGGTTCATGCATTTTATTTTGTAAAATCAAACAATAGCAACTTCTGGCTCTTTTATCTCCTCAGATTCAGATACAAGTATCTCTTTCTTGGTCTAGAGAAACATATCTATCCATCCATATATATATCCTATTAGAAATCAATGTGTATATGTGATTTTTATTGGCACTTTGGGAGATTGGGGAGAAAGTGATTAGAAATTTACCTATTATATTAAATACACCTATTATATATATTTTATAGTCAGAAGAGTAAGGGAAAAAATTAAGAGACTATAAGGCTGGATGAGTAAGCTTAAAAAAAAAACATTTTAGAGATAAATACTAGGTGTGTGTACTCAGCCCCTCAGTCATGTTCAACTCTTTGCCACTCCATGGACTATAGCCTGCCAGACTCCTCTGTCACTGAAATTTTCCAGGCAAGAATACTGGCGTGGATTGCCATTTCCTGCTCCACGGGATCTTCCCGACCCAGGGACGGAGCCCACGTCTCTCGTGTCACCTGTTTCAGCAGGTGGATTCTTTACCACTATGCCACTGCAAAGCCCCAAATACTAGGTGCAGACTAGCTAAAAGTTATAATTTCAGATATCTGCATAAAAAGTTAAACTACAGTATTACAGGAAGTCAATTAAAGCATTTTAGGAGTTATGCATGCTAATGAGTAGGAGAAGGAACTTTAGCTATAGATCAATAGATCAAATAAAAAACATACTGGAATTTGGAGTTCTTATTCCATTACAACTTGGTGCAGTTTTTCAGACACTTAGTTTTAGACTTCCCTGGGCCTGGGACGTAGTTTTCCTTCTTCTTAACCAGAGCCTGTTGATTCTTCAACATCAACATCAACATCAACATCATGGCTTTCATCTAAATAGACATGTTACTTTTCATCTAAACCATTCATTTATACTACATTGTGGATATTTCTGAACTATTACCTCAAAGTCAAATTTAATTCTTAAGATTTTTCAGGGCAGAAACCAAATCCTCTACTGCTTGTCTGCTCCTATCTGCTTAGCATAGCGTAGGCACTTTAATATTCACTGAAACCTGTCAGGTAAAATGGCCGATTAAACAAAAATATTCATCTTTGCTCCCTCCCAAATTTCTAGCAAAATTACAGGAAGGAATAAAAAAGGCACTGATTAATATAAGACAAGACAGTGAGAATGGGAGAGAAGATAGCACTTGACAAGAAAGATTAAAAAATTGGGGGAAATACGACAAGTGGATAGAAGAAACACTTAATAGGGCAGGGGAAGATGAATCTTAAAAGCAAGCAGTGGGAGATAACAAAATGCAAACCTACATTTGTCAAACTATAGAAAGGCTCAGACATTAAACATACCAGTTAATCAGAAGAAAGGGGTCTGAATATGTGCTCCCATCAGATTCATCTGTTAAAATTCTAACCCCAAGGCGATGGTATCAGGAGATGATATTTGGGAGGTGATCAGGTCATGATAGTGAAGTTCTCATGAATGGGATAAGTGCCCTAATAAAACAGGCCTCAGAGGGCTCCCTTGACTCTTCAATCATGTGAAAATACGTGAGAAATCTGCAACTTGGAAGAGGGCTCTCACCAGAATTCAATCACGCTGGCACCCAGCCTCCAGAACTGTAAGCAATACTTTTTGCTCTTTATAAGCTAACTACCCAAACCGTAGTATTTTGTTATATCAGCCTGAATGACAAGGGGTACAATGGGGAGTGAAAACAAATGCATGGGATCACAGGCATCTAGGTCTCCGTGCATGCCTGCTAAGTCACTTCAGTTGTGTCCGACTCTGTGCAACTTCATGAACTTCAACCATCAGGCTCCTCTATCCATGGGATTCTCCAGGAAAGAATACTGGAATGGGTTGCCATTCTCTTCTCCAGGGGATCTTCCCGACCCAGGGATCGAATCCATGTCTCTTAGGTCTCCTGCATTGGCAGGTTGGGTTCTTTACCACTAGGGCCACCTGGGAATCCCATCTAGGTTCCCACCTCTCCCCTATGTAGCACATGCCCACCTTTCTGTCACCTCCAGAGGAAATAAAAGTTTTAGGTTGAGAGGACATTTAGCCATAAGGGCTCCAGACTTGTGCTTGTCAGGCACAAAGATGAACATGGGTAAAATGGCTACTTCAAGGCAGAGCAAATTAAATGAAGGTGTATATATACAATGAACGATGAGAACACACCCCTTTCTGCCTTCCCTGACCAAATCCCAGAAGATCAGCAGTCACATCCATCCTGAAGCAAGAATTGGGAGGGTCCTTCTCTGAGGAAATGGAAGAGACAGAGAAAATAACCACTGATAGTTACTTTTTTTGTATGACCTAGCAAGAAGGCTAGTGGGCCACCCAGTCCCCACAGTGAAGTGCTTACTCTCATGCATGGAACTTACAATAAGTCTTAGTATAACAGTGTCAGATTTTACTTTTTTGGGCTCCAAAATCACTGCAGATGGTGACTGCAGCCATGAAATTAAAAAACGCTTACTCCTTAGAAGGAAAGTTATGACCAACCTAGATAGCATATTCAAAAGCAGAGACATTACTTTGCCAACAAAGGTTCATCTAGTCAAGGCTATGGTTTTTCCTGTGGTCATGTATGGATGTCAGAGTTGGACTGTGAAGAAGGCTGAGCACCGAAGAATTGATGCTTTTGAACTGTGGTGTTGGAGAAGACTCTTGAGAGTCCCTTGGACTGCAAGGAGATCCAACCAGTCCATTCTGAAGGAGATCAGCCCTGGGATTTCTTTGGAAGGAATGATGCTAAAGCTGAAACTCCAGTACTTTGGCCACCTCATGCGAAGAGTTGACTCATTGGAAAAGACTCTGATGCTGGGAGGGATTGGGGGCAAGAGGAGAAGGGGACGACAGAGGATGAGATGTCTGGATGGCATCATTGACTTGATGGCCGTGAGTCTGGGTGAACTCCAGGAGTTGGTGATGGACAGGGAGGCCTGGCGTGCTGCAATTCATGGGGTTGCAAGAGTCGGACACGACTGAGCAACTGGACTGAACTGAACTGATGTACAATGTCTATGTACAGGACTATGTACTTAGTCTATAGTAAATGACTTTCAAACATGAATGAGTCATCAAGGATTACCTGCCAGTTGGGAAATTCCTCCAACAGGAAAGAGCAAAACAAAGAAAAGGAACAAGGTGAGAGGCATCAGAGTGACCTCCAGAAAATCATATAACTGATATATATATATATATATATATATATATATATTTTAAAAAGGAGGTTTGAATATGTGGAAAAATCCTTTTGGAATTTTTGTGTGAAAAAGGAACAGATTATGAGGAGAACTCAAAATTGGGGGAAAAAAAGCTAAGAAATTGTTAACTCTAGCATAAAATAAAATTTGATTAAGACAATATGTAATATGATGTGATATGGTAGAAAACATTAGTGTAGATACTAAATACTGCCTAACAATTTGATCTTTTTAATTTTGTGGGATGGAGAAAGAGAAAGCACAGTAAAACTGCTAATGTCTTAAATTATGAGGTAGTTAAAAATTAATATTTAAATTGATAAGATATAGCAGATAAGGTATATTTTTCAATATGAAGTTAAGTGCCAGAAAAAACAGCCACAACGTTGAATGTGACTATCTTTGGTAGCAGGATAGGCTGGATACAGAGGACTGTTGTTTCTGTTACAAATCTTTAAACTCTGCATATGTTTCTATGATTAAAAAAAAAACACATTAACAATTATTTTTTGAATATTTGGTTTTAACTTATTTCCAATGAGAAAGCTCAATGTCTTATCTTGATGTTTAAAGTGTCTAGAGGTGCCTGTTACTCTAAAGGAAGAATGATAAAAGGAAGGCACCTTTTCTCCTTTCACACTGAAATGCTGCCTGGAGTATGAACTAGAGGCTTCCGTAGTACCTGCATACTTCGATCTCAAAGACCAGCCCAGAGGGTCCCCTCTTCCTCCAAATATTCTCTGTAAAGGCATCATCCATGTTACCAGAGGCAAGCCTGAGGCTCCCTGTTGGGAGGAATCTTCATTTCCTGCTCCTCCAGTTTCCAAGAGGTAGGTTGGCCTTTCTCTTAATGCTTAAGTTATACTCTATCCATGTGTTCATTGGCTCCACCCTCAGCAAGGAGAAAGACTTCATCTTATTGGTGAATTTGAGGGAGAGGAGGAACAGGGTGTTCGGGACTGGTCCTTCCACTTCTCTTGGGAGCGTTCACTCCTAAATGTGAGCAAAGCAAGGCCAACTCCTTCCTGCTGTACCAGGTAGACTCTCTTTCACCAGGAAGGCTGTTGAATGGGGAGCGTTGGTGTTATTCAGTGTTGCCAGTAATCGCATGGGGTTATTCTGTTGGTAATTAGGAAGTCTGTTGGTGTCCCTTATCTATACTCAAGCGCTCAGTAATGGTAAAGAGGATGTGTTGGTTCGATCAGCCAGTTATTCTGTTATTATTTATCGGGCTGAATCGAATTCACCATTTACCCTGTCAGGTATCTACCTGTAATGCCATTGGTTGTCTCAGGTCTGTGGAATTTTACCTGGGGGCAGTGTATAAATACCGTTTACATAAATACTAAATGTAATGACCTTACAAAATTCTTCCTTGAGTTAATTGTGTAATAAGTCAACTAATGAAGAAAAATGAAGAGACTAGGTTAAATCTCCTTTATTTGCAAGCATTGAAAAGGTAAATAAAAGTTGTCATCTGAGATGTACAACACTGCATGTTTCCAGGGGAAACATGGAAGTTAAAAATATTAGGATTCAGTTAAGTGAAAAGTAGATGAAAATGACATATACTTTCCCACTGGATCCCAAGAGAATGAGTTCAATTCGCCTTAGGGAATCAATTTATACAGCAAATGTATTATATAACATAAAATTAATTGAGTATCTGTGTGGCAGGAAATGCTTTAATGCTAGGGATACAGCAGTCAACAAAACAGACAAAAACTCCCACGCTTGTGGAGATTACTATTTTTCACCTTTATTGGGGTATAATTACAAATGAGATTATTTTCTAATGGGCAAGACAGATAATGAATGTGAATATATAAAGTATATACTGTAGTATGTTAGAAGGCAATGAGTGTCATGGAGAAAAAAATAAAATCAGAAAAGTAAATATTGAATGTTGAGATTGGGAATGAGAATGACAATTTTAAAATAGGGCATTATTTTAGTAAACACTTGGAGGAAATTGAGGCGACAACTCATATTTTCGTCATCTTTAAACATGTTATTTATGTTAATCACTAAGGGAGTGAATGAGATAGAGAAGAAGTTAAAGGACTGAACCTTGGGATACTTCAAAACTAAGTGTTGAGATGAAGTGAAGGGAGATGAAGAAACAGCAAAGCAGTTTGTAGGAACTGTTGTGGAAGTAACCATGAGAGACCCATTACCATCTGGGTATGCATAAAGAGACAGAGAGGCTAAGGAAGATTTAACTATGATTATTAACTTAACTAGGCATTTAACAGTAAGTAGCACATTGATGGGCAGATTATTTTATTTTTGTTTTTAATTGGAGGATAATTTCTTTACAATGTTATGATGGTTTCTGCCATACAACAATGCAAATCAGTCATCTATATATACTTTTTAACCACCACTATTTCACAGAACTAGGAAGGAGCCCAAGCAAAGATTTATCAGCTGAACATGTACAAACCTTGGACATAGTGAAGAGAAGACCAACCTGCATATGCTTTTCTTTGGTATTCAATTTTTTTTTTTTTTTTTTACTGTGTATTTATTAAGATTTTTCTATGTGCCAACTTTTGTGCTATGGTAAGCAAAATCACAGTCTTTCTTCTAGGGGCCAAAGAATAGATAAGGTAACTTTAGGTAAGAGAGATGATAGCAGCTAAGAATTTTGAACTTATAAGACATAAGGAAGAAGTGGAAGATTCCAAACAGAAAGATACATCTGTTTTTAGTAAAGGATGATGATGATGATAATGATCATGATTAAAAATTGTGTTTGTAGAAGCAAGAAGAATCAAAGCAGCACATTGACATTTAACAGCTGCTTTTATGCTAATCAAAGATTTTTCGAAGTAATGTGAAGGAAATATATTTTTCTGCCTTGGTTTCCTTACCTTAGATAAGTGAAAGTTCTGGAATTAAGAGAGGAATATGTGAAGACATTGACTTCTTCTTCAATTTCACCTAGAGTTTTTCAAGCCATGTGAATTCAGATATGTCTCAGATGTGTAACAAATCTCCTTTTAACACTTATAAGCCTCATTCACAAGCATGAAAAAAGTTTATTTTTTTTAAAGACAAGATGAATTATACAGTGAATAAAAGAAGAATCCCACCTAGCAAACAGTTATATCTATGCTTTTCCAAAATAAGACTTAAGAACATTATTTTCTTTCCTATGGTATTACTCCCCTATGAATTTAAAATGTTTTGCAAGGATTAATGGAGCGAGCCAGTTCATTTTTAATTTTAATTCTGCTCCTGTTTCCACAGTGCTTAGTGAGTCTGGAGAAAGTCACATGGCCATATTGGTTAGTCTCACTATTATTTGGTTTCTCTGAATGTAGTTAATGGCATATAGTTCTTCATTAATCCTTTATTCATCTGACTTCATTTAACATTTATCTCATTTGGCATTACAAATCTTTTTGCTCTGCCAGGCTTATATACTCATTCCTGATTGTTTAAGTGTGAGCTGACACAAATGACTAACTCTTAATGAAAGAAATTGTACATATTTATTATAAAGTTTCCAAACTTTATTTCCTTCTAAACTATCTTTGTGTTTTTATGCACCATCTACACTGTCTGAGATTTATTTATCTTTTCTTAGATCTTTATTTATCTTTTCTTAAATCTTTATTTTATCTTTTTACTTATCTTTATTTTATCTTTTTTGTATTAAAAAAAAAGTGTTTCTTTTCCTTTTCAAGATTGTACCTAGGACCCCATAACCTCCATCTTTTTTGGACCTTGTCTAAGCAAACACTCTCTCTTGCATTTTTTAACCATCTTTTTTTTTTTTTTTGAGTTTACTTTATCCTAGATCTATACATTTTATTAAATTTCCCCATCCTAAAGTATAAACAAATACAAAGAACCACTAGCACAAAAATGTTCCCCTCAGTTGTATTATATTTTTGCTTTGTTTCATGGCTTAATCTTATTTTGAAGACCATGCTTTTCTGATTACAAAAGTAATATATGTACAGTTTAGAATGCTTGGAAAACACAATTTAAAGTAAAAAATTCACCATTGAAGAATAATTATTAATATTTTAGAGTATGTGCTTAGTCGCTCAGTTGTGTCTGACTCTTTGTGACCCCATGGACTGTAGCCCATCAGGCTCCTCTCTCCATGGGGATTCTCCAGGCAA